>NC_134487.1:64110980-64735980 GCF_040206685.1 Ascaphus truei
ATTAAAGGATAAAGAAAACTCTTGAGGTTTTTATAATACGTTTGGTATGAAAATATATATTGGGATAACATAAATGTGTAAACCTGGGATTTAATAATAAGTTTGGCATGAAAATATATATTGGGATAACAGAAATTGGGCCATATATAATAAGCAGTACTTTGCCACAAGACACGTTCTGGTGCTAGAGAATATTTTATGAGCCATTGATGCGTCTTATGGCAAAGCACTGCGGAATAAATATGGGACACTGTGCTACACTCATTTTAGTCTTTGAAGATTATCATTAATTGTCACCCCTCTTTCTGAATAGCTACAGATTATTGAGGTGTAACAGGGAGTTGGTGAAAAATTAATTGACTAAACCTGTAAACAGTTGGACAGACTAGGTGTGTCTGAATTACAATTTGCTCAATCGTGTAAATAAGAAGCACACTGTAGTGTATATTTTTAGATTTATATATGTATCACTGTCATGCTTTAGAAAAAATAAAGAACGACACAGATTCCATACTTTGTTCACCGTCAGTAATGATTAAACCAATAAGTTCTTTGACCCACTCCTGAGAGAAATGCTCATGTTTTATTCACTGCCAACCTACCTTGACCCCCTAATATCCCCCTAATATCTTTACTGTCAAGTTTGAGTCAAGTTCCCTGACCCACGTCAAATGAATAGCCTAATACTTACAAGGGTGTCTACAATGTATTAAAGATGCCGCCAAGTGTTAAATGGTTGTTGTATTGTATTTCATACATACATAGCAGTTCCGTCTATCTTATCATAGTGTGGAAGTAATGATAATATGATATGATGTAAAATGAAACATGTAGATTTTAGTCGTTAACTGAAACGTTACCTATGTAACAGTAGGCTATGTGGCAATGCTGGAAGAAATCTGCATGGGCCAGTTATCTATTGAATAGAACCTTATGAAAATGATGTCTTCTACTGTGTATCATTACCTAGATCGTAAATTATCAGGGATGTACAATTTTTCCACGCTCCAAACAAGTCTGTGCCACACTGCAGTTGGACTAGCAGCGCAGTGTATCATTGTTGCGTGGAATCAATGTATGTATAGAGATTATGTATGTATATTTAGTATCATTTAAATTTAATGAAAAAGTTAACAATTTGTAAAGTTTCAAATTATTCAATTTTGTCTAAGCTGTTTTATATAAAAAAATTAATATTAATTTTTTTTTATTGTCTCCATAATATATAAAGGTTTGAAAACACTTATCTTGTCATTGTAATTTTTCGCATTACGTGGCTGGGAGATCTGGGTTCTGTGATCTGGGTTCAGGGACTCATTAGACATTGATATATGTTAAAGAAATGCTGAAACTGCTTCCTGAAAATAAATTACCTGTCCATACAATGATCCTACGGGACAGATGTTTTCAGAAATGCAACACCTATCGCCAACCTTGGACTAGAAGAGTACTGAGCTCTAACTGATCACATGCTCAGAGTTTGTAATAAGCGTTAAAGATCCCGAGTAAAGTTACGTGCTGGAGGAGCCTGCTTTTGCCATTAAAGCAGCAGTTCAGGCAATATACTACATACGTGTTTTTTTTTTATTAAATTAGTTCTGTACTATGAGAAAATACGTGTAGCATTTAAAAAAAATGTTTTAAAGACATTTTTAATGTTTCTAATTTAGGAAGCATTTCTAAAGTGACAGCCCCATTCCCCTTCTGATAGGCTCCGGCTCTGCCCTCTCTCTAGCAGTGCAGCAATTGAATCTAGTAACTGTCCAGTCAAACATATTCCAGGACTACATTGCCCAAAATGCTGTGCAAGAACTGAATTAAATAATCCGTAGCAAGCGATCGATTACAGGAGAACAGATTGATCTGCAGTTTAGCTAATCACTTGTCAGTGTGCAGATTGTATTGATGCACATACAGTATTGAATGGGAATTTTTTTTAAAAACAGCAGCTTGAACTGCACAGAGAGGATAATACTGTTGAAGGACTGATGAGTGAATCAAGTACTTGAGAGGCTTGTGACGGTAAGGGGGTAACCAGGCTATACAATAAAGGTTAAGCCCATCTGGTTACCCCTGAGAACCGTGAGCCTCTGGCAGCTACATAGCACCATAAGCCAGGGGCCAGGTATTATAACATGTAAAAGTTAAAGTGTCCCCTGCTTTTCCACTTTTCATGTTCCCTGTTCTCTAGACTCGTGAAACTTTCCATGTGTAAGTTTAAGGTGGGATATTTGGGAAGAAATGCAATTGTTTTGTTTGCAGGAGTTCGGGGGCCAAAGATACCGGTAGTCCCCTAATTCTCCCCGGCGTGCAGGCATGATTTGCCGGTACGTAGGTTTAATTACACCAGGGCTGCACAGTGTCCCCCAGACTCCTGGTTTTGGGCCCAGATATCCCAGTCCTGTTTCCCTTACAAATATGAGTCTCCCCAAGTGATCCTATGTATTAAAGTATGTTTTATTTAATTTGTGCTTTCACTATAAATGTCTATTCAATCAGCCCGGCCATCCATGTAGGTGCCGGGAAGTCTGGATAGACATCGGAGTTCATAGAGGAGATGGGATGTTGAGAGGGTTGGGGTGCATAGTGGCTGGGGGAGGGCGGAGAACAGAGACACCCTGCAGGGAGGACACTCTGGTCTGCCAGACTCAGTGGAGCCTGCCCAGAAGGTGGCAATGGGTTGACTGAGGAAAGCAGCAGAATGTTGGCGCGTTTCCCATTGGTCAATTCATATGTCCCGTGTATGGGGCATCCTGAGCCGGCGTGGCACGCCCCCTCCTCTGACGTCAGCCAAGAGACGAGCCCCTGTTTCCATTGGCTGGTGACATAGGGTTCCCACGCTCTGATTGTTTGCTCCTCCTACCTCCATGCTAAGGATAGTTTAGTGGAGTGTATGTAAGGAGGAAGCCACCTCAGAGAGCCAGACGATCTAGTGGCTTGTGTCGATGAAGCTAGTGCGGGCTTTTTAAAGATGCTCTGTCCCTAATAGCAGAGCAACCGGCTTTGTTTTGAAGCAAGGAAAGTCTGCCCTGCAGAGACTCAGACACAATTCTCATTTTAGAACGTAGCAGTCGCGGCTAGGAACTGAAGCCGAAAAGAGGACCAGGAAGCCCGGGTGTATATCCCGGTCAGGGTAAGCCTACCGAAGCAGGTACCCTGCACCTAGTAGAGCCCAGATTTCACCCCCAGACCCCCAGCAAGTGTGTTTTTACCTGTATTTTATGTATTCATTGTGTTGTACGTGGGTTTACCCGACTAAACTGCATTTTGTTCTTACTACCTTTTGTTGCCTAGTGCATGATCCCGGTACAAATATAAATAAGTGCCAACGTCCTGGTCTCCCGTGACAAGGCTAATGAAAGACTGTGGCCCATATTTACAAAGTGGTGCTATTCAATAAGGTACCTTCCTGTGCAGGAAGACACCTGATGGTCCACTCACTTGAATGAGCTGTTAGGACTATTTCCTGAGCCAGAAGACACCTATGGACTAGCATTGCTTCGTACTGTAAATGTGGGCTAGTGGGCGTTAATCAGATTATATGAGTACTTAGAGCATCACAATTGGCAGATAACTGAATGCTGAATCTTGAGTGGATGAATTAATAATGAATTAATGCTGAAAAAAATCTAACAATTTGTACTTAGGAGTAAAGGAGGAGAAAATACACGAGTGAGTAAGCCTAAGGCTGAGTCCCCGCTGGCGCTGAGCGTGCTCATGCTTGGAGAGCGCTCCAAGCACGAGTGCTGGGTGTCCTGCATTTACGCGCGCACGGGAGGGGGCATTGCGGGTAGTTGAGGGCGCTGGACAGGTTAGATTTTTTGTTTACCTAAGCGCCGAGCGCGGGTGAGCATGTGTGCCCGCGCATGAGCGCGCGCGCACAGCGTGAGCGGGGACTTACATATATCAATATATGTAAGTAACCGGCGCAAGTGCAACCCGCTCAGCGTGCTCAGCGCTTGCGGGGAAGCAGCCTTACAGATAAAGGGGGTTAGAGGGCGTATGTGCCTGCTGCAGATGCAATACTTGAGGTTCCTTTAAGTTAAGATTTTGGGCATAGATGGTTGGAAAACCACATTAAAAGAACAGTTATGGAAGAGAGAATTAGAAAAGAGCCACAGACAAATTTGGAAAGCCAAATATTAATTTTTTTGTTACAAGTAGAAAATAATTGGAAAATAATAACTTTGAATTATTTTTGGGCTACAACAATAAAAATAGCCAACATGATTTGACCGTAGCAGGGTTATTTATAAAAATCAACTTGTGCATTGGATTAAGAAACCACTCTTTTCGTGGCTATTTCTACAGTTTGGGTCAAAGTGAACATGGTAAGGTTTCTAAAAAGTTAGATGTGCAGGAATGACATCAAATGGTGCTTTCCTGTAGATAAATGTGGTGCATTGTACTAGGTGTTAAGAGCACCTATCCCAGCCTCGCACATCTATTTGCCAAAGAAGAAAAAATCTAAAGGTATATTCCCATTTACCTCACACAAAAAAGAGCTATTTAAATCCTAATCAATATCTGTGGATTGAGCAGATTGTTTGCTAAAAGAAGCAGGTAAAGGATGATTCCCAAATGTCAACATCACCGTTATAAAATAAATGTTACCAAGAAAGATGCATTTGAATATTCATCTTGTATTGAGGTATATAAAAGTGGACTAAGGCAAAGTCCTGGCACAGAACTCCAGAGCAAAAATAATTTTTTGAAGCTTAAGATTTAAGAGTATTTACGTGCAATAAAATCTATGTGATGAAGAAATAGGAATTATTTTACATATGAACATTTAAGATGTATTCTTGGTGTAGCACATCAAATAAGTCTAGCAATGTCCCACACGTACATTTCTGCTTCCTTTGGTATCTGCATGCAGCCTTACCAAAAACTGCAACCTTACCGCCACATTTTGTTTAAGCTATCTGAGCAGGAACAATACATCCCTTTTTCAAGTGCATCTCGGGAACACACAGTGAGATACATTAATTTGGTAAGGATTAAACAGAATGTAAGGGGTTAAGGCCACAAACTGAACAAACAGATGTACTTATATGTACAGTACCTTAGAAGAGAATGGAACACTAGTCTTTACTTCATCCCTTGTTTATTCTGGTGTCCTTATCAGTTTTGGCAGATCCACCTGCAAAACACTGGCTTTTGGTCTTCTAAAGATGGAAATGAGTGAAGACAAAATACAGATGGACACAACTTCTAAATAATATAGTAATCTCAGTAGGACAGTGTTGAATTCCTGTTTCCGTGAAAAACACAAACACAGTGTTCTTAATAGATCTTCACATGCATTTATAGCCATCAACAGTTTTTAGGTCGTTTTCTTTATTGCCAAAGTGGTCTCAGAGTAAAACTTTAATTATAATCTTCTCTTGACAATTACGACATCCACAAGCGGTGAGCAATGAGTTAGATTTAAGTAAGCGCAAGAGCCATTTGTCCCATTTTGAGCATGCAGGTGTTTTATTTAAATATTCCTCAATGTCTATTCATTCAGCATAATGTATGTATTATGGTAGCTTTCCATGTGTGAATTTCAAACAAAATTGTCACAAAACAATAAGCCGGGTTGCTTTGTATGAAACACATAAATAATTACACATCATTTATATTTCATTATTGTTTTTTTAGCCATCAACAGCCATTCACTACCAAAAAAAATATTTAAAGCACCTAAAACACCAAAACTGTCTGTATCTCAACCAAGAACAAATGAATGTGTTGGTGGAAATCACATATGGAATACAACTCATGACATTACTCTGCTGAATGCTATTTAAAACAAGGCGACCTTGTAATTATGTGATTTTAAAGAACCGGTTCTTTAGATTGGATTTTTATCACCCTACCAGAGGAGCATCAAGTCACTGTGGCAGTTAAGGGGTTAATAAAATGTATGTATGTCTTTATATAGCGCCATTAATGTACGTAGCGCTTCACAGTAGTAATACACGGACAATCAAAATTGTGAATAATACCACTTATTACTATTCCTTTACAGCTTGTTTTAATAGGGTTAACAGTTTTAATATGTATAAAGTCTGCATACTGTTTAGCCACTTAGCACTCTGAAAATGAAAGCATTCCAATCAACACAAATGTAAGCATTTTGCTATGTCTTAAGTTAGTTAGTAATATTTTTGGAAGGGACCGGTGCTTTATTTAACCATGTAACTATTGCTTTCTGGAGGTTTTTTTTTTTTTTTTACGAATGAGGACATGTACTAATAAAAAACGATTTACCAGAAATAACTGATCATCATTTTTAATGGTGCATTCACTCCAACATTGTGAAAAATTGATTGATTGTGAAAAAAATGATTTCCAAAACCATATACACCATTCCATTTTACCTACTGTATTGTAGTAGATAAACCCCTTTCTTTCATGGAAGAACCACATAAGAGAAATAATCATTATAGATCATTAGTGAATATTCATCATCCAGTAAATCATTACAAATTATTAACGTATACACATTTAAGTGAAATAAAAACACATTCTTGAACGATGATAAAGTGGGAAGAGCTTGTAAAAGTGACTTCAAAGCAGGGATTCTGAAACTTTCATATCGCAAAACCCATCCATGTTAAAGCAGCAATCCTGTCTTTCCTCAGGAGGGGCATTCTGGAGCTAGGCCACATTCTTTTATAGTTCAGGGGATCTTTGAGACACTTACCATTGTAGAGACTGTTGTTTAATATGGTCGCATATCTTGTATGTCCCCATGGCTAATGGGAAGCTGCAAAGTCAACTGTGGTCGCTTTTTAAATGTCCGGGGATATCGCTGGTGACTACATTGGTACGTACCTCAGGAACTGTGGGAGGTCCCCGGAGCTCAAAAATAGTGTGGTCTAACAACGGAGGACCACCGGTTCAAATCCTTCGAAAAATACAATATGTGTAATTGGCATAATTGCTACTTTAATAATCATTTGAACAACCACCACAATTACACTTCTTCAATTCATCAATATGTTTATATAGACAGTAGATATACAGTCCTCTATATTTCAAGATGACTATACCTGAATATAAAAATAAGCCTTTAGTAATGATGGGAAATATGCAGACTAAGGAGATAGATGCCTGATGAGTTTTAAAGGTTTTGGGGACCAACACTAAAGTAATTGGAGACAACAGGTTGTCCAAGGACCACAGTTTGAGAAACATTGCTTTAGAGTAACAATGTAACAATGAATGCCCCTTTATATGTTGAGTCAGAGAGCACCTCATAGCCTAAACTTGCTAGTTATGATTTAACTAGTTCATAGCATACATCTTAGTAAAATTCATTTTGTTCAAAGAAATAAAGTCAAATTAATATCTTTGTCATTTAAAACTTGTTTTCCACTTGTGTTTCGTTCAACCTCTTCATTACTGAAGGTGACAGGAAAAGGTTTAACCTCTTCAATTCTAAAAATGCCTGAAATGTGTTGCACATTATATGGAAATTAGAAGTTAGTCACTGGGTGTTAAATTAATTGATTAAATAGCAAGTCTATTTGGAATCATGTATTCCTTGCTTAAAAATGTATAATTCCAATCTGCCAACATCACTTAGTTTGCTGATAAACCAATTTAAGTGTCATACTGTAATAGTGTGGTTTCCAACAATAGCCACAACAAAGACTTGGTTCTGAGTTTACAAATTCAACTCATTCAACAGCAAAAATCTTAACTGCATTAATGATCTGTTCAACCAAAATGACATTTAAAATCAGAATGAGCCTTCTTACCATAATGTATTACTATGCACTTCCCTCTTAACAGTTTCAGAGAAACATACAGATTTAGCCAGGCTTGTTACTCGCTGATCAGGCAGAATATTGCATTTGCATTATAATTAAGAATTTTACAGAGCTTCCATAGGATTCAATGGTAGTGATACTGCAGAATATCACAGAATATCCCACCGTAGCATGCCAGCAGGTGCAACCACCTTTTGCTATGTGTATTATAAATTAAAAGTATTTTAACTTTCTCAAAATATTGTTATATAGAAAACTCTGAGTAATTATAGGGAAAAGGGCAGTTGATACAGGAATGGGTTTTACACATCCTGATTTGATGCAGCGTTGGGTTACAGACCCGCCTTGAACTGAATGGGATAAGGATCATTGTTACATGTTTGTTATTGGACACCTGAATGGTAATTAAACAACATCAATTACAATGTGCGATATGATGTTTGAATCATATCCACAAAACCTTTTAGAGGTTTTACAATATGGCGATTTTCACCTGGCAAATATTTAAAAAAACAGTGAGACATTCAAATTTTTTCTAAAGTATAAGAAAATAATGCAGAATATATACACAGATCCAATATTCCAAACCAAGTCTTAAAGAACATTAGTACTGTACAGTAGCTTAGCTTATTAAAATAATGTCTGTTTGTAGAGGCCTTGTTCTTCAGATATATTAGGGAAACTGAGCAGAAATAAATATATCGAAGCATAAAAAATACACCTGAATTGATATTTTTAAGTAAAAACCTAAAATGTCTGCAGATTTCCAAAGCAATAAACACTACAGGACTATACACAAACTTATAGAAACAAATAAGTTATCCTCCAAAAAATCTAATACCCTGATTTTGCAGGGCAGTACTTACAGAGTGAGGAAATTGCTGCTACTTTACAGAATATGTTTGCCAATAATATAATATATGGGCAGAGTTCATTAAGTAATTTCATGTGGGCTTTAACTGGGATTTTACCAACATTATTATCAATTTTACTGGAAATTGTGACAGCTGTGCTGCAATTGTGTTTAAGTGGGAGTGAATAGTTATATAGAAGGCAATGTCTTTTTATTTTCACTAATATTTTTAGTAGCAATATGGTAACATTAGTTAAACTTTGTTTCTAAAAATTCTTGTAATTGACCAGAGTTCACATAGAATAATGTTACCATATGCTGCTCTAATCTGAGCCAGGTAAAACAGAGGCTGCTTCTCCAGCCCTCATTGGCTTTCTCCAGCTCATCGTCTACTTATCTTATTTAGTCGGTTAAGTATTCTTTTACTTTACCATGTTTAAGAAAATGCAAAAGGTCAAAAATGTCAAGCTGAGCAGGACTCTGCTAAAGCACCCAGCCAAGGCTAGCAGTGCATGCAACATCCATAAAGATGTAGCAAAACTGTGTGTCACTGCACTAAAGCATTAAAACACTACAAAGGGGGTCCCGTTGAATGTCATGAACCCCCAGCAGCTCCATCGCAGCAGATGCTGACGTTTGCTTGTTTGTCTACGGCGCAGAGGACAGCAAGTCTTACTACATCTGTATGGATCTAACCGTTACCAGGCTAGCGAGGCCAAGTGGCCTTTGTCTGATATCTAACTTTAAGCCCTATTCAATAAACTTTGCTGTGTGCTTAAGCGGGTTTTTCACAATCAAATTGTGCCCAGAGCTCTATTTTCCATACTTAAAAAAGGTTGAAGGCAGCCAACCCAGCCCTTTGAAAATTGTGAATATCTGTTCAAACGAAATGCAAATGAATATATAAATGAGTGGTATTCACAGACGAAGTATCCAGTATTCACTGAGCATTTTTTGCTATGTGAACTGGTCAATTATCTCTGTTTTCCCCCCCTGAATGTTTACAAAGAGACCTTTAAAATAATTGAACAGACCTGAGAAACAACTCAAAGAAAATCTCCTGTGACAGTTCCTATATAAAGGCTGGGTAAATCCCACAATGCATTTCACATAAAAAGAGCCATTCAGTTTTGTGTGTACATTTAATGTCCGGACAATAGAGAGAATATGTGAAAGAGGCCGGTTAAATGGACAGAAAAAGATGGGGCGAATGTGAGTGTCCATGAGATATTTTATATCAGACATGAGACCTTTCCTCCAAAATGGAGAAATATCACTGGCTTTAGCCCAGATTTTATGATGTTTGAATCGCTCATTTTATCGCTGGTTTTTATCGCTGCTTCAAATATTTGAAGAATTAGCTCATTTGACCTATACATATGAATTTATTTAAGGTAAAAAAAATCCTGGATATCTAATATTAATTTAATCAGATGAAAATTGGAAACATTTATCGGGGAGAAGAGCAGTGAAATTGTATTGCAATGTGGAAGCTGCTTTATCGGAGTTTGAGGGGGGCACTGTTGTCCTCATTTTAAATAATGTCAAGCTGCTTTCTTGTGCTGGAGAAGGTATTAGTCCCATTGATTTTAATGGAGCTAATCTCTTCTCCAGGACATGAAATAATGCTTCACAGAGTATTGAATAGTGGCTCATGTTCTATATATACAATGGTCATTTTAAAATAAAGAGTATGTAATGGATTATGGATCTTTTTACATGCCCATGGCTCTTTGGGCTTTGGTTCATCTTTCTTCTTTATAGTGTAATATTTCCAAATGTAACACTGTATCTGACTAGGTGCTAGAAGTAGTAGTAATTGAAGAAGGAATTTTGACAAATTGCCAGATACCAACTGTGCATGATTATATTCAGCTCACCAATCTACATTAGTCCAGGTTTATGCTTCAAAACACTACAGTAGTTATCAACAACCCGGTCGGTGTAGCTGCTTTTGTTGGAAGAGTAAAACGTTAATTAATCTCTGCCCAATTTGTAATTTGCTCATAATCATACCTGTACTTAGACTGAGATTCACTATGCAACATTAGCATGGCGTTAACCCATTATAGCATGCATGTTAATTGATGCAGTATTCACCCAGACAAATAATCAGGCATTTATTACATTTTACTCTTGTAATATGGTAAACATTACTTCATTTTAAAAAGTACAAATGAGCTACTATAATTGGGGTCAAAGTCATATTCATCCATTTACTAAACAGTGCTATGGTTAACACTGGAGAGTAATACTGTTATGATATTTAAATCTTACTTATATTTGGCATATTGACATATTTGCACGGTGCTAGTAAATGTATTGATCCTGTAGAAATGTAGACTTATTTTCAGTTAAAAAAGCACTCAGGGATTCACAAGATTATCAATAATTAATCGAAAACAATTATCCCAAAGTTTCATATACAACATTTTCTTCAATATTATCATTTAAAGTCATCCTATTTGTATTGTATGTCTCTATTTATATAGCGCCATTAATGTACATAGCGCTTTATTTACACATTACCCAGAAATACACATACAAACCAGATTTAAAACAAAAATGTGGGTCCTCTCTTTAATAAATATCAGAAAGTTACACATATCAATAATATCTCAAGATAGGCTGAGGAGGAGAATAAGGATCTGATACAGTTCGCAGTCATTGTGACAGTGTTTTCAATGTATAGTAGCCAGAACTATTGGCGAACATAAGGTACTATAAAGAAATTCCACCTGTTAACCATATTCTAATATTCTGTTTTCAGAGTTATTTCTGCATAGAATTAGCTTTGTGAATATGGCGTTAACTCAGGGAAAATACAGCAAATCCTTATTTTGGTTAACGTACTGTTATTTTTGCAGATTTAATGTTGCTTAGTGAATCTGGGCCTAAATATAAAACTGTTCAGACACACACACACACGCGCGTATAAAATGCAATAGCCAAAAGAATAGCGCAGAAAAAAGTAGCAGTATTAAATACAATATTTCAAGAGAAAACCTACAAATATTTGGCCCAGATGATGGCTTTAGGGTCTATGTGACAAACAGCAACGTGATTAATTAGGCGCTCCCACAGAATAGAATGAGGTGAAATAAGTGAGTGTTAAATCCATTGTAAATCATTAACAGAAATTAGCTTATACATTCAGTCGTGTGACTGTGCCTATGTTAAATAATATAGTGCATAAGGTGACAAAAGTGAAAATAAATATAGTTGTAACCCCCTGCTCAAACCCTCTGGTAGGGACTGTCGTCGCTGGTAACTAATAGGCTGAAATGATCTTCACAATCCAGGGGGAGCATGGGAGAGAATCAACAAGAAAAAAAAGAGAAAAGAACATCTAAGTGCAGGAGTCTTGTGAAGTTTGTAGGTCATGTGAATCTTGGCTCATATAGAATGCCTAATCACAGTGTGGTAGGTGTAAATATGCAAACAAATCTGTGGCTATGTTCTTGCTTATATAGGTGATTCAGATAGTAGGTGCCTCTGTGAAGAAGAGAAATGCAAACCATAGTGCAGATCAGTAAGTAAAAAAACTTTATGTTTTCAAAGGGGTAAGAATCGTACTTACATTGTGTATGATCAATAAAAGCATAAAACACAGTAATTTAGATATTGTGAGTCATCGCCATCTCACCGCCTCTGTCTCCACAGTGATGCCGATGATCTGGAGAGCCGTCCCCAGCTGTTTGCTTCCTTGCTCATTTTGAAATTATATTTGTTTTTTTTTATAACATCTGGTTATTGTGAGATCCAATGACATGGATATTCAATATTTTTGTGTCATTGGTACTGACATTTTTTTGTTACACAGTGGACATGGTCACCATATAAAAATGTGATTCACACGTAAATACCTGCTTTGTTTCCAGATCATCACAGCACTCACAGAAGCATTATTGAGGCAAATACCGAAACCGGAAGTGACGTGGCAAAACCCAGGTATGACGTTGCGGAGCTCACGAGAGATGCTGGCAAGGAAGCAAACAGCTGGGGAAGGCTCTCAGACCATCGGTATCACTGAGGAGACGGAGGCGGTGTGATGGCTATGACTCACGATGTATAAATTACTGTGTTTATGCTTTCATTTATTGTACACAATGTAAGTACGATTCTTACCCCTTTTAAAACAAAGTTTTTTACTTACTGATCTGCACTATGGTTTGCATTTCTCTTATTCCCTGAGGTACCTACTATCTCAATCCCCTATATAAGTAAGAACATAGCCACAGTTTTGGTGTCGCATATTTACACCTACCACACTGTGAGTAGGCATTCTACATGAGCCAAGATTCACATGACCCACAACCTTCACAAGACACCTGCACTTAGATGTTTTTTTCTTGTTGATTCTCTTCCATGCTCCCCCTGGATTGTGAACATTGTTTTAGGGTCTATGTATCATTGGAAGCGATTGTCTTTTCGGCTGAAAAGAAGAAAAAAAACACTCAGGCCCTTATTTAGTGAGTGGAGAAGACACTTCCCTGAGCTGGAGATTGTGGTTCCAATGTATTGGAATGTATCTGTTCTCCCGCATTGGGAAGTGGCATCACAGCATATTGACTAGAATGACATGTTGACCCGGCAGCAATATGGGTTTAATATTACAAAGCTATTACAAAGTTATGTAACAAATTCTGTGTTCATGTCACTTTCCTTCCTTTTACTTCACGACACAAAAGTTAACCATGTGTGAACTGGCTTCATGTCTTCTCACCGACTATCTACATCAAATGTAGAGCACCAGGTGAAAACAATTCTTACCTTAGGCACCGACGCAAACAAAACAAGAAGTTGCTTTGCTGCTCTGCATCTTCCTTTTGTGGGTGCTTGATACATATCCACGTTTACGTCTTCAAACGTACAGTATGCACTTGAGGAACTGTATTTTGTTCGGAACTCTTACCTTGAAAGGACTGTGTCCCTTATAAAATCTGCTTGTATACTGTATTGATGTTATTTATTAAAACGGACACAAATCAGCACTACAAAAAGAATACATAAGTAATAAACTGGCTTTTATGCAAACATTCCGGACCAATGACGATCATTCTTCATGCATATTCTGAAGACTTGAAGAGGGACCCGTAGCGATTCGAAAACCTTTTATCTTAAAGAACACATCAGTTAGCCAGTACAGCTGTCATCTTTGCTCAAACACTTGTTCCTCTTTTAACAAACAAAAAGAACTAACATGAATGAGTAGTGTAACCAATCTGTATATACAGATCAGTCAGTTTTTGAAATATACTTCTCTATAATACATGTTCAATGAGTGAGTATTAGAAAATAAATACTGAGATTCCTGATGTAGCAAACATACAATTCATTATTGCAGTTGTTACAGAAACAAAAGGTAGCTTGACAAAAAAAAAAAAAAAATCCTATTTTTATGTACAACACATAATGTAACTCAGTGGTGACACAATAAGAAACACAACTCTGTTCCCAAAATGATTTTGTTTGTCTTTGTTTAGCTACTGTAAACATTATTCATCCAGTTGTTGTGAGTGCGCTGAAAGGCCTCTTTCTCTAAAATAATGTTTGCCGGAAACCGTTTCAAATATCTCAGCTCCCAAGAATATCTTGCATGCATTACTGATGTCATTTAAATAATAAGTACAAATATATTTGCAATGCATGTTCTCTCATACTCATTTCTCTGTAAAGTTCATTGTTCCCTCCGGGGAAAAATGTTATCAAAATGTTTCCATTGCCATGTTGCTTTTTTTTTTTTTTTTTTTTGAATGCTCGGAATTGAAGTTCCTGTTTATTTTTATTTATTTATTTTTTTCGATATAAAAATGTTGCATTTGAGAAAAAGCATCAATGGGAGATGCTTCACTGTGCTCGGGTATTACGGTTGAAAGTCACACAGTTCCTCTCTGTTTGTTATATGCCTTGGAAGCTCCATTGCATCGTCCCACTGCATTGTCCAGACCTGTTTTTTGCTTCTTTCTTTTTTTTTTTTTTGTATTAATATTTAAATCAACTGCTGCTTGACATTGGTTTAAATGTTTTCCTCGTGTTCTTTTTGCGCTTTGTTCAGCCTCAGCTTGTACACGGTCCTCTTCCAATGCAGTCTATAAAGCCGACACTCTTACAATGTTCCGATGTGAGTAGTCAGGGGATTTTGACCTGCCGCCCTCCTCCGGTGTTGTCACTGGTGATGTCGGGATACTTATTATTGCTGTAGTGACATAAGGATGCTCACAGTTTAGTTTAACACTTTCTTCCACTTTGGCGTTTAAACTGGACCGACTGTTAAAGACAGATACGTGAAAATTAGATTGTGTTATCCCATCACTGCCAGGTATTAAATTACAAACATATGCTGACTAATTCATTTACTCATCATCATGGCGACCGCTGTCACTGCAGCTCATTTAATGACGTACCTGCTGCAGGTACAGTATAGATCAATTGCAGAAGTTTGGAAATATATTTTTATTAGAAGGATGTATAGTAGTGTATGATACTATATGGTATATATATACAGTATAACAAGTGATCTAATTTTATTTATTTATATAAATACAATACATTACATTTAAATGTACATTACATTAAAATTTTATTTATTTATATAAATACATTACATTTAAATGTACATTATTTTATACATACATATATATACATATATATATATATATATATATATATATATATACACATACATATACATAAAAAAAAGCAGCAAGCACTCCAATGTAGATATCCAGAAAGGCCTGGTGCTAGTCCCATAAATAATGTAAAGAGTACGTTACCATCCAGCGGGGCAGCAGAACAGCAAAGAGAGACAGCACTCAGAGGTAAGTCAGCAAAACAATGTATTGAAACAGACACAAAAATGCAACGTTTCGATCCACAGAGGGATCTTCTTCCTGGGGGTGTGCACTTACCTCTGAGTGCTGTCTCTCTTTGTTTTTCTGCTGCCCTGCTGGATGGTAACGTACTCTATATATATATACACATATAAATGTATCCCTCAGGGGATTGTCACATGCTGCAGCTTAGCCAATAGGGCGGCTGCAATTAGATAGATAGGAGTATAGCAGCTTCAGAGGCTGCAGTTTACATGTTGCTAGGCAACCAGTGATGCTTTGAGATGAAGGCAGTTTGGAAGAGTGACAGTTGAAGCTGGGAGCTGGGTAAGTGAGGGTACAGGGGAGCAGTAGCCCCTTGCACTAGGCTAGTCACCCCCCATAAGCCCCAGATAACTATTATCCTTGCCCCACCTTGTGGTTACTTCAGGGACATGCCTTAAGTAAGGAGATCTGCCCCTTTAGCTGTTTGATTAGCCCAAGGAACCACTCATCAGCGCGCAGCCTGATCACTGGGTCTGGGCTCAGACCCCCTCTAGATAGAGACTATCTTCATGGAGGACCCCGCCACGCAGTGACTGCAGCCTGCAGGCTGGAGACGGACCAGCCCCAAGGTATAGACGGTACGGTGTACGGTGATATTATCCATGCCGGAATTCACCCCACGCGTAGGCGGATGGCACGTCGGATCAGGCGGATCCAATTCTGTTATCTTGCTTTACCCGGGTGCCTGAGCCCCGGGCAGGTACCTATAGTAGTGCACGAACACTCCACGGGATAGCACTATCTCCAACAAATTGGGTGGGCTTGGACATAAGGGACATCAGGGAATTGGTGCCCAGCACCCAGGTACTTTGGGGGGCATCTGGGTTGATGTGTGGGGTGGTGAACTTCTATACGTATGGTTATATGCATATTACTGTGTGGTAAAGAGTACCAAGGTTATTAGTTATAGTAAAACGGTTGCTAGCATATACTGTGTGCGTGCATTATTATTATTATTGTTCCTGTAAGAGGACCATCCCACCCTGTTGGGAACCCTTACAGGTGTAGGCGCTGTATCCGAATAATCAGGTAACCCCAGGCTCCCAGCGGCGGAGGTTCAGGCCTTCTGTGAGCCTATCAGGTAACGCACCACACATGGTAACACAAGTGTATTTCCACATATGGTCCCCATCTGCGATTGGGGGGGAGGGGGCAAACTGTGTTACTATATATATATATATATATATATATATATATACATATATACTGTATATATATATATATATATATATATATATATATATATATTATATATATACAGTATATATGTATATATATATATATAGTAACACAGTTTGCCCCCCCCCCAATCGCAGATATATATATATATATATATACTCTGTTACCCCCCCCTCTAAAGGTTACTAGAAGGCTGGAGTGAATCGGCCGCACCCTGTGTTTCAATAGGACCATGATGTCATGGAGAGTATATTAGAAAAGGGTTAGGTTCTAGAAGGTAAGGATCCCTGAGGTCAAGAGGAGAGGAGCCTCAGGACAGTAGATAACTAGTGTTTATAAAGGGACAGTACCCTTTAAAGCTGCAGTTCAGTCAATATCCTGCATGTGTGGTTTTTTTAATAAATCAGTTCTTTAGTAAGAAAAAATACTTTTAGCATTTTCTGTTTTTAAAAAAACAACTTTGAAAGACCAATTTTCTTGTATTCTATTTTAACAGCCATTTGCTAAGGCACTGCCCCTTCATGTCCTGTCACAAGCCCTGGCACACCCCTTTGTCAGCCCTGCCCTCCCTCTAGCACATGTCAGTGCAGGAGTGCTCATGAATATTCATGAGCTTCCACTGAGAGACAGAAGCAGAAGAAAAACAGATCCCTTCACTAATTATGTCACCAAATTTCACCTATCAATACATGGAGAACGAATTGACTGCCAGCTATACAGTTCTTTAGGTAATTAGAGATTGCACACATAAAACTATTGAAGTAAAAAAATAAATTTAAAAAAAAAAAAGAAAAAAGACTGAATTGCAGCTTTAAGTTAGGATCCCCAAAAGAATGAATGGAGTCCAGAGTAGTTAAGAAAAAGGAATACAGCACGCCACAGAGGGCCTCAGGAAAGAGGCCTCCCGGGTGCTGGCGGATCAGCTCTAACTGCGGATCTGCACTTATATTCTTCATCAGTCTCTTTGGAAGTGGAAATTCCCAAACAGACCATAGGTACTGAGTCACGTGATAAAGACCCACAAGGATTCCCGTAAGGGCCTAGAGTAATAGGATCAATACAAATTATGATCCCAAAGCAACAAGGGGGGCTGGGTCCCATATCTATGTAGAGCAACTAAGTCAATGTATCTCCATTCCAGTGTTAAGAGTTGGGCATTGATGGAATAACCATATTCATGTATGTCTGATATAAAATACAGTGCAACATTGTCAAAATGTGTATGAGCGTTCTCTGTGCTTGGGGACAAGAATAAATGACAGTTGTACTACAAATGTTCAAAGCACCCATTTTCTTACATCATATATATATATATATATATATATATATATATATATATATATATATATATATATATATATATATATATATATATACATACACACACACACTACACAGGTATCTCTGTGTGTAAAAGTATAGCAATGTACAGTAGTATATGGATAGATGTGTGTGTGTGTGTGTGTGTGTATATACACACATATATCCACACATACATAGAGACACACATATAAGTATTATGGGGCTAGTATATATTTTATAAAAGAAAGGAGACCATTTTCCAGATTAAAAACACAAGTAAATGTACAAAATATAACAAGAAGTAAATGTAATGTTATCAGACTATTTGTTCGGTTTGAATATCGTACCTGTTGAATAAAGAAGCTCTTTCCATACATTGGATCTGGATAGTGCTGAGTTCCTGAAGGCTCCCATGGTGGCTGCACGTTGTAACATTAGCGTTTGGAATCCGTACATTCTTTTTATTCCGTCGAGAGCAGCAGAAACTGCTAACATTGCGGTTTGATGCGACAGAGGGACTATGGTTTGTTGATTTATGTATTGTAGACACTCCTGTGCAGTTGTCTTCATATACTTGTCCGTCGACAAACTCATGATTCTGTAAAACGTACGTATAAACGTAAGTATAATTTACAATTTACATGGCCAAAGGACTTAACGTGGAATTGTTAAGATACAAAATCACATCCCAAAAAATTGCTTAATAAATGAATATGATAGAATGTAGACCAGATGTCTGTCACATACATATCTATGTAATTGTGTGAAAGGGTTAATCACAAACTGGCCAACCAGTTCATCTCTCACATCCCTGCATGGCACTAAAATGTGCATGCACACCGGGCCGCCAACGGGGGGAGAGCCGGGACAACTTGTCCAAGATCCAGCTGCTGCAGTGCCTCTGTTGGCTGCCGGGACCCAGCTCTCCCCGCTGTGTTCCAGCCTTCATTAAACCCCAGCCCTGTGTGCACACCGGACATTGGGCCCACCCGGACGTCGGGCACAGCATTCACATCCGCCCTGCACCAGAAGCCTTCCCCCAAGGTAAGTGTGTGTGTACGCTCACTGTGGAGTCCAGTGTCTCTAGGTGAAGAGTGGAGAGCGGATTGGGGGTTAATGAGGGGAGGGGGGAGTCATTAATGAGGGAAAAGTGTGGGTGGGGGGTTAATAGTGGGGGGGTTAATGAGTGTGAGGAGGGGAAGGGGAGGTTAATGAGTGTGAGGAGGATCAGGGGGGGTAATGAGTGTGAGGAGGGGAAGGGGGGAATTGATTGAGAGGGGATTGAGTGTAAGGAGGGGAGTGGGATTGAGTGAGGAGAGGGGGAAGAGTGAGAGGGGGAAAGAAATACATGGGGGAGGGAGAGGATGAGAGAGGGTGTGTGAAAAGGGGGAGAGAAATAGAGGGGGGTTAGAGAATGAGGAGGTGTGTGAGAAGGGAGAAGAGTAAGAGAAGGAGAGGGGGGGTCTCGCAAGGTTGCCGACACAGGGGGCCCCAATGGAAACTCCAGTCAGCTGACAGCGGCCCTGTATGCTCAATTCCAAAGCTGTCACGCAACACCCCAATTACGCTGCCACTACGAGGATTCATTTATGGCCTTCTGTTTGGGAGACCCTGATTCCCCAAAAGATTATACAAATTCAACAAAATACCAATTTAGAATACATAATGGTAAAACATGTTTGTAAATGAGGATAATCCCTTTTCCGGTATACAGGTTAAATTAGAGCTCAAATATAGTAGTTATCCAATTTTATAATTAATATGACGAGAAAAATTGCAGTGGTTCTCAAAAAAAATTACAAAATGACACAGTAAATAGGATCAGATAGTGTAAAAAAAACAATTGCGCTGCTGTGAAGAGCGTCTCCACTGACTGGGAGCCAGTTGCCCATGGGTCATAAGGAGGCAATGAGAGACACACACACTGTGCACCGCAAATATGAGTCTACTTCTGAGGTTCAGACCTGAGTCTTATACTCACTTTTTCTGTGATCTGCAAGATCAAGGCCTCAAGGCGTGTTTGTCACTTTCCCCTAGCTATGCACAGTTTTATCTTGGAATAAATTAGAGCTTAATACACTACGCTCTGTTAAATCAAGGAACATACTGCAACATGCCATTACCTAAAACCGGAATGGATGCTTTGTTCCCTGAGTTAACATGGTATCCACAAAGCTATTCATATGCAAAAACAATGTCAGTACGAATATCTCATTAGAATATGCTTAAAGCGGTAACACGTGAAAAATACTATATGTTTTTTTTTTTTTTTAAATAAATCAGTTCTGTAGTATTAGATAATACTGTCTGCATTTTGTTAACTCCTAATGCCACTTATAATGATTTGTTTTTTTATGTACTGATCATCCTTTGGTTGCTACAGCAACCATTTAGAAAGTCACATCCACTTCCTCTTTTGAAACAGGCTCGTTTATACACGGCAACAAAGTATCAGAAACAGATTTGTTGCTGTGTTCCAAACAGCAGACTGCCTATTGCACTGGAAGCTGTAACAATAATGTGTAACACTTAGAAATACAATGTTACATATCAGTTGAATTTCACAGAATGCAGCGCAAAGTTAGAACGCAACCATTTCGTTTAAAGATTTATAACAGGAGCACCAAACGATTGCCAGCTTAGGTAAGAATGTAGAATTATACTGTATATGGTCACATGTTTACATATACAAATAATAAGAAAAAAATGGGGAATGCTTTAACATCATGTTTTTATAGAATAATGTTGCATTATCTTCCGACATACCCTGAAATAGGTCTTTAGCTAGACTGGAGAGGGATAGGAGAGGAAAATAGTGCTGGTCAAAGAAAGCTATATTATTGAAATCATGCCTGACTGTGACGTTATACCCATCCAGAAACGTAAATGCCCCATTTTAAGGTCTGGAAGGGAGTAACGGCAAGTTCAGCTATTTCCTACTGTAATAAAGCAACGTTAACTGGCGTTATCCTTAACATACTTTAGTAGATATGCAAATGAGGCATTGTCATAACATTGCCTATCATTATCACTAACGTCCATTAGAGTTAACACTGCTCTTTACAAGAGAAAACATGACTTAACACTATGCTATTGTCCTTTGAGGATACAGCGTTACTGTTAATTACATTGCCCTTATGATATACCGGGAGGTTCTAAGTCATAGATACTTGCTCATTTTACAGGGAGTTACAGAGCTAACCGCTCCAATGGAAACAAATGGAGTTCCCTCCACATCTGGCATCCGGACCTGGTGCGGTTATGTAATCACTCAAGGAGCAATTACAAGACCGGAAATACCGGACCCCTGGCACTGTAACGGTTACAGGTGCATCTAGGCCTAAGAGAAGCAATTTAAAACATTGGTTCTTAACAATACTTTAGTGTATTAATTCGACACTAGAATGCAACTTGAAGAGACATTATATGAAGCAATAGAAAGCATTATTCATAAGATGCATAAACCAGGTGACATTTCCAAATAGGTATTTGGGTTTGTCATTTTAAAAATCTACATGCGCAGTCAAATACAGGGTTTAGTTGGCAAGATTGAAGAGCGTACACAGTATTTTCTGGGTTTTTCAAACCCATTAACTTTGTATTTAGTGTTCTTATTTTAGGATGTAAATGTTTAGATTGATAATATTCCTAACATGCTGAGGTGATAACGCCGCCTCACTGTCTTTATACTATTTTACAGATTGCAGTTAGGACATGAACATTTATTTCAGCAGTAAAAAACAGAGATAAAACATGAGCACATGTGCACCTTTTCCCCACTATAAAAAATGCAACAGAAATACATGAAGCTATTATTAAGTGATTTCCTAGTGTAACCATATAGTTCCTATGCCGTAGCTTTTAAAGTTGGTCGTATAATGCAGTAGCTTAAATAACATGTACATATTATTGGAAGCTAAAGTAAGATCATAACACCTTCTTTTTAGTTATTAGTATTCATTGGCATTAGGCTCCACTGTTTTCAAAGCACGTAAGCAAATGCCTACCAAAAATATTATTTAAATTTTACAACTCTTCGTTTTAAAACTGATAATCCTGCTGAATCTACGCCTCATTTAAATCCACGTAATGGCTGAAAATACATTTCTCGTTGATGCTTTGGAGAAATACATCTGCTCTACGTCAGTGCTCCAATACACGGAAATACTGGGCCTGGAACAAGGGCTGCCTTTAGTGTGCTGTTGTGTACCGAAAAAAGTGTTATTCAGCTGTGAACAGATTGCCATCAACTGTGACAAGTGCCATCAGGCGTAATTACAGAGGAGTGGCAAGAAAAATGGCAAACGTCTGTAAAATGTGAATTGGTTTCAAACACATTGAATTATTGCAATGGCAGCATTCAGATGTGGCAGAGGTTAATGCACCCATTGGTGCGCTATAACAAAAGTGGTAACGGAGGCATTAACGTCTACACCTGTAAGTGCACACACCTTACAATGCAAATATCTAGTATCTTTTTAGATTGTTCGGGATAATTAAGTTGGTGTTTTTGCTTTTCCAATTTCAGGGTCCACATATCAAAGCAGTTTTGGCGATACAGTAAATCGACAGTAATGTTCCCTTGGTATCAATGTGAAAGCAGCAATACAGCTTTCATTTATTGTTTTTTTTTTTTTTTTTAAATTACAGGATCGAAGCAGGGGTCTTCTGAGCTGAACTGTGTTAATTTCAGCTCTGCGGACCTCCTGCGTCCAGAGACACTTACCTCCATGGGGGGTGTCGGTTTCTATGCAGCCAGGGAACTGTGTGCCTAACGAAATGGCGGCATTTAAATATATCGCGTCACGTGGGCCAATAGGAAGTCGTGACGCCATCCGATGTGGCGTCCTAACAGTAACAGTGCCGGTATCACCACAGAGATATCGGCACTGTTACAGAGGTAAGTATCTCTGTATTGCTGCTTTAATGGGTTAAATTTTTGTGATAAGTTTAAAAAAAAAATCATACAAATGTAAATGTTTATATCACTTTGTAAACTTTCCATACTTTTAAAACAGTATACAGTAAGTTAGTCACAGCTCATTGCAGCAATAGGGAAAAGCAATCCTAGTATATTTATACACACGGAATAGTAATGTGCTTTTCTGCAGCAGGGAGGGCTTGGCTAGAACTGCTACTCCCCTACACAACACATGAAGGCTTTAGGCTGCCAGTTATGAATAATGGTGAATGTCAATACTAAAAGGTATCATTTGTTCATATACAAAATATCATTACTTTTGTATTTATTGTATCACTTTTTTTTTTAGAAAGGTTATATTACTGTACTCTTTCACTATATCACCATCAGTCTCATCTCAGTTGAAGCTCTATTGCTTTCTTTTTTCAATTGGAATACGACAGTTGTCTACATAATGTGTAGTTGTTTGTTTTCACATCTCGCAGATATTATTACCCTGTGCTTGTTCTAAGCGACCTTGAATGCTAAAATTGTGCAAAACAAAGGACAACACAGAGATAATCCATCTGGATTATTCATTTTAAATGTTCGTATGGAACGTGCTTTGCTGACTGGCAATTCAATAGTCGATTGTAAAATGCCAATTAAATAGCAAAGTTTAGTACTAATAATTCTGGATGCATTCAGTTTCCAATTATATGTCATGAAAAAAAAAAAAAAACATTCTCTGCTAATGTCCAAAAATCTAAATTCTGCAGAACTACCTCTGAGCAAATACAGCTTACTGTGAAAAGTGGGCAAATCTTTTGCAAACTTCACACGTTGTGGATATTTATGTTGGCGAAAGAAATACAACTTTACCAAACACAACCAACTGTAAATATCTAATTCACAGACTACAGTATGTTGATACAAATGTTCACAATTTGGTCAAAAAGTTACGAAATACTGGTAAGTGCCACAATTTGCTAGAAACAAAAACGAGAAGTATACATTTTTTGACCATTTTTTGTGTTTAACCTTTTAGCTGCCAAGGGTAGTTGACACCTGCGTGGCCAAGCACATTTTCATAATTTTTCTATGCATTATTTAGCCATAGTTTCTGTGAGAGACATTCTACGTACCCATGAAAACTATATTTTGTTGTTTTCTGCACAAGTTGAGCTTTCCATTGACATACTGTGTGACCAAGATACTGTATGTCAAAAATGGAAGAAATTAAAGTTCTACTTATTTTCTTTCTATTGTATTAGATTTCTCTATAATCATTTCATTACAATTAATACTAAATGTATCTCACCTAAATACACTGGTACCAGGTATGCATTAGTACAGGGCAGCACAAACTTTTGGAGCTGTGTCCCCCTGTCTGCTCCCCCTCGCTCTTGCGCCCCCCTACCTTGTTTGGCAGCATCAATTTACCCCGTTGCCAAGGAGACAAAAGTGTCACTCCGCATTACACCACGGCGTCATGGCGACGCGTCACAGCAACTCTTCTGAATCCTGGTAAGTGAGTTGCAAAGGCCTTGCAATCCCCAGGCATGTAATTTAAATGCCTCGGGGAAGAGCGCAGGGCCTCTGTAACAGCCTGCACCCCCCAAAAAAAATTCCGTGCCCCCCACTTTGCGCACTGCTGCATTAGTACACAAAGTTTTATTTGGCCAATATGAGACCCAGAATTAGGAACACGTGAATATTTCATGGATGAATGTAAAAGGTGCACCCCATCATTGGCAAGGCAAAACTACTACCTTGCATACACTTACACCCTTCAACTTATACAAAGGGCTAGATTTATTTACTCATGAAATATTTTACCAGGAAATAATACATTGAGAGTTACTTCTCGTTGTTAAGTATGTCCTGAGCACAGACTTATAATGACAATAAGTCGTTACATGTTATATTTACAAACATTTCATGGACAGCTGAGGACAATATATGTTATAGGCGTATTTAACAGACAATTAACAGCTACAGACAACATTAAAATGTGAGACAGCTGAAGTCTTGAAAGAACTTATAATGGTGGTGGCTTTGAGAGTCTCTGGTAGATTGTTCCAGACGTGAGGTGCACGGTAACAGGAGGAGCGACCGGATTCTTTATTGAACCTTGGGGACCGTGAACAGTCTTTTGGAGTCGGATCTCAGGTGCTAAGTGCTGCGTGTGGAAGAGGTGAGGAGATTCTTCAGATAGCTGAGTAGCTTGCCCAGAAAGTATTTGAAGGCAAGACAGGAAAATATACTTTGTGCCTTAATTCAAGAGATAGCCAATCCACAAAGCTCAGTTAAATCATGGCTCATAATGTGACGTTACCCAAAAGAGGAATGGATGTTGCGTACCCTGAGGTTAATGTGTATCCTTAAAAGCTAGTTATATGCAAAAACAATGGCCATTCTACATCTTATTAGCAAAGGCATAATGTCACATTTGTAATGATGCTTGTCTCAAGACAGGAAGCATCCCTGCAGGGCTGCAGTAGGATAATAAACCACCGACCTCGACTGAGAGAAAGAGTCCTGAATTAAGTAGAGAGTAGTCGGGGTCACAGACAGTGGTCAAGGCAGGTGACAGAGGTGCAAGGCCGGGGTCACAGGCAGAGATTAAGGCTCAGTGTAAAAAAACAGGAACGCTGGAACAAAACTGAAAACATGCTCTGGCAACTTCCTGGAGGAAGTCCTGCCTTTTATAGGCAGGATGCCAGTAATCAAGATGGCCACTGGTGCTTCAGTGTGGGTGGAAGTGAGAAAAGGATTGCCAGGAAACAAGATGGCTGCAACGGCTACGTAAGGGAAAATTCCAACAAAAACTCTGAACCGGAATCCTTACAGTACCATTCCTTCTAGGATCGAACTCTGGACGATCCACTGTGGGCTTGCAGGGAAACAGCCACAAGAAGTTCTCACTAAGGCGGGTGTGAAGCTTGCATGGTTGTGGTGAATATCGGCAATTGCTGGAGGGAGTCAGCCTTTCCTACCTCAGTGGGGTTCATGTCTGACCAGAGTATTATATAATGATGCTCGTCTCATGACAAGAAGTGACCTGCAGGGCTGAGGTAGGATATTAAAGAACTGAACTGTGAGACAGAGTCCTGAATTGAGTATAGAGTAGTCAAGTCACAGGCTGGGATCAAGGCAGGTGAAAATGGAGGAAGGTCGGGGTCACAAGCAGTGGTCAAGGCAGGCAGCAGAGATCAAGGTTGGGTGTAAAGCAGGGGCACAGCTATAGCCCTGGGGCCTGCACTCTTGGGGGCCCAATCTCCCCTCCACCCATCAGAGGCCCTGCTGACCATCTCTCTCTCTTTTCCGCTAGATAGAGGCAGGTGGGGGGGGGGAGACGGTACACGGCAGCGGGCCGCCACAGTTAAGCAGAGGAGCAGCTGGCAGAGGAGTTAGGAGTTACACAGAGGCAGAGCAGGACAGCTGGGGAGGAGCGTGTCCCAGTGGGCCGACCCATAAGTCTTTCTTACTTCCAGTGTCTATGCTGCTACAGCGTACTCCTCCCTGGCTGTCTTGCTCTGCCTCCGTGCAACTCCTAACTCCTCTGCTGGCTGCTCCTCTGCTAAACTCTGGGGGCCTGCCTCCACCGCGTACCATCATCTCCCCCAGCCTGCCTCTAACTCAACCCTGTAGACATGGAGGAGGAGGAGGAGGGGGAGAAAACTGAGGGGATAGAACTGAGTATCAATGATGAGGTGGGATGATCCTCCAATTTAAATCGAGGCAAATATTTCTCCTGAATCTATGGAATATGTTCACTTATAATGGGGACCTGAAAGAAATGTTGCCCGGGGGCCCGCACCTGTCTAGCTATGCCACTGTTGTAAACATACAGGAATGCTGGAGTCTAACTGTAACAAAATTGAACCCATGCTTTGGAAACTTCCTGGAGGAAGTCCAGCTTTTTAATAGACAGGACGCAAGTAATCAAGATGGTCACTGTTGCCTAGTGTGGGCGGAAGTGAGAAAAGGATTGCCAGGAAACAAGGTCCTTAAAGCTTCAGTGTGGGTTGAAGTGAGGAAAAGATTGCCAAGAAACAACAAGATCCTCAAAGCTTCAGTGTGGGTGGAAGTGAGGAAAGGATTGCCAGAAAACAAGATGGCAATCCCTGCACTCATGGCTATTGTCCCGCACCCACAGTCACTCCTCCTACAGTCACTCCTAATGTGGCCAAGCACTGCCATCTACAGTACAGCACTTAATCCCTCACCTGCTGTCTCTGTAAGTCTTCCATCATACCACTTAGATTGTTAGCTCTTCAGTGCAAGGATTTCCTTTCCTATTGTCTGATTTTGCTGCACTTATTGTATTATTATAATTCCTTGTACTGTATTCTTTGTGGAGAACTGAGTACACTTTTGGCACTATAAAAATAAAGACATACAACACAGTGCTACAAGAGATGAGGACATAATAGTAAAAAGACAGCTACCCTGGCGGGCTCAATCATGACAGGTACACATCCCACAGCTGCATCTCTACAGCAAGGCTACAGCAATTCTTCATTCATACAGCCAGGGCAAAGATCATAACGCAGACTGCAGGTATGCTGCCACTTCTAGGATATGACTGCACCAGCAGCCTGAGACTGCAAGAGCAAACATCAGCCATTCTAATACTGACCAACAACAGGACATCGGCTCGTGCCACCCAAGACCTATTATCCTTCATAACTCACTCAGGTACAGACTGCACATTTAGTATAATGTTTATAGATTTGCAAGTACTGCATTATGGCAGAACTCAGGCCTCGAGAGAACATTACTCAGTCTAATGAGATTTCTGATGCTGAGGCTCCAACACAACCTCAACAGACGCAAGAAAGCACTGAGAGGCATGAGCATCATGAAAAATTAGAAAGGGCATGGAAGAAGACTAAACATTACATGTTCAAAATTGCAAACACTGCAAATCATGAGCAGCTGATCGAACAGACTATAAACCAGTTGAAGGCTAGCTATAGATGATACCATTTACAGTCAGAGATACATTTCAGTTTCTTGACAAGATTTAATGTAGAAGAAGACTTGCAGGAACGAGACATGCAGAAAGTAATTGATCTGGAATGTGATAGCCATGTATGAAACACTATAACAGAAGCTGAGATTCAGAGAATTGATCGCTTACTGGAAACTGGACCTCAGTTCTCCAGCTCATCCAGACATACAGTGAGGTCTGCAAGGATAGCAGAAGCTGCACGTGCGCAAGCCTCTTACAGTAGGAAAGAAGCAGATATGAAACTAGAAATAGTCTGTATCGAAGAAGAGGAGCAGAAGACTGCTACGACCGCCAACGTTGCTATTGCACTTAGGAAGGACAATTTAGAGGCAAAAGAAAATGGTTGCAGCTGAGGCCCAGGCTGAAGTTCTTGAAGCAGCTTCAGGAAAACATGGTGGGGTGAACCGGAGCAGGTATGTAATTGCAGAAGATCATGCCCAACGTAACAGAGGCTAGTGTTTATACTAAGCCATACCAGCATGTACGGTAGCTTAACATATCTAACTGATGGGGACTTCCGGTGATGTCAACCGGGACGGACATGTAGGAGAGGAGCTCCGTGGACCCTCAGCCATAAATTGATCTTAAAGCACCTTCCCCCCAGAGGATTTCCCGTGAAAACGACCTAAAAGGACAGCTAAACCTGTCAGCATGTCTAACAAACTAAAGAAACCGTCAGCTCAGTCGGTTACAAAGTATTTTTTTGCCGCAGCAGCGCGGGTCGGGTGCGACCCCTGCGAGTCAAGATGGTGCCGGTACACGCGCCCCCACTTCAGGGGCAGATGGCCGGGACCAGCCCGATATAAGCCCGGAGAAGGACGGGGGGGTCACTCGCATGTACCTGGAAGAGCTAATGACTAATATGCATGCAAAGCTCCATCAATCCCTGCAGAGTGATCTAAAGGCATTGGCGGAGGAACTGAAGGGAGAAATTTCAGGCTTATCCCAGCGGACTATATAATACACAAAGAACAAGTCGCTTCACCAAACAAACAGCCACAAAATACAAATACAAACTACCTGGTGCAAGGGAGGAAAGAACAGCATGAACACACAAATAATCAACAAGGATTATATAAAGCCCCCAGTAGTTGCACTCTAGGTAGATGACACTATAGGTAAAAGTGTCATCTAATCGGAGGCCACAAAATAGCCTATTCCCTTAGTAGGGTCAGCCGCAAAAGGTCACACTCAAAAAATAAAAAAGTTTTAATAAACAGGATAAAAACCGACGAAACACCATAAAAATGCATAGAGATGCATGGAATAAAATCCCCAAATGTGTGGAGGTGAGATAAAGGCAATGTATATAATATATCTAAAGCCTATGTCACTCAGACCAAAAGTGCTAGAGCTGTCCACTCCTAAGCAGTCTCACACCAGCTATGTGTGAGGCTGTATGGCAATCAATGTGCAAAATACACAGCAACAGAGAAATGCTTATCACTGTAAATAGACACACTGTATAATCTCCGTGAGGTAGTATACAACCTGATACCGGGTGTCCTGCGTGTATTGCGTGAACAGCTGCAGCCCTGGAAGGTATCCGGAGCTGATCACGCCTCCAAACACAGACCACGTGAACGTCAACGTGATGACGTCATACGTACCCCGACGTACGTTTCACGTGTCACAGCGCGCTTTCTCAAGGGGGAGGAGTAGATCGTGTTATTTGGCATGACCTAATATACCCTCCCTGGGAGGGGAGGGGCGGACAAATTGCCTAAAGTCATCGTAGAAAGCAATTACAAAATAGGGATACAAATAGACCCTAAAAAACTAAACACACAAATAAAGGAATCGGGAGGGGGGAGAAGGGGGAGGGGGGTGGTGGGCTGAAGAAGGGGAGGATAATAATAATAAAGGCACAGGTGAAGCTGACATACAACATTAATGTACCAAAAAATAAATAAGTGTGGTACATAAAAAGGAGCTTACATGATTGTAAAAGATTGCAAAAAAAAATATTTATGCAAAAAATGGCACACATCAGGGAGATGCTGAAATGTATATAGTAGATGTAGGAGTGAACTATCCTGACGGATCCGCCTAAAGAGTCAAAACGGAACCTACTAAGCTGGAATTAAATAGTAGGTCCTATATACCGGGATCCCTCTACCCAAAATAAAAGAAAAGATGAAAAAATGAATCCTTCATTCAGGCCATGCGGTGCAAGGGTATTTAACAAATATATCCACCTGCATTCACATTGGCGTAATTTAATGTCCCAGTTGCCTAGGTGGGGGTTTCCTTTTAAACTGCTGGTTAACCACAATGGTAAAATCATCTCGATCAGGCACCCTGAAGAATCTGAGAGACTTGTCCGCACTCTAGGACTGGCTCCCCTGCCAACTCAAGAGCAAGAACACCGAGAGCCCCGAAGACGCGCCCACACAAAAGGCCCCAACCAGGGTGTCAAGGAGACTGGCGAGCCAAAGTGCCCCATGTGAGTAAAACATATCGAACTGATGATGAAGAAATAACATGCTAAAACCATGCAGCCTCCACATGAAGTAAACACCACTTCTCCCAACGGAAACCAGTCCAATGTATGCTATGCCACATATGCAAATCGCCAATATAGTGATCCACATGCTCGCTTGAATACAGATGCACCCACATCAAGCTCACAATCCTAGCACACATACACTGAGAAATTCACTTCTTCATGCTCATATGCCATCAACACACATTCATTAGGCTCAAGACACAACTGGTGATAGAAACAAAGGGTGAACTGCACTCTAATAATCGTGAATATGTGCTTAAATAGTGAATATTCAGTGGTATATAATTTAAATATAAACCTGTTACTTTAAGTGTGAGGGTATGCTGCTGGATTCGTGGAATGGCTCCACAGAACAAGGCTAAAGAAATAACGACAAAAGAAACAGCGCAAAAAACCTCATAGTGTAGTATGTAAAAAATTATATTGTGATAAAACAGTATTGCACGTACATCAGTTTAAAATTTACTAGCAGTACATGTATATGGACATGTTACCAATCAGCAACAGATGGTGGGTAACGGTCACCGGATGGAGTCTCTTCTCCTCTCACGTCTCCCTTGGATACTCTCTGCACCGCTCAGACCGCCTTGATGGAAGGCAGCAGCCCCACGGCATGGACACAGCAACCCGATGGACTTCAGCTGTCCCGCGGCGTACTCACGGCAGCTATTGCGGGGAAGCAGGCTATCTCTCACTGGCTTTCAGGTGTCTTTTTGGTTGGAGTGCTTATGCACATCACAGAGCACTTAGTGCACTGTTGTGGTCATTGCAAAAGGGCACCAACTGCATAGCACTTATTTTTGTTTTCATTACGGTTTTGCACATGGCTTGTCACCGTCTCTCTGTGATAGAAAATGACATGGGCGATTAGGCTTCTGTCCAGAATTCTAATGGAGGATTGCATTAAAGATCCTGAAAATCTTCTTGGTTCACCGGCTGAAGAAATTCAGGAATAGGAACAGGATTTGTCTGATTTCGGGCGGACAGTTGAAAGTAGGAGCACCCAAATCACTATGGTAGTTTGAGCACAGGGAACACTGGCTCTCAATTAAAAGGAAAAAAAAATCTGTCGTTCGAGCAGCTTCTTAGTCTTTTCGCAAATATTGAGTGTAGGGTCTCCAAGACTGCACTTGATCCTCAGCTTAGCCGAGAACACAGACAGAAAGGAGCCCGGGTATTGTATTCTAGCACCCTAGGTTTTGTCAGCCATGGGGGTCCATTTTGCTGCACCTTTGGGTTGTGATGTTAGTCTCCATCACCTGCAAGAAATATTTTTGCACAGACTTTTAAGTTTTTTGCACTGAGCACCTCACCTGGCCTTCTGGTTGACAGGTAGCTGAATATCTTTGTACCTGCCTGGCCTTTTGGCCGGGGTGCACTCGAGCACATTTTCTTACACTGGCGACACACTTTATTCGAGCTTGGCTAGTCCCACGAATTCGGGTATACCCGGGTGTATTGAGGTTTGTGACTGTTTTCTGCCCGAGTACATTGAGTTATTTTCCAAGCAGGGATTGAAGCATTTTATTCCCGCTGGCTGCAATACTGCACAGTATATATATATAAACTGCATTACAATTCATGAATTTATGCCATCTGGTAGACACGCGAAGCATTGCAGCCTATTAAATCCTAATCATTATCATTTAACAGATCAGCCGCCCATCAGCCAGGCATGAACCCAGGCTGGGAAGGCAAATGCAACGGGGCTTGTCAGAGGTTAGGAGTGGCGCATTCCAGGTATCTGCCAGGTACATACCAGGTATTTACTCGAATAAAGTGTGTCGGTGCAGTAATTTGGAGCACTTCTGCACTGCATTATACAACGCACTTCCACCATGGATTTTATTTGGTGTAGGGTTATTAGTCATCCAGTTTTCTGTGGAGAAGACAAAGGCTACAGATGCAGTCTCCGGTTTTGACACGCGCTTTAGGGTTGTTCCAAGAGAGTCTTCGGCGGTTGCCCACAAGTGATTTTGTGCCCCCCTCGCGGCGTGTTCACCCGCAATGCTTGGAAAAGCCGGGTGAATCGCGCACGCCCTCTGTGCCATAACAGGAGACTGCATGTGCATGTACTGGTCTTTGGTCGCCTCTCCCTGTCTCACGAGAGAAAAGACCAAATTTCCATTAGTAAGCCTGCGGCCGAACACCCTATTGGACCTACACTTGGACCCTTTTGTCTGGTCTTCTGGCCAAGAAGGGAACAGGAAGATGACATCTGGATCTTCAGAGGAAGATGTAAATAGTAATGTCGGGACTCTTCCTGGCCTTCTGACTGAAGAGATACAATCATGATTCCCTCTCGCAGTACTTCTCGTAGACCTGTATGGGCACACAGAGGAGTCCGGTTCAGGTGCAGAACTGGTAAGAACCAGAACAGTCCATGAGGCCAGCTGCCATCTTAGTTTGGGTATAAATCCCCACCCAGTCTGTCAGTTCCTGGCTTTTCAAACTTTCTGTTTTCAGGTCAGGAGTCAGGTTATTATTTTTTCCTAGCACTGTGACTTTCCTTGTTTATTTTTATCTGGCTCCCAGATCTACTGATCTTCAGGTACCTTCTTGTTTTGTTGTCTTGTATTCCCCTTGCACTAGTTGCCCTCTGTTAATTATTTTGTCCCCTGCTACCATTTCTCTTTGCATGTTGCACTCAATTCTTGCATCTAAACTTGGTTTGTTCTGTTGTTTCCCTTAACATTATTTGCCCCGTCTTTGTTTGTTCCCTTAGCTACCTTAGCCTTTTGCTTGTACGTCTGCACACTTTGCAGACTCCATTTTGTTTTCCCAGTTTTTGTTTTACTTATCTGTAAAACTAAATCCTGTCAGTTTTTACGTATTTCAGTCTCCTTTCTTTTGTGGGTTTCCATGCTACCTATAGGGTTCTATACATCTTAATAGATATTGATAAAGACTGTTACATGTGGAGTGCACCTGGTACCACATAGTCAACCTGAGCATGTTCTGTGAGTAGCCTTTTGGCTAAGATCAAGCATAGTATCTGTTCTCTGATTGACATGCACTTGATCCTCTTTCCATGACCTGAAGTCATTGGGAGCCCACAGTTCTACAGTCTGGCACACCTAGATTTCCCTCCACATGAATGGTGCCTATACTTTGCACCATGCAAGAGATGTTTAGTACAGACACATCACTGTTGGTTGCACTTGTATGGCATGGGCACGTCTGATCACAGACTTTACCTTTTTCTTTTTTTATAGCCCTACATAAAAGAGAACGCAAAAAAAGGGGGGTTGTAGTTTTTAAATATGCCACTTTCTGTAAATTACGAACAATACATTCACTTACATTACAAATAATAAGCTGGAACCATGATGTCCACGATATCCCTGACCGCCAACCAGTCACATGAAAAAACAAGCAGTCCTGCTGGATGATAAATGTCCTGACACATCGAGACCACAGATGGAACTACTGTGCAGAGTAAAGGAATGGTGGCTGCCAAGCTCCAAACAACCTCCAAAGACAAACAGGCAAAGCAAGGAACTGACGCTGGCGTCTGACGTCACAGCGTCCAACGTGGTACCAAAGAAACCAGTATCACCTCTATGCGTTTCGAGTTCACTACTCTTCATCGGGAGGGGGGGGGGGTGTAATCACTGGTTGGAAAGGACTGTAAGATATACCCCACAGTCCCACACTATTGGTTACCCTCTAATCTAGGTAATTAAATTGCTCAGGTGCTAAGACCTTAAGGTACCATTCAAAACAAACTACAATAAACATAGACATACATACATAATCATAATCCCTATACCATAAATTACATTAACACACTTAAATTAAGAATGCAATAATGCTTATAAATCTAATACATGCCATTAATAACACATTAATTAAAATGTATATACTCATTGTTACCCACCAATGAATATATACAAAGTTAAAACTTTTTAAATGATTAAATTAATAAAAACTTGAAAGGCTGAAATTCAAAGAATGTGCCTAAATTGCTAACACATGATATGATCAATTATTATAATCGGTCCCCCATAAATAAATTAAAAATAGGGACCCCAATAATAACCCACATCTCTTACGTCTTAACAGAACATAATCTCAGGGGACTATGGACATGGAACATAAAAACGGATAATTAGGGGAGAATTACGATGACCCCCATTTAGATCATCATTTCAAAAAGGGGTTTTCAATGTTTCAATCAATGTTCAATGATTTCAATTAACCCAAGGGGTGTTTTGCGATGCATTGTAAAGATCCAATACTGCTCCCGCTGCAGTATCTTGAGATCCCTATCCCCCCCTTCTTGGATCTCGAATGATTACTTCCAACCCTCTAAATCCCAAATCTCTATGTCTCCCCCCATGGTGATCCAAAAATATTGGGCCAAATTATGAATTTTCCAATAAACGTCTTGCATTTTTGATCCCATAAACATGTTCCCCAATTCACACTTTCAAAGATCTAATTGTTTTCCCAATATAATGTTTTGTTTACAGCACTGAGAACTCTCCCCCCTACCCCCCCTGGCTAGGGATAGGAGTAGGCTTGCAGGAATTTTTGCAACTACCCTGGCCTTTTGGTCGGAGGGCATTTATTAAATGCACCTTGCATAAAGTACTGTTCACAGCGTACTGGGCACTGCTGATTTCGCCATGGGGCGTTACAGTGAGAGAGAGTGTCGGAATCCCTGGTTCGGCCTTAGAGGAAGACCTCACAGTCCGGATGCTGAAAATGTACCCAGGAGATGGACTTTTTCTTGGCCTTTTGGCTGAAGATGTCCTAAATGTGCACCTGTGCACAGTTCGCAAGTCATGACACTGTTGCACGGACCTTGGGGAGCCCATATGCTTTTGGGTTCCCCCATCAAAACAAAAGAAGCTGTCTATGCAATTCTTTAAACCAGACTGTACTGAAAATGCTGTGTAATGTGGCAGGTATAAGCTTATTAGGGGTCCATGGAAAAATGGATATAATGCAAAATGTGACCCACTATGAGTGATCATTTGCTTGTCATTGCCCTGGCTGCAGTGGAAGCACTGTATGCTAAGGGATAATGGAGAAAGGCAGGTTTGCAGACCTGTCTGAGATATGTGAATGTGCTCACAATGGGTATTTTTATTTACTGTACACTTTACGGTGGAGGGTTTCTGTCACTTGTTTACTCACCATATCTTTCTTTGTATATATATATTATGGAAACAAAATGCCTGCACTACTAAGCACTGGTTACAGCGAGGTGCACAAGGAAAGTAATATGTATAACAACACCGAAATCCAGCACACTTGTCTTGATGAAAAGACACTGCATATTTTATTTGCAGTTGACATCAAGACATGTGTATAAATGTTTAATGCACCATGGATATACAGTTCTGTTTGGGCGAGTATAAGTCCCCGGCAGCAAAACTAGATTTTGCAGCCAGTTTTAGATGGTGCTATTTTTTGCTTAAGCAATACAGATGCAGCGGCCATTATTCGAAAAAATCTCAAAATGGATTCTCTTGTTTTGCCGGGGCAGACTAGTGGCCCATTGGATTAACACAGCAGGTGTCCCTGCTGTGTGATTCTTACCGTGGTCTGCCTTTCTGTAATAGACGCGCAGTTAGAGATAGGCTGAATCAGTCACTCTAACTGCGCGCCTCTCACAGGCGATTGCAGGGTTTTTATTTAATTTTAAACATTATAGTAATGTAGCAGGGAGTCTCTGGAGCTGAACCGCATTGATTTCAAGTCCGGGGACCCCCTACTTCCCGAGATACAGGCCCCGTTATGGGGTGCTGGTATCTCTTATGCATGGAAATGTCTCACGGCATGTGATCGGGACATTCCATGCATAGGAGACCCCCTGCTACATTACTGTAATGTTTAAAATTAAATAAACTAACGCGATCGCCTGTGAGAGGCGCGCAGTTAGAGTGACTGATATCTCTTACTGCGCATCTATTACAGAAAGCCAGACCCAAGTAGGACTCACACCGCTGGGACCCGTGCTGTGTTTATCCGATGGGCCATTATGTCTGTCCCGGCAAAACTAGTGAATATATCTCCAACCTACACGCGGCCTAACGCAACATTTACCCAGGTAAATGTTTGAATAACGGCCGCTGCATCTGTATATCCAGAACCTTTGATAAACAGACTACTTAGTACTCGCTGCATGTCTATACCCAGAGGGTCCTATGAGTGATACAGTATGTATTAAGTGTTGAAAACTGGAGCATTGCTCCAAAACAGGTGCAAATTGTCATTTTACCTCTGCACAATTTTGTGTTTATGTATTAAGATTCATTGCTCCAACTGATCTCCTCTTGCACCAGTGAGCCATTTGGTTTAAGGAGACTCTTATACCTGCATGCACCACTCTTTTTCCTTATATATGTAGTAGTAGTGCTGATTGACTCTAGATTCTGTGGTTATAGGATGAATTAGGAATGATTTTAGTGAGATGCACCGCAATTTGCACGGTGCAGTTTTCTTTGCATCAAATACATGCACCAGGTCTGAGAAGGCATTAATCCCTCCCCCTAAGCGATTTTAGCCAAATGTAAAAAGCAAGATTGAAACCAATCCAATTTTTTGCTCTGTGTATTGGAACAAATTGCATTATCTTGATACATATCCACCTAGGTGTTCACACAGTGAAATGTTTTCTCTGAAACATTAAGCATTTAAGTGTCTGAGTTGTGCCAAAAGTCAGAAACTAATGTTGTGCAGACTGTTAGCCTTGATATATAGATCCTGTATCTTGAAACCTGAATTCTCAACATTGTCAGGTACACTAAAAATTAGAGCAGGCTTGGGAAATCAGTGAACGACATTGGTTCACTCTTAGTTTTTTTTGCTGTACTAAGGCTGCATTTATAGTGCCGGCGACGCGCGACCAAGCGACAGCGCGACCAAAAATCTGGCAGTCGCTGTTATTTGATTTTTTCAGCGATGGTCTCCTCTTGTGGCCAATCAGGAGCTTCTCCGTCCCTCTGCCTTCCCCCTTTCTGACATCACTGGCCTTGTAGCCAGCGACGTCGCCTAAACTTATATTACATGTTGTTTGAGTGAAACATATCTAATTTAAACATTGTATTTAATAAAGTCGTTTTTGTATCTTTGGTATTCTGACAATATTTTTGAAATTATATTACATTCGATTGAGTTTAAGTAATGAGGATTCAATAAAAGTGATGATCCACAGCCTGTGAAAATAAATGTAGTGTTATCTGTTAAACTGCTACCAATGTATAATATTCACACACACACACGCAATATCTAATTTCTTTAGCTATAGATCACTTCACAACTTTTAAAGGATATCCAAACACATCTTAATGTTTCTATTTCAGAAATTTGAAAGATACATTGATGATTACTGCTACAGAGACCTACTGAAAAGAAGGTGCTGCTAAAAATTAGAAGCAAAGTTGAAATGGTACAGGTACCTTAATGGTTGAACAGCTTATTGATAAGATGGGATCATCCAAAACATGAGATAACCCCTACATGGTAATGTAATAACAGAAAAAACAGGGGAAATGTAGATTATTTAGATGATAGATCGATAGATAGAAACAGACAGAGAGATGGCAGATATTTCCATTATAATATTTTTATTTATGCAGAAAAGGAGAAATGCCCTATACACAGCTTTTACCCACAGAGAGGCTGTCATCCAAAAATTCCTGGTTAAGATTGCATGTTCTAATTATATGGAAACATTACACGCCAGGAACAGCAGTAATGCACTTTGAAATACAGAGGGAACAATCAATTATATTTACATTGACTTGTTTTTTTTTATTCACAGATGCAACTTGCTTGTTACTACCAAATATTCTCTTGTTTATCACAGTGCCCACCAGCCAACTATAAGCTGATAGACAAAGCAGTGAGTCTATTGTTGCTTTAATTTAAGCTTCTGCTTAAATATCATATTGATATTTCCAAATACAAATCTTATTTTATCAGCAAACGTCCCCTTTAACCACCATAAACTCCTTCAGTACTGGAGTGATGCATTATAACATACTTTACCTTTTTAATTGAAAATGTTCCTTTCTTAGGATTGCTGAATAGAATTACATACTACTGCTGGCTCATTCAGTTTTGATGAAATGTTTAAATTCCTCTAGTTTTTGAAATCACCTGCATTTACTCCTTGGGGAAAACTTCACTCTTTTAAAATGCGCAAAGCAAAAAGAATGATAATGTGAAATAGAGAAGCAGTAAAATGATTAGAAATCTAGATGAAGGAATAAAATATACAACAATGTATTTCATCCTTGCAATGGATCACTGCAATACACGCTTTCATTGTGTAAGACTAATAGAAATCACATTTTATTTCCCCAATCATGAAAGGATATTGCTTCAATTTCCTTACCGTGGTTTTCTCCAGACAATGAAGCAGGTGGTAGTGCTGTGTAGCAAAGGTAGAGCCGGATTTGCTAACAAGAGCTTGTTCCTCTTCGCTGGAACCCTGAGAACCAAGAGAATACATTATTTTCATTTGCCATTTTGACATACAATGTACTAAAAAAAAGATAGACAATTGCATTAAGTCGTATCTGCATGAATTGTTTCCAGCATTTGAAAAGAACAGCGCACTGCCCTTATCTTACACTCTATAGTCAGCACACTTGGTATTAAGGAATAATGACCTTTACTTCTTTCTGGCAACCAATCCATCTGGAAACTTATTGAAATAGTGCTTTTCCTATTTTGTTTTAGACAGTGGCCTGTAACGGTAGCTGCCAAAGGAGTTCTGATCTGCAAAATGGGTCCACACGAGAACAGCTGTTGCAAAACATCTTTTGTGCACCTTTTATTTGGCTTCATAAACCTTTGAGATCTCCCAGAAATATTTAACTCCTTTGATGTCAGATGCACAGGCAGAAAATCCTGCTGGTCACTCTAGGAACAGAAGCCGAAAATATGCTCGGCTAAACTTTTAGTTAAGATACTGTAGCTCTTGGAAATGGCTCAGCATGTGTTGCCCTGATGTGTTTTACAGTCTATGTCACTTCATCATCTGGTCACCTAGTGTAGTGACATAGTGACTAAACGTGTAGGGGAAACACCTGCAATTGTACCCTGTGTGCTTCTTCAATGATTCCCCTTTATGTAAAGAACAAAGACAATATTGAATGGAGTTTTCATTATTCCCAATGCCTGTGTTAGTGCTCACACTCTGCATGACCTGTGAAGTATTGGAGTTTGCTGACGCCGCCTTGTAAGAGTTTTCTGAGAAAAGCCTCTACGTCATTTCTTTTACTATTGTGAAATATGCCATATTTCTTTTTTGAAGGTGCACCAGTTAATTATAAGTTGTTAGCACATTCCTCAAGAGAAATTAATATTATTTTTCCCGGGCATTTGTGATGTACTCTTAACCAGCAGAATTTGTATCCAATTTGAAGAATCAAACCCTAGAAATTGCAGTCAGTTAATTACGAAGTCATAACTTTGATTTTCTGTGTCTATTACAGTAGGTGCTTCCTTACTTTCATATCATTAGAAGTCATCATTATAGCCAAAGATTTGGGGTTTGCTTTCTTGTTACTGCTAGCATTATTGCAATGGTCCACACATTAAAAATAGCATTTACAGTATGTAATAATGCTTACTTACAAAAAGTAGTTTGATTAACATGAATGACTGGTTTGCTTCACATAATATTTTAGTTGTTATATTACTAACCTGTATAATTTTTCTCTGAAACTACTAAAAATAATGCTGTTGTTATTACACAGTTTTTCACCAGCAAACATCCTGCATTTTAGGATAGGATGTCCTTAGACTTCAATTTTATTTCCAATTTTAACCATCACACTTAAAATGCATTATTCATTTAATTTCATCAGCCTTGTTGTCAGCAAATTTCAGCTCAAACAGGAGAAGTGGGCTCGATAATTTTCCCTTTGAATGATCACTGTTAAAATACTACAGCACCTTGCCATGGATCTGCAGACCGTGTGCAGGCGTCCGCACGCTGAGCAAACAGACTGCCTTAAGGCAGTGTTCGTGTCCATGCGGCGTGCGGGCGCGTCCACGTGGAAGCAGGAGGGGGCGCGTGTTGCGTGAGAAATCAGTTAAAATGATTTCTCAGCACGACAGACAGGTCACGTGAGCGGTTCGCCCAATGAGGGCGACCCAGCTCCATGACATCAGTGGCACGCCCCCAGACACGCCCACGGACAGCGCGGCGTACCAAACACACCCGCTTTAAGCAGGTGACGTCACGGCCGCGCACGCCTCCGCACGGGCGAAGGCACTATGGACCTGGCCTTACAATCATCCAGTCACAACAGTTATAAACAGGGGCTTTTTGGTTACGGTTTCAGTAACCAGAATCCATACCACAGAGAGCACTCAGCCATATATATCACAGTGGCTAAGTTCAACTGCTGCTTTAAATAATCACTGCAGTAATTTACCATAACATTATAAATGCTTACTCACACTTTTGTAGTCTCCTAGATTCAATTATGCAGTTGTACTCAGGGTGGATACTGCAATATGTTTCTGGGAGAGCGAGTTTTGTTTATGTTACAGGGAACTATTTTCCAACATGTTGGTCGATATTTATATTCTAAGCTCTCTGGGGCAGGATTTCCTTACATATTATCTGATTTTGTTTGTTGAACTAATTGTATGATAATTGCCTGTCCTGTATTATCTCTTTTGTAAAGCACTGAGTGTACGGTGGGCGCTTTATAAATAAAGATGACATTCTGCACATACATGCATAGTCAAAGGTCACAAGGAGGTCAGGAATTGCACGTCACCTGCAGTTTGTCATTCATCAGACCGTTGCGTTTACTTTGTAAATAAGCGTTAGTCGTTCCACTCTTTGCGACACGAATCCTCGCCAGCCTCGCTTTCTGTAAAATAAAATAAAAAAAATGAAACATAGATAAATAATGCAGAACAATAACAATATGATGTAATAGACTACTAATACTTTTTAAATCAACGAAACAATACCACCAACTCTAGTGAAATGCTCAAAACTACTTTCACAATACACTGCAAATGCTGATACCTGGGGGGTTTTAATTTTCTGGTACATCTTTCCTGTAGAATAAATTGATTTTGTAAAATGAATTATTGATGTATTCTCTTGAAAAGTCAAGTTATTCACATTCTGCTCTCCATGTTTAATTCCATACCTACGTATGCCTTATACTCCCTTCCATCTAAACTGAGACTGTATTGCTACCACTTTGACATCTGGTTTGGTAGAAAGGCAAATTGCTCTTTTCATAAATTAGTCCCTAGCTGCTCATACAGCTGATGCATTAGCACAGCACTAGAGATCCTAGTTAAAAGTGAGAAAGTAATTGTTCAATTTATTCCTGAGACCATTACAGAGAAAACTAAGAGGGGAAAACAGTACACCCCCATATTGGCACTACAGTGAAATGCTCACTATCAAGTATCAACATTAGATGTAGTGATACAAGTCTATACAGTAGAATATAAATAACTGTTATTTCACCATTTTTTATCTTTTCATTTATACCAGCCACACTGCTCTGTAACTGATCACTAAATATGTACCGTTCATTGTTAAAATATAGTATTAAAAGAGCTGGTCACCTTCCAGTTCTTACATTTTTCGCAACTTCGTGGAATATTCAGTAATATTCATTTTTGGAGAATAATTTCACAATTTATTTTCTGAATTCGCCGAAAAGTTGTTTACCAATTTATTTTGCGCTACAAAAAAAACTGAATCACGTGACCAATGTGACCTTGGGAATTTTTTTGGGAAGTGCACCTTCTTCTAAAAAAAAAAAGTTGAGATAAAACAGCACATTTCATAGTGTTTTCCAACTTTTCTGATAGGTTTGCACATCTCTAATTAGAACATGAGCTTTTTCAGTATTTACAATTCATTTTCAGCAAGATAGTTATCTGTTAAATCTGACCTTCTGGGCTTTGCGTTTGTCTGCCCGTTGATTCTGGTGGTAGATCCGACTGAAGTTGGAAACAATTACAGGAACCGGCAAAGCAATGACCAAGACACCACTTAGGGAGCAAATGGAACCAAAAATCTTCCCAGCTATGGTCTTTGGAACCATATCACCATACCTGTTAAAAAAGAATCACCATATGTAGTCTACCCACAAATCACCTTTTAATGGGTTAGTGTAAAATGTAAAAAATACAATGTGACTGAACAACACAAGTACTGTAGGTCTATTTATCAAAGCCTCCTTGCTGTAAAAATGGAAAAAAACTGTCCCCTATTTATCAAACAGATGGAATGACAAATAAAACAACGGGAATTTTTTCTTTAATATTTTTTTGCCTCCTTTTTGCAGCTGGGAAACTTTGATGCATAATTCCATAGTGATACTGTACAAGAGAACAGATTCTAGAGCGCACACATTGCAATCAAGTGTTCAGTGACTAATACATAAAGATAGCCTTGTGAAAAAAAAACCATAAGAAAAGGGATATGCATGAAATATACAAAGTGAAGAATTATACAAATAAATATAGCAAGGTGTGAGTGAAGTGCAAATTTCACTTAAGGTGATACAGACAGATTAGTGCAAATGTGCAAACAGATAAGGCGTTATATTAACTTAATTAGTGATTCTAATTAAAGTGATCCAATACATGAATTGGAAAAATCCTTCCTTAGGAAAGGAGTCTGCTGCTGTTCAATAATGATGGTTTGGCATCACGGATCTAGTGTGAATACAAAAAAAAAGAGAAAAAAGTGCTAAAACTCACACAGTATAGTATCCAAGAGCATAATATTAGTAACAGGTTATGGTAAGATATGCACATAGAGCGAGAGCAGTTAAAACAAGCATTCGGGTATAAAAACCATAAATGTAAATTCTCCATGTTTGGGCAAACCCTCCCGCCGGGCCCAGTCATGAATACAATGGCAATCGGAGGTAAACGGCTGGTGACCGCGATCACGGGAGCAGTGTTGGGCAAATATCTTGCTCAGGAAACCAACCACCTGCAGTCCAAACCAGGGCAAGCACCGCAACCATCCACTCAAACATCTGGAGTTAGGATTCCACTCCACCTTGGGCAACCCATCCCGGGATGCACACCACTGATTTCCCCGCAAAAAGCGCAGAATGAATTTACCTTTACGAATTTTATACCCAAATCCTTGTTTTAAATAATGTTGTGGCATGTCTATATCTTACCATTACTTGTTACCAACATTATCCTCTTAAATACTATACTATGAGTGTTTTTGCACTTTTTTCTCTTTTTTGTACACATAATCCCATAGGTCTACCAGTGCAAAGCATTAAGGTGCCTTAAGGATTAGCACTGTTTAGTACATATGTACAATATTGTCTTAATAGTGTGTACAGCAACCATAAAAATATTTACAATAGTAGTTATGTTGCACAATTAAAGAATATGGATTTCTAGTTTATTAATTCTGTTGCGGAAGTCACTTTTGTGTTCAGTTTGTCATGTGCTTTGTAATTCTCCATTTGGAAGCTGGATCAAAGCCAGATACACACCCTGTCAGTGCCTGTGTATGATCACACAGTTCCTTAAGATTTATTTTCGTTTTTCAAACATAATGATGTTAAGTGCTTCTCATTACAGTTCCCTAATGAATAAGCACTAAAGCTTTCACCCTTCTCCCCCCTCCCCCACCAACCACCCCGTCCTAGAGAAGAGTTAGGTCAGGTTAAAATTAATAGAACTAAAATTTTATCCGGCACCAGGAATGTTTCTTCTTAACATATTGACCGGGGGTCACAGAGAGAAGATTTCATTTCTATTTCTGAAATTAACCTCTGGGGAATGGAAGTACAGTTTACTACAATATTCATAAAAGGAACATTCATGAATGTGAAATGTCCACCAGATGGCATGATGTACCATTAACTGCCGACTACATATACATTGCTAATTAATATTACACTCAAGCCAAGACTTTGCTTGTGTTACTGTGTTACTATGATCTTTGCTTAAATCTTTTTATTTTCGTTTTCATCGACTACAGTCTAATTTATAAAACTCATTACATACAAACGGCAAACAACCACTAACATATCTTTTCTCCTTAAAAGTATGTTTGGAGTGTATGAAACGATTACCTAAACGATATTGAGTGCACCATTTCCTTATTTCTTCAGACAGACTGATGGAGATAACTAATGCAGAATATTACTAACCTGCCCCAAAAACCTGGTCAATGATATATATATATAGTACCAGTCTTACATTTCATTACTCCGACATTATGGGGCACAGGTGTCCCCGACGAAGTCAAAAACACAGGTACACAGGTACATAGTTAAATAGTAGATGAGGTTGAAAAAATACATACGTCCATCAAGTTCAACCTATGCTATATTTAGACAACAGATACTATATCCTATGCAACTCTGGAATGCCCTTCCCCTCAATACCCGACTAGCACCCTCTCTATCTCCCTTTAAGACCCACCTTAAAACACACCTGCTTAACAAAGCATATGAGTAGCTCCGTGGCTAACACTGTACACCTGATACATAAAGTATGGCCCCTTGTATGTATGTATGTCTTATACAGTAGCGCCATTAATGTACATAGCGCTTCACAGCAGTAATACATGTGACAATCATATAAAAATAAATGATATAAATAACACAAAGGGGAGAAGTGCTTCAGACATAAAAGTAACATTTAGGAAAAGTAGTCCCTGCTCCGAAGAGCTTATAATCTAATTGCAGACACATTTACCAGTATGCCCTCCTACTGTATCTGTATGTGCCTCCATCCAATAAGATTGTAAGCTCTTCAGACCAGGGACGCCTTTTCCTAAATGTTACTTTTATGTCTGAAGCGCACTTATTCCCATGATCTGTTAATTGTAGTTATTTGTTATTTATATGATTGTCACGTGTATTACTACTGTGAAGCGCTATGTGCATTAATGGCGCTATATAAATAAAGACAGACATACATATCCCTACTTACAGTATATTCATCCAGAGGAAGACAAACAAAAAACCCTAGTGAAATATCGTCATCTCTTTTTTTGTCCACGGGGAATGAAATGCAATAAAAGTGTCACTCTTAGAGACTAATTATGATAGTTATGAGGCAGTTTAGATATTACGTTTTCAGATATCTCATACTTCCCCTCTGCAAGAAAAAAAATGTCAACGTGCTATGTTGCATGCTATAAACTCTGCTTCTATTTCTCTAATATTGTGAACACATGAATACTGCCCTAGGATATGGGAAATCGTGTGTGGAAATTTATTACAATTACCATTCATTTGCAAGCTGCCAAAATCTTTCACAAGACAGTGTAATGTGGGAGAAATATTTATATTTACGCTGCCCCTAACAACAAATATACTATGAATAGCAATGTAAATTGACAGGTATTACATGAAATTGTTCTATATGTGTAAAATGTCAGCTTCCATTTTCAGTAAGAAGAGAATGCATGTTTATTTCTATATTTTCCTGCAATATGCAGTGTATAAGCACCCCCATACAAATAGTATTCCTAGACAAATGTACTCCACATCACTGCTGTTCTCCCTGTCCCTTTGGATGAAACCTTAATACTTTGTGTGCTGTGAGTCTGTGACACAGTATGAGAAATATGGGTATTACTATTAATTTTTTTTGTACTGCTGCTGTATCTACAAACTCTAAAGCAAAACTTGTGGAGCTACAATTTTATATTCGGCACAAACAAGCCCACTTCTAGTGTGCTGCTTGCCACCAGATTTAGTCAGTTACTGTCTGGAATCAATTAAACGAAGAATAATTATAGCTTACCATTGCTGACAATTATATAAAGCCAATTCGTCGGTGACACCCTTATACCTTTGATACTCTTACCTTAACCAAGAAAACTAATCTACAGGTGTACTCAACCCAAGATTCCTCATTATGTGTAGTTCCATTCAATCCAACATGTTACCACTTCACTCTCAAAATGAAGAAAACTATTCAGATCTACTGATGTTTTCAGATTGGTATATTTACTTGTCTTTTACAAAAAAAGAAGAAAAAAAAACAGTTCCCAGCGTCAGACAGCACAGTATATAGATACACAACACAGAACAAAAATGACAATGTTTTGGGGATCAATATCCAGATGAATGGCTAGACCCTGGCATCGTAAACTGACTTATTTGTGAAGGTAAAATAAAATAGAAGAAATTAAAATGGAAAACAGCAACAGTTTTGGAAATGCCTCTTCTTTCTGAGAAAATAATAATAATTATATATATATATATTTATTTATTTATTAAATATTTTACCAGGAAGTAATACATTGAGAGTTACCTCTCGTTTTCAAGTATGTCCTGGGCACAGAGTTAAGACAAATAATACATGGTTACAAATACAGTTACATAAATGAACAGGGTATACATTATATACAAGACATTGCATGCAAAGTTAAAGAAAATATATATTATTGGCGAATGAAACAGTTACAGACCAGATTAAAATGTGAGATAGCCTTAGATTTGAAAGAACTTAAACTGGTGGTGGATGTGAGAGTCTCTGGTAGGTTGTTCCAGTTTTGGGGTGCACGGTAAGAGAAGGAGGAACGGCCGGATACTTTGTTGAGCCTTGGGACCATGAACAGTCTTTTGGAGTCTGATCTCAGGTGATAAGTGCTGCATGTGGTAGGGGTGAGGAGCTTGTTCAGATAGCTGGGTAGCTTGCCCATAATAAATTTAAAGGCAAGACAGGAAAGGTGAACTTTGCGCCTAGACTCTAGTGATGACCAATCTAGTTCTTTGAGCATTTCGCAGTGATGTGTGTTGTAGTTGCATTGGAGAACAAAACGACAAATTGAATTGTAGAGGTTGTCAAGTTTGCTAAGGTGTTTGAGGTGCCGTGCCATATACTATGTCTCCATAGTCAATAATTGGCATTAGCATCTGCTGTGCAATACGCTTTCTGACCAGGAGACTTAGGGAGGATTTGTTCCTGTAAAGTACCCCTAGTTTGGCATAGGTCTTGGTTGTCAGGGTATCAATGTGCATCCCAAATGTTAAGTGGGAGTCAAACCATAAGCCCAGGTATTTAAAACTAGTGACAGCGGTTAGGGTGGTGTTAGCGTTGGTTCTAATCAGGAGCTCATTCGCTGGAAGCTTCAAAAATGTAGTCTTGGTCCCAAATACCATTGTTACAGTCTTGTCAGTGTTTAAAAACAGTTTGTTTTGGGAAATCCAGTTTTCGAGTCTGAAAAAGTCAGACTGAAGTATGTGTTGAAGGTCAGAGAGGCTATGGCTGTGTGCATAAAGGATTGTGTCATCTGCATACATGTGTATTGAGATTTCCTTACAAGCTGTGGGAAGATCATTAATGAACACTGAGAAGAGTAGGGGCCCCAGAACAGAGCCTTGCGGGACACCACAGGTGATATCCAGGGGATTGGAGTTAGAGCCTGAGATGGACACATGTTGGGATCTTCCTGATAGGTAGGACTGAAACCATTTTAAAGCATGCTTCTCTATTCCAGAGCTCTGGAGTTTGTTAAGCAGGATAGCATGATCAACTGTATCAAAAGCCTTTACAAAATCTAAGAATACTGCACCACTGAGTTGTCCCCGTTCCATTCCACAATGGATTTCATTGCAAACTTTTAGCAGGGTAGTTACGGTGGAGTGTTTGGGACGAAAGCCAGATTGGAATTGGCTAGGGAAATTTGTCTTGGTATAGTAATCACTTAATTGGGAGTGGACACATTTTTCCATGACTTTGGATAGAATTGGGAGAAGTGAGATTGGTCTGTAGTTTGAGATAGTGTTTTTGTCCCCACTTTTGAAGATTGGGACAACTCTGGCAGTTTTCCAGGTCTTAGGGATATGGCCTGCAGACAGGATAGAGTTGACTATGGAAGCAATTGGTTTGGCAATGGCTGGGGCACTAAGTCGTAGGAACCTAGATTGTAGTAAGTCAGGTCCGCATTGGCTGCTTAGTTTTAGTTTGAGGAGCGCTTGTGTAATCTGCTCTTCAGATACTGGGCCAAATTCAAAATTGTGGGCAGTGTTGGGAGGGGGTGGGGCTATGTGGGCACTCCCAGGATGAGATTCAGGTTTGTGGTTTGGGCTGCGTTTCGCTAATAAGTTAGTGGCACACCCCACAAAATAATCATTGAATGCATTTGCAATGTTGGTGGGGTTTGTCAGAGTAATATCCCCCTTAGTGATATTACTTGGTTGTTGATGGTTAGGAGGCTGGAATATATTGTTGATAACCTTCCAGAAGTTAGCTGGGTTTGATGTATTTTGGTGGAGATTGTCAGAGTAATATTGTGCTTTTGCATGCCTTGTTTGCCTTGTGCACATGTTCCGCAGGCATCTGTAGTGATTGAGATCCTTGGTAGTGCCAGTTACTTTGTAGCTTTTCCACAAGGTATCCCTGAGCTGGTAGAGTGCAATAAGGTCAGTTGTAACCCATGGAAGATGGGCCCCCCATACCCTTATTTTGCGTAGTGGAGCATGGGTATCACAGAGTTTTAAGAACTCGGATTGGAAATAGTCGAGCGCAGAATCAGGGTCGGGAATTAAATCGATTCTGTGCCATGGGCAGTTGGTAAGGTCATTCAGAAACTGTTGTGGGTTAAAGTTTTTAAATGTTCTAGTGAGGAGAACTTTAGGGCTTGAATGGGGCGTTTTAATTTTCCTTACACAGTACACTACTGCATGGTCACTGAAAATGTCAGGAAGGATGCCAGAGGATTGGATTCTGTGGGGGTTTGAGGAGAGAATCCAGTCTAGCAAGGAATGGTTATGCTATTTCAGGTTTGTCCGTGTGGGTTGGGAAATGAGTTGTGATAGGTTAAGCGACTTGATTTGTATCTGGATTTTATGGTTTTTAGGGTCAAGCCAGTTGAAGTTGAAATCCCCAAGAACTAGCAGCTCACTCTTCTCGTTCAGAGAGGAAATGGAGCCAAGAAACTGGGTGATATCAGTCAGGGATTGTAGAGGGGCTTTAGAGGGGCGGTAGATGCCAGCAAGCAAGATGGGCTTAGAAAAGGGGAGGCATATTCTGCCAACTAGGATTTCAACGTAAAAGAACGCTAGATGGCGCTCTACTCCACCTCAGATAGTGATTGAAATTATATCAAATAATGTATATATCAATACTAAATCTAAACAAAATGTGCAGTGAATAACATAAAATATACAGTGAATAACAAAAAATTAGTGTAATAAGGCAAAAACAACTTTTCACTCGACCCCGACAAAAGACTGTTCCAAAAGTCTTGAAGATGCAGTGAGGATGAAGTTCCAGGGGAGCGTCGTCGAATGCCCAAAAAAGAAAAAACAGTGGATAGTGTGATATTGTAAAACCAGTGTGGTGAAAAATATATAAAAGCTTCCAAATTCCTACTCACAAACGCAGCAGGAAAATGAGCATATGTGCCAGATAAGAACTGTAGTGTTGCCCAGTCTGGAGGTATGGTATAGGTCAGCGATCTCCGAGAAAGCAGAAAACAACCATAGTGTAGATAAAAGATAACAATTTTATCAAATATAAAGGACAAATGGAGGCTTACGGCAATCGAAGGAAAAACAGCATGTGTACAAGAGGGTCTTTGCTTTGGCGTAGCTTTTTCCGTTCGGTCTCACTGTAAACAGCTACCGCGAACATCACTTCCGGAACGTGACGTCACAGCTCGCCGGAACCGCAAACAGCAAAGATTCCCCTGCTTCTCTCCTTCTCCAAGATGGCTGCGAAAGCCCGACTCTACGCGTTTCGACGTAATGACGTCTTCATCAGGATTTCAAAAGAGGGTGGACTTGGGGGGAAATTTAACAGTGTAAATTGTAAGGTGTCTGCAATATAAAATAACACCCCTCCTCCTCTCTTTGACCTATCCCTCCTAGATATGGAGTATCCCTGAATGGCGATATGTGCATCAGGGGTTTTAGGGGTTAGCCATGTTTCTGTAAGAACGATGGCTTTTGATTTATGCATAAGGCACCATGCTCTTAGTTCATCCAGTTTGGGCAGCAGACTCCGGATATTTATATGGGCGACAGATAGCCCTTTTTGGAATTTGAAGGAGGTATTCTCAGGGGTAACGGACAGAGTTGTAATGGGAGGGCCTGGGTTAGGTTCAATATCACCTGCTAAAGAGAGTAATAGTATGAGTAGAAATGTGAGTAGTTGTTTGCAAGTTGTTACTTTATGATGTTTGCCATTTGAGTGTGCAGTGGTTGGTGTGCTGGTTTTCAGTGTTCTCCACCAACATTCAGTAGATAGTGCAAGGCTTTTGAGTAATCCAGGGTGTATGGTGATGTTTGGCGTGGGATAGGAGGAAATGGAGCCAAGAAACTGGGTGATATCAGTCAGGGATTGTAGAGGGGCTTTTGGGGGGCGGTAGATGCCAGTGAGCAAGATGGGCTTAGAAAAGGGGAGGCAGATTTTGCCAACTAGAATTTCAAAAGAGGGTGGGCTTGGGGGGCAATTTAGCAGTGTAAATTGTAATGTGTCTGCAATATAAAATATATATATCAAATGGAAATATTACTGTATGCTCATTTGCATGTCTTAGACAGGTCTGCAACCTCACCATTATCACCCTGCACACAGTGCTTCCACTGCAGCAAGGGATTCTGGGAAATGACATGCAAATGAGCACAAAGTGTTACCTTTTGCTTCAAAACCATTTAACATGGTCTGCTATAAGCTTTAACTTGCTGCATTTCACAGCTTTGAGCACAGCCTGGGTTAAGATGCGCAGACAGTAAACCCACCCACAGACACCTGTTTCGACCTTAATGTGTCTCCTCAGTGTGGGGTTGGTTATACTGGCTTTGCCAAAATAAAGCAGGGATAGGTTTCACCACATTTAGTTAAGTTATGGTGGGTAAAATTGTGACAAAAACCCTCCACAGTAAAGCATATAGCAAATGAAAATATTACTGTATGCTCATTTGCATGGCTTAGACAGGTCTGCAACCCCATCTTTCACCATTATCACCCAGCACACAGTGCTTCCACTGCAGCAAGGGATTCTGGGAAATGACATGCAAATGAGAACACAGTGCCACCTTCTGCTTCAAAACCATTTAACATGGTCCCCTATAAGCTTAAGCTTGCTGCATTTCACAGCTTTGAGCACAGCCTATATATATATATATATATATATACAGTGGTCGACAAATCACCAAAAAATCTACTCGCCGAACAAAAAAATCTACTCGCCACCTAGTACCACACGTGTGCTGCTTGGGCCAATAGGAGCTCGCCACGATGTTATATCTACTCGCCTGGGGCATGCAAATGTATAGGTTTGTCGAACACTGTATATATATATATATATATATATAAAACAATTGTATGAAGCCACAAAAGCCACAAAAGATGTTGGCTTTCTTATGAACATGAAACATGAACTGATATGATTATAACAATGATCCTTGGTGAATGCCAAGTACTCTGCTTCAAGTACTACAGTACATCGTGACTGAACAAAACTTGTGTATTTATTACCACAAGAAAGTACTTTATATTCAAATTGTAAATATAATAAGAATAAAGTACTATTAAATATACAGTAGTTTTTATTGTACTTAAAGGCTAGCATACAATGAAGAGCTTCATTTGTGATTCTATTGTAGGTACAAAACATTACCAAGCTTATACAACTTCCTCCTGACAAGACTGTAACAATGGTATTTGGGACCAAGGCTACATTTCTAAAGCTACCAATGATAAAGCTGCAGATCAGAACCAACTCTAAAACCATCCTAGCCCCTGTCACTAGTTTTAAATATCTGGGCATATGGTTTGACTCCCATTTAACATGTGAGTTGCACATTGATACCCTAACATCAAAATCCTATGCCAAACTAGTGTACTCTAAAGGAAGAAATCCTCTCGAAGACAGCTGGTCAGAAAGTTTATCACATAACAGATGCTAATGCCAATTATAGAGTATGGGGACATAGTATACAGTACCCCAAACTCACCTTAGCAAACTAGACACCCTTTACCCTTTAATCTTCCAATGTAACTACAACACACATCACTGTGAAATTCTCAACTAATTAGATTGTCCATCACTTAAGTATAGAAGCAAAGTTAATTTTTCCAGTCTTGCCTTCAAATACTTTCTGGGAAAGCTACCCGTCTATCTGAACAAGCTCCTCACCCCTACCACATGCAGCACTTGTCAACCGAGATCTGACTCCAAAAGACTGTTCACGGTCCCAAGGTTCAACAAAGAATCTGGCCGCTCATTCTTCTCTTACCGTGCACTTCACAACTGGAACAATCTACCTGAGACTCTCAAAGCTGCCACTGGTCTAAATTCTTTCAAAACTAAAGCTATCTCACATTTGAATCTGGTCTATAATTGTTACATACGCCTTTAACATGTTATCTTTAAATGTGTTCATTCAATATCTTTAAATATAATGTATAACCCTGTTCATTTAATGTAGCCACGTACAGTATTGTCATTATAACTCTGTGCTCAGAATATACTTCAAAACGAGAGTGAAATCTCCATCTTTATATCCTGGTAAAACATTTGATAAATAAAGAAATAAAATAATTCCAATCAGATTCCTCCCATCTCCCATACGTTTTGGTCCCTAGTCAATATTTTATGAAGTTGCATCCTTTTTCAAATAAATGTTCTTGAGTAAGGGGAAGAAAACTTGACAGCATATTTAATGAAATACAGCTCAACCCCCTTATAACGCTGTGCTTGGGGTCCAAGGAATCACATCACATTATAAGCGGATCGCGTTAGAAATAATGTACAATTGTATGCATTGTACAATAAAGTATTTAAGATACCAATAATCGTGTTGTAAAGTATTAATAAATATGAACATTGGGAGCCACGCTTGCATCGCGTTATAAGCGGATTCACGTTGTAACGGGTCGCGCTATAACGGGGTTGAGCTGTACTATAATGGAAGCATTTTCTTTTAGATTCTTCTACCTACAAGCCATATTTTCTACATCTTTATCTAACATGGATTCCTTATGTCATCACCAATGTTTCTCAAAAAAATGAATTCCACAAATATAAATATTTGATGGAAACTATAGTTTAATCTCTGTGACATGAATAATTGTACCATACTGTAATTTTGGACAGGGAATAGTTCCGTGGGCGCCTATAAAATTTTACCACTATAAAGGATATACGAAAACCAAGCCTGTTGGTTGTGAAGATTGTTGATCCTCACGGTGGGCTTGAAAACAAAGAGAAAGCACAACACATAGCGTAATACTGTTGAAACATTAAACAAACAACATATAAGACAACATATAACAGCTGAATACTGAAATGGTATTTTTAGGACAATAAAATCATTTAATAACAATTAATATTTAATATAATGCACAATTTGCATGGACATATAGATTTAAGCAATTAAAAATCTGAATAGGTGGTTCAACTGCTCCGTAGCACCAATGTTGATGATAGCAATGCCTACTCACCAGATGGAATAGGTTTGCAGGCAGATATACCCCTGAGGAAGAGAGCAGATCGCTCTTGAAACGCGTAGGGTGGAGGTTCAAGGCCCGCACACATTGGTGTAGTACCCCCCGTACATCGGTGAATCAACGTGAGCTGCCAGCTAACCATCTCTTATAGCCGCCGACGAGTTGAACCAGCTGTTGCGGTTTCCCATTATTCAAGCGCCCTGCTTGGCGCCCTGCAGGAGTACCTGCTGGCAAGTTGCGTCCACGAGCGGATAGAGACGCCAGCTAGCAGTGAGCAGCAGATAGACGAGCTCACGGTGGTCCGTGGCTGACATCGTGCTGAATCAGCTGCAGCTGAGTTCCATCTGCTCAGACGTGCTTCCTGGAGCTGCAGGAGTCCCTGCTGATGAGCTGCACCCACGAGCCGACAGAGACGCCAGCTAAGCAGAGAGCAGCACACAGATGAGAGGGGATACTCTCTAAAATATCCACTGCCTGCAAACCTATTCCTTCTGGTGAGTAGGCATTGCTATCATCAACATTGGTGCTACGGAGCAGTTGAACCACCTATTCAGATTTTTAATTGCTTAAATCTATACAGTATGTCCATGCAAATTGTGCATTATATTAAATATTAATTGTTATTAAATGATTTTATTGTCCTAAAAATACCATTTCAGTATTCAGCTGTTATATGTTGTCTTATATGTTGTTTGTTTAATGTTTCAACAGTATTACGCTATGTGTTGTGCTTTCTCTTTGTTTTCAAGCCCACCGTGAGGATCAACAATCTTCACAACCAACAGGCTTTGTTTTCGTATATCCTTTATAGTGGTAAAATTTTATAGGCGCCCACGGAACTATTCCCTGTCCATACTGTTTTCCTGACCAGGGGGTCAGGCTTTGTGTCCTAGGTAGCCCCTTATGTATAGTTTTATTTAATATATAAGGTAATAGTTACTACACCACACACATTGCGGTTAGCGCTACCTGTTTTGTTGTTTATATACTGTAATTTTGACCATATACTGTACAGTAGTTTGAAAGCCTTCTTTCTTGCTACTTCTCTTAAAACACAGAAATGGATAGTAAGACCCAACTTATCTGCCAATGTTCCTTACTTACTTTGAAGACATGATTGCTACACAATTAAAGGATTTCTATATTTTTAACAGTAAAATTATTTTTTTCCAATCGCAAACATTTTTTTAATTTCTTTATTGCAATTGACCCAATTACTTCTCATCAGAGACACTTTATTCTCACCCTCTGCTGATAGTCAACCAGGGCCCCTTTATCCACACAGGGCCTCCAACAGGGGGGGGGGGGAGAGCTGGGACTGCTGACCTTGGCCTGGTGAGTCAAGGGGCCCAGGCCCCCTGTCAGCAACCCATACATGTAGTTCCAGATCTGCAGATTTGCCTATTGGAGGGGGCCTGTTGGAGGGTGTTAGTGGAGGTCCCTGTCAGAGGAGGCCTAGTGGAGGTCTATGGAAGGGAGACCCCCTGTGACAGGCAGCTGCCCAGGCACCCCCCAGCAGGCCCCCTCTGACAGGCACCTCTGTGTGCCGACACGGCTCTAGCTGGCCCGTTCAATATTCTGAGGCTGCAGGTAGGCACACTCTGTTGTGGCCATCCCTTCCCCCAAGACACATACCTGGCTAGTTTTTACTTTTCCCAGGGCCCACTAGTGCCTTAAAGTGTCTCTGTGGTCAGCTACAGTACAGTACTGGTTTTACAACAGTTTAAATGCCGAATCAATGAATATCTCTACTGATAGGTGTGTAAAACATAACAAATCCCTTGAGGGGAATATTCAAATCAATGATATGAAACACATACTGTATTAAAAGGATCACCGAATAAAGCAGACAAAAGTGACTGGACTAACTATTTATTCCAGTACTTTTGTTTAAGCACACAATAAACAGTTGTCAACAAAGTGAAAAAACCTAATAGAATATATATAGTTGCAGTGAGGGAGGCCAGCAGCCAATGGGGCAATCCCCAAGGTAAATGTATGTATTTGGGAGGGAGGGGGGGATAGTGTAAGTATGTATTTGGGAGGAAGTGTTGTAAGAATGTACTGGGGGGCAGTGTAGTAAGTATGTATTTGGTGGGGTTGTGTTTAATTCTGTATTTGGGGAGGGCAGTGTTGTAAATATGCATTTAGGGGGGTAGTGTCATAAGTATGTATTTGGGGAGGGTAGTGCTGTAAGTATGTAAGTATGTAATTAGAGGGAAGGGAGGTATGTATTTTGTGGGGAAGGTATTGTTGTATGTAGTTTTGGGGGGATTGTGTGGGGGGAATTGTATGAGTATTAGGGGTGATTTGTGTGTGTGGCCAGGGGGCGGGCAGGGAATGAGTGTGAGGATGGGGGGATTGAGGGAGCATGTTTGAGTGAGAGGGAGGTAATTGAGTAATAGCAGAGGAGGGAGAGTGAGTGAGGAAGAGAGGTGGTAAGAGTGACACAGGGTGGGGAGAGAAAAAAATGGGGAGAGGAGAGGGAATAGTGGAGGCGGCTCACAAGGAGGTGTGAAACGGGGGGCTCACAAAACTGCCGACACAGGGGGCCCAGTTGAAATTCAAGTCCTGGGCGCCAGGAAATCAGTCGGCGGCACCCGGGCACATGCATTCATATACACAAATGTCTATTAAGGGACTTAATGTCACGTTAATGGTTACTGCATATTTTCAAGGCCAAAAATGTAGGGTCACGGCATGTTTTCTCCTGTAAAGAGCATTGCATTAACTGCAACAGCCGTCATTGATGACATGCAAATGTGGCGTTTACCGTAACATCGCCTATATCCACTAAATTACGTTAAGGTTAACACAGAAACTTACAATTAGTTAAATCATTCTAACTATGAGGAGTATAAAGGAGCCATTCATGCATTTCTTGTTAATTTATTTAACACAGGTTTGAATCAGGGGGTCTCTGGAGCTGAACCCCATTCATTTCCGCTCCGGGACCCCTTGCTTTTGGAAATATTTATGTCGGGGTTGCCGGTAGCCGCTCCGACTGAGGCAGCTGGATTTTAAAATGTAAAGCTCTTGCGTCACGTGAGCCAATAGGAAGCCGAACTTGATGATGTCACGGCTTCCTATTGGCCCATGCAGGAGTTTTGAAACACCTCCATTACATGGTTCCTGGTAGCCAAGCAGAGCGGCTACCAGCACTCCGTACGGAGTATCTCCAGAAGCAGGGGGTCCCTGGTGCTGAAATTAATGGGGTTCAGCTACCGAGACCACCTGCTTCAATCTAATGTAAAAAAAAATGTTAAAAGAAACTGGCTTAGATTGCCACTTCAAGGAGGAGTTGCATGACACCTATGTGGTAATTAAATATACAGTATCTATCTGTTTGCTAAGCTGTCACCTTTCTCCCTTCAGTCGGTGTAAAAAGAAAGTTACTATGTTTAAGGTGGTGGAACTTTCTGCCTTCTAACAATCTGCACCAGATATACTATACTGTTTCTTATATTTATGTACTGTTTCTTATATTTGACAGAACTGTGCAATAAAATGGTGCAATGCATCAAAACATTCTTTACTCCAACATTGCCTTCGTTCATAGCCCAAATTGTGTTTCATCCTTGATTCATTTAATTACCATTAAAAATCACTACATTTCAAAAACACGACACAATTGGTCATTTCTTGAAATGACATAATATTGCTTCCACATAAATACTTTGATAACGACTGTAGTATAAATGAAGCATATCATATAACCCTGCATATTTTCACAACTTTCCAGTTGGCTGTGTTGGAATAATTGCTCTTGATGATCTTCTGTATGATACTGTAGTTGCAGATTAAATTGTTGTATAAAGATACGAACTCTTCCATTAATCTTATGAATGGCATCTCATTATCTCCATAGAGGGCTGTGGCATAAGGTTTTGTGGGATCTGCTTAATATTAATAAATGGCAATTGTGTTGGTATTTATTTTAGCAGTTTGTTAGAGACCAATTAACCTGGACACAGTGCTTTTGTAATCTCCCAAACTGGGAGCTAAACTGAGTCTTAATTTCCTACAGTAATCATCTGAAATCTGCATTCTTTAGCATGGATTAATTACCCACATCTACAAAACATAAATACAGTAAATGTACAAAAGGAAACAAATTCAAGATTGTATTTCTTACAACAAATTCTCCTGGTGGGCTTCCAGGCAGAATATTAAGTGACTCCAACAGAATATCACATACAGTACTGTATGACAAATTACACATATTATTAGTGCAGCCATGTATAAAACCCTCACATTTCCATATGCCAGTACAAAAGAGAGAGGTAATGCAGAATCAACATAAATAGAACATTTAAAGATAATAGTATGTGTAAATATGGTGGGCAAGTAGTTCCTCTACAGATAAAAGAGGCAAATTGTGGTAATGAATAACCTATTCAGTTTGCATTGGCTATGCTAATCCCACATCCACAGCATTGGCACTTAGCAGTATAATAAAACATTGTGTGCATACACAATATCATCTGTGGAAGAATAAAATGTTGAAAGAAAAAAATAGGTAGAATGTGGATTTACATTACCTTGTACAAACTATTATTCTAGTAATTCTACTGTAACATACTGTATATCACAATGTTAATTATATCCTCTGGATGCATTTTTTATTGAAAGCATATGCTTAATTTCAGTGCCCGCTCCTCATAAGACTGAGCAATACACTTTATCTCCAACAATTAGATTGTAAATTCTGTGGAGCAGTGACTGCAAACTGGAATATCCTGTGTACTCTGCAGTGCAATATAAGAAACTAATGGCATTAAAATATGATTCTTAAAATTAATTATAAAACCAGTCATTACAAGTCTTCCAAGTGTACACTATTGGATGTTTCTTATCCTACTCTTCAAGGATTCAAGATATCTCAGATCTCTGAATGCTCAACTACACAAATAAAATATGAAATGTAATCTTTAAGGTTTAATACAATCTCCACAGACCTTATTTCAATTCCTTGAAAAGGAATACAGCAGCTGAGGCTGCAATCAGGAGGAAAGCTTGACTGTAGAGCATTTACACTGCACTTTTTAAGTAACTAGCTAGTATTGGTGAAGAAAAAAATATATCCGTGCAAAAATTCACATAATAAATCTTTAGTAATTATAAAAAACATATAAAAAAAGCACATGGGCAATGCTACATAGGGAAAGAAGTGTTGTTTTATAAGAGATACATTGTTACCAGATTCCCATAAACATCACAAAATTGGTCTTAGTTTCCAAGGAAAGAGAAATTTGCCAGATTGTAAAGCAGAGCGGTGAGTGTCCGCACACGGATAGATGGTAGCGCCGGTAGGGAAGGCACCATCTCTCGTCTCGATGGTATAGACAATCACGTTGGGGAAGAAAGGTAAGTCCAACCTCATATGGCTCGCTCTCCCGATCGTCACGGCAAACAAGCGCCCGCAGCACGTTGGATGAGGATCAGGGAATGCACCCGCTCCCGGTCCTTAGTATTAAACTCCACGTGTCACCGTCGTCTAGGTGTAAGTGAAAGAGGTCTGGATCATCGGGACTGCACCACAGCTGTCGTAGTTGAACACGAATCAACAGCGTCTTCTGAATGAGTTGAATAACTTGCAGCAAAATAGCCAAAAAGGCAGTATTGAGCTAAATAAAGATTTATAGCAAGCAATCTATTCCAGATATACATATTGTTTACTATAGGTCTTTTGTGTTTCTTAGATTTAATCCAGTTTTTTGCTCCAGTTTTCCTTTGCAGTAGAGAGCCTTTGATAGATAATCCCCAATGTGATATTAATATATTTTTCCCATTTAAAGCAATATAAATTACAGTACAATCACATTTATGGACATTGCTAACATGATAACACTTTAATGGTAAATGTAATGCTTAAGAGTAACCAGGCATTTCAGTTTCTAAACATTTCTATATAAATTGTAATAAGCATTATGTTTTTTAACATTTGATAGTTAAATGATGGATTTACTTGAACTGATGGGTTGTTAGATTTATAAGGTTGCCACAGCAACTGATTCTCATAAATAGAAGTTTCTTGTGTCAAACACCGCTCTATAAATAACTAAAGCTTAAGTTGATTCCACATGATTACTAAAAGCAAAAATGGCACACTATGCAATATTTGAATTAAATAAAACTAAAATATTTTTGTTAGCTAAATTAAGCGCATGCAAATAACTGTTGAAATTACAAATGTAAAGACGGCTCTTGATTACATTTCACATACTGCTCCCCTTATTAAACATGCGCCATAGTTTTAAAACAGGTTTGATGTAAAATAGCTTTTATCTATAAGCCTACAGTGTAATTATGGATAAACAAATGCATGAGTTTTCTTCTATCCATTCCAATTTGACTTGCAAATGCATATTGTGATTCTTAACCATTTTTTGCCTGTATTGTATATGCTTGGGATTATTGCTTCATTAATGCAAAATCGACTACTGTGCTATAAAGCAACGCTTGCATTTTATTGAATGCTTCTTTTTCATTTTCAGTACAATTTACATCACCTATAAATCCTTCTGACGAAACTCTGCTGTTGCAAATGTTTTAGATGTGTTGTGGAAGGCAGTTAAGCATTAGTAGACTGAAGACCATTTAGACAATCTTTAACACTGGAGAGGAGATTAATACTATTCTATTTTGCATAACGATTTTCAGGGAAATGCAGAAATATTAATCTCTGGGTGTTTTTCAATGAATACTTTTACTACAATTGCATTCCATTTTTTTTTTTGTCGTTTGGCTGAGATGAAAATATCAAAGCTGGAACTTCAAATCACACATTGTTATATCACATGCTGAAAGGCCTTCTAACCAGCGGAGGGTCTGCCAGCCTTGTGGCCTTTATTGATTTAATCTTTAGTGGTGAAACAATCCTTTTATTATTCAGATTCTCCAAAGCTGTATGAGACAAGCTTTTACAGGAGCTCATATAAACTAAATCCAAATTCAGATTTTACTGAACAATAATATTTTGTTAAATAAAAACGTACCATTATTTACACTGAAAATAAATTGTGAGCGCTCTCTTCAGTATTTCTTACATTTTCACTAATAAAATGTGATGTCACAAAAAATAAGTTCCAAAGTTTAATTTGCCTCAGAAGCAATCGTCACAATAAATGGCAGATGCCAGACTTTGTATAGGCATTTTAAGCAAACTTGTCTATTCCAGTTGAAAGTTGTATGGAGTTTGTGAGTTGATGTGATCTGGAGTAATTAGTAATGTATTGTATGTCTTTATTTATATAGCGCCAAAAGTGTACTCAGTGCTTCACAAAGAATACAGTACAGGGAATTATAATAATACAATAAGTGCAGCAAAATCAGACAATAGGAAAGGAAATCCCTGCCCGAAGAGATTACAATCTAAGAGGTTTAATGGGAGACTTACAGAGATGGTAGGTGAGGGAATAAGTAATGTAGATGGCAGTGCTTGTCCACAATAGGTGGTAGGAGTGACTGAGTGTGGGACAATAGCCATGAGTGCAGGCTATTAGGATGGTTGAATTGTGGGGCGAGTTTGTCAGTATTAAATGTGAAGGTTACCATTTACAGGGGAAGAGATGGCAGGGAGGCATGGGTGAGATCAGGTGTGTATGTCTGGCTTCCAGTCTAGGGGAGATCACCAGCAGCAGGAGGGAGTAGATAGAGGGTGTGAATAGAGGATTTGTGTGGGTGTTTTTTATTGAGGGGTAAAGAAGTTGTTGGGAGAGAAATGTATAAATAATGGTGCAGTGGGGAGTGGGGAAGTTGGAGAGAACAGAGACATTCACAAAGGAGTGAGGAAACAGTAAACAGGAAAACCAATAGGGAGGGCATAGTGAGATGCAGGAGGAGAGACTTCCTAGGTATTGGAGGATATGAAGAGTACAAATAATAATAGATTTTAGAAAGTTAAGTTCTCACAGTTGCAAAGTTGTTGTGCAGAGTCCAGATCTTCCTCCAATCTTCACCTCCAATTTCAACTCCAAAATTAACTCTGCCAGACACTCACAGCCAAGATAGTCTGTCTTAAATATTGTGATCACATGCATTTGACTAACAATTAAGGGAGGGGTATGCCTAATCAACTCACACAGACATACCAATTACAGATGCAGCCACCAGTATTAGAACACTTACCTGGGAAATTCTGGGAGATTCTGGGGCAGTCTCATAGTAAATGTCTCAACATGCCTCAACATTTCCGTGAGATTCTTAATGGCCCATTGGATTAACACAGCAGGGGGGGGGGGTCCTGTAGTCCCATTCAAACTGAATGGGACTGCAGGAACCCCTGCTGTGTTAATCCGATGGGCCATTAAGAATCTCACAGAAATGTTGACTGCCCCAGAATTTCCCAGGCAAGAGTTCTAACACTCGTGGCTGCATCTGTAGCTTTCAGATATGTCAGGCTTCTCCATTGCTACATCTTTCAGGTAAGGGGAGTGCTTGCAGAACACGTTGTGGATATGTGGAATGAAAAAATACAAATAATGCTGTAGACAGTCATAAAAATAAAAATATACCTCTATCTAAAAAAATGTATTTGTCCCACTTACAGATTATATGTGGTATAACTAGGCATATCAGAGATCCAGCTCTCTCTGATGGGAGCACTATGGTAAATCCTCCTCTGGTATATGTCTCTGGATCCAGTGTTTCTCGGAAGTAAGAAAAATCACAATGGTATGGTATGTCTATAACAATGTATATTGTGCAAGAACAGATGCAAAGTTTACACTCACATTCCGAACATAAATATACTTATTTGAAGAGGACTAGCGTGGAGATCCCTGGCGCTCTGCCGGTCTCTGCCTGCTACCACTTTCACTTCCGCATATGTCACTTCCTGTGAAAACTACTGTCAGGGTGGATGTGGCTTCTCTGGCCACTCGGCTGCCAGTACTCAAACCTCCATTCCTCACAAACACTGATTCAATGCGTTTTGCCTGGGCTTCGTCAGGAGATCTCCCTTGCTACTCAGATAGGGGCAAGAGCACTTTTTCTATTTTACTTTACTTGTTTGAAATAAAACTACTGGTTTCACATTTTCAAGCCCCTCCGTTATTTTTTTTTTAACCTGTCAGCCCCACATGATGAGGGTTAAAGGAGCAATTCTTGCTTTTTTTATTACTGTTTTAACATAGATTTGAAGCAAGGGGTCTCTAGAGCTGAACCCCGTTAATTCCAGCTCTCGGCAAAGTTTAAAGCTCCCTCATCACGGGTGCCAAAAGAAGGCAAACCTGATGATGTAATGGCATCCTATTGGCACGCTGGGTGCGGAAGCTTTGAAACTCTGCCAATACGTGAACCCTACTAGCTGAGCAGAGCAGCTACTGGCACCCTCTATAGATGTAAGTATGTATATTATATTTTATTATCATGGAACGTGATTGTTTATACCATCGAGATGGGAGCGGTGCCTTCCCTACCGGCGCTACCATCTATCTGTGTGCGGACACTCACCGCTCTTCTTTACAATCTGGCGAATTTCTCTTTCCTTGGAAACTAAGACCATTTTGTGATGTTTATGGGAATCTTGTAACAATGTATCTCTTATAACGCAAAACTGTTATTTCCCTATGTAGCACTGCGTATGTGCTTTTTTATATGTTTTTATAATTACTAAAGATTTATTATGTGAATTTTTGTAGCTGGTATTGTTTTCTTCACACGTGTCATGAAAGGATTACATCATACACTTGGTACTTTCATATGGGCACCACTTAAGACCTGCCCATTTCCCTTGTAGGCTATTTGTGGAAATAACACACTGATAATCAGAATCTGGATGTAGGCCACACCAGCTTTTGGAAGGTCTTAAATATCGTTGTGTTATTATGATGCGCTAACATGAACGGATCTCCGTTGTATGTTAAACTGCCCATTACCATATGATTTGCATGTGGGCAAACCTAATGTCTGTTCAAATTTATCGATTCCCAATTTTTCAGGTAAAATCCAGAACATCATAACGAAATGGATCTTTGGAGATAGGCATTACGGATAAGGTAACATAAAATTGCGATAACGGTACACTTTAAAAAAATAACGCCCTTCTGAGGATCTACCCTATAGATTGGATGGGGTTATTAACATCAAATGTATTGTGGATAAATAGTCCACAAATAGATAGCTGGTAATTGCACACATCTAATTTTGAAATAAGAAGAAAGCAGTGCTGGAAACATCAGTAACGTATTGTGTGGTATGTGAATTGCAAGCATCAATATGCATATTCATGCTTCATTACTAAATCTGATGCTGGATGGGCTAGCAATAGCCTGCAATGATATGTAGTATGCTGCAGACCAGTTCCCTTTTTATCTGATTAACAAGACAGTTCTTCACAATCTCAGACATCTCTTTGACCTGTGCACTGTTGCTGAAGAGATTATTAGATACTGTACATGAAGGACTGTCTATTTGGCCCATTAAAAGGTTTTGCAACCTACTGTATGACAAATCTACGTGTACTGCGACTGTGCACAAGAGAGCTGTAATAGTACTGAGCAAAGCTACTGTATAACATTTCTAAAGATCTACACAATTACAGTACATCTGTGAAGAATAGCTATTGTGGATATAATACCACACTTATTATGCACTTTGTAGCATTAATAATATCTTCTAGCTTAGCTGTGATCCACAAATCACTTACTTAGCACTAATTGCTGCAGCAATTTGACTTTGCTGTATTTAATGTGCTTATGTTACATTTGAATGTTTCCTTAAATAGCATTGTTTTTATAAAGTTATTTTTATTTTTGGTTTCTATAAAACCAAAGCAAACCTAGAGGAAAAAACTGTACTAAATCTATCAAACATAGGAAACAGAGGGAATTTTTGCGTTTTTTTTTGTTGCTAAATCTACACTTTTGCTGGTTTTGCAGCTGGGAGACTTTGATACATAATCTCCTTTATGTTAGTCTGAAGCATTTCCCGGGTGCCAGATGTACCCTGATTGAGAAACACTAGTACTGTAGTAAGAAACATGGCCTGGGAGATTGCGAGGGACCTCCCCTCCCCTCCACTCCAAGTACCAAAAACCCCACATAAAAAACACACAAATAACAACAAGACAAGGTCTGGAGGTACAAGACCGCGGCTTTTTATCTAACCATTAAATAATTGGTAAGTGCTATCCCTGCCAGAGCGAACGCAAAAAGGGTTAACAGTCAAAGGTCCATGAACCGATGACACCCAAGACGGGCCCACGTGACCCGGCCATTGACACGAGTGGGCTCTCGGAACTCACATTTAAATGAGCCCCGCCAATTCGCCACTCCCAGCACCACTGGACTTTACTAAGTACGGAGCCCCTTTTGGCAAGTATAAGCACATTTATCCCCAACTGCCGCCACGACAGAGGCAACAAACACCTCAACACTTTTACCCCTTAGGGGTAACAAAAAACTGAGCCTTATCTCCCCTCCTTCAAGGAACTTCTATTCCAATACTGCTTATTTGTTATTTACTTTTTTTTGTATAAACTAAATAGATAATCTCTCTTGCCCCTCCCCATCTGTCCCCATGACTGCGTCACCCCCGTCAACTGAAGGACAGGAGGAGGGGAGAGAGGCCAAGGAGCCAACACAGAGGTGACAGGGGAGCCCGCCCCCGGTCTTTGTTGCCCTTCGCTTAGGATCTCAAGGCAGCTTGACATCCATGACCTAATATGTCGACATGGGAGATTGCATCAAAATGCTTTTTATTTTGTTCCTGAACTTTTGGATATTAGCCAATTATAAAAAAAACTGCACTTTTTAAATTATTCTCTAATTTTTTTAAGTTCTTGCTTTTTCCCTCTCCACCAATTTAAAAATAAAATAAAATTTGAATAATAATAATAAAAAAAAAACTAGAGATAATTTGTTTTGAAGCTCCAACTAAATCTCAAACGTTAACAATAAAAGGCCCAACTTCTGCATCGGGCTGCCGGGCTTCTGTTTGCTGGGTCCTAGCTCTCCTCTCCAGCTGCTATAGTGGGGCCTTCACCCCAATTTCTCTCCCCCCTCCACCCCCACTGGTCAGTGCCAGAAATTGTGCCTGTCTCGGCAGTCGGGCACAACTTCCGCATCCACCAACGCTGGACCGGAGGCCTCCCCATGACTGGTGGAATAGGTAGCAAGGTTCCAAGACAATCCTGCTGTCAAGCAGCAGGATCAAAAGGTGACTGCTGCATGTATCACATGATCAGGAGCACACAGAAGAAGCGTGCAAACTGGTGGGCCTGTCAGATTTTTCAGGCAGTTCACTTGAATGATGACAGTCCTTTTCATAGGATTTTACTGAGCATGATCAGAGAAGATTAAATATTAGGTGATGACACGTAAAGCAGGTCAGTATTGAATGTTATAAAGCAATTGTATTATTTAGAGATGTGTGAATTATTTGCAAACATTCGACTACGTTGCGAATTTGGCGATTATTTGCCAATCAGGCACATTTGCCTCTATTAAAATGAAAACAAATATGAACGCGTGGCTTCCCCCCTACCTGCCAAGGTGAAAATGTCTGCATTAGGGGTCATTTGTGTGAACATTCATAATCAAATCAAATAAAACAAATCAAATGTGTATGCTCTGAAAATAAAATCAAGCCAAGAGGTAATTGTAAAAGATGATAAATAAAAGTCCAAAATAAAGATGATAGTACAATAACTAAAATGAATGAAATTAGGTGAAGATAAATCATTCTTCAGCAGGGATGTCCGGGAAGCTGACCTGTTGGTGGCCCATGAGGACTGGAGTTGCCCACCCCTGATATAGTCTCTTGTGGAGAGGTTAGTGCTGCTCCCTTGTACAGATTCCCCAGATCTCCAGACAGCAATGCATTTATAAAAGCAATCACAACAAACAACCCTCCATGGTGTAGAAGTATATTTAATGGAGACAATCAGATGGTCAAAAAATGCACAAACACAGATAAAAACATATAAAAGTTTTATCCCTCAAGGCGCTCCATGTGCCCTGCTGTTCCTGGTTGCCTCTATTCACCATGTCTCCGTGGCTGCAGTTGGCACACTGTCAGCGTCTCCCCGGTGTCTACAGGTCAGACGAACATCCAATGTGTTTCGCAACTGCAACGTTGCTTTTTCAAGGGATGGGTTCTAAAGTGGAACACTACCCTTTTAAAGGTCCATTGACATAGCGATCACCAACTTGAATGCAGAATTGCTTTAGCCTCACTGTTGTTGTTTGTAAAAGACATGGTATTTGAATCAAGTTAAATTAAATTAAATCAGAGCAAATAAAATAAGATTGGATGAGCAAAGAAAAATCATTTGAATGTGAATTTATATGCTAACATTATTTGTGACAGGCGTTATAATAATATGATTATGATAATGACACCTTCACTGTAGTAAAAGCCCGATTCAGCTGCCTAATGTGTTTTCTCACTGGGGCTGAGTATCCAGTGATGAGATACCCATGATAAATTTACAGAATAATACATATAAATGCATGGTGATAAAACAGGAATTATAATACAATGATGATACAAAACACATCAAAATGCAATTACAAAAAAACGAGGAAGAAAACAAAAAAGAAATAATGGTTGCGCACCTAAAGTTAGTGCACAAACTAATGTAGAGGTATGACCTACTGTAAATGAAATTAAATGCATACTGTACAAATATGTATTTGAGAAAAGTATGAGGGTATGGGAAAACCGGTAAAAGGGACGGGCTAATACAAAAAATGGACAAGAATAAAATAAGAAATAAGCTAATTTAAATATGCATATACAATAGGATTATTTCCTAGGTATCTCTTAACATGGTATACAAAGTTCAATAGGTGATCTACTAACACATTCTCTCTCCCCATCTGTCACTATCATCAGTTGCCATCCAGATATTTATGTGTATACCATTTTTATAATTATAATTGTTCTTGTATAGCTGGTTTTACATAGTGCTTTACAGAGACATTTTGCAGACTCAGTCCCTGCCCTTACAATCTATGTTTTGTTGCTGCCCGAGGCACAGGGAGATAAAGGGACTCACCCAAAGTCACAAGGAGCCGAGACAGGGAATTGAACCAGGTTCCCGTACGTTAAACTCAGTGCCAGAGTCAGTGTCGTTACTCACTGAGCCGCTCCTTCGCGTCGGCTCCACCCACCATAGTTGTAGAGCTCAGATTTCATGTAGTGAGCAGTAGGCAATGCTGATTGTGTTGCTTTGACTTGCATTACCTACACATTTTGTATATGCAAGCACTAAGCAGGGGGTTTCTCACTGGCAACCTGCGGTGACACTGATTATAGAGTATCGCCTTATATAATCCTATCAATCCTGTGCCTCTCCTTGTCTCAGTAATTAACCAGCATTTACTGGTATCGGGCAATTGCCCTTTAAATTGATTTATTCCTTGATAGTAGGTGGACACAGCCCATTGAGTTGACAGCAATCTACCTAATTTTCTACTTTGAATCTGTGCATGATTCACTGTGGGCTACAGGTCTCCAGATTGCTTTGTGCTACTTTTCTGAACCTACCCACGCAGGAACTAATTGTCACTTTAGTTGACTGTGTTATGATAGTCTGAAAGCAATTATTGGTTTGATTGCGCTAGTTATTTTTAAACGTGATAGCACTGTAGATATTGTCCCCCAGCCTTCTTTTATTATGTGTACAATATTAGAAATTCATTTTAACTGTGAATCATTTTCCACCTAACTGATCCAATTAGGGAATTGCTATATTTCACAGCCTCTTATGTATATACTGAAAGACTCAATACTGTAACATGTACAGTATTTGTTGTAGTATATGTTTGCACTATAGCCAATTAGTCTAATTCTTATAGGCTTTGAGCGCACACAACTGGAACTTTTTTCCTCGCTCTCTTTGGAGGGAATACTTTATTTCTACTTGCATTTAATTACCTCCCTTAGTGCACCAACCTGTAACTAATCCAGGTAGAGCAGGGTTCACTCTTTCTCTTGTTTCTGGTGTGTGTTGTAGTTATATTGTAGGATAGTGTGGTATATTGAATGGTAGAGGGTGTCTCATTGGCTAGGCTGAGTTTGGGGTGCTGTATCGTGATCCAAACCTTATGGTAAAAGTCTCATTGTACATTTACAGTACAAGTTACTCCTTCCATGACCCATAGCTGAAGTTAGGATTACAGTTGGCTGCAATTCAGTTCCATAACAACTTGCACATTTTCAAAAATGCATTCACTGCTCACTTGATAAATAAGCCCATATGAATAAAATGTCAGCTAGACTGCTGACAAAAACAATGACAATTCACATCCAATTTAGCAATAAGTACAGTATGAGTTTCTTTACTTCACTTAGAATATAGAAATGATTTATCAACATACAGTACATGCTGACATCAACACCTACAGCAAAGACGAAATAAGCATCTATTGTCATACATCCAATCTTGCTGATGCTTGCGCACTGGGGACAGTAAGTCTTGTTACACCTGTATATTCATTCTTAAAAGATCTTCATCATCCATTATATTACCATCATTAGTACAGTCATGAAAAATGTAAGGTTTGTATATCTGAAGTCCTCGTCTGACAAATGTGCATGGTTAGGTCACAAAATGTGTAAGGCCTGGGCTACTTCCTGCTATAAGCAGACTATTTGTTGTAAGTAGGAGTAAAATTAGGGTTGCCAGGTGGCTTCTCCAAAAATACTGGACACAATGGTGAAAGGTGCCACTCACTCGGGACACACGCACACCTCTCACCGCTCCATGCTGTTTCCTCCTCTCCATGGCACCAGCCCCCAGGCTCCTGACACCTTTTCCTGATTTGCTGCATTACCCAGCAGCAGCCAATCAAGGTGGAGGAAGCAACCAGCAGCCCAGCCCCTGCTTGGTGAAATCCTGCAGCCCCCCAAGCCGGTCAGGACACTATATCCAGACAGATAATACCAGACACATACATGTCCAGTATTACCTCTAATGTTTTACTGGATGGAGTGTCCAAATACAGAACAGTCCAGTTCAATACTGGACACCTGGCAACTAATCAATCAATTCATTTAATCCATTTTAACTTAGATTATTCCATATTTGAATACCTACATTTACCACACATCTGCTGAGCTTCCACTGAACTCTGTAATTCTACTGTTGTTTGTATAATTAGTGTGTTGCATAAAAATATATACCATGCAAAAATAAGCATTGCAATTGTACTGTAAATATTATTAAAGTAATTAGAACTTGTTATAAAAATGCTATTGGTTTGTAAAAGTAGGTAACCCATCTCAACAGCTCTGGGGATTTCTTTGAATATCAAAAGACATCGGAAAAAATGACATAGTTCTGGGAAGAAATTTCCTCAAAGCCAACATTTCTGCTGAATAAACACTTCTGTGCAATAATATGCCTGTAGCTACAGGTTCCCATGAGGCAACAAAAGTAGTACTTTAACTTGTTAATATTCCCATAACTGTACAATGTGCATGACATTAATATTCTTTGCTGGTAAAATGGACTTTGAGTCCACTTTACGCTCCTCCCTCTCCTCTCTCAGCTCTGCTACAGACCCTGACAACCTGGTCAGGAACTAAAACTCTGCCTTGTTCTCCTCTCTTGATCTACATGCCCCGCTTTCTCTCTCCTGCCCTCGCCCTTCTAACCCTAGACCCTGGCTAAATTCCCACACGTGCAAGCTGCGTTCCTCCACTCGTTCCTCTGAACGCCTCTGGAGAAAATCTCATACTCTCGCAGACTTCCTTCACTACAAATTTATGCTATCCTGTTTCAAATCTGCCTTCTCGCAAGCTAAACAAGCCTACTTTTCTCCACTAATCAACATGCACAAGTCTAACCCACGCCGATTGTTCTCTGTCTTTGATACTCTACTCAAACCACCCTCAGCTGCCTCTCCTTCCTCCATCTCCGCTCAGGACTTTGCTGACTATTTTAAGGAAAAGGTGGAATCCATACGTCAGAACATCCCCTCTGTTTCTACCTCCCATCCTACACCTCTTCCTAACTCTCCTCCTGCCTTCCTTGACTCTTTTTCCACTGTCTCAGAGGAGGATGTGTCGATGTTGATCGCCTCTTCTCCCTCTACCACTTGCCCTCTTTACCCCATTCCCTCCCATCTCATAAAACCTCTTGGGCCTACTATAATCTCTACGTTCAAACACATTTTTTACTCCTCCCTCTGCTCTGGAACCTTTCCATCCTCCTTCAAACATGCAACAGTCATACCATTACTCAAAAACAGCAAGCTTGACCCTACCTTTCTTTCTAACTATCGACCTGTCTCTCTCCTGCCTTTTGCCTCTAAACTCCTTGAACCTCTTATATTCTCTCACTTGCTTCATTTTCTCAACACCTATTCTCTCCTAGACCTTCTACAATCTGGCTTCCGCACTGCTCACTCCACAGAAACAGCCCTCACTAAAATAACTGACGACCTTCATGCTGCCAAACACAGAGGTCATTACACTCTGCTCATATTACTCGACCTCTCTGCAGCATTTGACACTGTGGACCACCCTCTTCTCCTTCACATTCTCCATACTCTTGGTATTCGGAACAAAGCTCTATCCTGGATCTCATCCTACCTCTTCCATCGTACTTTCAGTGTCTCTTCTGCTAACACCTCCTCTTCCTCTATTGATCTCTCTGTGGGGGTACCCCAGGGCTCTGTCCTGGGACATCTTCTCTTTTCTCTGTACACACTCTCTCTAGTGACCTAATAACATCTTTTGGGTTTAATTATCACCTCTATGCTGACGACAAACAAATATACTTTTCAACACCCGACCCTACACCTGCTGTACAAACCAAAGTTTCTGAATGTCTCTCTGCTATATCATCCTGGATGGCCCTCCGCCGCCTTAAACTCAACATGGCTAAAACAGAGCTCCTCATACTTCCTCCCAAACCTGGTCCTACTACCTCCTTCCACATTACTGTTGGAACTACGATCATTTACCCAGTAGCCCAAGCACGCTGCCTAGGGGTCACACTCGACACCTCTGTCACATTCGCCCCTCACATTCAAAACATTTCTAAAACTTGTCGCTTTTTCCTCCGCAATATAACAAAGATACGCCCTTTCCTCTGTTGCTCGACTGCTAAAACTCTGACTCAGGCCCTCATTCTCTCCCGTCTTGATTACTGTAACCTCCTGCTGTCCGGCCTTCCTGCCTCTCACCTGTCTCCCCTACAATCTATCTTAAATGCTGCTGCCAGAATCACTCTACTCTTTCCTAGATCTGTCTCAGCATCTCCCCTCATGAAATCTACCCTCTTTGTATCTAAAGCCCTCTCTCACCGTAAACCTTTTCACTGACTGCCCCACACCTCTGGAATGCCCTTCCCCTCAGTACCCGACTAGCACCCTCTCTATCCACCTTTAAGACCCACCTTAAGACACACTTGCTTAAAGAAGCATATGAATAGCACTGTGGATATTCTGAACACATGATACATAAAACGTGGCCCCCTGAAGACGCACTTACCAGAACTCCCTCCTACTGTCTCTGTACGTCCTTCCTACCTACCAATTAGACTGTAACCTCCTCGGGGCAGGGGCTCCTCTTCCTTAATGTTACTTTTATGTCTAAAGCACTTATTCCCATGATCTGTTATTTATATTATCTTTTATTTATTTGATTAGCACATGTATTACTACTGTGAAGCGCTATGTAGATTAATGGCACTATATAAATAAAGACATACAATAAAATACAACTTTTTTTGATCCGTACTGAGAACGTTGTACTCCTCACATCTACACCAATGGGGTCCTATTCAGTAAACTGTAAGTTTTGGCTTGGAAAAACAACTAAAAATGGTATTCAATTTTTCACAGCAATCAACTCATTACGAATCACATAGCAAAAAGATTGCTACAAACAAACAACCTGTTTGTGCACATTCACATGTCTTAGGCAGGTTTGCAACCCCGCCTTTCACCATTATCCCAAGCATACAGTGCTTCCACTGCAGCAAGGGATTCTGGGAAATGACATGCAAATGAGCACACAATGTGTCACCTTTTGTCTGAAAAACCATTAGCTTATATGGGCTCCATTTAACAATGTTTTTTCAGACAAAAGGTGACACATTGTGTGCTCATTTGCATGTCATTTCCCAGAATCCCTTGCTGCAGTGGAAGCACTGTAAGATGGGGATAATGGTGAAAAGCAGGGTTGCAGACCTGCCTAAGACATGTGAATGTGCTCACAAGTGATCATTTTATTTGCTATATGCAATACGGTGGAGGTTTCTTATTGCCTTGCCACCCACCATAACTTAAAACGTGATGGTACATATATATAAATAATGATGGCACCACCTAATGTAAGGTGACTAGTCATCTAGTCATGACAGCAAACCTTTGTGCCTAAAGCTACAGCCTTAGAGTAACATAGTTGCCTGAAGGTAAATATAGTTTTCTCCAAACATATCTTCTTTACTATCCCCTTGCATCAAAATTGGTCAGTCTATATTTATGCATCGTTAAATAAAGGTGCAACTTTTGCAGAAATTATCTATTGTGGTTTCATAAGATTATATAGTTCCCAAGTGATCTGCTACTTTAATGCATTTGTTTTTATCATAATAAAACCATCCACCATATTGTGATTACTTCAAGTACGTCAATGAAAACTAAATAAAGAACATATATTTTAGTCATAATTAAAAGCTTAGCTCATACTGTAGGTGTCATTAAGATCTCTTTGGAATTGCAACAATTTAAACAATTATTCCATTTAAAATATAGAAATAGAAATGTAAAGTGCAAAAAGCAGTGTAAAAAGCAGCAGCTGCACACTTGTGCAGCAATAGCAATGAATCAGTAAACAATGTTGGAATTCAGTGCAAGTGGATTTTTGTCCTTTATACAAAAACAAACCAGAACATCAAAAAAATCGAACGGTACTTTAAAAGAAAAAAGAAAACACACAAATACATTGTTTCGGAGTCTTCAAAGGGCCAGATGTACAGTATCAAGCAGAACAAACTAAAGCATTGCTCCAAATATTGATTTTGACAGCAATCTTGCCTGATAGTATTTTTTGTAATAATTTACAGCATTGACCTTACAGACTTAAACTGCTTTATTTTGTAGCTCTGAGGACTCTCTAGTTCCTGGTGTACTTACCAGTGTTTGATAGTAGTTAGTTAATATGGCCATCAAATCTCCAGGTTCCCACGGGCCAATAGGAAGCATAACATCATCTGATGTGGTTTCCTATTGGACAGCTGTTTTAATAAGCAGCTGAAACATCTGTAAAATTGTCAGTAAGCACATTGGATCCCTGGAGCTAAAACTGGCACAGGTTAGCTCTGTAGGACCCCACACTTCAATGATGTACATACATCAATATCTAATTCTGGCGGTATTGCTGCTTTAATGTACTTGCTTGCTTTGCATTACTTTTGTTGTGTGTCGAACCATTGAGCAATTAAGGAAATTATTATAGGAAAAGTTGGGGGAGGAGACGGACAATGCAATATTATTAAGAAATGGTTGTATTTCCCTTCTCTCTGTGTCAATTAAATCTTCTCTGTGTCAATTAAATGCATGAGGCAAGGTCATATATCTGGCACAAGAGAAAATCGATGCAAGAGAAAATGATTGTCTCATATAGATACCTAACCCACTTTTATAAGTCACAAAACGAATAGAGATTCTACTTATTGTTTAAGTATTTTTACAACTTTAGAAGAAATGGACCTCCTTGACGCAGGTCCTATCCTGGTTATACCCCTGAGGAAGCGAATGTATTTCGTGAAACGCATAGCGTCACAGGATTTGGAAGCATTTGAGGTGAGGAGGTGACTGCCTGGGACTGCCATGATTGCCGGGACTACATGAGTGTTGTGACTTCTAGCGTCGGAGTTCTAACAGGGAGATACATTAATAGTATTAGATGGAGCAGTGTGACTACAGCGGGGAGCATGAGGATCAGCTGTAGAGAGGCATGTGATGTGCGGATCAGCTGTGGGAATCTCGCAGCGTATAGATGTGGAGCATGTGACGCGAACCCGGAAGTAATCAACATACGGGATCGGAGCGCGATCATCTGGACAAACACTGAAGTGTACCAACACGGAGACTCGTGGACGCTGCAGACCCTGAGATCAAAGCCGGAGATATCAGAAGTCGCCCTCATAACTATAAGGCACTTAAAGAACGGAATAATCCCTGAGTGTGATTTCAAAAGTCAATGTTTCTGTGTATTTTTTATTACATTTTAACAGAATTGCGCTATTGCTTCTTTTTCTATTTTTTATACATACTGTATAAGGAAAATTCCTCATGATTGAAGTACTGTAAACTTCATCCTTCCAAACGAATTTTCATCCTCTCATTCTACCAAATAACTAATTAAGTTATGTGGTTTAAAATATTGTGTGTTCACTGTAAAGTTATATAGCTCATTGTCACGAAGAGGCATATAACCACAGGCAAAAACCTCCGAAATATTACCAAGACAAGCCCTTTCCTCTGTTGCTTGAATGCAAAACCTCAGACAGACCCTGCTGCCAGAATCACTCTACTCTTTCCTAAATCTATCTCAGAATCTCCCCTGCAGAAATCCCCCTCCTTGCATCCTATCAAAGCCCATATCACACACTCACTTCTCTTCCTCACTTTTAAAGCTTTACACTCTTCTGCTCCTCCTTACATCTCAGCCCTAATTTCTCGCTATACACCATCCTGACTCTTGCGTTCTGCTCAAGGATATCTTCTCTCTATCCTTTTTGTATCTAAAGCACTCTCCTGCCTTAAACCTTTCTCACTGCCTGCCCCACACCTCTGGAATGCCCTTCCTCTCAATATCTGACTAGCACCCTCTCTATCCACCTTTAAGACCCACCTCAAAACACACCTGCTTAAGGAAGCATATGAGAAGCTCGATGGCTGATAATTAACACCTCATACATGAACCTTGCAGATACATGAACCTTGCAGATACCAGAACACCCTCCTACTGTCTCGGTATGTTCTTCCTAGCAATCAATTAGATTGTAAGCTCTTCTTAACAGGGACTCCTTTTCCTAAATGTTACTTTAATGTCTGAAGCACTTCACCCTTTTATGTGTTATTTATATGAGTGTCACGTGTATTACTGCTGTGAAGCGCTACAGTATGTACATTAATGGCGCTATATAAATAAAACAGAAGACAGGGGTGCCCAATGCTACATCAAATTGACAAAACATATATGGTAATGAGTATAAAGTTTAAATATTGAATAATAATAGTAATTACTTATTTTTTTAGTTAAACCCTTTGGCCAAAGCGTCGTAAGCCTGCATACCAAACGTCAAGGTAAACCAAAAATGCAGGTGCTAACACTAAAACAGTGAACCCTTCCTGCTACCTCTGTATGAGGGGAATGAACTGCAGTGAGTCATGTCCATTCAGCAAGTTGCCAGAACCTCCCAAGTTAAATGTTACTTTAATGTCTGAAGCACTTCACCCTTTTATGTGTTATTTATATGATTGTCACGTGTATTACTGCTGTGAAGCGCTATGTACATTAATGGCGCTATATAAAGTGCAGATACATTTCATGTGTCATCCGAACATAAAGTTTCATGTTCTTATACAGAAATGTTACCATGTTTTTGGCCGTGACGGGGGTTGTGCCTGCCAGGTGGGGAGAGCCCAGGAGGTATATGATTACGGGGTATAATGGCAACCTCATTGGGGCTGGTGGATTAATTTTTCTTGCCCTTTTATAGTATGGACAGCAGCGGGAGTCATGAGCCACGATGATACCGTTGGGCTCTACACTACAGTTGGGCTGCCTGGCAGGGGTAAGAAATTTGGTAAAAACTCTGGTTGAAATATAAACAAAGCTATGGCCTTGATTTTCCCCAGGTACTTTGTCTGTTATTATTTGATGTGGGATTAGTGGGCTATTAGCACGCCATATGCTACAAGCCTCTGTGGTGATACAATAATTTATATTACAGGCTTATGGTTTCATTCGCTATACTCATTACTTTGGAATATATTTGTAGTCAATGCTGGGGTACTGATTAACCAAGTAGAAATTAGGCATGTAAGAACTAATCAAACACCTTTCACTGTTTGATTACAACTGTTCAAATAATGTAATAACCTTCAAAATAGCACCTAATAAGCAGGATACCCTATTTGAGATATGTATATTTATTATTTATTTATATGCAAAGTAGTGTGGGTAGCCGTGTTTGTCCTTTCTTCATGTAGTAACAAAGGAGGGAGAGGGAGTAGGTGGGACCAAACTTTTTATTGGACAAACAAGTAGTTGATATATTACAAGCTTTCGAACGTTTCAGGGTCCTTGATCTGGTAATTTATTTATTTATAAAATGTTTTACCAGGAAATATTACATATGCAGTGATCAGTCAATACCTATCTTCTCTTCGTACGCAGTGATCAGTCCATACCTATCTTCTCTCCAGGAAATAATACATTGACAGTTACTTTATGTTTTCAAGTATGTCCTTGGCACAGAGTTATGATGACAATTCATGGTTAAATTAAATGAACAGAGGTTATACATTCAATTTACAGACATGTCATGGATAGTTATGGAGTACAGTATGTAACAATAATGGACAAGATTAAAATGAGAGACAGATGAAGACTTGAAATTACTTATACTGGAGGTGGTTTTTAGAGTCTCTGGTAGGTTAATCCAGGGTAGGGCAAACTTTTGCTGCTGCGCCCCCCTGTTTCGCTGCTGGTGCTCACGTCGCCTCCCTTACCTTGATGTGGCGTCAAATGATGCTGCGGGGTCATGTGTCGTCACGTCAAGTGACCCGCAGCGTCATTTGACATCTGTGATGTCACGTTACATGGCCCGTGGTGTCATTTGACGCCGCGTTGCCATGGATATGGACGCCGGCACAGTCAAGGTAAGTATAGCGTTGTAGAGGCCTCACGCGATCCCCCAGCATTTAATTTAAATGCCTCAGGGAAGAGCACGGGGCAACTGCCCACACCCCCCCAGAAAGATCTCCTGCCCACCCTGGGGGGCGCACCCCCCACTTTGCGCACCGCTGGGTTAATCCATTCATGAGGTGCACTGTAAGTGAAGGAGGAGGGATCAGATTCCTTGTCAAACCTTGGAACAGTGAACAGTCTTTGGTGATAGAGTCAGATCTAAGGTGATAAGTGCTGTGTGTAGTAAGGGTGAGGAGCTTCAAATAGGTGGGTAGCTTGCCCAGAAAGAATTTGAAAGCAGGACATGGAAAATGTACTTTCCGTCTGGGTTCAAGGATAGCCAATCTAGTTCTTTGAGTATTTTGCAGTGATGTGTGTTGTAATTTCTTTGTAGTACAAAATGGTATATTGAGTTGTAGAGGGTGTCTAGTTTACTAAAGTGAGATTGGGGTGCTGTACCATATACTATGTCCCCATAGTCTATAATTGGCATTAGCATTTACTGTGCAATGCGCTTACTGACCAGCGGGCTTAGAGGATTTATTCCTATTAAGTATACCTAGTTTGGCTTAGGTTTTGAATGTTAGGTTATCAATGTGCAACCCAAATGTTAAATGGGAGTCAAGCAAAATTCCCAGATACATAAAACTAGTGACAGGCGCTAGAAGGTTAGAGTTGGTTCTGATCTGTAGCTTTGTCATTGGAAGCTTTTGAAATTTAGCCTTAGTCCCAAATACCATCGATACAGTTTTGTCTGTATTTTTTCCAGCATTTTCTGACATCACAATGTCATGTGACCCCGCAACATCTTTTGCCGCGCTGTCATGCCGATGCGTCGCCAGAAGCCGCCGGAGACAATGTAAGGGACTTACAGAGGCCTTACGTGCGCCACCGGCATTTAATTTAAATGTTGTGGAGAAGAGCGCGGGGCCTCTGTAAGCATCACACCCCCCAGTTTATTCACCCCTCGGTTAGGGGATGTCGGTAGGAATTGCTTGGAAGTACCTCCAGCATAAGTAGAGGAGCCACAGTATCACAGTATTGCATATTTTTATGTGCAAATGTAGGAAGATCTGGTAACAACGAAAGAATTAGTGAACAAAACTCACGAGTACATTAAGTTTACATATGATTTGAAATTTTGAACAGACAGCTCAAAAATATAGAGATGTAGCAAAATTGCTTCTGTTTGTGCAATACATTGCATAAAAAACATATTTAACATTGCTTGCGTTAAGAAACTGAGTCACGTGTTACAGTACCATTTGATTCGATAAAGCTTGGTTAAATTTTGCATCAAACATTGCCCCGGCATTGGCTCAATATGTCATTGCGTTAATGAAAGCAATAACGGCTGCTACATTTGTATGGGAAAGGAAGCAATAAAATACTTTTAAAATAACCCCAATGCATATTGCACACTCACAGCTTCTTATGAAGCTTTCACAGTTTTTTCCTTATCTCCCAGTCATCTTTTAAATAGTGATGCAATCTCCTTCTGATCCTATGATTGGCTGGTACTTGGAATTCTGCTTTCAAATAACTATTATATACGCCCATAATCATATTATCTCTAACTGTCCATGACATGCCTGGAAATTGAATGTATAACCCTGTTCATTTCATGTATCCATGTATTTTCATTATAACTCTGTGCCCAGTAAATACTTGAAAACAAGAGGTAACTCTCAATGTATTATTTCCTGGTAAAACATTTTATAAATAAATAAAATACAAATAGGAGACTTTTTGAAACTTGTAATTGGCCTTTTTTTTTCAGCACCATAATATAAAAAGGGTAAATAAATAAGAAAAAGAAGAAGGAAAACATGCTTTATTCATACAATCTAATTGTTTACAACTGTTTTTCAAAGCAGAATGTATGGAAATCTACTGAAAAGAGGCTTGAGCTCCAATGTAATAACTACTTGTACAGGAGCTTTAAATATATCTATTAGGAATTTAAAATCAGGTACATCAGTGAAATTTCACATCCACTGAACCTTTAAGAACTGATCATAATTGAGACAAAATGTACTGTAGGTAAAAAAAAATTAAAGACGTTACCATGGTAATTTTATTGGTAGCATTCCCATGAGATCAAAACAATATTGAACAGGACTGCTATTTCTTGAACATAGCTGCATACTTTTGAACTAAAACATAACACTAACAGTTTATTTCACTGATAATTTAAACAACTTAAATATTATTCACTTTCACATTTATCAAACAGCATGACATACACATTTTGCAACATAATTAGAGATACAATATAGTAGGTTGTATTTTCCAACTTCCCAACCAAATTAAACTTTGCCGGCTCAACATGCAGACTTACACTTTTATAACAGTGTCTGGATCAGGTTTCTTGATCAGCACCGTCTGGTAAATGGCAAAATGGACCATCGGTCGCTGCTCGCATATTGCATGCAGTCTTTATAGATACCCATACCCACATCAGGTGTTCTACGTGCTCATGCATTCAGATCAACACTTCAAGGCTCAAAGTTTTAATGTCAGCTTATACTGCTTCCCGGACCCAGTTCAAGAAAAAACTGCTCAATGGAGACAGAATAACCTTGGGGACATTTTGATAGTCATACCCTCACATCTCCTGAATACAGCTTGGGATAACTCATTTGGAAATCCCAGATCAGGTGCTTGTAATAAAGAAAACACAGAATCCCAGCAAGCTCTTTTTGGGAACCCCTGTGCCCCCACAATATATATATATATATATATATATATATATATATATATATATATGTATGTGTGTGTCAAAATGGAGTGCTATTGAGCGTGGCATATGTATACAACAGGCGACAGAGAAGCCCAATGCTACATCCCACATGACAGAAATACACAGTAAAATACTTATATATTCTCATGAAATAGGGTCATTTAGTTTAACCCTTTGGCCAAAGCGTTGTAAGCTTGTGAGCCACGACAGGGCAGACACCTATATCTGCTGGATATAGACCCACTGTGGTCTTTCTCCCTCCTAATAGAGGTAAATTAGAATTTTAATCCTAATAGAGGTATATTAGTATTTTATCTGGTAGTGTTAGGCCTTGTGAAAAGGTATCTGCCTTGTCGTGGCTCGCAAGCTTACAACGCTTTGGCCAAAGGGTTAAACTAAATGGCCCTATTTCAAGAGAATAAATACGTATTTTACTGTGTATTTCTGTCATGTTGGATGTAGCATTGTGCTTCTCTGTCGTTTGTTGCAATAAAGAGTCTGTGGAAGTACAAAGCAGACAAGCTCCTCCATGACATGTTTGCAGGCTTGAGCTGCCTCAAGCACATCCCAACTGAAGTATATCTCATCATGTAGTGACTCCATGGGGTGGTATGCTCTTTAGGCTGCGTCCATAGCATGGGAAGCTGTGCTGAGGCGTGCGGATGCTCCGCGCTGAGCCCCTGCATCCTCAGTGAGGATGCCTTGAGAGGGGGCTCACGCGAGCGTCCGCAGGCGTGCTGAGGCGTTGGAGGTTTCAGCCTGAGCGCCAAGCTGTTTTTCAGCGCGCTGTCGGCTGAAAACCTCCAATCACAACACAGCAGCGTCAAAGTCAAGGCGCCGTGACGTCGGCACCGTGACATTGACGTCAGTGCGTCGCGGGCGATTGGCCCAGCGACATCACTGCCCCACCTCCAACCACCTCCCCCCAGCTCCCTTCGCGCACGCTGGCTCGCCTGCAAGTCCGTGCAATCGCGCTGACTGAAGCAGGCGAGCCTCAGCGTTAGCGCGCCTCCGCTCTCCCCACACCTCTATGGCCCGGGCCTAACCCTCCCTCAGGCCTCCCCCACCAGTTAATTATGTGGCTGCCAATAGCCGTAGGTATGGGAGTAAACCGGATGGAAGGGGACCTCGGCTGCCAAACTCCAGACCCCCAGCCTCCGTTCCAATTGTAAATCTCAGGATGTAAACACTGAATCTTTCTCCACGTGCTCTTGGGTAGATGATGTTGGCTCCATGGAACCACCAGAGACTGCAATCTCCCCACACTCATCCACAATAGGCCCTCACCAGTTATGAAGTCAGGAACAACAGGGGCGTGGCAGCATACTCCTTGAGCTGCATTGCTGTGGGCATTATATAAATAAAGATATGTGAAAACGAAGTGCAATGGGTCGGCGCAGTGATAAAGGGCATATAATAGTGCCGTCAGTGTTATTTTTAACATAGACACTTTAAATAAAGTGCAAGGTGCAATGATATAGTGACTAAAAATTTGATCAAATATATGAAAAAATGCTGCTCAAAATCCTTTAAGTGAATGGTCTGCAGACTCCACTTCAATCGATGAATGCCTCAAGGTGTAAGGGAGCGCAGATTCAATATGTAATGAAAAACAAATAGTGCAATTAAAGTTCAACACCTGAATGTGTTTGTAGAAACTCTGTCAAGTGGATACTCACGGGGTATCAATCTAAATAAGGCGTTTCAGAGATCAGTGGGACTAAGCTTGACTCTGTTGTGTGGATACTGGAACTTCAATCAAAGCAATCAGGTATAATACAATGCGGTGTCACTCAGGAAAATTTAACCAGACAGGATAAAGAGAGAAAAACATCCATAGCGTAATCCAATAAATAAAACAACTTTATATACGCAAATAAAAATTCAACACTTACACAGTGTCATATAGTATCGGACACATAAAACAAGAGTATATCACCAGTTTGGTTACTCCCCGCTGCCTTCGTCACAGACCTCTCAGTCTCAGCACAGTACTTCCAGATTGGGACGTGTGTTGAGACCTGGATGAATGTACTGATGTAGGGAGGGTCTTTGCGTGGTCCGCACGATATAGCACGACACAGCACTGCTTCAAATGGGGAGCGATCTGGAGTCCACTAGTGACGTCACGCAGGTGACTCTATGCGTTTCACTGGGGAGGGTGGTTAGGCCTCCTGGGTGTGTAGTGGGAGAGGGTGCGTTAACCCCTTAATTACTATAGTGGTTAATAACCGCTAAGGTGATTAAGGTGTTAGGGGATATTAGCTTGTATTTTTGATTGAGTTATTTGTGGCAACGGAGGACATGGATGGATGGTGATGAGGATGAGGACGGCCTTCATTGTGGCAGCCTGGCAGGGGTGAGTGCAAGTTTTATTTATTTAATTTCTGCAGCTCGTTTTATTTGTAATGGACAAATGCACTATTATCCATATCTGGATAATAGTAATTTTGTACAAGAGATTGATCTGAAGATCCAATGTACCCCAATGTGTGCACTCTATTCTTGATCATATTATGTGTGGACCTAAATAGTTCCTCAGATAAATTCTGGATGGTGATCAATTAGATCATAGGTAATAGTAATTTTGACAATTAATGTTCTGTATGTGTTAGGGGGCAGGGGGTAAGGGGGGAGGTGGGTGTATTCATTTAAAAGTATTGCCTGTTAAAAAAAATTGGCCACATGATTGGTACCCCAAATGTTTCAAATGTGACGTTACCAAATAACTTGCAGTTTTGCAAAAAAAATTATTTCATTTTGGAAGAGTATTATTACAAAATGTGTTTTCTCTTTTTTTAAATGTATGTTTGTTGGATTGTTGGTTGGAGTTACATACAAGTTGGCATGGAACACTGTTCTCTTTGTAGTGTTACAGTATGTACTATGGTTTAGTCTACTTTACCTTAATATTCAAGTGGGCAGTTACATATAGTAGTCAACAAAATACTTTAACAAGTTGCACATTTACCATCTTACAAAAGAAAGATTAAATCAGGTTTACAGTGAAAATAATTTAAAAAAAACAAAAACAAAGGAAATACGCAATGAATGAGTTAAAGACAGTGTAACCTCTAAACAGTATTTTGGTTACAATGAAAAGATAAAAAGATTATAAAGTTATTTACAATACTAATACTTGGCTAATTTTGTTATCAGGCACTTATCACTTGGGACCTTATTAAATAACCTGCCAAGTAGTGGATTAACAACTGCCATGCAACTGTAGTTATTCAAGTTTATTGAATAAAAGTTTCAATTTTATGGATTATTTAAAAAGTTTAATGATTTAAACATATGCTTTCAGTTCTCTTTGTTCCTTGTGGGATACCAAATCTAAGTGCGCTTTTTGTATGAATTATTGTTATACTTTCTATATTTCACATTTTATCTTGTTCAAAACGATCCCAACATGTATATGCTGTAATCAAGGTTCTCAAAACAATACTCTCATAAATATATTCAGCAACTTGCTTACAAATAATGTAACTTCTATTTTAATAAATGTTGTACAGTACATTTTGCCAAATCCAAACTTTGGGACATCAAGGCAGGCCAGGTCTTAAGTACATCTCTGCGTGATTTCAATTTGCATACACTCCATCACAATTATGTTTAAATTGAACTAATTTTGGGTTGGTTGTCCTATAAACCTGGCCTGTAGGGGGGCCTTGAGGACAGAACAGAAGTTGAAAAACAGCTAATGATTACGGAAGGTAGATTTAAAGGATCATTATAAAAGTTCAAAGGAGTGTTAGTATGCAAATACCGTATTAAAGGATTAGAACTGGCAGGTTTGAGAAACCTACAGTAGCTGATAAAACAGGAATGTTTTATTGTTTAGAGTCTAATTATATTTGGAAGTGAAACATCTTTAACTAATTGAGCTATGTGTTCTAATAGCCGTATTGGACCTGCAGAAATGTAGTTTCGATGTAAAGTAGGTTGTCATACCTTTTAACTAGCCAACATTACAGTATTTCATAGATGTAGTGTGGTGTACAGAGTTTAGGAAACCTACCGTATGGAATTTTGAAAGGTCTGTACATTATAACTGCATCAGCTTTCGAAACCTCATACGTATGTTTCTAATTCAAGTGTACAATTGAAGAAGAAAGCTATGAGGTTTCTTCAAGCTCTGAACATTAAAACTGTATCTTTGAAAAACTCTAATGTTTGTCCACTAAAAAGTTATCACAATGTATGCTGTACATCAAATCTATTAATTGAGTTATGCAATTTATCCATGAAATAGATTAATTTTTTTAGTATTGTATTTTGTGCTTTCTATAAGGAACATTCCCCACTTCTTCCATTATTCTCTTTTGCCCTTTTAAGTGAGAAAATTGTATCAAGAACCTCTTACTACTGGGGCAATATTTTTTATTGCAAGGAAAGTTTATTAAAGATTCCAATACAGAGTACATACCGCTGATGTAAATGTAAGGACAGGTATTAATAATGTATGCTCCAACAAAATAGCTTCAATGCTGGAGGTTCTATAAAGTTTGCACTCACGTGTGTTTAACGTGAAATGAAAGCGTTGTGGTTGTTCAAAGTTACCAACTTATGTCTCCAGACAGGTACTCCAGATCCATACAGAGGGGGGGAAATCCATATAAAAAAAGAGGAAAGCAAAATAGTATAGTACTGTTTTTAATGTTAAAAACACAAAGTATTTCACTTACATAAGTGCCTTTGTTTATGAGCATTCAGACCACCCAGGGTCATAGGGTCAGACAAGATATTCACAGCTACAGCATCCACTCCACGGCCGTCACAGCAGGTACTGGGCTGATTAAAGTTGTCCTCCACTCTAGATGTCATCAACAAGGGCTCCTTAGTAGTCACTGATATCACCCAACGCGCGTTTCAAATGCAAAGTCTTCATCAGGGGCTTATCACTGATGAAGACTTTGCAGTGGAAACGCGTGTTGGGTGATATCAGTGACTACTAAGGAGCCCTTGTTGATGACATCTAGAGTGGAGGACAACTTTAATCAGCCCAGTACCTGCTGTGACGGCCGTGGAGTGGATGCTGTAGCTGTGAATATCTTGTCTGACCCTATGACCCAGGGTGGTCTGAATGCTCATAAACAAAGGCACTTATGTAAGTGAAATACTTTGTGTTTTTAACATTAAAAACAGTACTATACTATTTTGCTTTCCTCTTTTTTTATATGGATTTCCCCCCCTCTGTATGGATCTGGAGTACCTGTCTGGAGACATAAGTTGGTAACTTTGAACAACCACAACGCTTTCATTTCACGTTAAACACGTGAGTGCAAACTTTATAGAACCTCCAGCATTGAAGCTATTTTGTTGGAGCAGACAAAATTGCACTATTTTGTGTTTTTACTTTCTTTTTCATGTCCTGATGTGATTTGCGCACCTGTTTCTCCTTTGTTTGCTGATTGAATTTGGTTTGAATGCTACGTCAGGAGCTGCACTCATTAAGGATAGTATATCATCTGTGTTACCTTTGATTTATTTGTGATATTATTTGCGCTTGTTTTTTCTTTTCACTATTAATAATGTATGAAAATTACTCCTGATCTACAAGACACGTTGGCCCAGACCATGTTTATTTTTTTTTTTCAATCTTAACATATAAGTAAAACCTCCAACATGCTTTGAGAGAGGAGAGTTAAATAACAGTATTGCTCTGCCATTTCTGGCAGACAGGTATCTAACTGAAAACTCTGTAAGAGGAAGCCTGGAGGGAGAATTCAGGATTAATACACTAAGAAAGCTAACTTCTTAAAAACTCACATAGACTTTATGCAAAGTCCCCTTAAAGGGAATCCGACAATGGGTGGAAAGAAGGCAGAGTGATCCTTTGCTCCTCAAACCATGATGCCAGAAATGAACAAGGTAGGCTGATTGTTTCAAAATGACAAGCTAAGTAGCGCAACGTCATCATAAACTAAAATCAAGGCTGCAGGATGCCTCTAGGTAAAGCAAGTGGGAACTTAAAGCAATAACTGGAGTGAGTTTCAGTCTGGCTAGCAGTTTATCGGTTACAAACAACTTATTTTGAGCAAAATCTTACAGGATCTAGAGCATTCTTAAAGCCGTACCCGGTCATGTTCTCGAGCCCGCACACGAGCACGCACATGTGCCCGAACTTGAACCCTTTCCTGAGCCCTTTCCTGAGGCTTTTGCTGACCCCATACCTGAGCCCGTACCTGAGCCGGTATCTGAGCCTGTGCCTGAGCTGTACCTGAGAATATGCCTGAGCTGTGCCTGAGCTGTACCTGAGCATATGCCTGAGCCTGCACCTGAGCCCGCACCTGACCCCACTGCTGAGCCAGTACCTGAGCTGGTATCTAAGCCCGCACCGGAACCCGTACCCAATAAGCAGCAATATTTCAGCAGAATCTTACCAGTTATTGCTAATCCCAGTTGCAACAGAAAAACAAAGAAATCTTTTTAGATTTTTTGCTTTCTAATGAATGCCTTCTATTAGTGCATCTGTTACTATGTAAATGAAAACACTGCTCAAATATGTATTTGCCTTAAAGCCTATAGGGAGAATAAATTACATAATAGGTTTTGTAATTTAAATGGTTTCAAGTAGTGTTGGCGGACTTATAACCACTTAAATATAGACCAACATTTTTTGTTTGGTATAACTCTTTTATTCCACTATAATGATTTCCCATTTTTGGACAGAGATTTCTGCCCACTCTCATAAAAGTAAATGATATAGTTTAAGGGCACAAATGTGCAAGTAATGATGCATTCCCTGTTTCTTAACATGAAGTAATGGGAAAGCAGTGCCAAGCTTCATATTTTTGCAATGCAACATTTGTGCTCATTATGACAGACTTTTATTGGTTATGTGTTAAAGTGCTAGACTTGCTAGGATATTGCATTAATCGTTAAAACATTTAGAATAAAATATCACTGGAAAAATACAAATTTTAAATGTAGAATCTTAGAAATTCAAGTGATTATATGCAAAGAAGGGTGGGTAGCCATCAGCAGGGGATTTGAAAATCCGCCGCAGTTCGGCACTTACATGTGGTGGCTGCCTCCTTGCTGCCACCCTCCTACTGCATTCGAATCCCAGCATCAAATGATAAATGATGTCGTGGACGTCACCAACATGATGTCGCCTGGCGCCACGTTGCCATGTTAACGCGACATGATGCCATCGCGTTAGCGCCGTCTGCAGCGTCATTTGACGCTGGGATTCGAATGGAGAAGGAGGGCGGCAGCAAGGAGGCAGCCACCACATATAAGTGCTTTCCCATCAGTCCCGATAGGCCCAAGAGCACAGCAAATGTATATGAGGGCAGACATTTTTGCCGCCCCAAAATGTTGTCACCCTAGACCCGGGCCTAATGGGAAATCTGTCACTAGCCGTGTTTGTCCTGTCTTCCATAGAGTTACAAAGGAGGGAGAGGGAGTAGGTGTATGATACTTTGTATTGGACCAACAAGTAGTTGACATGTTACAAGCTTTCGAACCTCTCGGGGTCCTTTATCGGGTAGTAATTATATGATGATTTGAAGTACAGTAGCCACGTCAGCATAGAAATGGTGCATGCTTCCACTGAGAAAAATTGTGTGTCGACAAAGTACTGTACATGTGAACAATGCAAACATAAAATACCCAACACATTCATCTGAGTTGTATTAAATAATATTCATAGATTTGCTGTTAACATACAAAAATGCTAATTCGTTTAGTATAGCATGCTTGTCAAATATAAACTGCAAATATAAACTGCATAGAGAAGAAATCGAGGTTAAGCCATTGTTTATTTCCCATATTCTATCAATTATTCAAGAATTTGTAGGAAAATATCACAGTTAAACAAATATTTTAAAAAGGAAAAATGTGAAAATACAAGTTATTTTCTTTTTTATTGTGATGGAGGTGTACACAACATGACGTCCCACCACCAGCTAGGTGAGAGTGACTGAAGCACGCCAATGCACTGAGTAGGAGCAGCTGGCTACACAACCTCATCACATTGCGAGGTGAGGCTAAGGGAAGAGTACCAGCTCAGTGCGATCGCACTGATCTTAACAACCAGGGCTCTCAACTCTATCAAATATGAGGTGCGCTGCGAGGTGAGCCTGGAAGAGTTACCATCTGTACACATTTCCATTGAGGTGAGTGGACAAATCTGAGAATACAACATAACAGTTGTGACAGACCTCACAAGCACATCTAATAATCCTCCGGTATTTGCGAGTGCATTGTTTGTTTTTGACATTTGTTTTGATCTTTATCTAAATAAATGTTTGGACAGTAATTCACCAGATCCTGTTCCACTTTTTTAATTCTTTAAGCAAGTTTTCCTTATCTGGAATAAGAGGCCAAGACAATGGGAGAAGTGGTACGGTACCACTTTCAAATATATCCACATACTGTTTCAAAGATATAGCAAATGGGAGTCTTGAATTCATAGATCTTGCACGGCTATACCGTTTATTACTGACCGTATCGCGCTATGTCCTTTCTTCTTTTGTCTTCTTCCACATAATATATGTGAGGAACCAGCCAGATGGAAATCTGACTTCAACCGTATGACTGAGAAATTCCTCATTCAGACGTATGTCAATTGGGACCATTTTGCGCCAAGGAGAACTCTAACACTCAAGTTATTGCCAAACAGATTTTGAGAGAGCCCGTGAGCTATCCTGGCAGCAAGCCTATTTATTTAGTGACTGTGAAAGATTATTTTGATCACACACTCATTAAGTTTTTTCAACACACATTTTCAACACTTAATTGCCTTTCACCAGGCATCATGTATATCAGCCTATGAGGTAGAGCGCTAGTAGTGTGCATTACATCTGTATTTGATGCATACAGTACATACAAAACAGCATGTTAAGTCACTTAATTGAGCTCTGTGAATTTGGGGCTTGGTGCTCAAAAATGAACTGATTTTCCTAGAGAGTGATACAAAATGTCACTCTGAATGCTGTCCCAAACTGCTGCCTGATTCCATGTAGAGTTCTTAAAAGTATCTACTGTAAAATAGAGGGTTTTAAAAGGAAACCCATGACTATGGTAATCACATTATGAAAAGTTAGAATTCATTCCTTTAGAACAAAAATGAAACAACGGTATATCAATCATGCCGGAACACCAATGTGCTTCTTTCCAATGTAAATATTTTTATGTGGTGTAGGCCAATATTAAACTATTACATTAGAATCATTTTCAACTTCTGCATCATCTTCTTCTGCAGAGACGCACATTGATCATATAGAGTCTGCATCCTTTGGAAGTAGTATAGGAAAATCATGTAATGTAAGCTATAATACTAGGCACATTCCACGACCACTGTGTAATTTTGTATGCTGAAAATATGAGTTGCGATATGCAAGCTCTTGAATTATTTTGATTCTCTAGAGCATAATGGTCCATATTTACTACGGGTGCTATTCCACTGGAAGACACCTTATGTCCATTCACTTGTATGGTTCTTCAAGTGTCTTTTGGCATCAGAGACAAAACATGAAACACAGACAGAGCCCAGTGCTACATCCATTGACACAAATACACGGTACAGTGCCTATATATATATATATATATATATATATATATATATATATATATATATATATATATATATATATACATATACATATATATATATACACATATAAATATATATACATATATATATATATATATATATATATATATATATATATATATATATATAGATAGATAGATAGATAGATAGATAGATAGATAGATATCTTTTGAATAAAATGGTCTTTAAGTTTAACTCTTTGGCCAAAGTGTCGTAAGCCCATGAGCCCCTCCAAGGCAGACCACGTCTCATGGGTCCTAACACTAATATAAATTCTTAATAACCTGTACATTACCAGGAAGAATGATTTATAATAAATCATTTATAACATTTTTTGACAGATTTATTATAAATCATTCTTCCCGGTAATGTACAGGTTATTAAGAATTTATATTAGTGTTAGGACCCATGAGACGTGGTCTGCCTTGGAGGGGCTCATGGGCTTACAACACTTTGGCCAAAGAGTTAAACTAAAAGACCATTTTATTCAAAATATATATATATATATATATATATATATATATATCACAGAAAAACAAAAATCAACGAAGTAGCGCCTCTAATAATCCTATACAAAGCTGAAGAAGAATAAACCTGTAAATGCACCCAACGGGGTGATGAGAAAAAAGCTATTTAAAATATGAACCTATTAATCAAAGATACTTATATAATAGCAATCAATAACAATAATAAAACATATTCCTAATAAAATCTAAAAATAAAAACTTGTGTTGCCTCAATAATAACTTGTACTAAAAATTAAAACTAAAAAACCTTGTTTAGAAAATCCTTTGAAAAAACAGAGTCCTGTTCCAAAAAAGTAATGTCTCCAGGTGTTTGCAGCCCGTTTCAAGGGTTCACTACTCCCTTATTATACCTATGAAAAGAAAAAGAAGAAAACAGGCGCACACAAAAGTACTGTTTAAAATAGCAGATATGAGATTGACTCTCATGTGCCAGAAGTGCCGTCCGATCAGGGTAATGGCGTCCGGTCGCGTCTCTCATCCATGCAGTCAGATACCGGAAGTGACGACTCTCCAATTTGGCGCTTCTGCACAGGAAGTCCCTCCGGGAACCAGCAATAGCCACACCAAGTTCTCTGTGCTAGTAATCCAACACGGGGGAGCAGGAACCAAAATTCTAGCAGAGGTGCCCCAGATGAAGTCATCATCGATGACAAAACGTGTAGGGCGTGGTCTGTGAGAAGCAGTCACGTGCCCATGTCCATCTGTTGCTGCTGGTGCTAGAATTTTGGTCCCTGCTCCCCCGTGTTGGATTACTAGCACAGAGAACTTGGTGTGGCTATTGCTGGTTCCCGGAGGGACTTCCTGTGCAGAAGCGCCGAATTGGAGAGTCGTCACTTCCGGTATCTGACTGCATGGATGAGAGACGCGAGCGGACGCCATTACCCCGATCGGACGGCACTTCTAGCACATGAGAGCCAATCTCATATCTGCTATTTTAAACAGTACTTTTGTGTGCGCCTGTTTTCTTCTTTTTCTTTTCATATATATATATATATAGGCACTGTACCGTGTATTTGTGTCAATGGATGTAGCACTGGGCTCTGTCTGTGTTTCATGTTTTGTCTCTGATTTTAAATATATATTTGCCATGCTCAGTAGGACTCTTCTTTAACACTTATATGCATATATATATATATATATACGTTGTGGTTATTTTGGGGGTTCAATATGAGCTTACAGGGGTTCTGAGTGTCTTTTGGCGCCTGAATCACTGCTTAGTATAATGGGCCAATATTTTTTTATAAATATATTTGACTTAATTGGCAAGTTTGACATTTTGTTAACAAAATTAGTTATCATAGTACGCTCATTGAGTAACGCTTTATGACAAACACTTTCTATTTGCTGTACATTTTTCACTTAATCAGTAACCGTCTGACTGAATTTTCAAAGGAGTTAGCTCTGTTGAGTTCGGCTTTAGATAAATGAAATTTCTAACACAGTTAGCAATAAAATATATATCCGTTGATTACGTTTGAAATATCCACTGAGATACATATGCTAAAATTAAGAATTTTAAAGTGTCCAAATAAATGTATACATCCGTGTTTAGAATATATTCAATATGAACATTCAATGGGACAGCTAAGCAGTATTCTTCTTGTACAGCACTGATTGGATCTGTGCACAAAGCTTTTACAATTTTAAAACAATATCTTCTGTACACTACCGACACACTTTATTGAAGTGTGGTCGGTACCGCAAGCCGGGAAATCTCCCGGCTTGCTAGTGGCCGCCCCTCGGCGTGCCGCGCGTCATAGACGCGCGGTCACGCGTCATCGGGAGCGTGCGCCCCCTGCACGCGTGTCCAGGGGCTCCCCGAGGGAGCCCTGGTGTCCCGCGATCGCGGGACAGCGGCAGGGGGTTCCGGGGGACCCGGCGGACCCGGCAGCGGTAGGGAGAGCGCCCCGATCGGAGGGCGCTCTTCCGCTGCTTCGGCGTGCGCCCGTCACACTCGGGCGCGCGCCAGGCTACTGCTGCGGCACAGAACGGGCAAATGCTCGAATAAACTGTGCCGCAGCAGTACTTCACTGCATTTAGATTTTGGATTTCTGCTGTACAGAATAATTAATGTATTAATATATCTGTCATTTTGATACCTTTTTTTAATAGATTAATGGACGTTTAGTTTTCAGGTTCAAGTTAACCTGCTGCTTTATCAAATCTTATATAAGCGTGTACTGCAATCGTCATATACGTGCATAACTGATGTAAATCATGCATTTGTAACAGGCTCTATAGTATCCCCGTTTGCACACAGCTTCTGTACAGGTAGGGAGCCGGTATTGCTGTTCAGGACATGCGTGAGCTGCCGTTTGCCTATTGGGCGATATGTCCTTACTCGCGAGTGTACTTAGAGTGAGTGTCCTTAAACCGGGGTATGCCTGTATATAACTATTTTATGTACTAGGCACAAATCAGTTGTACACAGGCGGCACACTTTATCCGAGTGCGGCTTATTCCGCAAGCCGGGAAATGTCCCGGCTTGCGAGCCGCACTCCCTCAGCGTGCCGCGCATCACCGATGCGCGGTCACGCATCATCGGGTGCCTGTGCCGCCTGTACGCGTGCCCAGGGCTCCCCGAGGGAGCTCTGGTGCCGCGTGGATGTCACGACGGCGGCGGGACGTTCCGGGGGACCCGGCGGACCCGGTAAGGAGAGGGGGAAGCCCCGATCGGCGGGCCTCTCCTCCGAGGCTTCGGAGCGCGCCCGGCACCCTCCGGCGCACGCCAGGTTACTGCTGCGGCCGAGAACGGGCAAATGCTCGAATAAACTCGGCCGCAGCAGTAATTAAATGATAAAATATATGCAGTAAAGACTTTTGCTTAAATTCACTAAAGGCCGTTAAATTAGAAAGTGGCATTAGGAGTGTTTAACGGCAATTCAATGTATTTTTGTCAATCCACTAGAGCCGTATCGCCAGCGGTAAAACAAGCTTTTTACTGCAGCGATATGTCAGTAATATTTCAAATCTCCCAAAATTAGCCCCATACCTAACACGCGGTCTAACACAAGCCAGATGGTGTACTGTAATCCAACGACATTCTTTCCCCACACGAAACCATCCTAATCGTGGCCTTATTTTCCTCCTACCTCCTTCTGGCATGTGTTACAAGACAAGAACGTGGGTGAATATTAGAAGGAATCTATACTTGTAAGTGGCCTTAATAGCTACAATGGCAGCTGGCCCCACACGGCAGCATGCTTCAGGTGGGGTAGCTGTCTCAGCTGAATCAAATGGAGCGGTATCCCCAGGGGAAGAGGTATCATCAGGGTTCAGTGTTATACACATCATAGAGGCAAAGGTCGCCAAGAGCGCCTTCTTCTTCTGCAGGCACAGCGGTACAATGTGGCCCTTCTTGCCGCAACGGAAACAGAGTATACCACTTCGACTGGGCTGGGCCCGAAAGGTAGGGGACACTCGTCCGGAGGAGAGGGCATCAGCATCGGCTTCGACATCATAGGGATCCTCTTGCGCAGAAGGGGCCTCCTTGACGGTCTTCGCCTGTCCTTTCTTAGCCTCCTTAGAGGAAGTTCCCACTTTCTTTACTGGGGTCGTGTCACGGCCTAGAAGAACTGGTTTTTGAGCTTGTACTCTATTCATCAAGTCTTCGAATGAAAGTGCCTGCCCAGGTACTATATTACCACTGACCGGATAGCTACTGGGTGAAGAGACAAGAGGCAGCTTAAAAGTTGGGTGGTTCTAAGTCCATTGGCTTCTGACTTGCGTACCACCTTCTTCCTCAATAGGGTCCATAGGTCCAAGTGAACTCGTCTGAGGAATTCAGATACCGTCTTGCCTTCTGCTTGAACAAGGGCGTGGAATTTGGCCATCAAGGAGTAGGCATCCACCGGCGTGCCATAGGCTTTGGTGAGAGCATATAGAATTGCTTGAGCATCGGCCTCAGGGTGGTCATCTCTATAGCAGTGTATCATATGGGAGGCCAGCGGGCACAGGCACTCGATGATCTTCTGCCGCTTCACAGCATCAGAGCAGGTCCATTCCGGAAGTATTTGCTCCGCGTGATCCTTCCATTCCTCGAACTCTGCTTCACCTACTGCCGTCGGTCGGGTCCCCGAGAAGGCTTTGAGTTTCCGATGCTATTAGGACTGGGAGGATTGATTGAATGCATCCACTAGCAGGGGTACCGTCACATCTTGGCGCATACCACCACTAGTGCCGTGGCTGCCTGATTCCAGCCTGGACCGGACAGTTTGAATTGAGCTATCCACCTGAGGGAGTCTAATGGTGCACTTTGGGAAGGATGCCGCTAGTTCGGTGGAGGCGGGCCACGTCAGGATTAGGCCTCTCCCCCTCTCAGGTGTATGGAAAGAGATAGAGGTTACTTCAGAGTATGGTCCTGTGCTTGCCGGTTGGGGTGTAGACGTGACCGGTGGACTGGGTATTTCCGAGTAGACCAGAACTTGCACCGGTGGGTTTGGATAAGTTTATTAATGGGGGTACAGTTCTGGGCATATTTCGGGCTTGGTGGCCAGGAGGACCTTGCGACAACGGTAGTCACCATCATATGCATTGTCTATGATCTGGGCGGTGGCCAGTCCCGGGGAGGTTCTTACTTGGTCACGAACTGTAATCAGTGATATAATGGCGGGCATGTCTCCCACAGCTACAGTATTGCGCATTGGGGGAGACTTGGTGTTGTAAGGCCCACGCGCGAACCTCTATCTATGAGGACACAAACATAGCAGAAATTGATGGTTCAATTTAAATACTGCGTTGGGCACCCCAGGTCTGAAAATCTCAGCAGCGCCTCCAAATGTAGTCCTTCTAACATAAAGGGTCTACTGGTGCATGCTTTACCTGCTGGCTCACAGAGATATGAGCCTCCGCCACTGGGTGCCTGGGGCAATAACATAAGTACATGCAGCGCCTCCACCTGCCCAGAATCCCAATAATATGAGATAGCCCAAACAGGAAATAGTGACAACAACTCTAATCTTAAATTGATAACCTTTACTGCAGATGTCACACAGAATAAACAGAAATACAATCCTACTATTAACCATAACCATCCCTTGCAGTATAGAGGAATGACCCACAACTGTGTATTCCCACACCGTGTCCAATGTACCAACCAGCCCCTTGGTCTCTCAACCCCAGTGTCCCCAAAAAACCCACCCCCCAAGGCATGATTAGTGCCTGTATGTTAGTGCACTTATGGAAATACCTGCCGGGCGCTCCAGCACCCGGACCTGCTGACACTTCAAAAAGAATCCGCCGATCCAATGAAGCCTTCCACAATGAGTTCCCACCACAGGGGATGCCTCCAGCGTTTCTTGCCGTCCATCCAGTAGTCCCAGACTAGGAATATCAGCACACTCAGCACTGTACTGTGTCCCTGACTAGCTCGAATTGCTAACTAGACAAGGTCTCTATCTAAGGGGCCATTCCCTGCAGCAGCCACAAACTGGTGGTGTATCAGGGACTTACTGGGGACTAGGGGGAACACTGGCCTATTGCAGAGGGTCACTGACCCCTGCATACACACCTCCGCTCCCCTTGCTATCCCTGCACTCACTGCGCATGCGCGAGCCCTAAAGATGGCAGCGCCCTAAACCACACAGCGCCAGTAGCTCCCAGCAACATGGCCGCCCCCCCTGCAACCTCACAGCGCTCACCGGAGGTAAGAAACGGGGACCTGGCTACAGATGTAATTTAAAAAGGTTTTTTTTTTTAAACCACATGATCACGTACACGTTTTAGACAGGTTTCCTTTCCTCATAGTAACTCAGCATACAATGCATCCACTGCAGCCAGGGATTCTGGGAAATGCTGTGCAAATGAGCACTCACAGTGTGTTACTTTCTGCTTCTGATCACATTAATATGGATTCTTATAAGCTTATGTATGGCGTCTATTCAGGTAACTCAGATAAGATCACTGCCATCTGCCATTGATCGAATTGGCATGTTCCTACTCATGGTCTGACATTTGTATTATAATGGTATTCAGAAAGAGTTGTCGCACGTCAGATATCGTTTGGTAGGAAGATTGTCACGAGAGCTTGCGACAGGCTGTAATTGTACACCAAAAACTGTATATAAATATATATATACCTGGGTTTGAACTGGGACGAGACTTAAGATATGATAAATATAATTTATTCCTTGATAAAGGTGAACACAACAGATTATACAATAACAGGCAAAATATAGACACTTACGTAAAAGATGAAAATAATGAAAACAGTCCCATCTGAACTGGCAGTTTCATCCAGCAATCAGCCCAAGACATTGCATGGCCTTTCTCTCAGCAACCAGGAAATCATTCAGCTGGTATCAGGTAACCATATCAGCAAACGAAGACAAAGGATATATGGGTGGACAGCAGTTTATAAACCGTTTGTCCCTCTATCTGTAACCTTAGGTGCCGAGACGGCTAGCAAATGTCCCTTGGAAGCTTTTGAAGCTAGGTGGTCAGTGTGAAGAGTTCCACTTCCTCTGGTTAATTCCTTTTGTCCGTTGGGCCAAGCATAAGCAATTAGCCAAATAGTCTTTGATGATCAGGTTTGTAAATTCTAGCCTTTCCTGCTCATCACCACAGGGGTTCCTCAGACTCAACCAAAATTTCATATTTACTGCAAATCATTGCATAACTTCCGTTCCGTAATACACACAGTCAGGTGAGATATATTACTGCATTCTGGGACACCTGACGCTCGTAGAGAGACCCATCATTACATTGTAATATGAACATTAATAGAGATATTAATATCTGGCATTTAGCAGCAGTTACATATTCAATGTTTAGACTCCCCAAGATCGGCAGACCCCCGCCAATACACTTATGTAATTCTTAGCCGGTTCAGCCAAGGACATCTCATAGTATTCTTATATTTAATAAAGTTACTCACTTTTGATATCCTGTTGGGGGATACCTTTTGCTGGAAGGTGTGAATAACAAACCCTTCCCTTCCTTTTGCCTGCTTCCCGCATAAACAATTCCCCTGGGAAGCCAGGCTCAAACCTAGCAGGATATCCTATTTAGCATCCTACTGGCCACGTCAATAAACCTTTTGAAGTGGGCTTTTGCTTTTCGCATAACCAATTAGGTCAGTTACCTATTGATCAGGGCGATGTATCACACCTCTCTGTTGATATACACTTCCCGTGAATAGACTCACTTGAATACTCATATGAGGCACCATTTGGTTCCTTACGCATTACAAAGACAGGCATTCTGCCTGTACATTAGCACACCATTAGCATTCTGCCTGTGTATTTCAAAAACTGCAAAAAGTCACTTTATCCAAAATATATGTCCCTCTTATCACAAAGTTATATTTTTAATATGTGTGTACTTGGGGGGTGACCCGGAGGCTGTACCCCAAGGCTCAGAATACCTTGCGGGCACAGGCAGTTGCAGGCCCATGAGGCAAAGGGAATACACAGATAACGCATTAACTAGCCCACTGGGCTTACACAATTAACCCCTGATGACCCAGTGTGTGTGTTATGCAGGTACTGATTAACCCAGACATTACAATGGAACAGGGAAGAATACATTTACAGGTTATAACAAGGGTAAAATCACATTTCTGGGCCTCAGCCCAGTTTACCCCTTGTCTCCCTGGCGACGTTAGAGGGGGGCCCTTGGGGGGTAACCCCGTTAACCCCGGGCCAAACCCTCCCTACCGCCACAAAGATGCCAATACCGATCGGGATGGCAGTGTCTTTGTCAGAGTTCTGCCCATGCAATCTGTCTGTAGTCTGTAAGAGTTGCACAGAGAGAGCTACATCTCCCTGCACAGCTCGTCCAGGTGATCACACTGTTTTTGTTTAAATTTTATTAACACATTACTGAAGCAGGGTGTGTCTGGACCTGACGTCCATTAGTTTTAGGTTCGGTGACCCCTGCTTCACAAAGTACAGGTCCCAGTATGGGGTGCCAGTATTTCTGGCAAGTTTAAATGTCCTGCATCACGTGATGAGGGAGAACTGTCGATTTGTCACTTATCAAAGTTTACTGAAGAGGCTCCTTAACTTCTAAAGTGAAAATACTTCTGTATCCTGTAAAAAATGTAATAAATGTATTTTCAATTGGAACGTTTTAATGCTCTATATTAATCTCCAGAACACAACCCAGCTTTTAATCTCATTCCATTTAAGGGACACTCTCTAGACCAGCACAGCCTCTGACCAGTGTGCAAAGTGTTAAATCATACTCTGCTTGGAATAATTCGCCTTTTCAGACAATTATTATTGCCCTGTGCTGCTAGAGTGGGACTCCCAACCCCAACACAGCTGCACCTCATTCCAACAAAGAAACGATCTCTCTTTCGCATAACATGGATTTACCCTCCATAATATTGCTAAAATGTGTCCCTTCCTCACTTAACAATACACTCTGAGCTGTTAACAGGGGGGAAGAGCTGGGACAACTCTCACAGAGCCACAGCTCTATTCAGTGGTGAGCCAGCCTTCACTTCAAGCACCGCTGCTGCACATGCGCTGGAAGTATGGCCCTGCAAAGAAGTCGGGCCAAAGCTTTGAATCAACCCCCAGGACCGGACCGGCACTGGAGGCCTCCACCCAAGGTAAAAGTGAGTGTGTGATTGTTGAGTGAGGAAGGGATGCGGGGTTATTGAGTGTGTGGGGAGGGGAGCTATTGAGGGACAGGAAGGGGGGTCTAAGTGTGATGAGGGAAGCGGGACTTATTAAGTGAATGTGGGGATGGGGAGTTATTGAGTGTAGGGAGGGGGGTTATTGAGTGTGGGGAGGGGGGTTATTGATATTGACCGCGCATATCAGCGAGGTCATGTGACCGCCTGGTGGCTCTTGTGCTTCACAGCTTCAGGGACATGCATAAGCAGCCAAGACTGGATAGCACCACTGAATTTTGGCTACCCCCCCTCCATTCTTTAGGTAGTCTAAAAAATAGCTTATACAAAAACTTTGAAAATCCTGGTGCCCAACATTATAGAGTGTTCATTGTAGTTACCATGGAAACCATTCAAAGAATCTTGATTTTAAAATATATTCTATGTATGCATGCTGTAGCATACACAGGGGTTAAACAACATGAAGCAAAGAGCTAGAATACCATTTAGTGCCTGATCTTACTATGTTGTATTTTAACACACCTCTGTACAGTTCTGAACCAATAAGTGACGAGCCATAAGTTGCATAATATACTTGTTATGGCCAATACTTACACCTACAGGATTTGCATATTCCAAATGGAAATCTCTAATAAATAAAAATGCTACAAATAAAGAAAGAAAGCCACAATCCAAAAAAAGGAAAATATTAGGATTGAAGAAAAATATTTTGTTTTATGTGTAACCCATCGACCACCACCCAATCGCAGATCGGGTCCCCTAAGGTGTTCTGTGGCCTAGCTACGTGTCTTAGTGTGGTGCATACCTGCTGGCAACAGGAGGGCCTGAGTCTCCCGCGATGACATGGGGGAACAACAGGACAGGTTTCTGGGGTGAATGCCTTCGTACTTCTTCTAATGGTGCAGCACCTCCATCTGTAGTAAGCCCCAGGGATATGGGGTGGAATCCCTACCACAGAAATCCCCTCCCAGGAATGAGAGATTCCAGTCTCACACAATAGATCCTTTTTTAACAGAAGACTCTTTATTCATTTTCCAGCAGCAGCAGCAGCAGCAGCAGCAGCAGCAGCAGCAGCAGCAGCAGCAGCAGCAGCAGCAGCAGACAGGTACAATCAATATACACAGCCCACTAGCTGTTCTCCGTTAGGATGGTCCCTGCCTCCACTCTGGACCCAGGGCCATCCAGAGTGGGGCTAGCTCTTCCCTTACCCCCTATGCAGGGTAAGAGGTATTTGGTCCATCTATAGCTCACTATCAGCTCCACTCATCAGGAACCTAACTCTCTCTTGACTAACTTACAGTCTTTCACACATAGTGCAGTGTGTCTCTAAATAGGAAGTGACACTGCTCTTTGTAGCTTCCAGTAGGCACCGCCCCTGTGCCTCTTGATTGGACACAGGGTCAAGTGACCTACCTTCACTTACTCAGCACAGTGTCAGAAGTGGGGAAAACCCATGATAACTCCTGGCAACCTGCCCTTAGCAGAGATTACCCACAGGAGGAGGATAGATATATAGCCCCTAATATTACCAGGGCTACACTCTCCCTCAGGGGGAATCCAATGGTCCCCACTTGGACCTAATTTGCTGGGCCATCCTGCAAGTGAACAACCTGTGAACATACAAACATAAAATTAATATTGAGTACACAGGACTGTAACACCCATGATGGTGACATAACATAGCGGGAAACTCCCAACATGGAGAACCCCTAACAGTAATAATGACGGGGATCAGGCTTCTTCACTTCCCGCCCATTATGATCCACAATTTTAACAAAGAAAGGTTGAACAGGCCAATTCTCCGGTCTGTACAGTATGTTGTGCATAAATATGTTCCTGCCTGTACTCCAAGTCTTCATTACAGAACATATTTTGTCTTTCCTCAAATAAGCAGGGTTACCAAATTTAATTCTTAGGTGCTCAATGACTGCGTCTCTGAGCCAGGAGTCCCTTTGATCCTCGATCTCCTGCACGATCGGCTCTGGTACGTACGGGAACTCATACCCATGAGACTGCCGGTATCTCGCAACTATGGCTCTATCTGCTTGACTTAACTTAGTAAATTTCCGGTTCCCAGCCTTTCCTGGCAGTACCCAATACTTTGGCTCCTCAGGCACAATGTCATAATATAGAATAGATGAACCTTTGGGTGTTATTACCTTTTGCATAATTTCTCTCCATCGATTGTCTAGCTCGTCAGCAACCTCCTGTGGAGAATATGTGCCTACGTCCCACCAGTGGTCTACAGTATCTTTCTTTATTAATACAAATCTGGTGCGGCCCATCCCTTCATCATACCCTGTGAATAACGGTGCCCACCATTTGTCTCGGTGCTCATATGAGGATGACACACTCCTACCTTCCTCGGACTCAGCTCTCGAGGACACACCAGAAGTCTCTGCCTCAGTAGAGTGCGAGCCTTTACGCCTCCCTCTAATGACATTCTTGTATACTGTGGAATTCATCTTGGGTGCCTTGGGACTTACGGGACCAGCTTGTGCAGTAGACTGGGACCCTCGGGCCCTACCTCTAGGTACAGGATTAAACACAGTGGGGTTAGGTACAGATATAACATTTGACAGAGGTATCTCCCCATCAGAACCCTCATCACTTGTCACCCAATCCCGCCAATCAGTTGAAATGAAAACTTGGGCGTCTTACTCTGCTTACTCCCACTAGGACCCGGTGGCATAGAATGTGACGTGGGCCGGGGCAATGGCGCTAGGGGCGGTGACCATAGGATCGCCATAGTCCATCATTACAGTGTCACTGAGTCGGGCGATATCACGACCGGTAGTTGCTCGCTTACTGTCTCTCGTGGAGCGTGTCTGGCTCCCCGCTTGGCCACTTGGGCCTTAAATTTCTCGAACTCTTCCTCCAGCCCATCTCTCTTCAGTGAGGCAATCAAGGCTTCCAGGCCTCTGCGCCAGTCCGACCCGGAAGTGACGTCATCGTTGGTCGTCGCGTAGTCTCCATCCGCCTCTTGTTCCCGCACCGGAAGTGCATCGAGAACCGGAAGGGGCGGCGATGGACCATCAGTGTCGCGGATGGGCAGGTAGGCCTCAAGCCTCTCTCTCTCCACAGGTTCCTCCTTCACCTGACGGGAATAAGGGGGTGGTGGAGTCCTCTTACCACTCCGCTGTCTTGCGATGCTCTTTGGTTCCTCCGGAGCCGTCTCGAGTCCCATCTCCGCCGCACTGGGAGTCGCCACGGCCGTGGGACTTCTATGCGGTTCAGGCCGCACCAGCGCTCGCCGTCAGGGGATCTCCGGACTCGTCTGCTCCATCTCGGGGGTAAGTGGAATCTGCTCCTCACAGCTGGGGTGGTCCGCCGGCCGGCACATCACCACCGATGACAGGCTGTCTCTCTCATCATCTGATGAGGACGGCAAGGGCACTTCCGCTGGGGAGCCACATCCAGTCCTTGCTGCACCGCCAATGGGTATAGGTACGAAACGGGCCCGCTCCGGTATCTCCACTGCGGTCGTGCTCTCCTCCGTCGGAGCACATCTTGGGGGCTGGGCCTGGGTCCCTACCGCAGGGGTGATATATGGGACCAGGGCAGCCTTTGCATCTGCCTCCTCCACTTCGATCAGTGTCGCTGGAGAGGCCTCTCGCGGGGTCACTATAGCAGCATATGGCTCAATAGGCCAGAGGTAGAAAATGCCACACTGTTGGGACCGTGCTGTTGTACTTGGGGCCGGTCCCGGTAACCTGCATAGGATGCACAGGCACCGTAGATACTTTCGGCCATCAACCTCCACAACCAGGAAGCCTCCTGGAAGCTGGTAAGTTTTCATACTTAGGTCAGCCATCTTTTGCGCAGGGGTTGATTCAGTCAGCTCACTGGCTTGACAATCAGCTCCTTCTCTTTCACCAGTCAAGCAGAAGTGAAGTTCCTCAGTTCCACTTCCTGTCCCTTCTTCCGCTGGGGAGGACTGTTGGGATTGGTTCTCGGCATGCCCCCTCCATCTGGTGGAAAGTATAGGCGGGGCATTTTCTTTCTTTGGGTGACGTGGGCTCGTCCTTTGGCCAGTCCCTGCACAGGTGGGCGCGGCTTCAGAATTCGCGCTGCTCCCTTCTTTTAGCTGGGGTTCTGGTTTTGGCGCCAAAGCCTTGCACATCTCTCGCCACATTTCTTGCACAGCCTGCTTGCACGCAGCCCGAGCGCGATCTAGGCTTGGCGGGAATCGCCATTTTGGATTGACTGCAACACGCGTTGCAGTGAATGGTGCCGTAGTTGCCATTTTAACCTCCTCCATGCCTCGCAGAGCACATGTATCTCTCGCCGCCATCTTTAGTGAGCCCTCTAAGCCCACGATAGCGCTACTCTCAATGCCTATAGTGCAACTCGTGCCCAGGTACATAGTACTCTCAATGGTGCTCTAACCAGTGAATATAACGCATGGCATTCCCCAGGCTAGGCAGAACTCTCTCCTTGTACACCGCACTCGCTGAAGGTGCATTACAAGCACTCTGTGGTGTGTTTTCTGGATACTGGCTAGTGTACTTGGCATTCCTATAGTACTTGGCGTCAACCTACTTTTGGCCACTCATAGCGCAGACCCTATGCTGAAGTCCCTGTACCATGTTAACCAGGCTACCCCAACAGGAATCCTACACTATCTGCCTCAAGGTGACTAGAACAGCTACAGTATAGCCAATTGTACCCAAATTTACATCACCCTCTTAGGGCACCTAGGGTGTACTGTGTGAGAGGACTGTCTCTCCTGACTACCCCTAGTCTCCAAAAATGCCCATCCTTCTGCAGCACTTGCTTTGAAAGTGTACATAACACTTTCAGCTCTGCTTCGCTGAAAACATGTCCTGATCATCTCAGCAGCGCCTCCAACAGTAGCCCATCGACCACCACCCAATCGCAGATCGGGTCCCCTAAGGTGTTCTGTGGCCTGGCTACGTGTCTTAGTGTAGTGTATACCTGCTGGCAACAGGAGGGCCTGAGTCTCCCGCGATGACATGGGGAACAACAGGACAGGTTTCTGGATGAATGCCTTCATTCTTCTTCTAATGGTGCAGCGCCTCCATCTGTAGTAAGCCCCAGGGATACGGGGTGGAATACCTACCACATAAATCCCCTCCCAGGGATGAGAGATTCCCGTCTCAAACAATAGATCCTTTTTAACAGCAGACTCTTTATTCATTCTCCAGCAGCAGCAGCAGCAGCAGCAGCAGACAGGTACAATCAATATACACAGCCCACTAGCTGTTCTCCGTTAGGATTGTCCCTGCCTCCACTCTGGACCCAGGGCCATCCAGAGTGGGGCTAGATCTTCCCTTACCCCCTATGCAGGGTAAGAGGTATGTGGTCCACCTATAGCTCACTATCAGCTCCACTCATCAGGAACCTAACTCTCTCTTGACTAACTTACAGTCTTTCACACATAGTGCAGTGTGTCTCTAAATAGGAAGTGACACTGCTCTATGTAGCTTCCAGTAGGCACCGCCCCTGTGCCTCTTGATTGGACACAGGGACAAGTGACCTACCTTCACTTACTCAGCACAGTGTCAGAAGTGGGGAAAACCCATGATAACTCCTGGCAACCTGCCCTTAGCAGAGATTACACACAGAAGGAGGATAGATATATAGCCCCTAATCTTACCAGGGCTACATATTGTATGTGAGATATGATATATTAAACATGTATGTTCCTTGTCAATTAATTTGATAATAACAAGTGACATGGTTTAGGAATACTCTCAGTCTCTATGAACCATCTAAAGCAGGGGTGGGAAACTCCAGGCCTCACGGGCCACCAGCAGGTCAGGTTTTCAGGATATCCCTGCTGCAGCACAGGTCAAAGACTGAGCCACTGATTGAGCCACCTGTTCTGCAGCAGAGATATCCTAAAATGTTGACCTGTTGGTGGCCCTCGAGGACTGGAGTTTCCCACCCCTGATCTAGTGTAGCATTGGGCATACAGTACACAAAGATATTTCCCTTGCCCTCTCTCTGCAAGCAGACTAAGTGGTCTCCCATAGGACTTTAATTGTTATCAATGCCAGAAAGAGCATACGTTACCCAAGAAAAGAGTATGTGAGACTTCGTAGAGCACAGGAATATATGTAGGATCCTCATTACCAGCTTATAGAAGCCCAAATTAGATAAAGGCACATCAGTAGACAAGCTAGTTATTTTGTATTTAAAACCAGACGAACATGAAACACAGACAGAGCTCAATGCACACACCCTCCCACTTTTAAATGGTTAAAAGCTCACTCCATAGCATCTCCCACTCTCAGGGGAACTTGCCTGCTTGCAGTGTGATTGTGACAAATCTAATACAGAGTGCTTTTCCTGGTAATGTACAGGTTAATAAAAGCTTCAATCAGACTTAGAACTTTGCAACTAATTTTGACAGATTTATTATAAATCATTGTTCCTGGCAATGCACAGGTTATTAAGAATTTATATTAGTGTAGGGACCCTTGAGATTTGGTCTGCCGTGCAGTGGCTCAGGGGCTTACAACAATTTGGCCAAAATGTTAAACTAAAAGACCATTTTATTTAATAGATATCAATACTTGTATATTTAGGCACTGTACCGTGTATAAAGTTTCGCTGGATGTGCATTGAGCTCTGTCTGTGTTTCATGTTCGTCTCTGGTTTTAAATGTATATTGCCATGCTCAGTAGCACTCCTCTGTGACACTTATACGCTTATATATATGTTGTGGCTATTTTGGGGGTTCAATATGAGCTTGTGGGTGTTCTATATGTCTTACTAGTTATTTTGTATATAAGGATGTTCATTCATTTCTGTAAATTGAGCATTCATTTTTCTGACAGGGGGGTTATTCACTATATTGCAGTAGTTCATAATCATTACAGACCATTATATTTATTAAAAAATTAATAAAAGCAAAAAGATTTCTTTGTTAAGGTCATTGGACAAAATTAAGCAATATAAAATATTTAAAGACCAATTATACTGTTACGCCTGAAGTATGAATTTATTGAAAATCCTTTTAGATACTGTAATGTTGACAACAAAAGCTCAGACAAGCTCTATGAAGTCAGGTGTTCTGCTGTGGTCCAAAAGTGGCCGAGCCTTAAAGTGTGTCCTGGGCACTGACAGCATCAATACTGTCTATTCATTTTTTTCAACCCACATTGTCTCCTTGTGTTTTGCTTGTGTTACTTTTGCAAATGGCAAAAAGGCTGCAACACTTACAATTCAGTAATGGATTCATTACAGGATTAATATAATTAATTTGAATTTTTATATAAATATCAATTTGTTTTTATTTGTTTGTGTGGATACATATACTGTAGGATCATCTAACTACAACGATGTACAGATTATATAGAGATTACATTACTTCTTATAAAACTGTACTATTGTGTTGTGACTTGCTTCCCATCTTAGCCAATAAATTTGAAAAATGGTAGCAATCAAACTTCATTTTACAAGCAATTTCTCATCCTCTTGTACTTTCAGTAAATTAAAGCTACTGTATGCTCAAATTTTTAATAGAAAACTACCTAATGTATTTGTCTGCATGGTTTTGCATTATTGGTGGCAGGGTAATGCTGCAGAAATAGCTTTTACTTCCACCGGCTCACCTAAAATTGTTTTTAATTATGTACGGTTTGGTTATGGTTTGAAAAAAATAAGATGTTTGCATTGTCTGCCACACAGAAGAAAAAAAATGCTAAACTGATATTAATATGGTACATTTTGCTACCCTCATGTAGTGTTAAGATGCCTGATTTAGCGTTTATATTTAAGGGCTTATTCTTCTATATGTGCCAAAACAGCTAATCGGGCTATTTTTTGACATAATTCCCCATTGACTCAGGCATAAATAGGCCAGTTGCACTAAGCTTCATTAGCCTATTTAACTCAACGTTAGCATAAATTAACATTGGGTTAATCATAATGCTTATCCACTACAGCAAATAACCTAACGTTAACCTAGAATTAATAATTAAAATAGCTTATGGATACATTTGTACGGGCATTAGTGTTACTCATATCCAAATGGCATGCTAATGATTTCTATCCCTATCATCGCAGATGCACAAAAGTCTGTTAATGTTAGCACGGGTAAATAATGTTACACTAAATAGGTAACACCAGAACTTGCGGTTATTCCCAGCCACACTCTGATTATACTAACGTTTCAAAGGAATGCTTCTAAAGAAATGTAAATGTTGAAGTTAAACAAGACAATGGTATCCTAATATATCCCTTTGGTCTGGCACTTAGCATTTTCTCTTTAAATAGTTATGTGTGAGATTAAAAATAGCAGTGTATTTAAAAAAATATATTCTTTAGTAAAGACAAGAAGAGATGCAGCTGATAACATGTAAAATAATGTTTTAAATTGCATGACATTTTATATTGTTTAAGGTGATGCAGGATATGGTTGCCAGACTTGGCATGATAGGTAACTTATTTGCATGTAACTACAGTATGTGTGTACAATTACATACCAAGCATTCTTTATAATGACTACAAAGAAACAGTAATTGAGATTTAAACATTTAATCCCTCATACAGTACAAGCACTGTTGGAAAAGTAACTGAACATATAAATAAAAAAAAAATGTACCCATTGACACTTGCATGGGAGTAAAATCACATAATAGAACTAATGTATCTTTTCCTCCATCTTTTAGAGGAAGGGGCAGCCTTACCAGGCCCCATTTTACGTGGTCTCCCACGCCTTAATGAAGATTGGGGCGCTGGTGAAGGAGGAGTGAATGCATACAAACTTTCTTCTTACAGTATGTGCTGTGTATCTGAAATTTATTGTGCGCATGGGCGTACGTTTAGGAAATGTGTAATACGGTTGGAACGTGGTAGTGTGTTAATTGAAACACTAAATTGATTTTTTTCTATGTGACTTTCAATGATTGGTTATTGCATCTATGCGTTTTTTCCGTTCCTGCTACTGCATTTAACCCTATGCTTTTAATCACGGTTATTATTTTTGCATTTAATTAGCTTAGCTGATACCCTTTCTGTTGAGGACTCCATAGCTTGCGAACAAATCGTAATTTTCAATATCAACTGCCATTCTCATACTCACAGGGATGTTGTAAAAACGCTGGATAATAATTATACATATTAAAGCTGGAGCATAAATAAGTGCTCCACCAGGCATGTCAAGCCACCTGAAGCAACTTTAAGAAGTCGGAATGTGCTTTCCATAATAGATCTGGTGGAAGCATATGCCACGTACTGTAGCATCTTCATGATTGTGACTGAATTGGGTAAAAGTGTGAAGAGCCAAGGCCTTAGGGAGGAGGCACTATCACCTGTAAATAAATAGGGATAACTAAAACTCCGAAGATAAACTGTGGGGCAAATAGTAAATCTGAGTAGTACGGTATAATATTTGAAATGTGTACTTACCAAGAAACTATTTCAATTGTTGTTGTGTATCCTTTAGTACAGTAGGTAAGAAATGGGCGAGTGGCAAAATATGAAGGAATAATTTAGTGCCTGCGAGTGAGACTCCACTAGGGTTAGCTAACTCTAAATCAGCCATATACTGTAGTACTGTATATTGTGCATGTTTTATTCATTTCTTCTCCTTTGTTTATTTAATAAAATTAGAGCAGGCTTTACAGACATCAAAAAAAGTTTTGTAAACAGAAAACAGGGTACAAGTATTTGCAAAAGATACATGTACATTCCCTAGGGTAAAAGCTACTGTACATTAACCTCATGCCATCTTCCATTTAAGCATAACGGATTGTGTTTTAAAGTCAGCTGTGATGTATTATTAAAGTACACCATGAAAAAGCATTAAATAGAATTGATAACCACTACCTGGTATAAATAAAATACAAAGGACGTGTACACTTTGAATTGGTTGTGATATGTGCTTTCGTGGTTTGAGAAGCAGTAACAAAGTGTAGTTAGGATTCAAGCTTAATATCCTGCCTTCAATAGAAGGTACAAATGGTTGTACCAATAAAACATAGATACTGTACAGGTTTTAAATCACTTTGAACAAAGCAATAACGGTGATGGAAGTCTGCACACCAAATGTTAGGCGCAAAAAAAGAATTGATAGCATCAATAAAATATGTAGCTGAACAAAAATTTCTGGGCCACATACAGTAGATTGAATTCTAGATGAAGAAGGATGTCCACAACATGTTGTTCTTTGTTCTTTAGGTATTTTGTTCGGTTATTTATTATATCACTGTAGTCTATGTCAAACATTGGGTATGTGCTGATGGATTTTACTACTTTGTATTAGCACGGGTATATAGGAAAAACTGCTCACCTATGAAATATAATATCCTAGTTTTAAAATGGTAGGTGCAAGGGAGGTAATATACATATAATTAACAGAGTAAACTCAAAAGATTGAGTTTGAAAGTACCCCTCTATTTGCACTCATTACCTATTACTTGTATGTGTTTCTATAGCCATAAAAGATGAATCCCTTAGCTAGAAACTAAAAGCGGAAAACGACGGAAAACAAAAAAGTTTTAATAGATATTTAAATCATACACTCAAAAATGAAAATACGTGAATATATTTCCCCTCAGAGGAGCAGTGGGGAGGTGATGGGATATATCAATCTGTATAACTGTAGTAATATATATTAACTAAAGAAATCCCTATCTTCCCCTGCGGTAAAATTATACATGTGATACCCACTCAAAATTCACAATGAAATTGCGGTTACCTTTGTAGGTAGTAAGGTGTCTGTGGTTAACAAATCGATTGCTGCCAGTCATTAATACAATGTAAACAAATCACTATTGATAACCCACATTGGGATGACAAGAAGTGTCTATTGTCTACAAGGTTACAATGAAACCAAGGCTCTGTGACCGCAATTGGCTATTGCCACATAGTATCTCTCCAAGGGTACAACATCACTGGTAAGCATAAACACAAAGGATGTATTTAGCAAGGGTACCACCCCTTCAATAGAGGTACACGATCCTGTGGTAGTACCACTACCCCTACACACTTAGCAACAACATGCACTATATAGTTTGTAAAGTGCCAAATCCTAACTGCTCTTGGTGGGAGTAGTAGGGGGTTACAGCGAACCCAAAACCGGAGCAGTGGATGAATGGTTAGCAAGATGTAACCAGCCGTGTAGGAGCTGCAAAAGAACGCAAACAACCTATCTACAGGGAGACCGGCAATACGATCGCTAACTGGAGGGGTGGGTATCTTTCACATGCACCGCCGGCGCTCATCAGGTGATACAGACGTCATGAGAGTGACACCACAGAGGAGCGCCGGCGGTGCATGTGAAAGATACCCACACGGCTTGTATACTCTCCTTACCTCCGCCTGGGTTCGCCGTAACCCCGTCCCCCTTCCTTCCCTTTCCTACACCCCTCCAGTTAGCGATCGTATTGCTGGTCTCCCTGTAGATAGGTTGTTTGCGTTCTTTTGCAGCTCCTACACGGCTGGTTACATCTTGCTAACCATTCATCCACTGCTCCGGTTTTGGGTTCGCTGTAACCCCCTACTACTCCCACCAAGAGCAGTTAGGATTTGGCACTTTACAGACTATATAGTTCATGTTGTTGCTAAGTGTGTAGGGGTAGTGGTACTACCACAGGATCGTGTACCTCTATTGAAGGGGTGGTACCCTTGCTAAATACATCCTTTGTGTATATGCTTACCAGTGATGTTGTACCCTTGGAGGGAAACTATGTGGCAATAGCCAATTGTGGTCACAGAGCCTTGGTTTCATTGTAACCTTATCGACAATAGACACTTCTTGTCATCCCAATGTGGGTTATCAATAGTGATTTGTTTACATTGTATTAATGACTGGCAGCAATCGATTTGTTAGCCACAGACACCTTACTACCTACTAAGGTAACCGCAATTTCATTGTGAATTTTGAGTGGGTATCGCATGTATAATTTTACCGCAGGGGAAGATAGGGATTTCTTTAGTTAATATATATTAATACAGTTATACAGATTGATATATCCCATCACCTCCCCACTGCTCCTCTGAGGGGAAATATATTCACGTATTTTCATTTTTGAGTGTATGATTTAAATATGTATTAAAACTTTTTTGTTTTCCGTCGTTTTACGCTTTTAGTTTCTAGCTAAGGGATTCATCTTTTATGGCTATAGAAACACATACAAGTAATAGGTGATGAGTGCAAATAGAGGGGTACTTTCAAACTCAATCTTTTGAGTTTACTCTGTTAATTACTTTGTATTAGCAGTAAGGTGTTCAGGAAGTGTTCAGTTTTGCCATTGCTGTAATTTTTTTCGGCACAAAGTTAGGCACTTACCTCTTCTTAATGAATAATAATAGATGCAGTTTTGGGCAAAAACACACATGTTTGCATGGGAATGTCATTATTGCAGTTTAATAAATAGGCCTGTATCCATTAAGGAAAAAGTAGTTCAATTCTAGAGCAAAAGGATTGATGCAAATGTATATATAAAAAAAAAAATCATATTGAAAGCAATAGGATTTTTTTAAATCTTTGATACCTACTGTAGTGTATGGTGCCACTGTGTGCCCCAAAATTGCACCTCTCTTATTACATACCCCCCAAAGCATTTTACAGAAATTTAAAAATCTATAAAATTGCAAATGTTCTTTATTACATTGAATTCAGAATGATGTAATACATTTAAAAAGGAAATTGTATTAAAAAAAACATTACCTAGATAACACTTGCAGGCATATGTCATGATACTATATATGTATTTGGTTTGTGTCAATAAAAAATGTTCCTTTCTTTTTATATTGCACTTTTTTGTGACTTATGAGAATAAAATGTCACTTTTTAGTTGTAGGTAGAGCTGATCATTTTCTAAAACATTATTGTGGTCATAAAAACCTAACTTGCTCTTCTATCATATATCACTAGAAATATGCTGATGGCAAGAACATTTTGCATGTTAACATACAGTACCACCAGATTAAAATATCATTTAAAAGCTGCAATGCTGAATTTGAAATGGAGTTAAGTTCTTTATTCTTGCAAATTGTTCTGAAGTCATCATAACTCCTGCTCAATGGTTTTTAACTTTAATGAAACAATTTTCAGCCAGACTGGGATAAAACGAATATTTTCTAGCAACATACAGAAGAGCCATGAAAGTGAAATGGCTTATGTCTCTTTTAATGTGCATACCCTTGTTCTGCATGGATCAATATATCATTCGGCCTTCAAACCAACATTTATAGCTGCAATCCCAGTTTGCCATTGCTGGTTTGCATTTATTTTATTTTTTTCAATTTTCTTTATGATTAAGAATACCCTTACCAGTTTGGAGAAACATTGATGAAAAAGATGCAAAGAGTCTGAAAATTGAGTGCAATTTTCTAAAAACGGCTCTGTAACTAAATCCTGATTACTTCAGATGAAGTAACTATAGCAATGTAAATAGAAAATGAAATGAGATATTCCAATTTCATCCTATAACATGTGTGGCACTGGAATGATAAAACAAACAACAACAAAAAAAAGGTTGCAGTGTTCTGGTACTCAACTATATCTCTGGAACTTAACTTCAGAAAGAAAACCCAGACTTCTGCTTTTATACAGCAGCACTGAGGTAAAACATAGTTAAGAAAAAGCGAATCCCAGACTGATTAAAGAGGAATTACAGTACATTAGTATTCATTATTATTATTTGTCACAAATCGAGATCCTCTCTATTAATCAATTGTAGGAATATGGATGTATATACACATTTGGAATGCTTTAACATGCTTTAAAAAAGGATTTAAAAAAAAGAGGTTAAAAAGCAGCGGTATATGCAGTTTGCCATTGTTTTGCATGATATGTTTTACTTACTCCAAGGAATTTCTTATTTCCCTTTCCAACGCTGTTTTTATTTTTTTAAGTGTTATGCTTCGGTTAGGAGAAGAGATGGGTGAAGTTTTGGGGTGGATCGACCGGTTCCTTTGGTTCGCGGATTTCAGCGGATCGATCTCAAAAATGTCGATTAGCCTTTTGCGCATTTTTTTTCCTTAACACCGACAAGCCATCCGCAGATTCCACAATCTGCTGAGTGTATTCACATGCGGATTGCTGAATCCGCGGATTGGATTCTCAAAATCCCACAGCGGATTGTGGAATCTGTGGGTGGATTGTTAAAATCCCTCAGAAGATTGTATCCAACTGTGATTCTGGATGAAACCGCGCGGATTGAAACTGTAACAATTCATCGACGGATTTTACACGACAGAACGGATTTTGAATGGCAAATTCGGAAAAATCCGGGAAATGGATTTGGACTGGTTCACCCATCGCTAGGCAGGAGATTTAAGCATTTGAAATATGAAATGTCTGGGAAGTTAGAATGAAGTTCTCCTTGGGGCCTAGTGCAGTCTAATGGCAACCAAGGTAACCTCAGAAGGTTACCTTGGTACCAAGGTAATGAAGTTTTTAACACTAGCAAAACATTTTTTTTTTTTTTTTACAAAAAGAGCAGGACATGCTCGTTGGGCCAGATGCTAACATTATATGTGTAGCCAGGGTCCCTCAGGTCCCCCTGTCTGCCGGTTTCTTTCCCCCTTGCGTGTGTGCTGCTGCGGGGGCGAGTGTGTTCCCGGGGGCTCCCGGTGGCAGCTGCGGCAGGACGCCGCCATGTTTAATGTGTTCGCGCATGTGCGGAGGCTTGCGCGTAAGCAGAGCAGTCGCGACGGCCATGTTGAGGTTGGCGCGGGAGTTCGTGCCGGTGCAGTGCAATGCACAGAGGTTGGCAAGCATAGAGGTGGCCATTACATGTGTGCAGGAGCTTTTGGAAGTTGCGCATGCTCAGTTAAGAGTAGCGGCGGCCATTACAGCTTCAGACATGAGCAGTAGAGATCGCGCATGCGGCGCTAATAGAGAAGAGGTCCTGAGTGACTATTCCCAGCAGCCTCTGGGGACTGCCCTATGATCCCTGTCACATGCAGTCAGACAGCCACTAAGGCTGACAGATTCTCATGCTGCAAAGAAGATACAATGTTGTGTGCAGACAGGGATTGTCAGTTAGGAGCTGGGACACAGAGAGGGGAGGGTGTGTGTGTGTGTGCAGGGAGGAAAGTAGCCTCCTGCACTTGGCCAGAAGTCTCCCCTTAGGCCCCAGCTAGACCCCACTCCCCTGCAGCTTGTGACTGCTTTAGGGAAGGCCCCTTAGGTAGGGACTTTGCCCTGTTAGCAGCCAGTTTAGTCAGTGACACAGCTGCAGTACTGTGTGTTCTGACAAGAAGGGTCAGTGTACAAGGAATCATTCTCTGCAGAGCAGAGACAGAGAGCTGCAAGCTTCTGCCCTAGGCCAGAAATCCCCAGGCTAGAGCTGAGGCCCTGACTCCCCACTAGGTAGGGTGGGTGTTCATAGGGACAGGCCTTTAGGTGAGGACCCTGTGCCCCTTCAGCTGTGTAGTTCCTTAGAGCAGGGAGAGACCCTATGTAGTTCCTTAGTGCAGGGACCCAGTGAAAGGGTTTGCTGCATGTGTTGCTGATCCAGAGACTGTCCTTACGGTGGGACGTCCAGCTGGACCCCATCCCACGTGGAGGTACAGATCAGCGCTGGACCTTTGCGAAGACACCCAGGTGCCGGAGCACCTGGGCAGGTATTTACAACCTTCCACACGTGCACCAACTTTAACTTGCTCCTCACATGTGACAGGCCTGTTCACACACTTGGGTGGGCTTGGACTCTTTGACACGGGGTTGGGAAGAGGGTGTAAGGGTATAGCCCAGTTAGGGGATAAGAAGGTTACAGCCCAGTTAAGGGGCAAGGTTATAGCTGCCAGCTAGTGGCAGAGGGTGGCATATATATATGGTTGTGTATGCTGATGATGTTTCACTGTTATATATGATACTATTGTGTTGTGTTGCTTGTCCAGTAAACCTTTTAGCCACAACCCTGGTGTATGTGGTTTCTGGGTGGGTTCCTATGTTAGGGCCATTCTACATTCCTATAGAATCCTACATAGGTGGAGGCGCTGACCGACGAGAACGTTCCAGAGAAGCACCCCAGGTTCCCATCAGCGGAGGCTCAGACCTCCTGTGAACCTGCAGGTATACGCACCACACCTGGTAACATATAGGTTCCCCCTCACATGCACACTATATGCGATTGGGTGGGGGAATACCCGTTACATATGAATTAAACTCATATAGGCTTCTGGGTGGAATGCAGCTTTCAATGTGTTTATTGGCTTTGTAAATATGGCCCATTTTTAATACACATTTTACCACTCACTGAAGATAAATGATGAAACAATGCTGTGCATGAAGGTATATTAGGTATATCGTATATCAATAATAAGATGTACAGATGAAGCATGGCTCACTTTTCCCATAGCCAAATTTATCTGAAGTATAAACACTTCTTGCTTTTTTTCCTTTCTCAAGTAACACTTTTCCATTGATACAGTGTCTTAATCACTCACGAGACTATGAATTACAATAACTAGGCTTGTATTATATGTTCCTACTTAGTAAAAGATAATTGGGAGCTTAGTTTTAATATGATTGACCAACTTCTTCTGCACAACATTACAGAAGAAATGGGTGTGCTGTATACACATGAGGCTAACGTTAATTATTTTAGATGTTGTTTAGTAAATTATCGACTCATATGTACCGTAATGGCTTCTTAATTACACCTTACATCATGTATCATTAAGAAACACAAAGAGAAAAAAGGTCTCAGACTGATCTGCACTGAAACTCTCTTGTGAGTATGTATAATGAATATAAAAGAATGTTTATTAATGTTAATATCTATAAAATAAATGCTCCTAATAATTGACGCAAATGAACACACAACATAAATAACGATAAGAGCCTGCTACGACCAGGAGAGTGGTATCTCATTAGTCTTGCTGAATAGCATAAATGAAAATAATGAAAAATATAGTGATACTGAAGTGCCGACGAGTATTCTAAAACAAACCTGGGGCAATCACCAAAAGGACCAAGGTACATGCTGGGTACATGCTGAGTACATGCTGAGTACATGCTGCAACATTCCAGTGACAGACAGACTAATGGCCCATCGGATTAACAGCGGGGGTCCCTGGCAGTCCCATTCAAGCTGAATGGGACTGCCAGGGACCCCTGCTGTGTTCATTTGATGGACCATTAGTCTCTGCAGAAATGTCACTTAAATGTTGCAGCATGTACCCAGCATGTACCTGAGTCATGTTGGTGATAGCCACAGATTTGCTCAAGATTTTCAAGGCAAGTTTAAGGCTAGTTTAAGGCAAGTTTTAGAATACTCGTCGGCGCACCTGTAGCTATAGTTCCCCTACAGATAACCGTAGTTAAAACACCTTATCCCCGATCAGTGGTGGGTAGCGATCTATAGTGATCTGATAATCTGACAGGCCAAAACGCATGCGCTGGAAATGAAAAATTAAAGAAAAAACAATACAATTAAAAAAACAGCAAAATAAAAATAACATATATTCAATGTTTTTTGTTACCTTTAAATGTCTTCACCCTCCGAATCCCGTGGTCTCTGGAAGCTCTCTAACAAATCTAGGATCCACAACAACCACGGCCCTCAGGTAAAGTCCAAAGTCCTTTTCTTCTTTATCTTCATCTGCTAATTGTAATACAATTGGGGTTCTTCTTTCTTCTTCTTCATCTTCATCTATCTTCATCTGTAATGCCCATTGTAATCCAATAAGGGGAGGAGATCTTCACTCCTCAGCTTCTTGCCATCAAATGAGATGGCACAGGCTTTTATACGGCCTGTGACGTCAAATTTGAGTGATAAATGGTTCCCATGCCATCTGATTGGCTGGGATAACCATGTGACTACTTTTTTTTTTGGTTGGAACGTCATGTAAAGGGAGTGAAGCCAGCCAATCAGAATGGCTGTGCTTCCTTTCCCTTTAAGATGACGTCACCAAAACCAAGATGGCTACGTCACATGTTTGTCCGGACATACTTGAAAACGAGAGGTAACTCTCAATCTATTACTTCCTGGTAAAACATTTCATAAATAAATTTCAACTAATCAGATTGTGAGATGTTTATCCCTATCTGATTGGTTGTATTAAACCATGTGACAGAGTCAAGTTTTGGAAAGGATTACTGTACTGTATGCATTGGGGGGGGAGGCGGAGGGGGTGTATTTATATCAGTGGATAGCACTTTTTTTTCTGGCACTGGATTGGTACCGCAGGCCAGCAGGGACCACCGGGCCCCCGTGGGAACCACCCGAGGATCCCCATGGGGCCCCTGGACACCCACGGGAACCACCCGAGGACCCATTTTGGCCCCCTGGACACCCGCACGAACCACCTGAGGACCCCATGACCCCATAGGGCCCCCGGACACCTGCAGGAACCACCTGATGTCCCCGAAACACCCATGGTGCCCCTAGACACCCGCAGGGACCACCCAAGGACCCCCAGATACCCGTGGGGCACCCAGACACCCACAGGGACCACCCGGCGGCCCCCACCGGTCTCTGGTATTAATGCTGAGCTGAAAAAAAATGCTTTTATGCATGTCTCAATCTCTTTTGCGCCAGCCTTCAGCTAGTGAAAAAAGATGGTGGGATTTTATACTACGATAAACTTATCACTGCTTTGTGAATAGCAGTTACTGGCAACTTTTTTGTCTCTGGCTGTTATGGGGTGATAAAAAGCCATTGTAGCGTGATACTGCATTTTTATCACTGCTTTGTGAATAGCAGAGCAGGCAGTATCACGCTATAAAGATATTTATCACCCGCTAAACCACTTATCACTCCTTTGTGAATAGGCCCCTAAGTGTGAACAAAGGTACAAAATGCCAATGTACATTTCACAATATAAACTCGCTTTATCAAGGCGATACAATCTGATATGACAGATCGTATAGGGCAGACCGGCAGGCGCTGATAAAGCACCTGATTATTGATTTTTTTAGTTGCGTTTTTTCTAATGTTCTGTGTTTGCAGTGAACGAGGCTGGTCAGTCAGGTATGCGGAAGCAATACAGCTTTGAACAAGCATACCGACGGTACTTGCTACCTGCTAGCTTCACATATGTCCCTCCATGAGCCGAAACATTGTTTGTGAGACAAAATACTATTAGATCGCTAGTTAATCACTCGTGTACTTTAGTCTATGCCACTATAATTATATGCACCATTGACTGATCTGGCTGCCATATGGGCTTTGAACTCACCCGCTGTCGTAAGCCATCCCTGAAACATGTCAGCCTGTGAGGTGTGTATGCATTCTGCTATGGCTAACAAATTACCACAGAGCTCAGTACTGTGTTACAATACAGCTACATTAGTAGCTGATACTAATATGACACAAGTTTGCAAGTATCCTAACTTCCATTACTGGGTCTGTGTATACTCTTGTCATAGAATAGTTGTGCTGGCATTTGTATCCTTGGCATATTTATTAGAGATCAGAAGGAATTATCTTATCGTGATGGACCATACTATCGATCTACTGCTCTTCCTAAAATCAAATGGTACATCTCTTAGCTCTGGTATATTTAGTTACCAGATGAGCTCTGGTATGCCGATTGTACATCAGATACGTTATCCTTAAACTACATACCCAGGACAACATACACACTCCACTTAACACTACACTTTGGGCATTACTATATGTATTTTACAGTGTGGGTTCAAGACCATTTATTGTATCACGGTAGGGAACTGCACTTACAGACCGAGGGGACACCCTCTATACAGCTGCCACAAATACATTTACTACCCCCACCCCGCACAAATACACTTACCAGATCCCACCCACCACAAATACACTTACCACCTCCCACAAATACACTTACTACCCCCACACCCCACAAATACACTTACCACCCCCCCACACACAACAAACACACTTACCACCCCACCACACATATATACTTACCACCCCCCACAAATAAACTTATGACCTCCCACAAATACACTTACCACCCCCCACAAATACACTTACTACCCCCCACAACCCACAAATACACTTACCCCACCCCCACACACAACAAACTCACTTACCACCCCACCTCACAAATATACTTATCACCCCCCCACAAATACACTTACCATGCCAGACAAATACACTTACCATTCCCCCACAGATACACTTATAACACCCCCCCAAAATACACTTACCACACCCCACCCTCCACCCCCACAAATACACAGCACCCCACCAATACACTTACACCTCCCCACCCCACGCAAATACACTTACATATATATATATTTTTTTTAAACCCACACATGTAGGATATTGCATGGATTGAACTTCAAATCAGAAAATAGTGTAAGTTAGTAAAGAGTAATGTAACTTGATACCTATCAAGATAAGGGCAGTTAATAGTGCAGTATGGCAGCTAAGAGCTCAACCATTCTATTTTTTATAGAAGACCATTTTTTTTTTAGTAATGCTGAACAACAAATGTTCATAATGCCTACTGTATATACATTTCAATTCACAGGTCAAAAAAAATGAATTTTTTAGTTTGGTCAATTACCTCCAGAATCATTTCTGCATATTAAACAGATCCCAACCCTAATATAAGTTAAACATAGCAATCTATTTCTTTATAGATGTCATACATTCATATTTTCAATGCAATATTTTACTTCCCTTAATCCTGCAATAATTGCCATTGCAATAATTGTGATACTGGAACATCTACAGTAGCTGTGAAGTGCAGTTCTTCCATAAAATAATCTTTAGGGAAAACACAGAAAATCAGAGGCTTTGTATCAACGTTGTGTAATTTTTTCCATGCGAGAAAATTACAGCAATTTTCAAAGTGGTAAAAAGCCCATCAATTTACCAGCGCATTTCTCTGGAGTGAAAATGAAAGGGAAAGGAGCATTTAAAAAAGTGTGAAAGCCTTGTTACAAGGCTTCAGAACAAATAAATGTGTAACTTCAAATCTATCATTGCCCCCTTCTATGTGTTGGGTAGTAAATAACAATCATTTAAAGCAGCATTCCTGCCCAAAATTGAAATTGATGTGTTCATAGTATTCAAACAGGCTGGTCCTACAGAGCTGAATCACATTAATTTTCACTCTTGCTGCTCTTGGATCCCGAGATATTTTCAGTAGCTACTACGTTATGGGGTCTGGTACTCAGGGGACTCCGTGATGTAGTAGCTATGTAAAAGAAAGTATCATTTTACATGGAGAGATCGCATCCTGCCCTCTTAGGGAACGGAAGTGGGACGACTCTTCCCCTTCCGTTCCATCATCAGTGATGGAACATTCACGTGATTGCAAGTGCCAGAGGGGCTGTGGCATTCTGGCAGTCGCTCTCTGGCACTCAAATGGGCTGCACCCATCCAATATTAGGCTTCAACATGATCCGTCATGACTCCCTATTGGCCCATGGTTTGGTGGCCATTTTGAATTTTCTAAAGGGAAGGAGAACACTGGCACCTAAAATTGTATCTCTAGGATAGTGGGGTTACCGAAGCTGAAAACAGCTCAGATGCCCCGATACAAAAACTAATAATCAAAATAAAATAAAACGTGCTGTCAGGATTGCTGCTTTAATATTTGGAAGTAGCGGAAAATACAGTACAAAAGTAACAGACCAAATCTATCACTGGCACTACAAGGTCATTGTATGCTCTTTTCTCAAAGCAGTCATTAATGCTAAAAAAATGTGTAATATAGACAGAGGTCAGCAGATAGAGTTGGTAAGGTTCCACTATCTTGTTTAATCTATAATTGAGGCCATCTGCTAGTCAGCAACACTGATCAATGGTTGGAGACTTTCATTACATCAGAATAGTAACCCTTTCAGTGAAAGAAAGGGCCTGCAAAATATTGGAAAATGTTGGGGATAATGGATAGAAAACAGTGACAGACGATGTATACTGCACACCCTGTATGCAATTGATATACCATTAAAAAAACACTAATACCGAGACGTTTAAATTCTGATATCAATGTAGGTTTTTTTTTTTTTTGATGTAGATACAATTCTAATAGACTGTCTATGTATTTTATCATATACATTTTAAATATAATAGTTTTATCTTGCCAAATTAGTTCACAGATATTTTGGAAAGTCTTCTGAGTAGTTTGTAATCAATAATAGGAGTTTATAGATTTTATAGAAATCAAACTATTGTTCCTGTAAATATATATTTTATCCTACATAGAGAATTTCGCTTATGATTGTTTCTATTGTCTATTTTCGATTCTATGCATTCCTATTTTCTTTTATATACATTTTGTGCACATTTCTATCTGAATTTGTTCTCTTTTCTGCTTCATTTATTACACATTATGTTTTATAAATTGATGTCATAATGGAATTAATAGGGCTAGATTATATATCCATTAATTTATAAAACGCGCATGCGCTCAAATGATATGCGTTCCATTCAGTTTACAGCAGCACAGTGTAATTAATGCATCTATTTTTTTTATTGTTTATTGTAAGGAATTGGGGGCCACGTCCCTTGCGGCGTGACCCCTCCTTACCAACTACCAGTACTGCAGTGGCTGCTGCCCCTGCCCCCCTTCGCTACCCATGCCGCCGTCCAGTGCATACCTTGAACTCTGCCATCGCCATCTTGGATTCTGGCACTGGTGTTACAGACTCTCAGCTGTGCTCAACTACTTCCTGGTCTCTCTGCCACTCACGAGCAGCTCCTCGACACGCCTCCGCCATGCCCCTCGTCCGGATTGGTCACTGTCGCTTTAAATATCCTGTTTTGCCTTCACTTCCTTGCAGAGCATAGATTCTTATGGGATGTTACCTGTGTTTCTGCCACAAGCCCTGGCTTGTTCTCTCGTTACGTATTTCTCTGTTTTGTTCCAGTTCGTTGTACTTGTCCAGTTTCCTCCAGGCCTGCTGCTGCTACGCTGAGTTCCTGAGTTCCTGGTTCTTAGAGACCTGTTTACTTTTGCGCTGTAACACAGGGTTACTAGTGCTGCCTGGCGGTGTGCCCATTGCAGTCAGTCTTCCCTCTCCTAGACCGGCGCCATGTGTCGTGGACGCCACTCACGCAAACCTCGTTCCCGACCTGCAGCGATTGCGCTGAAGCAAAAGGTTCAGCTTGTATTCCTGTTGCCGACTCCCTGCTTGGACTACGACTACCTGGATATCTCCTACCCTGACTCTGGCTCGTCCAATGACTATGCTGTTATCTCCAGTCCTTAACCCGGCCTGTTTGACTATGAACTGCGCACTCCGGACCAGTCTGCGCGGTCTAAGGTCGGTGATTTCATAACCCAGCCTCAGCCCCGCGGTCCTGTCCCGGTTTGTGGCGAGCACAATCGTGACATTTATAAATAACAATCTCACAAATATTTTACAGGTGAAACAGTACAATTGACAGCCTGAAGATGTCAGTGGAAGAAGATTGAATTATTTCATACAGTAAAGACTTTATTTTTTTTAATCTCTAAACTCAAATTTTCTTAATTTTCTTAATTTTCTACATTTCTACTATAATCTTTAAGCAAATACAAAATTATGGGTGTTTCACTTAGTATGGAACTTAAATAAAGCAACCCCCCCTCTCCATTGACCCAGTTTCAAATGACGCAGAGGGAGAAACAATATTGGTCTATAACCAGACCAAAGTGTCCGGTGCTTGAAAAACAAGATTAAAGGTGTAGACATGGAGTAAACGCTGTAGAATAAAGTTATAAAGACATAAATCCAGTAACTTGTAGATTCGCGTCTCTGTGTCTGTGTGTAGAGACCTCGTAGATGAATGTCTCTGATAGAGTAAAAGTATATACTTATACCGCCAACTGGCTGATCGCATTCAGCACTATCACGTTGCAGTTCTCTTACTCACGGCACAGCAGACTGATGCTCACAGAACATGACCAGACCCCCACTCCTCAATGGCAAGTGGCAGTCCCCTTTCAGTGAAGTGCCAGGGGTAGGCTGCGCGGCATCTGCTAGCTCCGCCAGCTCCATATTAACCCCACGCGGTCACAGCGCCTTTTGTATGCACGTCCATATGCGCGTCCTCACCGACTCAGGCACCACTTTCCTCCACGAGATGGACTGTCACACTCTGATACAGTCCAATGCAGCTGGAACGGGGCATCAATAGGAGTGCAGGAAGAACCTCTCAGAAGCGTCTCCAGGTCGGCGTGCTACAGGTAGGTAATCAGCAGTATCTTTGATCCATGCAGGAACCGGTGCACAGCCACACCACGTAGGACGTAGGACACAGAAAGTTCTTTCAAAGATTTATTAGCTTAAAAGAGCATAAGGACAAAAATCCTAATAACACTCTGACATGTTTCACACACAGGGCGCTTTATCATTTATACGTGACCCACAGTGACATTTGACGCGCGTTACCTTGACGACGCGTCACGTTACATGAGGTGTCATTTGACATTGCGGTGTCATGGCGACGTGACCAGAAGCCGGCTGAATCCCGGTAAGTTGAGGTTGAAGAGGCCTCACGCAGTCCCCCGGCATTTAATTTAAATGCCTCAGGGAAGGCAGCAGGGCCTGTGCCACCACTGCCCCCCCCCCCCAGAAAACAGGGGGGGCACGCCCCCAGTTTGCGCACCCCTGCTATAAGCAACCAAAGACACACACGACAAATAACAGTGGCAAAGGTTCCTTCAGTATTTTCAGGCTTTCATTCATGTGAAGGCAAACTCTACCCATTCACCATGAGGTTCGATTTCTCTAGAGAATAAGTTGCAGTACTTCCCAGAAAAGCCATACTACAGTACTTGAGTGTAATATTGAAACTTTTTCACATAATATCTCTGCTACAGGTTAGGTAAATAGTGGCATTAAAACAATAGTTTAGAATACTACTATCAGTGTTTCACTTAAATAAAGCTTATGAAAAACTGTAAGGGGCTCTAACAAATAGATGACCTCCCACTTTCAATAATACCAGGGGACACTTTGCAAAGTTATGTTACACACAGCAAGGGACGGCCAAGACAATTTGCTCAGCTAGTCTTCCAACATCATGTGACTTTTCAACGTTATTCCCAGTGGGCCAGACAAGTGAACTTTGACGGCTTCAGAGGTAAGAAGGCTATTCCTAACTATTTGAGATGTGTTAATAAAAACGGAATTTTCAGCTGAAGTGCAGTAGCGATCATGTGTCCGCATCATGCAAATAAATACTGGGATTTACACTTGGTTTAGCGCGGCACAGAAAACCGGAAGTCTATTTTCATATATTCATAAATTTAGAAATACTTCACCCAATGCCAGGATTGACTAAGAAGACTCAGAAGACTCAGCACTGCATGATAGTGTTCAATCCACCATTCATTATATATATATATATATATATATATATATAGGTATAAGTACCGTGTTAGCCGAGCTTCAATAATCAAAAAATAAATAGATGATACCGTTCTGAGACTAACGAAATGCTTTTATTTGTGCGAGGTTTCGAGATACACTGATCTCTTCTTCCGGCGATGTTACAGCACCGACAAAGTTTATTGAAGCAAAATCCGCACGGCAGGATGCGTGGCGGCAGCGTGGAGTAGCGTTGACAAGCGGCTCGTTCGCGTGACGTCGGTGACGTCACAGTCACGTGAGCGCCCGGCTTCCCCGGCTTCCCCGGCTTCCCCGGCTTCCCCGACTCCCCTGAAGGTTTGAAGTGAGGTAAGCGGGGGAGCGGGGAAGCAGAGGGGCACAGCAGGCGCAGCTAGGGGGTCGGGAAGGTATGTAAATTGCGCGCGGATTGGAGGGGGGGGGAACGGAGGGGACGCGGCTGGATGCGGCTGATGCGCTGACTATTCTCAGCACCAGCCGGAGTAAATCCCGGTGAACCGGCGGCATTTGCTCTAATAAACTTTGTCGCTACTGTACCTGGTAAGAAGAGATCAATGTATCTCGAAAGCTCGCACAAATAAAAGCATTTCGTTAGCCACAGAACGGTATCATCTATTTATTTTTTGATTATATATATATATGTAGTGGTATATCGTATATTATTTTTATATATATTTAAATGTATATTTGCATTAAAGTCAATCATATATAGATTACAAGATAGGTTTTTATAATATGGATAACTTTAGGAAAGTAGAATTGATGCACCGAGACACTATATACAGTATCTATGGTATTGTTCATTTTTACTGTTTATGCAGTAACAGATTTTGCATTGTTTATTTATAGAGAATTGCACAGGTTATGGGGGTTATTTATTAAACAGTAGTCATCACTATTGCACAGACATTCCCATTGACTTTGGTTTCAAGCAAGTTTGAGAATCCCTTGTCACCTTGCCAGGATGGCTGTTGGTTACAAATAGACCATCAAGCCTTGGACTGTTTTGTATTTTTTATGTTCATTTTCTTTTTATTTCCTTAGGCCATTGGGCCCTGGATAAAAAATACTTAGAGTTTTTTTTTAATGGCCTTGGAATAATTTTTGAAGGCTTTTATTTATAATTGGGCATAGGCCCTTGGATGAATTAGTATCAGGGGACCCTAGATCCTGAAGTGGATGGTGGCCCTATTCATACGTGGGGTAAGTGATATTATTTGTTTAATTAACCCTGTGAGGACAAGTGCTTAGAACCAGTGTCAGTTCTGATAAGTGAAGCCAGACCATGTCCCGGTGCATTGGGACTCTTTACCACGAAGGGAACTTACACCTAAGAGATGGGAGTTTCCGGAGGAACCTCTAAGGAGTAACACCATCCAGAGAGGCGTGACGTCAGTCCGGAGCTGTTCCAGTGGAGCAGAGGTGCCGTGGCGGCAATACACGACGGGTCGGAGCATGAGTATTATTCATACAATGCTTTTAATATTTGGAATCTTGTGAGTTTTGAATCGTGATGTCCATGTTTAATTAAATTTTATCTACGTTATCACATGAAGATCGGGCACTTTTTCTTCTTCTTTTTTCTGTTAGGTATGTATGTATATGTATATATATATATATATATATATATATATATATATATATATATATATATGAAAAAGAGAAGAAAAAGCACCTGTTCCTTGTGTAAAATCAGTGACAAATATTTATTTTCTCGACTAAAAAATTTTGTACTCACAAACGGCCGTGAAATTCAGGCATGTTATGAGTCCTGCTCATGCTCCATTAGCTGCTCCCAGATGCTGCTCCATAAACAGGCACAGATTAATACATTAACAGTCAATGTGCCGCCTCGCCGCTACTCGGCAGCTTCTTCCCACCTTCTTGCCAACTTTTTGTGGCGGGACGATATGGAGAGGAAATCTCCATTCTTGAGCGGCGATCAGCCTCGATAAGCTGTTCGGGGCTACTAGAATTGAGCGAGTTTGAGAACCTGGCGATATGTGGCTTAATGCCGCGTGTTTGGCGTTTTTTCAGCAAAAAAAAAGTGGCGATTGTTTCTCTTATTGCCAGCTTATCGGGGCTTACTGAATAGCAGTAGGCTTTTTTGGCGATAAGGGGCTTATCGCCGTTAAATGCATGAGGCCCTAACTGTTTGACAACTCATGTTGTCTATGTACCTTCGTGTGCATGAAATCTTCATTATGTTGGTCATACAAAACGGCCACTGTGCATCAGGTTCCTTGGACACAGTCGTGCTATACTGAATTTAAACCTGCCTCCGTGTCAATGGAAACAAACAAAAATGGGGGAGCACAGGTTGAGGGACTATACAGACGTTTATAAAACTGCACGGTATATAGCTGTGAGTTGTATATTAGTATGGTGTACAATAACGTAAACACTTACACGGCCTTGTGTAAATGCTTTCACATCAAGGTGTCTTTACTTTAGGTGTCTTCTCTCCGGTGTTCTTTCCGCTTATACTTTTCTTCTCCTCTGTTGTGTAGTTGAGTGTTCCTAGTCTTCTCCACACGAATGGTTAGCGATGTTGTCCTCAGGATTTAATGAAACGAGAACAAATAGCGTAAGGAACAATACAGGAAATCAAATGGAATATAGCTGGTGGTAGACAACTGTATTAAAATCAAAAAAGCAGATAAATACTGCATCCACTCACACGGGCAAGCGTGAGTGATCTCTGGAGGGAGGTATCTTTTAAGGCACCTAACTGCAGGGCTGTCACATCCCCCACCTGCTCCTTTATACCATATAAATAGGGAAAGAAGGGGTAATGGGGCGGAGGTTGATTTAAAATGTAACCCCGTAAGGTTAATGATAGACTCACACGGCCATGTGTGAGTATAAACTCTGATTGGTATCTTTTCTCCCCTCTCTGGAACTTCAAATCCAAACCTTCAACTGGGTTTATTGAACCACTCAAATAGTGCCTGGATCACACGATGATACACATGGGTACAGAGGTTTGAAAAGCGTGATATTTTATTAACAAAAACGGGACATAGTCCTAACAAAACATTTAAAAAAGCACTTAGTCAAAATGACTCAAGAGCTAGGTGTGCATAGACACAGCCAGTCCATCTGAAAATGTTTGTGCAGGATACTCAAGTGCGCAGCTAACTCTCCGCGTCCGGTTGGTCTGCTGTGCTTCTGCCTCCTGCTTCTGACGGTGGCTGTAGTGGTAAAAAACATTCAACTACACAACAGAGGAGAAGAAAAGTATAAGCGGAAAGAACACCGGAGAGAAGACACCTAAAGTAAAGACACCTTCATGTGAAAGCATTTACAAAAGGCCGTGTAAGTGTTTACGTTATTGTACACCATACTAATATACAACTCACAGCTATATACCGTGCAGTTTTATAAACATCTGTATAGTCCCTCAACCTGTGCTCCCCCATTTTTGTTTGTTTCCCCTTATCACTAAGGATCCTGGATAGGTCCTTTTTGGGGTTTGAGCAGCGGGAAGAGAATCGGAAGTAGAGGGGACCTTAAAGTACCCTTTAAGGTTGTATTGTTCTATCACTAGAATTGTATCACCCCATTAGTCAATCTTTTGAGGTAGCGCCCGGGCTTTTCTGTACATCCATGTCAATGGAGTAACCCCTGATGAAGTCACATGATTGTGACGAAACGCGTAGGGACGTCTGTTGCTGGTGTGACGTTATCACACAGAGGAGACATGGGTAGAGCTGTGGATATCCGGCGCGGCTTGTGAGCTGAACATCCAGCTAATTTACTCCAGGCTGCACACCGTGAGGTTACGGGATTGCTACAGCCAGCAAAGTTTTCTTTCAGCTGGCAGAAGATCATGGTGATATGGTCCCCTTGTACCTGATACCTGTTCACAGTCCTCCCGCTCCCATGTGATGACCGTTCTAGCTTTGAGTATTTACTCTATATGCTTTTATATTCTACCCCTTTGTAACTGCATGTCCTATCGATTGGGCTGATCTCCTTTAATTAATTCCCTTGCATCAGCCAGATTTATGCTATGGAGCTTGTGCTTCTTTTTGTGTGTGTGTGTGTGTGTGTATGTGTGTCTATATATATATATATATATATATATGAGAAAAAAGCGAAAAAGCGCCCAATCCATGTGTAAAATCCAAATACAAATTTTTTAATAAGGAATGACAAGACAAATGCACACTCACAATTTGTCAATGCATTAAAAGCAATGTATGGGTAAACCCATGCGCCAACATGTATCTGCCTCGCCGCCCGCTTGTTTCGTGACATCAGTCTTCATTGCTTCCGGTGCACCACGAAGAATCAAGGGATCCTGATTAAATCCGTTATCGGAAGAAATGCGTAGGGCACCTGGTTTTCTGAAACTACGGTGGCGGACTAAGCTCATACGCCTTCTGCCAGCAAGAGGAAGTATTTTCCTGAACCGCATGGACTAATCTACTTACGTGATTGGAACCATAGACTGTCGGTCTGAATTGCCGGAGGGACGATTCTTTGTGTTGCACCGGTAGCAGTGAAGACTGACGTAACGCAAACAAGCGGGCGGCGAGGCAGATACATGTTGGCGCATGGGTTTACCCATACAATGCTTTTAATGCATTGACAAATTGTGAGTGTGCATTTGTCTTGTCATTCCTTATTAAAAACTTTGTATTTGGATTTTACACATGGATCGGGCGCTTTTTCTCTTTTTTCTCTACTAGATCTGCTGGGAGGTTGCAGACACCAACGAAGATCAGCCCGGCCGTTTTGAAATTCTTACAAAGAGATTCATCTATAACGTGAAGGAACACAATAATTTTTTATCATTTTTTATTGTTATTTATTCAATATATCATTTTTTTTACAGATTAATTATATATTTTAACAATATAGTTTTTTTTTATAGATTATTATTCATATATTTAGATTTGTGTTTTTTCAATTATATGTTTTTTTATTTTATACACCATTTTGTATTTTTTTATAGTTATTTTTTCACACTCACTTATTAATATTATCACCTGAGTTTCAAATATATATTTTGTTCATTACAATATATAACAAATTATATTTTATATACAGTACAGGTCATCTGTGTTAGCAATTTGAACGATCTCTTTGCCACTGGGATATATTGCTGTGAGGCTGGTACACGTGTAGGCGCTGTCAAAAATATACATTCTATGTGTGTATATATATATATATATATATATATATATATATATATATACATACATACATACATACATACATACATACATACATATGTAACGGGTTTTCTGAACCGGCCTGACCCACCCAATCTCATAGGTTTGGGTCAACGCAGCACAAAGTAGCAGCAGACACTTCTCCCTGTTTCCTAGTGTGCCTAGCAAAAGCCTGTCCTGTTGACAGGTCATCTCAGCAGCGCCTCCAAATATAACGGGTTTTCTGAACCGGCCTGACCCACCCAATCTCATATTGGCCCCTGTGGTCTAACCAGTCCCCATTACAGTGTGATCTCTGGTGGTGCACCTGTTGGCAACAGGACTCCTGAGTCTCCCGCATGATGTTGTGTGGGGATTTGCCAACCCAGACAGGCAGCTGAGGTAGTGTTCTTGAGTCCTACCTATATCCAGTACAGTGCCTCCACCTCATCAGGATCCCAGCGTCCGCTTGTGGATGGTCCTGGTGAGGAACTCCTCTGTGGTGCAGCCCCCTGCATAATCACTCCACACTTACACACGAGGGTATCTTTTATCAGAGTCATCTTTATTAGTACGGTGGGCCAGCTGCCCTCTACAATTGGTGAATTTAGCACTCCATTGTTCACAGTACTTCCCTTTGAAAGGTATTGTCCTCCTAATGTAGGGATTCCCTATCCCCGTAGGGATATCTACTCTGCGCCAGGTCCCTGGTCACAGTCTCATTAGTCCTGCAGTGTACCAACTCTGAACTCCTCCAACTACTTAGCAACAACCTCTGAACTAACTTTTGATCAGTGCTGTGCCTTATGTATCCTCTGGGGGCTGACACAACTCTGACATCACCAACCAGGGAGTCAGAGCCTGTGACCACTCCCATCCATACATAGGGCACCTCACCAGGGTGTCAGGGCAAACCTTCATGATTACTGCTGGCATGCCCATAACTTACCAGGCCTTACTGTCAGCAGGAGAGATGACTGCAGCCATTTTACAGCATGGCTACATTCTCCCCCTGGTGAATCCCACCTTCCCCGGCTGGGACCTAAATTTGCAGTACCTTTCGTCAGGAAGCACTGTAAAATGGAACACACATCATTATTAGAACATAACATATCTCTATACAACAACAAATCACAATGCGCCAAGCACGCCCTGACTAGCAGCCACGAAACCGCGTAATGCTACCCAGTACCTCCTAATAGTAGTGCCATGGATCAGGTTTCTTCACCTCCCAACCCCCCATGTCCAGAACAGTTACATGGTAGCTACGCGGCAACCCCCTCTCAGGTCTGTATACTACTTTGTGTTTGTACACACTTCGCCCGATACTCCATACCCTTATCAGGTGCTCGATCCTTTCTTCTGCCTTACTACCAGTAATGGCACCCCCCTTGTTGACCATATACTCCTCTATGGTCTCCCTTAACCACTGGTCCCTGTTGTCCTCAATCTCCTGCATGAGGGGTTCAGGAATGTACGGGTACTCCAATCCATGGGAGTACTTATATTTTGCAGTGATCGCCCTTTCAGCCCTACTACTTCTAGTTAGGTTGGCGTTTCCTGCTCTCCCTGGTAATACCCAGGATAAGGGCTCATCGGGATCTACAAGTTCGGACAATATGTCAGGGCCCATGGGTTCTATTTCATTCCTGCCTATCATGAATCACCTGAATTGCATCTCCTTTTTCCTCTCGGCGGGCGTGAACTCCCCTTTAGCCCACCAGTAGTCCACTATGTCATCTTTCTTCAATAAGAACCGCGTGCGGTCCATCCACCCCACGTACCCCTCAAATAAGGCCGCCCACCAACGGGTCTCCCTAGGCTTCTCGGCCCACTCTAGAGAGTCTCCCTCATCTGTACCCCCCCAGGAGCATACCCCAGAAGTCCCTGCAGAATGGGGCCTGGACCATCTCTTATGTTTTGGGGCCTCCCCGGAAGGTATATCCGCCTCTTCAGGCACCCACCGGGACTTTGATACCTGTCCCAATTGTCCTCCTCCCCTTGAGCCATCCCCGGAATCAAAGCTGCTCAGTCTTTCCACAGTCCGGTTCTCACCAACCCCCAAGGATCCTTCCGACACCCCCAAACTGGATGATGATCCCCGGGAACAGGTGACTGGGACAGGGGCGTTATCTAGGGCGTGGGGTTGGGCGTAGGGTTAAGCGGTTGGCAGCCGCGGGGTTCCGACCCATTCACTGTCATCAGATTGTCCCGTACCACTGGACAGTGGTATCGCCGGTTGCGTCTCACCCTTCTCTGTCCGCCGCTTGCTCCGGGTCTTTTTAGTCGATCGGGAACCACCACCCGATCGCGGAGACGCGTGTCCTCTTCCTCCGCTCGTTCCGCCACCTCCACCGGAAACGCCGTCATCACTGGAGTTGGATACGCCGCCATCTTGGGATGGACCCCCATGCGGGATCTCTTCCTCCACGATTAGATCCGGAAGTCCTTCTGCGTCCACGTGCGCCGTCCTGGCCCGGCACGGCCTCTCCTCCTCGAGCAGTGGTATCGGAGCCTGGCAAGGACAGGGACTATCCTTACCAGTTCGTAGGTTGGGCGTGGATCGCCTGTTGCCACTGGACCCGCCGGTCCCCGGAACAGATGGGCTCCGCCTCTCCGGTCTCCGCTCCACCGGTGACACTCGACTCCTTCCACTGTCACTTCCGGTAAGTGGTCTTTTTACCCCATTCCCTCCACCGGACACCACCACCGGCCAGACCAGGGTACTAGTTGGTTCTTTGGGTCCCTCGTCCGAGGGATCCGCACTAAGGGTACTTGGGGTCGCCGAGCGCGGCGACCGCCTTCTTTTCTCTCGGTCGGTTGCCGGACCGATCACTTCACACTCTTCGGGATCCGCACCCTTGGTCCATAGTGCACCGGGGGACTCGGTGGACAGCCTTGCCGTATTCCCCCCTGAGTCATTGTTCTGAATGGGCACGAAGGTGGGCATTGGCCACAGATATTGTGTGCCACAGTGGGGACAGCGCGCCGCCGTGCCCATGGCGCTGCCGGGCAGTCTGCATTGCAGGCAGAGGCCCACTACTGTCTCCACGCCCCCTACACGGATCACCAGTACCCCGCCGGGTACTGCGTAGGGCTGAGTTGATACCATCCGGTTCACATCTGGGGAGCAGGCCATGGTCTTGGTGGGAGCCACTTATAACACTGGTCTGTTCCGGAAGCTGGTTCCGCGTGAGTGACCAACAGGGGTTGAATGATCAGCCACTCCTTGGTTTAGCTCCGCCCTCATCTGACACAATTGGAATCCGCCCCCAGTAGTAGCGATTATGGGCGGGTCCCACAATGGGATAGGATGTCCTTTAATTGAGGCCGCACCTCTTTCAGTCCTAGAGGGCGCGACCACAGCTTTCGCGCGCTTATCCCCAACAGGGTGGGGTTCCTCTTTTGCCGCCAATTCCAGCCGTTGTCTTTCAGCTGCCTTGCGTGCAAAGTATCCTTCTTTCTTGCACACAATTTCAGCTGCCGGAACTACTTCTGGTAATGGGGCCGTCAGCGCACCAGCTCCTGGGCCCGCGGGATTCATACCCACGGGGCATAGCTGGAAACCACTCCCCCTGGTTGATATTAGGGGAGGGTCCCACAGAATAAGTGGTTGACTCAGCACTGGGGCTGAATGAGTTACCGTCCATGAAGGCGCGGCCGCAGGTTTCGCGCCATACCCCCCATTAGGGCGGGGCTCTCCTGTTGGCGCCGCTTCTGGCCAATTCTTTGCAATCGTTGCATCTGCAGAATGGCCTGCAATCGCCCCATGCGGTCTCCCAGGGAAGCGGGAGCCGCCATTTTGGGTCACACTGTCAGTTCGATCAATGAATGAGGTAGCGTTCATCTGTTTGCAAGTCAACTGACATTCACTCTCACTGTGTTCTCCTCCGGTCACAACAATGTCCTCAACACAGTCCTCCAGGGTAGCACCTCGGTGTCCTAGGCAGGACCAAAACGGGGCGGATACAGCTCTCACTCCGCTCCAAAGCAGACTTGTGACAGACATGTCAACAACAGTTTGTTCTTCTGCGGGGCGCACGCCAGGTGTGCTTTCCCCATCCACCTTCGGTCGCCATTTTGGACTATCCGCACCGCGCGGATCCTCCATTCTTGCGGTCGCCATTTGCTCGTTGTACTCAGTAGGATTGTACATGGGGCTCCTCTCTGCGAGGCAGCCACCATACCGGTACAATAAAGATTTCTCTGATGCACCACCATGTGTACCTAATGTAGGCTGGACTCATGTATGCACTACCTCAGGCTAGGCTCACTCTCTCAGTGTCTGCTGTATCTCCTTCCTCCCAGTCTGTGCTCCCTACGGTGAGTGATCTGGAATGGGCTAAAGTACTCTGGGGCTCCCATGCAGTACTTGGGCGTCTACCTATCTTGGTCAGCCTAGCGTAGACCCTCTCCAGGATTCCTGACCATGTTAATAGGCTATCCCTTTAGGCATCCTACCAACTAGCACTGCCTCAAAGTGACTAGGACAGCTATAGCCCGGCTCCAAACCCCCAACTCCTTTCAGGCCCCTAGGTCGTCCCTGCGAACTGACAAACTCCATCAGCCCCCTGACTACCCCTAGGTCCGTCCCAACGCAGCACAAAGTGGCAGCAGACACTTCTCCCTGTTTCCTAGTGTGCCTAGCAAAAGCCTGTCCTGTTGACAGGTCATCTCAGCAGCGCCTCCAAATGTAACGGGTTTTCTGAACCGGCCTGACCCACCCAATCTCATATTGGCCCCTGTGGTCTAACCAGTCCCCATTACAGTGTGATCTCTGGTGGTGCACCTGTTGGCAACAGGACTTCTGAGTCTCCCGCATGATGTTGTGTGGGGATTTGCCAACCCAGACAGGCAGCTGAGGTAGTGTTCTTGAGTCCTACCTATATCCAGTACAGTGCCTCCACCTCATCAGGATCCCAGCGTCCGCTTGTGGATGGTCCTGGTGAGGAACTCCTCTGTGGTGCAGCCCCCTGCATAATCACTCCACACTTACACACGAGGGTATCTTTTATCAGAGTCATCTTTATTAGTACGGTGGGCCAGCTGCCCTCTACAATGGGTGAATTTAGCCCTCCATTGTTCACCGTACTTCCCTTTGAAAGGTATTGTCCTCCTAATGTAGGGATTCCCTATCCCCGTAGGGATATCTACTCTGCGCCAGGTCCCTGGTCACAGTCTCATTAGTCCTGCAGTGTACCAACTCTGAACTCCTCCAACTACTTAGCAACAACCTCTGAACTAACTTTTGATCAGTGCTGTGCCTTATGTATCCTCTGGGGGCTGACACAACTCTGACATCACCAACCAGGGAGTCAGAGCCTGTGACCACTCCCATCCATACATAGGGCACCTCACCAGGGTGTCAGGACAAACCTCCATGATTACTGCTGGCATGCCCATAACTTACCAGGCCTTACTGTCAGCAGGAGAGATGACTGCAGCCATTTTACAGCATGGCTACACATACATACATGGCTGGATTCTGAGAGAGGAAAAGACCAAGATGATGACCAAAAGTAAGATGGGAGGATGAAATTAGAAAGGGGGGGACCTTCATATAGCAGTGGATGAACAAAGGCTGCTGCTGGTACAGTATATATATATATATATATATATATATATATATATATATATATATATATATATATATATATATATATTACTTGTGAGCACATTCACATGTCTTAGACAGGTCTGCAACTCTACTTTTCACCATTATCTACTAGCATACAGTGCTTCCACTGCAGCAAGGGATTGTGGGAAATGACATGAAAATGAGCACACAGTGCCACCTTTTACATGGAAAACCCTTAAGCCAATGCATGCTGCTTTAAACACAGCTTTTAAACATAGCCTGGGATCAGATGCAAAGCCAATAAACCCACTCACAGACAGACTGTTTCGACCTTGTGGGTGTCATCAGTGTGAAGTTGGTTGTACTGGCTTTGCAATTTTAGACTTGAGTAGGTCACCACACATTATTTAAGTTATGGTGGGTAAAACGGTGACTAAAACCCTCCACTGTATAGTATATAGCATATCAAAATATTACTTGTGAGCACATTCACATGTCTTCACAAAATATATATATATATATATTGATATATATATATTGATATGACTTGTTGATAACCCAGTGTCCCACATGTTGAAGTCTACTTGGATGTATATGAGATACTTGATTTTTGGTTGATTTACTTGTCACTGCGATTGGTGGAGTCCATTATTTTTTCCATCTGCATTGCTCTTCAGAAGGTTTTTAATATACCTACCTCCATATATCTGTGTTACTAGTACTTAACCATTTTTCTATTGATATACTATATCCCATGGGACAGTGCTTAGGCATCTGCTCTGTATCGCTGCATTTTAATATTGAAGTGTTGTATTAATAACCCTGCATATTTTGTCTCACCTATTGTTTCCTTTATATTCAGTCGTTTCATTTTCCCCAAGTTCCTGTTCTTGTTATGCTGTACTTTCCATGCACGAACCTATTCCCCACTCCTTGCATTTGCCCTCTCTGGCCAGGAAGGTACTGGACCCTGGACCGCTGTGGAGAGAAACACTGCACACAAACTTACAGAACCCTACCCCAGCTGAAGGCTGTATCCCACAGACCTGGTAAAACACCAGAGTTGTCCCAAACTTCAAAAGGGGTGACAAAAACATTGTTCCCAATGACAGACCAATCTCTCTTCTGAGCTGAGCCTGCCCTACGCTGATGTCTTCCAGCTCCAAATGATCGCACCGCAACTAGGAATGTCCCGGGATGCCTGAAGGTAGAGTGCTAGTGGCCACAGCAAAGGAGCACCATCAAACACATCAGAGAGAGAGCCCCAGGACTGCAACACCTTTTGTTCAGCCTGCTAATGCTAGTTGTAAGCGTATTTTTTTTTTTAAATGCAAACTTTTTACACTACCTGTTTAATAAATTGATTTTACTTGCTTCACCATTGGAGGTCCCTTTGCCTGTGCTCTTGCTCTAGATACAATTCTCCCAATTGTTGGTGCCAGGATTACCTCTTCCAAGAGCTGCACAGGGTATCCCACTACCTTCAGAACACTTCAACTCCACGGAAGATCCCCCTCCCCTACCCCATTCTCCGACTACTGCCACCTGACTTCATTTGGCCACCAGTAATTCAAGTAGTTCCCACTCACTCTGTCAATTCATGTGAAACATCTTTTTGATTGTTATATATCCATGCATTTAGTGTAAATTACCTTTCCTGTTTCAATTGTTTCCTTTTATTTGTTTTGAATTGTTTTCATGCATTCAGTGTGCCACTATGTACCATCATTACATTACCCCACAGATACCGCTACTGCTGAACTGTGCGAACAGGAATATTTGCCTCTCCTATGTAATTCACTTTTGATGCTCCTGTAAATTCTGTAGTTTATGGCAAGATTATGTCCCTGAGCACTTATCTAACTATGAAAGTTGTTTAGCACTACTGAAAACAAATGTTCTTCATTTGTAATGGTGCGTTTCTTCTTATCCAATATCAAATGAAATATCCGAAGACAGATCTCTTGGCAATTCATTTATTTATTGCAAGGCGAAATACTTGTAACTATAAAGCTTCATCTACAGGTACAGGCCAAATAACAGCATACTATGGAGAGAGACCGTTATAGCACATTATTGGGCTGGATGGATCTTGCTCGTTCTAACAACAGATTCATATACTGTAGTAATTTCTTCATCTACAGATTAACCTATGCATGGCTTTGTTAGTGTGAAACAATAATACAAATGAATTGAAATGACATGTTTCATGGGTTATTCTGAGAAAGCCTGGACACAATGCCCATATTATTATCTGGCCTTAGACACGTTCCATGTTGTACCCAAAATATATTATAAAGAGTTCACTTTCCAACAAATCAGTTGTTTTCCTTAAATGTGTTTTTTTCACATTCCATAATCCTTCTACCAATTAAACAGTTTACCCAAATTATAACAAAATTAAATCTATAAAGATTCTGATTAACATAAATCCCATTTACACTACTGATAAAAAAAATGTTCTTTTTTTTTTATACAATTCCTTTTTATGAACTACTTTGCCTTCACATTGTTACACATTCACTATGCCTTTGAAACAGAAGCATTGTTACTGACTTGGTTCAATTATGTGTGCAAAATAAGTATTTAAAACAGAAAGGCTTTTATGTTGCTGCTTTTATTTTCTATTACTTTTTGCACCAAATCTGTGTTTCTTATGTCACCACATCATGTTTAATATATATGCAATTTTTTTGTATTGTTATAAAGGATAATTCTTTTTGTGCTATGTACATTGGCCTATACCCTTATTAGCCACCTTTGGTAAAGTAGTGTTGTTAGCCATTCCTTTAAAGGGAAGGTTGTTTGGTGTGCTGGAGAAGGGGTGTGGAAGGGAATATAACCCCCCTGCCCCCTCCCCCTGCCTGCGGAGGATGGTAAGGATAACCCCTTACTTGCCTTGGCAGTTAGTAAGGCATTGTCATTTTTCCATTCAATGCCTTACTATGCCCTATGTTGTGCAAAGGGACTATGGTAGTATAGTGTTAGGAAGATATTAACTCTTAATAGCCTTTAGTGGTAAAGTAACCATGAGTTGACTATGGCTAGCTGGCCACTTGAGCTACTAAGGGGTAATATATTTTTAAATGTGTAGATTATAGATTTTATCACCCATTTCTGGTTGGTTTAGGTTAACTTGCATATACAGATGTAGCCAGACTTACTGCTCGTGATTGTGTGTATTGCGGACCGGAATAATAAATGCGGCAGGGATTCATGCTTTTGAATGAGACCCTGCATCATTAATATTTTGCTTAATGAGCCCTCTGCTGGGAGAGAATACCGGTATTCACCTTTAGATAAGCTGCTCAGCAGTCTGCAGCCGTCTCTCTGTATCCCCATATCTCTGTCTGTAGCTGGGCCCCAGCAGCACTGAAGTTAAGATGCAGGGATGTATTTCCTTCCACCTAGATGTTGATGCCCTTATATGGGTCTCTACATGAGACTATAAGGCCTTATTTGGTCGTCTACATCGTCAGGGGGGCTGGACAGGACACGCAACACTGTCCAGTCCCTTGATGATGTAGATGACCAAATATGGTCATACAACCTCCCTCTCATAATGTAGACACACATATAAGGGCATCTACACCATCAGGGGAAGGAAATACATCCCTGCATCTTACCTTCAGTGCTGCTGGGACACAGCCGCAGACAGAGAGACCGAGAGACGGAGGAACGGCTGCGCAGCTCATCTAAAAGCTGAGTACTGGTATTCTCTACCAGCAGATGTTCCAAAATGATTAACGCTGCAGGGTCCCAATCAGGACCATGGAACACCACAGAGTTAATCCTCACAGGCAGCTTACTGTTCTCGGGGCCGCGAGAACTGTAGCCACAACACAGCCACACCAGAAAAGTAAAAAATGCAGCACCAAGGACAGCAAGTCTTGCTACATCTGTATGTATTTAAATGGCATTATATACATAGGTAAGTTGGGCTTAATGCCTATCTTGCCCATGTGTATATATATAGAAATGTTTCAAATGTTGGCGGTAGCTCAGTATCAACATGAGTCAATATACCGTATTTAATATATATACACACTCACACATTTAAATATGCATTATTATTATTATTTTTTTTTGATGACCCTAAAACATATTTGTGAACTCTGGCAAAATCTGTTGTAAAAAAAATAGGAAAGAAACCCAACTAGCCTGGCATTTGTGTTTTGAAATTGCAGAATAGATAAGATTTAACTATCAGAGACGTAAAGATGTTTGATTTATGTTTATATACTGTAGAGCCTAGAAGTGTTGAATTATGAATTTTGACATTGTTGTATGGAGAGTAGCAGGATGATTGATCACAATGTACCTGTATGATTAAATTACAAGTCTTTACATTTGAGTTCAGTCACAATGGTTATTTACTACCAAATGAAGTCTGTAATGTATTACAAGAAAGAACCACTGTTCTGTATATATTCTGTTGGTTTAATAATAGTTTAATGATACACCAACTTCACATGATAATTCCTAATTTTTTATATGGTTTACTACTTCACTGTTAAGCATGCAGGAGGGAGGAAGGGTGTATAAATAAGGAAGGCTCATCATCAGTAAGTGAATAAAGAAAAAAGCAATATGGGAAAGTGATGATATAATATTTGTGCAAGTTGTGATGCCTGTGTGTTATATGAGTATACTCTAAGTGTTTTTGGAAAAGGTTAAAGTAGAAATTCTTCTACCTAACCCCCACTTTTCTTTATAGCATTGTACAGCAAATAAAAATATCACTTGTGAGCACATTCACGTGTCAGGCTAAGATTATAGTCCTTTCATGCCTGTTGCCCAAGCGAAGTATGAACAAGAAGATTGGGGAGGCGATGGGGAGGCGTAGCTGACACATCACGAACCTCCTCATGTGACATAATTTGTCTTTTCAATACACGGTCGCACCATCGCGCGCCATTGTGCGCGCACGCACTAGGAGTGACCGCATAGGGATTATGCCATTTGTGTTTGTCGCTCTGTTACAATCTCAGTTTCAGACAGATCTGCAACTCTGCTTTTCTCCATTATCTCTTAACATTCAGTGCTTCCACTGCAGCCAGGGACTCTGGGTAATGACATGCAAATGAGCACCCAGTGTCACCTTTTGCTTCTTAGCATTGGAACTGGAGCTGAATCACACTATTTTCAGCTCTGGGGATCCCCCAACAAGCCAATTCCCGAGATACTTTCATGTGATACAAGTCCTTCAAATTGGCAGATAATGTGATCTCACAGGTAAGAGAGCATTCTGCTTTCATCCTTTTTAGTATAGGCTCTTTCTGCTCTGTGTCTGTGGACTAGTGGGAGTCACATATTATTGGTATAAAAATACTGCAATAATGGAGCAAATACCAACACCAGATTTATCAGATAAAACAAAAATTCAGCTGAAAATGTTGAATTGGATTCTTTGATAAATGTGGTGCGCTGCACACGGTTCCCAGTACAGAAAGTCTGATGTGTGATGCACACCCAAAATATTTGACTTTTCATGAGCTTATACTGTACCTGTTTATCTGTGCTTCACTGAAAAACATGTCTAAAAATGTCTTCAGTACAATACAATACAGGTTCAAAACATTAACTTCAATAATAATGTACCTTGTTCCTGAGATTAAAGCAGCAGTTCGAGCAATATCCTACATGTGTTTTTTTTTAAATAAATCAGTTCTGTACTATACTATAAGAAAATACTTGTAGCATTTAAAAAAAAATGTTTTAAAGACATTTTTTATGTTTCTAATGTAGGAAGCATTTCCAAAGTGACAGCCCCATTCCCTTTCTGATAGGCTCTGGCTCTTGAGACCCGCCCTCTCTCTAGCAGTAAACCAATTGTATCTAGTAACTGCCCAGTCACATAATATTGCTAGACTACATTGCACACAATGCTGTGCAAGAACTGAATTAAATAACCTGAGCAAGCGATCGATCACAGGAGAACGGATCAATCTGCAATTTAGCTAATCACTCTTCAGTGTGCAGATTGTATTGATGCACATATTGAATGGGGAAAAAATATATACATTTTTTAAAAACGGCAGCTTGAACTGCAGCTTTAAGCTGGCCTCTATTTTGCATTATTTTGCATCATAAAATATCTGAGCCCTAGTGGGAACACATATAAAAACACAAGGAATTATAACAAATAAGATATCGTGGATTACAAAGTGGGAAAATGTCCAGTTGCCGACCTGCAACTCAGTGTCCTTATCATTCTGATCTTATTAATTATAACATTAGCAATTCTAATATAGACATTGTACTTCATAGCTGTAGGGTTGTGAGTTACAAAAAAAATATTTTTAAATAACATTGGCATTACTAGTGAAACTCTAGAAAATGGGCTGTAATGTAAAGTATTTTAAGTCTTAAAGAAGAAGCCCTTTGTGAAGTTGGCTTAGGTGTATTAAGAAAAGTGCTTACTACAGTTGGGAATCTGAATCTCATGACCTTCGGTGCTCACTTGGATGTCGGAGTCAAACTCCAGGGATGGACTTTAGATTTCCGAGCAAAAAATTATCCAAAACCCGATAAAAGCTCATTCTTTGATTATTATTTTTTTTATAAACTGGGCAACTTTTGGTTTCTCGAAAGGAAAACGCATGTCTATGTAGAAAAGTTTTAATCGGAAAAAAAATGTAGACAATTTTCCTGCTTATTCTCATTTTTTCCCCCAATTTGTTACAAAACCAAGATCTATCGAGTTCTGGCAAAATCGAAACAGAAAATGTTATTGAACCAAAACCAATCCTTAGTAAGTGTGTTATATAGATTATTGTTTACATATAATATGTATTCATATTTTAATACATACTGCATTTCCTTGATTGTAAGACGCACTTTTTTCCCCATTTTCACGTGGCTGAAATAGGACTGCGTCTTACAATCGATGTACTGAAAAGAAAAAAAAAACAGCTAGGGGGCTGCTGGAGATGCCGGCCGGGTTTTCTGTGTGCAGCAAACAACATGGCTGCGATCACGGCCCCCCTCCTCCCCCTCGTGCAGGGTGATCAGCTGGAGATAGCGGACGGGTCTCGGTGCAGAGAGATCATGCCCCCCCATCCTTCTGTGCAGAGAGATCACGCCCCCCCTCCTCCTCCATGAGGTGCAGAGAGTTCAGTGTCGGACAGGGGTCTGTCTTCACAGCAGCCCCCCTTCTCCCCCCTGTCAAATCTCTGTGTGAGCTGCACGTGCAGAAGGAGCTGTTTGAGTCTCTGTGTGTGTTTGTCTGTGTATCTCTCGGTGTGTGTGTATCTCGGTGTGTGTGTATCTCTCTGTGTTTGTATCTCTGTGTGTGTTTGTATCTCTGTGTGTGTGTGTATCTCTGTGTGTGTGTCTGTCTGTCTGTCTGTGTGTGTGTTTGTATCTGTGTGTGTGTGTGTCTGTCTGTCTCTGTGTCTGTGTGTGTCTGTCTGTCTCTGTGTCTGTCTGTGTGTCTCTGTGTGTTTGTCTGTGTGACCTTCCATTCTCTGCAGTCAGTGGGGAAGAGGGGAGGGAAAGATGGGGGTATGGAGAGGGAAAATCCTGCTCAGCTCGAAATAGACTTACTAGGGAGGTGCTATCAGGGTGAAACATATGCGTGTGGGAGAAAGGGGGACAAGAACCCTATGTGATGCACTCAACCCTACTAAATGAAAATAATAAATTTTTATTAATATAATGGAATAATGCAAACATAAAAAATGTATATAAAACCTAAATTGATGTACTATATAGTTCTGATGTGAAATCACTCTAAATGACCAGGTGGTGTAATAACTGGTGTGATACACAATAGAATAGGTATACTGTTATATCTCACAACACTTGGATGACAATGAGTCAAGAGATAGACACTAAATATAATCCTGTCATGAATGAATATGGGCAGTAGTCTATCTAAGCAAGTGTTGTGATGCACAGAACGCTGGGAGCATTGGTGATATGACACTGTGTTGCAATGCTACAGTTGTACATATAGCATTGCTACATTCACAGACAGACCAGATGCAATCCCATGCAAAAGGAGACCCCTGTGATGGTGAGACCGGGGGGAGCGTTGCTGGGAGGTAAGTGCAGGTAAGTCTATCCTAGTAGCCAATCTGTTACAACAGGGCATAAGAAGACCCCAAGCTAATAGCATACACTCACGATTAGATTGTTAGCAACCGCTTGATTCTTCCATTCTCTCCCTCTCCCTCCTTCCCTCCTATCCCTCTCCCCCTCTCCTCCCCCCTCTCCTCCCCGATGCTCCTCTCTCCCCCATTTCCCTCTTTCTCCTCTCCTCTCTCCTCCCACCCTTCTCTCCCCCCCTTCCCCCTCTATCCCCCCGTTCCCACCTTCTCTCTCTCTCTCTCCCCCATCTCTCTCTCCCCTCTCTCGCTCTCTCTCTCTCTCTCCATCCAGAAAAAAATTCTGCACATTTAATATTGTGTTTTTTCCCCCCAATTTTTTTATTAAATCAAGGGTGCATCTTAGAATCGATGGCGTCTTAGAATCGAGGAAATAGGGTATATCAATTTTGATAGATTGATAAATTTATCAATATATTTACGTTTTGTACCTTATACTTCAAATCGGTGGATACAATTGCTAGTGTTACCTAGATGTAAATTATAGATACTAGATTTAAACACTAGTAGTTATACTTAATTAAACAGAAAGCCAGCAATTTAAAATACCAATATCATTTTGCAATAAAGGGGTTGAAACCACATAAAAAATATTTTGTCCAAATTGTTGTGTGTTTCCTGGAAAAATGCAAAAAAATATAAATGTTTTAGAAGTGACCTTCAGGCATTGGAATTGGGGTAACACGGTTTCTAATTTTGGCAGCATATAAGCAAGACCTTCATATACCAATCAGGAAGAAGTTACATTTTCCCTTTATAGACAATGAGAGTAAAAATAGATGAGATATGGCAGCACAATGAATTACAACTGCCCATAATTCATGTTAGAGAGAACATGGAGTACTTCTGTATTGATATTAATATAAAGCTATGATGTCCACCATTTCACAAATGTAATTCATTTTTATTCTCATCCTTTTTCTTAAAGCATTGCATTTACATCTGGATATAAAACTGACTACATATCTTTTTTTTCTCTTTTAGTACTGAATCTAGGATATACATTACATGTACAGAAAGAGACCAACCTACTGTTGATTACACAAACCTAATCAATACCAAGATGCACTCAAATTTAGCCTTTCATTTTATGGGCTCACCAGTTATATTAAATGACCAACTGTTCTTCCACTATTCTGAGAGGCGTGCCGATCGTGATGAGCACGGCTGGGGCTTGCGGGGACTCCCAGAATGCTCTGGCGCGCGGCGCATGCGCGGCGTGCACGATTCCCATTGGTCTGATGCCGCGCAATGACGTCACTATTGGCGCGAAAACCCGGCGGGCAGCTGCATTTAAACTGATGATTTTATAGTATACAGCACTTCTTGAAAAAGTTCTCTCTGAACGAAACGCGTTGAAGTTTGCTGCTGTCCCACATCCAGATGATCTATAAATAAAGGATTTTTATTGCAAGACCTGCTCTTATCATCCTTGCTGTGCGCTGCACACCCTGGCCTTTACAGAAAGAGACCAACCTACTGTTGATTACACAAACCTAATCAATACCAAGATGCACTCAAATTTAGCCTTTCATTTTATGGGCTCACCAGTTATATTAAATGACCAACTGTTCTTCCACTCAAGATGAGTAATGGTCAGAATTTAGGCAGGATTCTGGTTATAATAACTGATAGCTGCACACCCTGGCCTTTGGAACTTTTACACGAACAGCTGCACGCTTTGGAAGGGAGATTCTGGGAAGAAGCAATACGTGAGTACAATACCTGGGGCTAACCCAATGAGGAAGGGGGGGGGTGTCTTTGGACAACCCACCCCAACCTTCAGGGTATCCTATGCCCACTTAAAGGTTTAGTACTATTATTTCACTTATATACCCAGCTTATACTCCCTTCCATTATATATGGTCCCAGCACTTTCAGAGCACCATCACACATACAAACTACGTTTATTTCCTTATGGTAGCTCGTGCTTAATGGACTGGCATCAAACTAAAGAATTGTTTATTTGAAGGATACAATTATATACCTCAAACAAGAGCAGGTCTGTGCATTTTTTATCTATTTTATGGACATATATTACAATCTGGCTGTGAGAATCTATTATGGATGATATGGAGGATGTACAGGAAATTAATTCACCTACAGCTTACACTTTTAATTGTGGAGATGACTCATGTAGAAGGAAGAAAGCCCTTCGTGTCTTTGATAACGTGGTGGAAACAGACACTAATGATATTTGTGATTTGAAAATTTACTTTCAAAGATTAGAAAGACTTTTGATATATAAAACCCGAATCTGGTGGGATATTGTTGCCACAGAAAATTATTTGAAAACTAAGAGAATTCTTAGAGGCCTGAGAATGAAGAAAGCACCAACTTTTGGCTTCCCAGACAAAACATTTGAGGAACAGTGGATAATCATATTAAATACCTGTTCCTTTGGCCTAATGGAATTAATATTGCAACACAAGATCAAAGAAAAAACAACACTAGACACACAGATTAAAGAACTACAGGATAAACTGCGGAAATTTAAGGACATTGAGCTAAAACTGTGGAGGATGCAGAGAGAGAGATAATGATACGCAAACAAAGTAAATATGATCGTGATAGAATAGATTACGAGAAAAACCAGATATACAATTGGCAGAGAACAGGTCCTGTTTTTGACCGCTCTATGCGGGACTCATCTAATAACCAGCCACGCAGATCAACTCCCAGTAAATCCATTTTGAAGACAAGTAATTTTGACTACCAAAGTGCTGATTCTGAACTATCTGATGTGGAAACTGCTTCACACTCTGTTTCATTTTTGGACATGGAGAATAGATCAAATAATACACAACGAGGGAATATTGTTCAATCCAGAGAGGAGAGACGTCCATCAGATGGTGCTACTACTCGGGGGGAATCAACATCTGCCAAACAGAATGACACTTACCAAACTGATCAACAGTCAAAAAACTACCAAATGTTCAGGAGAGACGAAAGAGGACAAGGAGGGGGGGGGAAGAAAAGACATGGGAGGAAAAAGAGCAAACAAGAGGAAAAAGAATTATTAGTTGATACTAACAATGTTATCAACATCTCAGGTATGGAGTTGTCACACGCAGAGATTTCACTACTTAATAAAGGATTAAAGTATGCCCCTACTATGGAGATTGACCTCTTTGGTGTAGTGATTGATGTCCATAAGTTTGTGCGCAAGCTTACCTTGAAAAAATTCTTTCACAAACCCAATATGGGAGGTGATTCTCAAAGTGTGACAACTCCAGATGAAGAACATGATATTTCCAGCTGTAATGTACCTAACCCTCTTTCTTCTCCCCCTATAGGAATCCTTGACTCCTTTAGAGACGAATGTACACTTAGAGATATGGAAGATCTTTTTATCCAGGGTAATACATTAGATGACACACAAACACATATACTAGGAGACTGGGGGTCCAAACTTAAGGATAAATCTGTGTTTTATCCCACCTTTGCCAAAGGCCCATATCTCAGCATGTTTGAGAACCTGGTGGTTCGTGATCTCAGACTATTGGCTCAGGGGTTTTCCTTTGCCCATTCAGGGTATGATAATCTAAGCAAGGAAGAAAGAATTGCTATTAAGACTTTGCAGGATAATCCCATGCTAGTCATTAAGAATGCAGACAAAGGGGGGGCTGTGGTAGTGCAGAGTAGGGCTGACTACTTCAGGGAAGCATTTCGCCAAGTTGGAGATGTGTCCTCCTACTCTGTGCTGCCCCGGGACCCCACGAATTGTTTTTTGAAGGAACTCCTTGAGTTGGTAGATCTGGGGACGGCCACACATGTATTGACAAAATCTGAAACAGATTTCATTATCAATCCCCATCCTGTCATTCCCATATACCACCATCTCCCAAAGATCCATAAGACTTTGGTCGACCCTCCTGGTCGGCCGATAGTCTCCAGTATTGGATCTTTGGGAGATGGTTTGTCTCAATATGTTAATGAATATCTGTAGCCCTTTGTAAGGGCATTGCCCGCCTTCATTTTGGATTCAGGGGACCTACTCACCAAATTGCAAAATATCACATGGGATCAGGATTATTTGTGGGTTTCCATGGATGTGGTCTCCCTATACTCGATCATACAACACGATCTGGGTATGACGGCTGTCCGCCATTTTATAGAATACCCAGGTAGTTCTATACTCACAACCACATTCATTATGGAATCAATACTTTTTTTACTCACTCACAATTATTTTCTTTTTGAGCACGAATTTTATTTGCAACTTCGGGGTACAGCAATGGGGACAAGTTTTGCCCCCTCCTACGCCAACCTTTTTATGGGGTGGTGGGAGAACAACTTTATTTATAGTAGCACCAACACGTACAGGCACAATATTATTTTCTATAAACGTTTTATTGATGACCTTATTTTTATTTGGCACGGGAACACTGACACTTTATTAGAATTCATTAATTATTTAAATGATAACAGTCTAGACATTCACCTCACTGTTAATTATCATTCACATCACATAAGCTACCTGGACATTCTCTTTTATATAGACATTAATCAAAAAATACAATCTGATGTTTATAAGAAACCTAATTCAAGGAATTCATTTCTTAGAGCGGACAGCTGTCACCCCAGATCTGTGATTAAGGGAATACCTAAGGGTCAGTACCTCAGGCTGAGGAGAAACTGCTCAACCCACAGCGATTTCATCACTCAGTCTTTTGGAACTGACAAAAAAATTCATTGAGAGGGGATATGATCGGGAGACCCTCCAAACTACATTGCAGGAAGTCACGGAAATTGAGCGTGAAACTGTATTGCCGTCTGGATCCAGAATGAAGGATGGCTCTCGTACTATTAGTAGTAAAAAAAGAGAGACTAAGGAAGATGGGATTTGTCCTTTATTCATTTCCCAATTTAATAGATCAAGTCATCACGTAAATAAAATTGTTAATAAGCATTGGGAATTACTAAAAATGGATCCCATACTTCGTGAATACACAGAGGAAGGCCCAAAATTCGTATACAGAAGAGCCAAGACATTGGCCACATTTCTATCACCAAGCGTGATATCCACGCCGGTGAAAGATCCAGAACGTTTCTCCACTAAAGGATCCTTTAGATGTAATCATTGTAGTATGTGCAGTTTCATGAAGCCTGCTCGACATGTCTTTTCCCACAGCCCACATAAACGCCACACTATATATAGCTTTATTAATTGCAATACCACATTTGTGGTGTATCTTATTACCTGTGGCTGTGGGAAGAGATATGTCGGAAGGACCACAAGGGCTTTAAAGACGAGGATGCAGGAACATTGCAGATTGATTCGTAAACAAGATACTGATCATACTGTGTCTAAGCATTTTACGGAATGCAGACAGGGAGGCATAAACAGCTTGTCATTCATGGGTATTGAGAAGATAATGAAAAAAGAAAGAGGGGGAAGTATTGTAAAAGCATTAGACTGTAGAGAATTCTACTGGATATTCACTTTAAAAACAAGGTACCCAGACGGGATGAATGTTGAATGGAATATCAATCACTTCCTGAAATAAGACCATTCAGTATATATATTAAGATTTAAAACACACAAAAAATGTTAATATCATAGACATAATATATATATAAAAAACACTCACTGTCTACTGTTTTTTACTCAATTATCCCCCTATGTACACCAAAAGTCATCCTATTCTATTCTAGGAACCCATTAGTCCACCTTTGTTAAAGGGTTTATACTCAACAAAAAAACATTCATATGTCATCGCTCTGTTTGCCTCAGTATATTTTTTGTCATTTGCGTAATCAATGTATTCTGTTTTTTTCTGAAAAATGCATATTGCACCAAATAATTTGTGATAAGTCATGTATTTCTCTATGCTATTTTTTAGTTAACCACAGTATAGCAAGATTGTTCAAGAAATTTCTTTATACATAAATCCATATACCTAATATATAGTACTGAAGATGAAGAACATGATATTTCCAGCTGTAATGTACCTAACCCTCTTTCTTCTCCCCCTATAGGAATCCTTGACTCCTTTAGAGACGAATGTACACTTAGAGATATGGAAGATCTTTTTATCCAGGGTAATACATTAGATGACACACAAACACATATACTAGGAGACTGGGGGTCCAAACTTAAGGATAAATCTGTGTTTTATCCCACCTTTGCCAAAGGCCCATATCTCAGCATGTTTGAGAACCTGGTGGTTCGTGATCTCAGACTATTGGCTCAGGGGTTTTCCTTTGCCCATTCAGGGTATGATAATCTAAGCAAGGAAGAAAGAATTGCTATTAAGACTTTGCAGGATAATCCCATGCTAGTCATTAAGAATGCAGACAAAGGGGGGGCTGTGGTAGTGCAGAGTAGGGCTGACTACTTCAGGGAAGCATTTCGCCAAGTTGGAGATGTGTCCTCCTACTCTGTGCTGCCCCGGGACCCCACGAATTGTTTTTTGAAGGAACTCCTTGAGTTGGTAGATCTGGGGACGGCCACACATGTATTGACAAAATCTGAAACAGATTTCATTATCAATCCCCATCCTGTCATTCCCATATACCACCATCTCCCAAAGATCCATAAGACTTTGGTCGACCCTCCTGGTCGGCCGATAGTCTCCAGTATTGGATCTTTGGGAGATGGTTTGTCTCAATATGTTAATGAATATCTGTAGCCCTTTGTAAGGGCATTGCCCGCCTTCATTTTGGATTCAGGGGACCTACTCACCAAATTGCAAAATATCACATGGGATCAGGATTATTTGTGGGTTTCCATGGATGTGGTCTCCCTATACTCGATCATACAACACGATCTGGGTATGACGGCTGTCCGCCATTTTATAGAATACCCAGGTAGTTCTATACTCACAACCACATTCATTATGGAATCAATACTTTTTTTACTCACTCACAATTATTTTCTTTTTGAGCACGAATTTTATTTGCAACTTCGGGGTACAGCAATGGGGACAAGTTTTGCCCCCTCCTACGCCAACCTTTTTATGGGGTGGTGGGAGAACAACTTTATTTATAGTAGCACCAACACGTACAGGCACAATATTATTTTCTATAAACGTTTTATTGATGACCTTATTTTTATTTGGCACGGGAACACTGACACTTTATTAGAATTCATTAATTATTTAAATGATAACAGTCTAGACATTCACCTCACTGTTAATTATCATTCACATCACATAAGCTACCTGGACATTCTCTTTTATATAGACATTAATCAAAAAATACAATCTGATGTTTATAAGAAACCTAATTCAAGGAATTCATTTCTTAGAGCGGACAGCTGTCACCCCAGATCTGTGATTAAGGGAATACCTAAGGGTCAGTACCTCAGGCTGAGGAGAAACTGCTCAACCCACAGCGATTTCATCACTCAGTCTGGGGAACTGACAAAAAAATTCATTGAGAGGGGATATGATCGGGAGACCCTCCAAACTACATTGCAGGAAGTCACGGAAATTGAGCGTGAAACTGTATTGCCGTCTGGATCCAGAATGAAGGATGGCTCTCGTACTATTAGTAGTAAAAAAAGAGAGACTAAGGAAGATGGGATTTGTCCTTTATTCATTTCCCAATTTAATAGATCAAGTCATCACGTAAATAAAATTGTTAATAAGCATTGGGAATTACTAAAAATGGATCCCATACTTCGTGAATACACAGAGGAAGGCCCAAAATTCGTATACAGAAGAGCCAAGACATTGGCCACATTTCTATCACCAAGCGTGATATCCACGCCGGTGAAAGATCCAGAACGTTTCTCCACTAAAGGATCCTTTAGATGTAATCATTGTAGTATGTGCAGTTTCATGAAGCCTGCTCGACATGTCTTTTCCCACAGCCCACATAAACGCCACACTATATATAGCTTTATTAATTGCAATACCACATTTGTGGTGTATCTTATTACCTGTGGCTGTGGGAAGAGATATGTCGGAAGGACCACAAGGGCTTTAAAGACGAGGATGCAGGAACATTGCAGATTGATTCGTAAACAAGATACTGATCATACTGTGTCTAAGCATTTTACGGAATGCAGACAGGGAGGCATAAACAGCTTGTCATTCATGGGTATTGAGAAGATAATGAAAAAAGAAAGAGGGGGAAGTATTGTAAAAGCATTAGACTGTAGAGAATTCTACTGGATATTCACTTTAAAAACAAGGTACCCAGACGGGATGAATGTTGAATGGAATATCAATCACTTCCTGAAATAAGACCATTCAGTATATATATTAAGATTTAAAACACACAAAAAATGTTAATATCATAGACATAATATATATATAAAAAACACTCACTGTCTACTGTTTTTTACTCAATTATCCCCCTATGTACACCAAAAGTCATCCTATTCTATTCTAGGAACCCATTAGTCCACCTTTGTTAAAGGGTTTATACTCAACAAAAAAACATTCATATGTCATCGCTCTGTTTGCCTCAGTATATTTTTTGTCATTTGCGTAATCAATGTATTCTGTTTTTTTCTGAAAAATGCATATTGCACCAAATAATTTGTGATAAGTCATGTATTTCTCTATGCTATTTTTTACTTAACCACAGTATAGCAAGATTGTTCAAGAAATTTCTTTATACATAAATCCATATACCTAATATATAGTACTCCACATTATATAAATGTACAAATGCATTTATTGATTAATATGATATAAACTCCATCTCATTAATACGAGCAAGCAATTTGCTGTTCTTTAGATATAGGTATAAGATCCATTTACACCTTTTTAATTTGTTTTAATATTATTCTTTTAGAATTCTTTTAAGTAATAAAATTAATTTTGATACAATAATTTTTGTTCTAACACATAATAGTGTTGGATTATGTATTTTTCTAATATATTCATATTTTTCCTTATACTTTTCTCATATATTCTTTTCTTAATATTTTTTGGCAATATTTCTCTATATACATTTTTTGTTAAGTTTTATCCAAATGTATATAATTATTTCTTTTGTGATTAGTTCTGTATTTATATAATAGTTATATATTCATTATTTGTATATGTTATATTTGTAGTTGCCTGCCTGGTGATTTTCAGTAGCCTGTAAATGTTCTCATACAATTTAATGTTTATACATGCCTCCTAGTCAGTAGTGGATCGCATGTCAGGTTTTTATTACTGGGGGAGTTGGAGGTAGCATCTGCGCATGCGCCGATACGGGGAGTAGGAAGGGAGCCTACGCGGCTCTCGGAGGCGTGCTCTCAGTGTGGAGGCCGTCCTGAGAGGCGTGCCGATCGTGATGAGCACGGCTGGGGCTTGCAGGGACTCCCAGAATGCTCTGGCGCGCGGCGCATGCGCGGCGTGCACGATTCCCATTGGTCTGATGACGCGCAATGACGTCACTATTGGCGCGAAAACCCGGCGGGCAGCTGCATTTAAACTGATGATTTTATAGTATACAGCACTTCTTGAAAAAGTTCTCTCTGAACGAAACGCGTTGAAGTTTGCTGCTGTCCCACATCCAGATGATCTATAAATAAAGGATTTTTATTGCAAGACCTGCTCTTATCATCCTTGCTGTGCGCTGCACACCCTGGCCTTTACAGAAAGAGACCAACCTACTGTTGATTACACAAACCTAATCAATACCAAGATGCACTCAAATTTAGCCTTTCATTTTATGGGCTCACCAGTTATATTAAATGACCAACTGTTCTTCCACTCAAGATGAGTAATGGTCAGAATTTAGGCAGGATTCTGGTTATAATAACTGATAGCAAAAGTTATTCCATTATATGTGATTTTACTTGTGTAACCCTGTTCCAATAATCTCACATAGGGTCTCTCTTGGGGAAACATGCGCTGGTTACTTCTTTGAGTGTGGTACAAACCTGTTGGTAACAGTGGGCCCTGGGTCTCCCGCATGGTGGTATAGGGGAATGACAGGACAGGCTTCTGGGGTCTTGCCCGAATAGTACTCACAGGTGCAGCGCCTCCATCTCTTGCTGTCCCCAGGTGTATGGGGAGAAGTCTCTGCAGGAGTATCTCTTTACCTTCTTCCCAATAGACTTCACTCTCAGGCCATAAGTATAGTAAAACACAGATCTCTTTATTCTCTTCGTATCCAACACAGCAGTCAGATCTTAGCTTGTAGGGCACTACCCTCAGGATGTCCCTGGACCTCACTCCCAGCCAAAGGGCAACAGGAGTTCCAGCTCTTCCCTTACTCTCTGGTAAAAGGGAACAGTCTCCCACCACTCCCCTAAGGGAGGGCACACAGTGTACAGAGCCCTGCACACTGCACTCGGGTAGACCAGCCACTCTCATGGTAGAGGCAACTCCTAAATACAGGAAGTGCAGTGCCATAAATACAGATCCAGTAGGAACACCCCTGTGCCTTTGATTGGACACAAGGCCTGATTGCTACCTTCTCTGACTCAATGCACTGCAATGAGTGTGTAAAACCCATGATTACTCCTGGCAACCTACCCTTACTAGGCATTACTGCCAGGAGGACAGCAGACCTATAGCCCAAAACCAATCAGGGCTACACTTTTTTCTGTTTTTTATAATATTCATGTCCTTGTATTGAATAGGTGTAAGTGAAACAGGGAAAGGTTGTTGAGGCATATGCTGTAGAGTAAACACTAGTGTCAATGGGGTGGAGGCTTCTGGGAAAGGGCTTCAAATCAGTAACAAGGAGATGATATAAAGAAATCTGTTACGATATAACATTGATGTGTAAACCCTATAAAATAAGGTTTCCCTATCCATAATCCCCATAACATTAAATTACCAGCTGGCCAATGACGTATGCCACGTTCAGACAGTGGGTGTTATTTATTAAACTGCCAACTTATTTTCAAAGGGAGTTTTTGTGTGACAGTGCCCCGATCGGTACTATCACAGTACAATGAATTTTACTAAGGGGGGAATAACTCTGGACACTAGGAATTAAATTGCTTAATTTGTAAAAAGATGAGACTTCTGGAGCAATTGTAAATGGTGAAACATTTGAAAACTGTAAGTTAGAATGTACATTACCTCGTATCTAAACTCAATACTTGTACATTTTCATTATATGTGGATCACTAGAAGCCTGTAAGAATGTACTGTCTGTATTCCTAATTCACGAGGGGACATTGCAATAAGGTCCCACATTTATACAGTACCAGAGAGACAGCAGGCTACCTAAAAAATAACAGTAAAGAAAGGGAAATCACAGAGTTTTCTTTATCAACCAATAATGTTCAGCTAACATGCTTCCACATTGCATTACTGTATTTTGTTCAATGTACAGTCATAAAAAAAATATTTTGGTTAGCACCATTTATAACCCTTTGGGTGGCGTTTGACATAACTACAAAGTGGCATGGGTTCTGGCACTCCCAGGCCCCATAACGTGGGACAGTAGCTTCATCATATTGTAACTGCTAGTTTTTCTAGGGAAGATCACGTTGCGACCGAAAGAGGAACGGATGCTGCGGTTATTTGATTGTTCCTAAAGTGCGGTCCCCTTATTGCAAAGTGCTGGAAGGGTTGTGGCAGTCTGACGCTGCAGCTCTTCTGGTACTCAAAGGGTTAAAGCAGCAGATGTAAAAGATCTCATCTTGCCTGTAAGAGATGTTTGCAGAGGTATGCTAACGGAGACAGTTTCGGGTGAAATTAACATAAGGCTTTATTGCCTGTTCCTTTAAACAACACAGCAAAGAAAAATATACATAAAACAACAAACACCTATCCCAGTGTAAGGGCTAACTCACTCCCCAGTCCCTATCTGTAAGACTGGGGTGGTAGCCCCTTACCAGCATACCACCCCCAAAGTCTCAGCGGTACCTTAAAGCAGGTGGCCTTCAGATAAGTGGAGTCTTGGTGTCATGGTGTGTTTGACAGTCCAACCTCTGGCAGGTTCCTGGGTCCTCTGGGTCCAGGAAAAGAGGTTTTTGTCCCCTTCTGTCTTGTTTTCAATACTCAGTCCTCCAGTGCACTCAAGACCTTTCCTCATGTCAACACCCTTGTGTGCTGAGGAAAATCTCTCTCCTGTGTCCACATGACACTCTTTCACAGATCTCTGATTAGTCCAGGTGGAGACTGGCTAATTGAGTGGCTGCAGTTAACAAGCTCCATGGTGGATTCAGAGCTCTGAGGCAGCTTTTCCGTGTTACATACCTTCCCTGTTTGTGGGAAGCTCGGGCTTACCACGGCCAAAGCCCATCCTTCCACTCTCACTCGAGATACATCTGTGGCTCGAATGAGAATGGATGGTGTAGGAGAACCCTCTGTCACTCTGTGATTGGAGCCTTTTCTCCAAGTTACTAATATCTCCTCAAGACGGTACTTGAAATCAGCAGTCTTCAGTCGCTCGAGGAGGACTTTTCCAAGCACAGTGTTTCTTCTGACCGCTTGGTCACGTATTTTCTCCTGAGTTGGGCAATCCTTTCTTCCCTGAGTTTAGGGTGACCACCTGCATCGGGTTCTGTAGCCATATTTACGGGTGGTTCAAGCTGGGCGGAGTTTTCATCCATACCGATTGACTCCTGTGGCAACTCAGTTTGGTAGTTACCTAGTGTTGTACCTGTAGAGGTGTGAACACTGAAACAGTTCTGCCTCAATCTAGTCAAAGATTGCATCTTTCTAGTGGCTATTTCCATTGTGACGACTCTAGCTTGGGCCATGGGGCCACAGTAGCAGAACTCAATTGGCATTGTGCTTCTCAGTCGTAATTCTGTTCTTCTTTCCTGAATTATGTGGAAAACCGATAGTAGTATGAAGATGGCATTGCAGGTGCGCTTATAGCAACGCACAGATTGCTTGGTTGTGATGTATGTCTAGATTTAATCACCCCAACATCTTCCTTCATTTTTTTGTAGCACCTTTGCTGCAGACACTTCCTAACATTTGACTGGAGTAAAATGACACATTGCTTCAAATGTTCATAGTTCTCTCTTTGTTGTCTAATTCTCCATATGGATTGGAGAAGGCAGGCTGCTTTATTTGGGTAATTTAGCCGATGCATTTCCATTCCTCTGTAGGTAGCCTGTACAGTGAGTGCTGCAGAGCGTTTGCGCAGATACCCCTTTCTTTCCAACCTCGCTTGGACAAGAGCTTTGTAGTATTTCTGAATGACTGCTGCTTTTCTCCCTTTTTAACAAGTTTAGCTCATCAGCGAGAGAATCCTGTTTCTGGAGCTTGCTCTGAGTGTGCATCAATGCATCCTTCACTATATTTTGGAGCTCTGTGGATTTCTTTGCTAGAGCCACAGCTGCTTGCCTCAGTTTCTGGACCTTCTTGTGCTCCATCTTGTACCGAGTCACCTGGCCTCTAAGCTTGGCCTCCAGCGATGTTCTGGTGATGTTCAGGCTAGCCTTCAGTTCCTCATGCTGCTCTGCCGGGACACACTGAGTAATCAGACGTTCCTGCAGCACTTGTAATTTTTTAGCAGACTGCAGATTTTCTTCCTGCAGAGATAGCTGCTTCTCTTCAGCATTCTATAGGTGCGTACGCAGACCTTGCAGTTGGTTCTGCAGTATACGCTCTGCTTGTGTGCATTGCTCCAATGCTTCTAACTTTCAATAGTTTCTGTATTTTTTTCTAGCTCGTGGAGCTATTCATTCTTTTCATTGACGTGGTCTGTCAAATCAGAATTTTCTTTTTTCAGCCTTGTATTTATTCTTTTTACAGTCTCTATAATATTCAGGGCCTCTTTGTAGTCCTCCTTCCATTTACGCACTTCTAAGTTGAGACTCTTGGTCTCCTGGAATGAGACTTCTATCTCTATGTTGAGGGTGTGACGCTCCTTCTGAGAAAATTTAAGATCCATACTAAGGGGCCTATGCACTAAGCTCCGAGCTTTCGCACCGGCCTGAAAAAAATTAGCACGTCCGATAAAAAATGAAGCTGGCGGCGCGATTCACTAAGGCCCTCAGCCCATTTTTTAGCGGACGTGCCCAAAACTGGCTTATCGTGCGTGCAATGTATTTTCCCCCTGCTATCGCACTTAAAGTTCCCGTACGCTAGCTGTAACATATAATCAGGTGGCTGTAAGCCATTTTAAGGCTAAATGTGACGTCACAAGCCCTATTTAAGGCCGTGATGCTTCATTTGAGCCCAAGAAGCCGACGAGACAGCATCGGCTGGGATTTAACATGGGGATATTTTGGATTGACAGATGAAGAAAGAAGATAAAGAAGAACAAGAAATGGTGACAGATGAAGATAGAAGAAGGTGATTAAAGAAAGAAAAAAGAAGATTGGGGTACCTGATCCAGATCTTCATGGCGGATGGCATCCTGTTTCCTCGGGAGTCGGAGGGCCACCGCTTCTAATGGTAAGTAATATATTCAATGTTTGTAAATGTCTCTTTTCAAAGGTTTCTTCATTGGATGTGTTTTTTTATTTTTTGGGGGAGGCACATTGACTGATAATATATTAATCAGTACCACTTTAGGGTACAGATTAATACATTATTATTACAATATTTGGGGGGCATTTGTGGCTTGGTATTGCTGTTGTTTTTTTTAATGTCAGTTTCTTATGTGGATGTCATTGTTTTTTTTCCCTGCTTAATGTAATAAAATGTTTGCAATTGGTGTTCGTTTGCAGTTAATGTTGTATTATGTTGGCTAATGCGTTTTATGGTTCTTTCAGAGATTATTTGAATGTATTTCTTTGTCTTTTAATGTTTACATTCATTAATGTTGTTGTAATTCATTGGTTTGATTGATTAGTGTTACTATTCATTTTGAGTTGGTTTAGGAATTAATTGGTTTCATTGGTTAATGGTTTAATTAAATAATTGTTGATGTTACTGCTTGTATTGATTGGATTAGCTGGCTGCTGTTTTTATTGATTTTATTTAGGTATTCTAATGCAGTGCTTAATAATGGGCAAATAATCTATTATCCATATCTAGATAATAGTTATTTTGCACATTATTGTACTGTATATGTTAGGGGGGTGTATTTAGTTAGAAATATTGTTTAGTATTTTTGTTGGCACAACATTGGTACCGCAGGCCCGCGGGTACCCCGGGACTCCCGCGGGGACCCCGGGACGGCCGCGGGGTAATCCGGGGACACCCGCGCGACCCCCGGCCTCCCTCGGGGACCCCTGCGGGGTCAGCCGGGGACACCTGCCGGCCTGTTGTATTGGTTTTGTGCCTGCAAAAAAGGTAAACAAAGAATTTTTTCTAAGTCTTGCTTTTTTATCACCAGTGTTTAGCTGGTTTTGTGCCTGCAAAAAGGTAAACAAAGAATTTTTTCTAAGTCTTGCTTTTTTATCACCAGTCTTTAGCTGGTGAGCTTTATTCAGCGCAACTTTCACGTACGATCAGTTTGCGTTGCTTAGTGAATCCCGCAGAAGGGCAGGATTCAGCGCAAACAGCTGATCGTACGATCAAAGTTGGACTTAGAAAAAATTTCAAGGAAAAGCTAGTAAATTCATGCTGGATTCAGAGCTCTGAGGCAGCTTTTCACTAAAACAAGGATAAGGCTAAGGTACCGCTGCACGCACCTGCATGCGCGCCTGGCGTCCTGGCGGCATGTGCACAGCGCTAAACCGCGATCTGCGGTCTGTAGGCAGCTTTCTGCAGCGATCGAAGGCATGGGGTGTGTGGCCTAAATGGGGAGTGGGCGTGGCCTAAATAGGGCGGGTGGGCGAGCCATGAATTTGATAGGCTGCCATTGATTCGAAGTGTATGTGTGTGTCATCTCATCCATGCCAGCTCTGATATCGGACACAGTAACCATGGAAATACCCAACAAGGGTCAGTGTCAGAGAGGGGTCGTGACATCATTGCAAAGCAATGGCATTGAATGGGTCAATAATAATTTTTTTTGTTAACTAAAAGTATGCAGAATAATCCCGATTGGAAATGAGTAGGACTCAGTTGACCTCTTATTGCGTTGCAATGCATATGTATATGTGTATGTGTATGTATATGCATATGTATATATATATATATATATATATATATATATATATATATATATATATATATATATATATATATATATATAATCAGTGGTTGACAAATTACCAAAAAATCTACTCGCCACACAAAAAAATCTACTCGCCACCTAGTACCAAACGTGTGCTGCTTGGGCCAATATTTACTCGCCCGGGGGTTAAATCCACTCGCCCGGGGCGAGCAAATGTATAGGTTTGTCGAACACTGTATATAATATATATTTTTAAAATATTTTTTTTTAATTCCCCCCCCCTTCAATCTCTATCTCCCCCTTCTTCAATCCCCCCTCTCCCCAATCCCCCCTCTCCTCACCCTATATACATACACACAGACGTTTTAAACATATATATTTTACCCTTTAAACCATACAACTCCATAAAACTACATCTCCCAGCACTCTCTGCGGTCTGATACTACATTACTCTCTCTGCCTCGGATTGGTTCCCGGCGCACCATGTGACATGTCGCGGCACGTGAACACAATCCAGTTGTATCCCCTGCCGGCTGACGCATCACAGTATGAAGTGAGCCAGAAAATGAGGTGACACCGGATCCTGCTACAGAGGTGGTAAAGGGTTGGTGTAAAGTGTGCACGCCGCCGTGCGCCGCCGTCACCCGCGGGAACCTAGCCTTAGTCCATGTTACATTAACATTTCAGTGGATGTTTTTATTTTTTAAATCAGATGCTTCCTTCATGAGATATTAGCAGTTGAAATATGAAGTGTCTGGGAGGTAAAAATGGATGTCTTCCCACAGCTCAGCGCCGCCTAAAGGTTACCATGGGCACCTCAGATTAGAGATGAAGGAAATAATGATTAAAATTTTTTTTTTTTTAATGATCAGATTAATGTGGCGGCCCGATAATAAGATATATGTATTAAACTCATATAGGCTGCTATTGGGATTGCTACTTTAATGTAACAACCTCACATACGTGTAGGTCAAATTATTCTTTTAAATAATTTATGGTAATAATTGTAGGCTTGTCAGGAGGATGCTGGTTAGTAGAGATGAGCGGACTTGTCTGAATCCATTCCACAGATTTTAAAGCGCTATGTATCTGGGTGACGCCATATAAATAAAGATATACATACATACATATTTATATATTCGTCCCATAATAATTCCATTGACGGGTTCAAATTCAATTTGCAGGTTCGGATTCCGAATCAGTAAAATGGATATAAGGGTAAAAGGGAAAAAACAGCATCTGCCTTTTTGAGACTGATCCACGGAATTCCTTAGAGGAAAGAAACTGGTGGATTTGTATTCTGTATAACATTTTGCCCATCTGAACTGGTTAGGCCTTCTGAAAGTGTGAATGGTGCCGGAGAATCGGATGGAGCAGGATAAAGAGTTCCTTAGATGGGGTGCAGCCTGGAGAAGTTAATGAGAGAAAGTAATGAGGGAGGGGAGCAGTAGGTCATGACCCAAGATTGCATGTGGAAGAGTACTGGTGAACTAGTTTGGAAATGGAGAGAGATGGTGTGACAGGGTGAATGAACGTCACCAGCCATATACCTGGCAAACATATGTCTAAGTTTGCAGTGCAGCAGTGACGAGGTTAACTTTCAGTGGAGAAGGGCTGCTTAATGACTCTTAACCCCAGCTGCATAATCAAGGTGTTTAAAACCCCCAGGCTACACACACATGAGAGCTAGCTGGTCAGGAGACAGGACTGAAAATACTGAAGAGATTACTGCTATAAGGTCTCTGTTGCAAAGTACATATGTGATGAACTGTCTGTGTCCTGCATGCAAAAGAGAAGCTGCCTTGTTTTCTAAGCTGAAGAGAAGCTATTTTGTTTTGTCTGCTAAAAAGAAGCTATTTTGTTTTGTCTGCTGAAGAAGAAGCTATTTTCTTTTTGTCTGCTGATGAGAAGCTATTTTGTTTTTGTGTGCTGTATGTTTTAAGGCTCAATAAATAAGCCTTATCAAGAGAACCCGCGTGTGTGGTTGCATGTACCCTGCAACAGATGGGCAATATAAGGCTTTGTACAGATGCAATGTTAAATTAAATTAGTTTTGGTTGCAAGAAAACTGCAGCTGAACAGAGCCCGACAGCGGCCTGAATGTGGCTTCCCCACGCCATAAACACAGTACACTGGTTGGTCTGAAAGGATTAACACAGCAAGGGTCATCTGCATCTGAATGGGACACCCGCTGCGTTAATCCAACTGAGACGCACTGGTCTGGAAGAGCTTCGCAGAGAGAAGCAGTCTCTCTCTCTCTGTGCCTCCCCGCACAGCTCTTACAGCTGATCTCACTATTTTTATTATTATTTTCAGTATATAGGATTGAAGCAGGGGTCTGTGGAAGGGGTTGTAAGGGGTTAGTTGCCCTAGGGAGGGTGGTTAGTCCTTTTGGGGGGTAGAGGGGTTAACCCCTTCATTACCTTAGTGGTTAGCTGATAAGGAAATGAAGCTCTGCTTTTATTTTATTTTTAGTAAATACAGCTGGATTGAAGCAGGGGGTCTCCGGAGCTGAACAACGTTACTTTCAGGTCCAGCAATCTCCTGCTTCCCAAGGTACAGGCCTCAATATGGGTTGGCCGTATTTCCTGCAAGTTTACATTTCCCAGTCACGTGGTCCGTGATGTGGGACATTTAAACTTGCAGGAGAAACCGGCACTCGATACAGAATTCTGTACCTCGGAAAGCAGGAGGTTCCCGGACCTGAAATTAATGTGGTTCATCTCCTGAGATCCCCTACTTCAATCATATGTACTAAAAATAATAATAAAAATAGCGAGATCAGCTGCAAGAGCTTTGCGGGGAGACACAGAAAGAGGGACTGCTTCTCTCTGCGCAGCTGTTTCAGATTGTAGCAGCTCGGTAGGATTAACGCAGCGGGAGTTCAAATAAGGAGCAAGGAACCCCACTACATTAATCTTTATGGGAAATTCCCTCAGCGAAGGGCTGTGAACATGCTTGGCCACGAGATTACAGCCGCAATTGGACCGCGGTCCACCCGCTACAAAAGATGGGGGAACTTACATTTTATTCTGCTGGGTATGGGTAGCAATTTGCACAGTGCAGAGGTAGAATAGTTGGCAAAGTGGCATCAGAATTTAGGAAGGATTGGAGGGGGTCAGTCGCAAGAGAGGGAGACAAACCTGGTTCAGTGTTTTGCAGTGTCTAAGAGTGTATTTTAATCGGAGTTCCTAAGAACCTTTTGGGTTTTGCAGGCATCCCTAAAGGACTCCATGCAATTTGAAAATGTTGCCAAAAACAAATAAATTTACAACGCATGTGATCTCAGACGTGCTATTAGAGAGGGTTTGGGTTCCTTACAATGCATCTGATCTCAGGCACATTTTTTATTTTTTTGTTTCGAATAGTTTTATTGCGTTTTACAGCATATGTGAAATCAAAACCTTACAGCAGGTATCAAATACAGTTGTATAGAATCAACTCTACATATCCACATCTAACCTTCCGTTGTTTCCCCTAATCAGCTGATACATAGGTGTTGACTTCGTGATCCTTTTGGCTGATCCAAGCAACTGAGCTATACCATTGCTGTCTATTAAACTCAAACAGGGGGACAGACAATAAAATAAAATAAACTATATTACGAAAAGACACCCTTGGGATGGCTGGGAGAGTATGGCTGGGGGGGTGGGGAGATTACCAGGGGGAGGAGGAGGGGGGATTCCCTCATTTCCTTCGTCCCAAGCTCAGCATCAATCCAATGTTTCTCTTCTGTTAATTTTAGTGTTCGATCCATGGTTCCCATGTTCTATAAAAGGTATCTGCTGATTGTTTCAAGAATGCAGTTAGTTTCTCCATGGTCATTACCTCGTTAATTCGTCTCTCTACTGTGCGTTTGGAAGGTGGGGCTATTTTTTTCCATGGGGCCGCGATTGAACACCTGGTTGCTATCAATATGAATGAGATTAGCCTTCTCAGTGGGTGTCTTATATCTTCTATTGGTTTTGCAAGCAAATATATGAGGGGGTCCACTGGGATCGTTTCCTCTGTGGTGTCTTTTATAATTACTTTAATCATTAGCCAAAATTTCTGTATTGCGGGGCACGTCCACCATATGTGCGCCATTTCCCCTTTCTGTCCGCAATTCCTTCAACAGAGGTCTCGGACTTCTGGGTATATCTGTCTAAGTCTATCTGGGGTTAAGTACCAATGGAATAGGATTTTATATATGTTTTTCTTTGTCGTGGTGCATATTGATGTTTTGGCCGCGTATTTCAAAATATCTTCCCACTCATCTCTGTCTATAGCAGGCCTGCACAACTCCAGTCCTCGAGGACCGCAAACAGGCCAGGTATGACTGAGCCACTAATGCTGAAGTAGGGATATCCTGGAAACCTGGCCTGTTTGCGGCCCTCGAGGACTGGAGTTGTGCAGGCCTGGTCTATAGTAACATTTAAATCCTCGGCCCACTTAAGCCTGTAGTTATAATCAAAGGTGTTTCCCGAGGCCTCCATTCCCAGGTACATTTTCGTAATCAACCCTTTCTGATATAATCCTTTCTGACAGTATGACTCGAAGCTGGTAATCTGAAGAAAGGCTGAGTTGTGTGATATCTTGTTCACAAAATGTCGTAACTGAAGATATTTAAATATATGAAGGTCAGGAGCCTCATATTTGGCGCATAGTTCCTGGAAGCTAAGAATCTTCCCCTTACACAGAAGGTCTGCAACTGTCCGTATATTTTTATTATTATATCAATCGAACTGTTTAGGTTCACATCCCGGTGGAAAATCCGGATTATTGAGAAGAAGTGTTAACTGGGATGTAGATGAGCTAAGTTTATATTTTCCTTTGGTTTTATTCCAAATGGTCCACGTGCATCCCATCGGGCCCAATTTGAATCTTTTAGTATCCGACTTCTGTCCCCCGGAGGACCATAGGGAATTTGCTAGTGAGGTACCCCCTGAATAATGTGATTCAATACCCAGCCAGAAAAACAGCCGCGGATCAGCATTCCAGACCACTGCCTGCCTCAACTGAGCAGCCTGGTAGTATTTTAGTATGTCCGAGACCCCCATACCTCCCCTTGCTCTCAATGCTGATGTAGCCAGGTCCCCCTTCCGTTGTAGACCCCCCCCCCCCTTCCGGGTACTCACTGCGGTCGGTAGCGGGGAGGTGTGGAGGCATGTGGGGGCTCAGCGCGCTCTCCTCTTGATGCGGCCGGTTGCCGGGGACGCGTGCGGACGGTTGCCGGGACGCGGTCGCGTTGCGAGGCCCCCGGCGGTTCCCGATGCAGGGCGGCGCCATCACTCATTGCCTCGCGCATGCGCAGAAGACCCAGGCGACGGGAGGCACAGAGAAGCTCGAGCATGCGCAGAACAAGAACATTTTAACTGATATTATTCTTCCAATCCAAGAGATATGATATTTTTTCCATTTTTGTAAGTCCTTCTTAATATTATCAAATAAAGGGGGGTAGTTGCATTGGAAGAGGGAGCAATAGTATCTGGCTATTTTGACTCCCAGATACTGTACTTGATGTGAGAATTACTCCATTTGTACTTAAAATTTGTTTGTAGCAGATCAATTTCTTATTTTGGGAGGGTCAAATTTAGGGCTTCTGATTTGTCATTATTTATTTTATAGCCTGAGACTTTGCCAAATTCTTTTAATGCGGATTGGAGGTTGGGAAGGGTTATTTGGGAGTTTGTCAAGGATACGATAATATTGTCCGCGAATAGGGATATTTTGTAATCTGTGTCACCTATGGTAATACCTTGGATGTCTGGATTGTTTCTAATATTTGAGGCAAGGGGTTTTGACAGCGCAAAGAGCAGGGGAGACAGGGGGCAGCCCTATCTGGTGCTGTTTTGGATTTTTATTGAGTCTCCGTATTTTTACGGGTCCTGTGTAGGCAACCTTCTACATTCCTAGAATCCTACACAGGTGGAGGCGCTGAAAACCAGAACGTTCCAGAGATTCACCCCAGGCTTTCACTAGCGGAGGCTCAGGCCTCCTGTGAGCCTGACAGGTATAACGCACCTCACCAGGTAACATTAGGTTCCCCGCACACACACACTATATGCGATTGGGTGGGGGAATACCCGTTACACTAACATGACTGATCTCACCATCCTCTGCCTTAAGTTCTGCCAAATAAATTGGAAGATTAGCCTTTGTAGATTTTTTTAATTCTGAGATTGGAATTTAGATTGGGAGAGTCTGAAAGTAGTATAGCAGTCTAGGAAGAATGTTCATTTTAACTGATATTATTCTTCCAATCCAAGAGATATGATATTTTTTCCATTTTTGTAAGTCCTTCTTAATATTATCAAATAAAGGGGGGTAGTTGCATTGGAAGAGGGAGCAATAGTATCTGGCTATTTTGACTCCCAGATACAGGCATACCCCGCATTAACGTACACAATGGGACCGGAGCATGTATGTAAAGTGAAAATGTACTTAAAGTGAAGCACTCCCTTTTGCCCACTTTTGATGCATGTACTGTTCTGCAATTGTCATATACGTGCATAACTGATGTAAATAACGCATGTGTAACAGGATCTATAGTCTCCCCGCTTGTGCACAGCTTCGGTACAGGTAGGGAGCCAGTATTGTTGTTCAGGACGTGCTGACAGGCGCATGCGTGAGCTGCTGTTTGCCTATTGAGCGAAATGTACTTACTCGCGAGTGTACTTAAAGTGAGTGTCCTTAAAGCGGGGTATGCCTGTACTTAATGTGAGAATTACTCCATTTGTACTTAAAATTTGTTTGTAGCAGATCAATTTCTTATTTTGGGAGGGTCAAATTTAGGGCTTCTGATTTGTCATTATTTATTTTATAGCCAGAGACTTTGCCAAATTCTTTTAATGCGGATTGGAGGTTGGGAAGGGTTATTTGGGAGTTTGTCAAGGATACGATAATATTGTCCGCGAATAGGGATATTTTGTAATCTGTGTCACCTATGGTAATACCTTGGATGTCTGGATTGTTTCTAATATTTGAGGCGAGGGGTTTTGACAGCGCAAAGAGCAGGGGAGACAGGGGGCAGCCCTATCTGGTGCTGTTTTGGATTTTTATTGAGTCTCCGTATTTTTACGGAAGTTTGACCGAGGTTGTAGGATTCTGATATAGGACTCTAACACCCTCTAGAAATGGGCCCCTGAATCCAAATTTTTGCATTGTTCTATCTAAAAATTGACAATTTATTCTATCAATGCCTTCTCCGCATCAAGGCTCAGCAAGATCGCCTTAGTTCCGGTGAGATGCACGTGTTCAATAATATCAATTATTTTCTGTGTATTGTCTGAGGCTTGCCTACCCGAGATAAACCATACCTGGTATATATGGATCAACCTATGCAAGATAGGGTTTAGTTTATTTACTAGGATTTTACTATAGATCTTAAGATCCGTGTTTAGTAAAGAGATTGGGTGGTAACTGCCACATTGGAGCGAGTCTCGGCATTCTTTATGTATTGTGGCTACGTTCGCTGCCGCCATTGGGCGTTGGGATCTGATCGCCCTCCAGGAACGAGTTAAACAGCTCCAACATTGGAAGAAACATTTTATAATATATGTTTGAAAGTCCATTTGGTCCCAGGGATTTTGCTGCCTTTAGCGCTTTAATTGCCTCCACTAGTTCAAGCTGTGTTATTTTCTTATTTAAGGTGTCTGCCTCCATTTGAGTCAGTTGGGGAAGTTTGCAGTTTTTTAGACATTTTGAGATTGCATCTGTATTTGAGTTTTTCTTCCCAGGAGGAACCAGGTTGTATAGGTTCGTATAAAATTTGGTAAACTCTTGGGCTATCTCTTTTTCATTATGTAGGATTTTACCGGTTTTACATTTTATTGTAGATTTTTGTGATCTGACCCTTATCCCTCAGTCTATTAGCTAATAATGTATCTGCTTTATTACCTTTATCAAAATATCTCTGGTTGGTCCATTTTAATGCTCTTTCCGTAACTTCTAGTGGAACCTGTGCTAATGTTAACCTAGCTGCTGAGAGGGATTTGTATATTCTTTTTGACGAGTTGTTTTTATGCTGTAGTTCTAATTTTGTTATTTTGTCTATTGCTTCATTATATGCTTTGAGATTACTTTTTTTCTTATGTGATATGATGGAGATGAAGTCCCCTTGTATTGTTGCCTTATGGGCTTCCCATAGCATCGCAGATGTTGAAACCGTTCCCTTATTTGTATTAAAGTATTCTGTTAGTGATAGGAGGGAGGGGGTAAGGGCGGGAGCGGGAGAGGGGGAAGGGGGGGGAGGGGGGGAGGGGGCGGGGGAGGAGTGGAAGGGATGATGCATAGTGCATGGAGTGAGAGCACCTATTTTCCTCTAGTCTATATCTGTTTGCTACCCTGTGTTTCAGGATTTTTCTCCATTTGTAGAGATCTGTAGGGGGGGGCGGAGTCTCAAACCACTTCCTACCTAAACATTTTAGCCTTTTGGTCTTATAACTTCATCGGAGTTTATTTAAACATTTCTATTATCCACCAAACATTTCTGAACATATCTGAATTGGATAACACAAACATTAAGCACACCCATATGAGTGAGGGATGCGTTTAACTTGGATGTTGCTTGTCCCTTCGTGTAGTTATTATTATCTAGTGCAGCTAATGGAGTAGAGGATCCTTGTTTAGGGATTGTCTCCTTTTGTGTAAGGGATCCTCAGTAAAGTCTCCACTCACCCACCAAATCTTGGGTGATGCTGCTGTTGAGCCTCTCTGCTTCTCTCCCTTCATAATGGAACCTTTTGTGGCATCATGTCTAACTAGTTGGGGGTGAGCCTCCGTGATCCTGCATCAGTCTCTCATGACTCAGGACCCACTCTTGTTGCGTGAGGCAGCCTCATTGGCCCACAGGGCCGACTGGGACCCATTGCCTTATCCCCCATCCATATAATTATATCTAGTGACTGCCTGGTCACATGATCTTCCCAACAGAACTTTGTATCTTTGGTCCTCTTCTATTGCACTGACAGCGATTTAGTGAACCCCCAAGTCGAATCTTCACCGATCTATCACAGGAGAACGGATCGATCGGCAACATAGCTAATTACTTATCATTGTGTAGATTGTATTGATGCACATGTAGCCTAGCCTCTGGCCGCTACTTCTTTTCCTGGGCCCTACCAGTGTAAGTCCTTATAGGTGCAGGCAGTGGATTGGCTAATTCCTTCAAATAGGCCATGTGTGCTTTTGCAGCTTTGGATATATTAGATGTATCCAAGGGCGGGCCTAGCAACAGCCTGAGAGTGTAAGCTGAGGGGTGGGTACTGATTGGACAACATACTAAATGTGATGGCCTATCAGTATCCAGATATGGCTTGTTATGAGTCAGAGTTACAGTGACACCCAAAGGATATAAATACTGGCACTCTCCCAAAGTTCTGGGTTCTCTCTCTCTGTCTCTCTCCTCCCTCTGTGGAGTGAGGATCAACTGCCCTTGGTCTCACTAGGAGGCCTAGGAGGGGAACCATTGATATGAGTAGGCCAACGAAGAATATAATGCCATGCTGTGAGATATGTACCTACAATAAAAACAGTTGTACAATCACCAGTGTGATCACTATCTGAGAATCAAGAACAAGGTGTCAGTATGGATTCTCCTTCCATCCAAAGGACCCATACTGACTGGAGGCGCTGCACCACAGAACTAAGGTAACCTGTCCTGTCCTCCCCACCCAGCCCTCCTGTTGCCACACAGATACAGCACAACACCCAAATGGAGTAGCCAGAGAAGCAGATGACCCCAATATCACTTAGGGTGGGGTACAAGGGCTACATACATATTAAAGGGATTTTTTTTTTTAAACCCTAGCAGCTTTACCTGACATTACCTGTCACCATACGGTTTGCAACTAGTTTGCTTGACATTAGGAACATTTGTTATATTCTGTGTCAAAACTAAATGACACTTGAAATATTTTTAATGGTTTGGACAAATTATCGGAATTCAGATTTCGTGTCAGAGTCATAATAACATTATCACAAAACAAAAGGAAGTTCAAGGGAGATGTGCACTGTACATGAATGGATAACTCTCATATATGCTTTATTTCAGACAGATACTGCCCTCAGACTGACCCCAAATGAACAGGCAAAGCACATTAATCATCTGAGCACAGCTACAGCATAGCAAAACCAGAAAAGCAGACCAATGAAGTACTAAAATCGCCGAACGATATCTTTTATTTGTGTGGCACCAACATTTTCCGCAGTGCAGTACATGTGGGAGGGAAAAAAACAATTGTGTTGCACTCAAGATATTTAAAGTGGAGTAATATAGTGAAAAACAATTATAAGTAAGAGTACATAAGGCAATGTATACAATAGTGCATGTGAAAGTGTAAAATGTATCTAAAAATTATGAGAAACCAAGTGAAATGGTGTTGGGAAAAAATACACACATGGAAAAAAAAAATACTTTTCTTTTGAATTTAGAGTCTGCTGCTGTTCTAATTGCATGGCTCAACATCACAAATTTAAAATGGAAATAAAATCAGAGAACCACAAAAATCCCTCATAGTGTAGTTTTTAAACATCTTTTAGTGGTATAAAAAAAGTGATAAGTTCACATACAACAAAGATGATTAAAATAAGCATGATAGTATATCTCCAAGTGATCGCCAAGGCGGACTGTTTTTTTTTTTACTTTGAGCATTATTTTATTCTTTGGTGCAAACCTTTTGGAAAACTGCTGCTGAAGTCCTGCTTTAGAATCTATTGCTCTAATTTTTATTAGGTTAGTTTTATATCATCCCCTCCTCCCACAGGTGGATAAAAAGAAGAAAAGTGCAAAAAAAAAAAAACCTCATAGTGTAGTAGTTAAAAATCTTTTAGTGGTATAAAAAGGTGATAAATGCACATACAACAAAGATGATTAAAATAAGCATTGATGGTATAAAAATGGAAAGGATCTCCAAGGTTGACGGACCCTCACAACGGCGTAATTGGATGCTATCACACTGACTAGTACACAGGAACAAAGGAATGTCACAGATTACTTTATGTTAGACATACACAGTTTTAGCAAGCTCAAACCCCAGTCCCAAAGTATTATATATACATTTATTTAATTAATTAATTATGCAAGCTGGAGTGCTACTGGGAAAGTGACCTCAAATATACAACAGTAAACAAGGAAGCTAAAGCGCAAATCCAATATGACAAATTATTTGGTCCATTTCTATATGTTTTTTCTACTTATATGTGGGGATTATTTGGTTCAATCTTTTGGCCAAAACATGTTAAACCTGCAACCACGTCAATGTAAACCCTTTCAAAGATCCTTTCAAGGGGTCTACCTTGACGTGGTTGCCGGTTTATCATGTTTTGGTTGAAAGATTGCACTAAATTACTAATCAGTATTGCTGACTTGAGGACGTGTAGAACACTCACGAAACTTGTCTTATAATATCAATTGTTAGTCCACATCAAAAAATGTAACACCTACAGTACTGTAATGCTGAAGTACTCATTTTATCTGAACTAAATTGCCTATACTTACCAGAAGAATAAAAACATATAAAAAGGAATTAAATCATTTATCTTATTAGATGTGCACTGGGGCATGTTTGCTTATGTAGCCCCTGTAAGTAAAAGCGGGCTACTTATCCTTCTCCTACTGGAGTAAGCCCTGGTAAGGCCAGGCACAAGTAGTAACCATGGGTTTCCCCCCTCCAAGCCCTGCCTGTAGTGATAGAGGCGGGCCCCCTGACTCTGTGCAGGCCTAGACAGAGGGGAGGTCCTGCTGACATCATGAGGGGCAGCGTGGTGATCAAAGGGAAGCGCAAACATGTGGAGATATAAAAAATAAAACTGATGGTGCAGTATTGTGACAAATAAATGCGTATTCTTCTTTAAGTCTGCTGTTATTTATACTCACAAGTGTGAGGATGATGCTGTGTACATAAAGGTATCTTTGGGTATATGTCTGCAGTGATGATAAACTGGCTGGAACCTCGGTGTGGAATGTATTCCTTAAATAGTTAAACACAGAAAAGCCAACATAGCGCGATCTGTTTAAAAACTGTATTCAAGTGGTTAAAAATATAACAATACACTCACATGATGTATGCTATTTAAAAGCATTTAGATACGCAATGCATCTCGCCTCCGGTGTCTTAGTGCAGTTTTTCCTTCCCTCTTCTCGGCGTGCGTCTCACTCCTGCGTTCCAGCAGGGCGGATGTGATGTCAGTGAGACTTCGGGAGTTCCGGTTTGGCGGGCTGGCTGTGAATCACCTTCACTCTACGCGTTTCTTCCCTGACACTCCTGAAGAAATCCTAAGGGAAGAAACGCGTAGAGTGAAGGTGATTCACAGCCAGCCCGCCAAACCGGAACTCCTGAAGTCTCACTGACGTCACATCCGCCCTGCTGGAACGCAGGAGTGAGACGCACGCCGAGAAGAGGGAAGGAAAAACTGCACTAAGACACCGGAGGCGAGATGCATTGCGTATCTAAATGCTATTAAATAGCATACATCATTTGAGTGTATTGTTATATTTTTAACCACTTGAATACAGTTTTTAAACAGATCGCGCTATGTTGGCTTTTCTGTGTTTAACCATTCAAGGAATACATTCCCACACCGAGGTTCCAGCCAGTTTATCATCACTGCAGACATATACCCAAAGATACCTTTATGTACACAGCATCATCCTCACACTTGTGAGTATAAATAACAGCAGACTTAAAGAAGAATACGCATTTATTTGTCACAATACTGCACCATCAGTTTTATTTTTTATATCTCCACATGTTTGCGCTTCCCTTTGATCACCACGTCACCATATTCACCTGGGATTGAGAGAGCAGTCCTGCACTGGGTCACAGCAGCATTCAAGGATTTGTTTGTATCACTTATATTTATTCAATTTAAGGTTTATATGTTAATATTGGATTAACACGTGTTTAAAGCTTATAATAGAGCGCCACTTTTGATATATCACGTTTTGCATCATGAGGGGCAGGGCTAATGATATTTAGTGGGCTGTTCTGTGTGTGTGTGAGTCAGTTCTAGAAGCTGCCAGGTTGGAGTGGAGTGTCTGGCTGGAGAGTCAGAGTCTGGAGAGCAGTGTGTCTGTTCGATGCAGTGAGAGAACCGTCCGCCGGAGAGTGCTGAGAGAGAGATGACCCTGTGAAAGCTGAGCGTTCAGCTTGTCAGTCTGTGGAGTTATGTCCTGGGAGCTGAGGAGTGACGTGCTGGTCTGAAGTGGAGTAGGACCCAGCAGAACTAATGAATGAACTGAGAGACCACGTGTAGAGTGAGAACGGTGCTTGGAGGAGATACTCAGAGCCCCTCTGAGTAGAGCGGACCGAACTATAGAGGTGGACCAATGCCCCTCACCCTGTTCAGGGGGTGAGGGGAAAGTCATCTAGCCTCACCGAGAGGGCCTACCCTGGGGGGAGTGGAGGCAGGGGTATTGAGGCCCCATCCAGACCATCCTGCAGGGATACAGTCTGGAGGAGAAGGAGAGGAGAGAAGGAGGGATTACATTTGGGAGCACTGCTTTATTGGAACTGCTGAAGTGCATGAACTGCTGTGTACTACCTCAAAGTGTTGCAAGATAATAAAGACATTGCTGCTGTTTTACATAAGACTGTGTGTGAGTTCTGGAGCATTCACCCTGGGATCAGGATTCTTTCTCTGTAAGGGTCCCCCTCATACCTGGGGGTTATAGAGAATGGAGGTGCTGCACCACTAAAGAATGAAGGCAATCACTCCAGAAGCCTGATCCTGTTATCCCCAACATCACCGCGGGAGACTCAGGCCCTCATCTCCAAGAAACAATTTACCCTTCTGGGACCCGGAACTGTCCCATCAGAGGAAGTTGAGCTGCACTTTACACTTATTTATTTTTCACTATTGGTGTTTATTGTGTGATATTAGTTGTATTCCCAACAACATTATTGGTTCACTTGGGAGCGCCCAATCCACTTCCCCACCCATCCCCTTCACCTTTCCCCACATCCCATTGTTTTGCCTCCTGTTCCAAGCAGGTACGCACCACTCAAGTACACGTAGCCAGGCCTCACTACATCCTAGATATGCTATCTGCATCTGGGGGGGGGGGGACATGGGTTACATTTGGAGGCGAGCTGCTGAGATCCCAAACAGGTCAGGCTTTCAGCGAAGCAGAACGGGAGGAGTGAAGTGCACCTTCCATGCAAGTGCTATGGAGGGTAGGGCATATCATACCAGGGGTAGTCAGGGGTGTGCGGCCTTCCACACAGTACACCCGGGGTGCCCTAGATGGGTGATGTAAGATGGGTGTGGAGCTATTGCTGTTCTAGAACCTTGAGGCAACTAGTGTGAGGCAACTGAGGGGGTTAGCCTGTTAACTAGTCCAGGGACCATGGCCCAGGGCCCACACTAGGTATGGCCAAAAGTAGGAGACGCCCGTACTTAGGGAGATGCCCGGTACACTAGCCAGCACCCACATAAAACACACCACAGATCACTTGTAGGAACCATCAGCGAGTGCAGTGCACAGAGAAGGAGTTCTGCCTAGCCTGGGGTATGCCACATCATACTTGTGGGTAAAGCAATAAGAAATAGCATGCAGAGACCATCAGAGAGTATCAGTGGGTTCAGTCAGTGTCTAGGAATGTGTTTTGCACTAGACACTGAGGATAGTGAATATATACATTTGGTGGGCTCATCAAAGATGGCGGCCGTCACTTCATGTGCTCCGCGGAGCAAGAAAGAGTCCAAAATGGTGACAAAAGCGCCAACCACGGCCAAGCAGTTAGCAGCCGAACTAAAATGGCGACTCTAGCCAATCCTGGAGCGCGCACGTGAATCGTGCAAGGAGACTGTGCGAGAAATGTGGAGGGAGATGTGCAGGGGTTTAGCGCCAAACCCAGATCCCCTGGAAAAGGAGCGGAGCGGCGCGAAAGCCGAAAGCCCACCCACCCACCTGTGCTGTGACTGGCCAACAGACAAGGCTACGTCACACTGAGAGAAGGAATGCACCTCCTCTTGTTTCCACCAGAGGGAGGGGGCACAAGGAGAGCCATTCAGAAGAGTCCTCCCCAGCGAAGGGAGGGACAGGAAGTGAGAGCGAGGAGCTTCACTTCTGTCTGACATTCACAGAGAGAGGAGCCGAGACTTTGAACTATTCCACCCCTGAGCGAAATATGGCCGAGCTGAGCCCGACGATTTACCAGCTTCCAGGAGGCTTACTGGTAGTGGAGATTGAGGGCCACGAGTACCTCCAGTGCCTGTGCTTCCACTGCGGGACATCCGGATAGGTCCCAGGCACGAAAGCACGATGCCCTAAATGTGGCACATACTACCTGTGGCCTAACGAGCCATGGCCACTGATCAAGACCCCGCGGGGTGCCTCTCCGGGAACACAAACGGAGGTGGCGGAGACAAGAGACGAGGCTGCCCTAGTTCCCCGCGTCACCCATGCGGTAGGAACCAAGGCCCAGCCAGCTACAGAGCCGAGAGAACCGTCGACGGAGGAGAGCGCAACCGCAGTGGAGGTACCAGAGCGAGCCCGTTTTGTACCACTACCCACTAGCGGTACCGCCCAAGAACCCGGTGACTCCCTTGTGGAGGATCCGATCCTAATATCTTAGGAGGAGGAAGTTGGCGTCCCATCGGTGGCGATGCGCCTACCGGCGAACCACCCCAGCTGTAACCAAGATGGCGTTCCACTTACCGGAGAGAGGGAGCAGACGAGTCCGGACACCTTCTGACGGCGAGCGCTGGTGCGGCCTGAGGCCCGTAGAAGTCCCACAGCCGAGGTGACTCCCAGTGCGACGGAGATGGTGTCTGAGATGGACCTGGAGGAATCCAAGATCACTAGTCGGCAGCGGAGCAGTAAGGAGACTTCACCACCCCCTTACCAACCTCACCCACCCAGCGTACATCTGCGTTGCTCCAAAGGCGCACAGCCTGATGAGGGCCCCCCAAGAACTGCTCCCCTCTGCACAGGACCAGCGTGCTAAGGGTTAACATGTGCTTGTTCTTTGTTGAATTGGCAACCCCACCCACTGGAATGTTAATGAGCCAAGGGGACAAAGAAAAGATCTTTTTGTTCACAGACGCACCAGATTCAACTTCACCCACCCAGCGTACATCTGCGTTGCTCCAAAGGCGCACAGCCTGATGAGGGCCCCCCAAGAACTACTCCCCTCTGCACAGGACCAGCGTGCTAAGGGTTAACATGTGCTTGTTCTTTGTTGAATCGGCAACCCCACCCACTGGAATGTTAATGAGCCAAGGGGACAAAGAAAATATCTTTTTGTTCACAGACGCACCAGATTCAACCTCACCCACCCAGCGTACATCTGCGTTGCTCCAAAGGCGCAAAGCCTGATGAGGGCCCCCCAAGAACTGCTCCCCTCTGCACAGGACCAGCATGCTAAGGGTTAACATGTGCTTGTTCTTTGTTGAATCGGCAACCCCACCCACTGGAATGTTAATGAGCCAAGGGGACAAAGAAAAGATCTTTTTGTTCACAGACGCACCAGATTCAACCTCACCCACCCAGCGTACATCTGCGTTGCTCCAAAGGCGCACAGCCTTTGGCGCAGCCGAAGGGCAGCCAAAGGGCGTGAGCCATTTGCTGCCGTTCGCTGATATTAGTTGATGTTAAAGTGATGTTGAAGCTGCTCTATTTCTATCTGAAACACATAAGCCTCATCCCCTGTACCCAATTTTCCAACTTTATCTGTCCATGAAATGTCTATGAATTACCTGTATAACCCTGTTCTTTTATCGTAACCATGTATTTTTTATAACTCTGTGCCCAGGACATACTTGAAAACGAGAGGTATCTCTCAATGTATTACTTCCTGGTAAAACATTTTTATAAATAAATAAATAAAAAATTGTCTATGCATATAAACTGCCATGTTTGTGTTCATGTTCCCAGGTTTGTTCGCTGCAGGATGGTGCTGCTAAAAGTAGGTCCAAGTGGGGACCATTGGATTCCACCAGAGGGAGAGTGTAGCCCCTGTAAGTAAGAGCGGGCTACTTATCCTTCTCCTACTGGAGTAAGCCCTGGTAAGGGCAGGCGCCAGTAGTAACCATGAGGTTTCCCCCCTCCAAGCCCTGCCTGTAGTGATAGAGGCGGGCCCCCTGACTCTGTGCAGGCCTAGACAGAGGGGAGGTCCTGCTGACATCATGAGGGGCAGGGCTGACGATATTTAGTGGGCTGTTCTGTGTGTGTGTGAGTCAGTTCTGGAAGCTGCCAGGATGGAGTGGAGTGTCTGGCTGGAGAGTCAGAGTCTGAAGAGCAGTGTGTCTGTTCAATGCAGTGATAGAACCGTCCGCCGGAGAGTGCTGAAAGAGAGAGAGAGAGAGATGACCCTGTGAAAGCTGAGCGTTCAGCTTGTCAGTCTGTGGAGTTATGTCCTGGGAACTGAGGAGTGACGTGCTGGTCTGAAGTGGAGTAGGACACAGCAGAGCTAATGAATGAACTGAGAGACCACGTGTAGAGTGAGAACGGTGCTTGGAGGAGATACTCAGAGCCCCTCTGAGTAGAGCGGACCGAACTATAGAGGTGGACCAATGCCCCTCACCCTGTTCAGGGGGTGAGGGGAAAGTCATCTAGCCTCACCCAGAGGGCCTACCCTGGGGGGAGTGGAGGCAGGGGTATTGAGGCCCCATCCAGACTATCCTGCAGGGATACAGTCTGGAGGAGAAGGAGAGGAGAGAAGGAGGGATTACATTTGGGAGCACTGCTTTATTGGAACTGCTGAAGTGCATGAACTGCTGTGTACTACCTCAAGGTGTTGCAAGACAATAAAGACATTGCTGCTGTTTTACATAAGACTGTGTGTGAGTTCTGGAGCATTCACCCTGGGACCAGGGTTCTTTCTCTGTAAGGGTCCTACCCCTCATCCCTGGGGGTTATAGAGAATGGAGGTGCTGCACCACTAAAGAATGAAGGCAATCACCCCAGAAGCCTGGTCCTATTATCCCCAACATCACCGCGGGAGACTCAGGCCCTCCTGTTCCAAGCAGGTACGCACCACCCAAGTACACGTAGCCAGGTCTCACTACACCCTAGATATGCTATCTGTGTCTGGGGGGGCGGGGGGGGGAACATGGGTTACACTTATAGATTGTATTATACAGTAAACTTGCATTAAGAATTCTGAATTATATTAGTCAAGTGTCTGCAAAGTGTATGAATCAGTGTAAATATCAGCTATTTGGTCCAAATATAGTCCCCAATATGGGACATTTTTCCGCATTAATTTCTAACATATATGAACATATATGCTACAGATGTAGCATGGCTTACTGCCTTCGGGGCCTCTGCCACCTGGGGTCACGTGACTGTAACTATCTCAGCACCAAAGGAATAACGCTGCAGTGGGTCCCATTCAGAAGCATGGACCCCCCGCAGCTCCATCGCAGTAGACACTGTCCCTGGCACCACAGACGTTTGTCCATGACGCCGAGGACAGAGAGTCTTATATCTGTATATGCAGAGAAAAGCTTTGCGAAACCATTTATTTTTCAGAATATGCACATCTTGGCAGGAAATATTCACTCTGAATTTCAACAAGAAGAACCCTTTATCTACAATTAAACATATTAATACACATAACTAGGAATGACATGTTTACATTGCGGAGCAGACACTTCTAGACGCAGACAACACATTCAAAAATAAATCTTTACTATGAATATGAATCTTTCTATTTGCCCTTAGATATGTTTAATGTGCACTAACTTTTTTAAGTCGGATGCCTCAGTGATTCTAGCTATTTAGGAACCCAAAGCAGAAGTACTTTACACTGGGGTGTGGGATTTCACCAATACATATTTTTATAAACACATTATTCCACCTACCTAAAATAACTAGATGTTCATATTCAAAGTTTGTTTTCTTTCTTTGTTTAGAAATGGTTGTTTCTAGTTATCACTGTTAGAGGAAACATTTGAAGAATTCCTTTATTAAATACAATATAACATATTGTATATTCATTGCAATTTTATGTGTCAGATAAATAAGTTACTTGCATATATTGATCTATATGCTAGTTCTGTGATAGCTAAGATAAATGTCACCAACACACAGGTTTCTGCAAAGGTTCTTCAAACTACTGCATTGCACAACATTATAAATTAAATGTATCATTGTGAAACAAAAAGATTTCCAAGCATTATCAGGATTAAGCATATAATCAACATTTGTAATTCTACAGTGATGGTTGCTTAGTTGTAACTGATCATTTGCTAATTATCTACATTGAACACAGCCTTTTAAATCCTCTCCTGAGCTGAGAAAAACACAATTGGCAAATTACTAACACAGTCCCATGGTTTTCTTTGAAAGGACATTTATGGGATGATCTGAAATTATAATGCTAATGATGTTTCCAGGCCATAAGAAAATTATTGACATTCTTACAGTAGATGTTCTGAGCTTACTAAAGTGAAATTGTTCCAGTTGAAAGAGAATGCACAATTATACAGCAACCCATTTTGTTCAATTCCTGCAGCTACACAGAATTAAGGATGTACACTTTGCACAGCTGCCAAAAAGATGTTACACTAAAGAAAATAAGTGCATTTTTGTGACTTTGTAACAAGGAATAAATTAAGTCAGCATCAATAAATCAAGGCACTGAAAATGTTAAATTGAGTTAAGAAGTTCCTGGAAATGTATTACTTTTTACCAATACTATTACATTTATATCAATAATCCTCTCTCTGGTCCCTCTGTAATTTGGCTCTGCCAAGTTGAGGTCAGCTCCAGGCTCACTGGACAATTGTAGGCCTTAGGAATACCAAAATCAGATCAGCTCATCAAGTCAATTACGTATCTTCATCTCTTTCTGACAAACATTACATATACACACAGTGCCCTGCTTCTTGGTCCAGGAACCTATTGCCATTCAACATGTGAAGTAGCATCCTCATAAGGACTTACCGAGGTCTATATTTCAGTATAAAAGTGTAAGCATTTAGGCCAGCCAACCATCAATGTCCTGTGGCATCATGCTTTGCTGATGTCAACACATACAGTATACGAGATGGGTACTGTCAGTCCAAACTTCAAATTGTGCTCCATACATATAATCAGAAGGCTTCTCCATAATTGCCTATTTCAATGCTAGAAACCAAAGCTTATGAGCTGGGAAGTTTTTCTCAGAGGGTGCAAGACTTTTGCTTATGAATGCTACTGGCCTCCAACCTTGAACTTTGAATTTCATAATACCCTGTGTATAGGTCTAAGACTGAGAACCACTTGCTCCTAGTGAGACAGTGAAGAGCATCATTGATGATATATTAGCATGATATATTGGGTGGGAACAGAGCTTCTGTTGAGTGTACAATAGCTTTTTGAATTTAATAATGCACAGGATTATGTCTTGTAACAAAGAGTGAACTGGTATTTTTTTTTATTCTTATCCCCATCTCTATCTACTAAACATGTTCTATCTAACGGACTTCAAGACTTTATAATATAATTTTCTACCAAGAACTATTAACATGAGTTGAGCAAAGATTTTGTTTGAATCTGTCTTATTGTAATAGCTCATGAAGACAAGCTCTGTATTAACAGCATTACTTTATGCTTTAACTTGAAGGATGTTGCTTCTTGAACTCCAGAAGTCTTTCCTTATCATAGCCTGTGGATTTTTGGATAGTATGATCCATGAATCTCCTAAAATTCATAACAGTTCTCCCTTTTTGCTTAAGGAGAGCATGTCGTTTGTCTGAAAATAGATCCGGCTCCTCATCTTAAGTCTCCAAGTCTGGTACAGTACATTTCTAAGTACCATCACTTGCCAAGGTCCCACTGTTTCAGGTACACCCACTTAGGAAGAGATATGGTTGGGGTCTAGATATTCCCTTCATTTTACTAGTAAAAACAATGTACTGCTGATTGAGACAAACTGACATCCCTTGAATGCAGGTTTGTGCCAGTACATTCACAGTCAGTAGCACTTGCATAATAGTTCCTAAGTGCCTTAGGAACCTTGTATGAAACTATAGCTTGAGCAGGTGGTATTTCCTCATTCCTACACCAGCCATGCATCTTGGATATATCCATGATGACCATTTAACACTCTAAGTATGTGTAGAAACTAGTGAGGTAGGATTGATCTCAGCAGTGCCTCGAACAATGCAAGGCTCACCTGGGCAGAGCCCTATGCATAGATGTGCTTACTCCCTCTTTGCGCTGGAAATCAAAGCATTCCCAAACAGATTATTTCCATTGGTGGTCAGTGTGTTCTGCTGTGTTTGCGTGCAGTACAGTAAGCGACATGGGTGGCAGACTGACTTGGGCACCTGTGTGGCTGTACAGCACAAATCATAGTCCATTCAGCACTCTGTGATGAGTGCATGTGTTGCTGTGTGCGGTCATGTCACGTAGTGTGTCGTCAGCCAATCAGGAGTTAGTGAGGCGCATCTGGCGGAGAACACCAATGAATACAGAGGCTGTGAGTCATCATATTAGTAGTGCCGTCCAAAGGTCTGACTGTGACAGTGCTTAGTGTGGAAGAGAAAAAAATTAACCCTGGGTGGTTCAATTTTCTAAAAATTTTGATTCGAAGAAAGGTAACATTTCCCAGAAAATTTGACATTTCATGGAAAGCCAAAGCACTGGGAAGGATGTCTCTATCTTCTATATTCCTAATCTATATTGGTTTATCAGGAACAACACAACCAAATGGAAGCAGTAGTGTTCTGTTTCCTCAGGCTGTCTATGTAGCCTATAGCATGCAGAGAAATGTAGATCTTACAAGCACAAAGTTTCATAGGGGTTACATCAAAAACAATCTGTTGCTCAAGTGGATCTTTGGTGGGTTGAAATAAGTGCAAATTAATTACAAAAATAAAATAAGTGAATAAAAAATGTAAATAATTAATTATAGAGAAGGCGGTGCAGCTCCCACAAAGACAAGGTTTTCGCGTGTCTTAGCAAATGAGAAAGAAAAATAGACTAGGGCGCTAACACTCAAATGGATACCACAGTTTAGGTAACACTGAAAAAGAAACGGGGAGGTGCTCCTTTAAATATATAGCCTACTATGAATCAATTCCCCCTTCAGTGCTCAAGCTGTAGTACATGCAAATTGAATTAGTACTGTAGTTACAAGCAATATGATGTATAAGACTATCATTATTATTAATTTTCAAATTGTATGAAAAACATTTTGCACAGTATTTGATTTGAAACGGAAAGGAATATGTTAGATGTTTACATTAGTTTCATATTAAATTAAGCTAGAAACAAGTGCAAGTATTAAAAAACAGAGACTAGAAATGTGTTAAAATATGCTAAAATTCAAGAAAAATTATTTTTAATATAAACTACCCAAGACCTAGTTTTGGTAGGCCACTATCTTCGGCCCTGGCTGGTAGGGGATGACCCTGTTTCTATAAACCTAGGCTTCCCGGGGGCATGGACACCCTTTCTCAATATGACTCTGTTCATAGTTACACACACACACACACACACACGCACGCACGCACGCACGCACACACACACACACACACACACACACTATACACACACACACACACACTATACACACACACACACACACTATACACACACACTATACACACACATGGATAGAGAGGGACTCAATACAATGAAATCAAGAAAACAGCAATCCCAAAGAGAGTGCGATGAAATGGGGATCTGATGTGTAGGAAGTGAAATGGGATCACACTGAGGGAAGACAGTAAAAACGTGTATGAGTGTCTGGCAATATAATACCAAAACAAACATTCAAAACATGAAAAATACAAAATTACAGAAATCCTAGGTCGAGAGAAACGGAACAACAAATCTTGAGGTAACCAGGAGTCACATACGTTCCAGATAAAAGGTATATGGAGTAGGAAGTTCAGTAGTCAGATAGATATGCTTAAATACCATTGAAAACAGTCTTAGGTGTGTTATTGCTGTTTGTGAAAGGGAGAATCCTCTGCTCCCAACTTGATATGAAATTAATCAAGAACACATAAGTACAGAAAAATGCAACCTGCATAGGGTAGGCTGTAAATAGATTTATTGCATACAAAAATAATAATAAAATGTACTCGCAAATGTACATGTAAAGAAAGATTATCTGTATAAAATCACTGGGCTCTTGCTGCTCAATAATGACATGACTGCTCTGACTCCAGGCTGCAATCACTGCTGTTGTTAAATACATTGGAGGAGGATTCAGAGGAGTTTGGACAATGCCAGCCACCCGTAGAAGCACTGAGGTGTGACATCACCAGCTGCAGCACGGGAGTCACACCAGTCGGCGCCTTTATGGAGCAGCAAGAGCACAGTGATTTTATACAAATAAGCTCTCTTAACATGAACACTTATGAGCATATTGTATCAGTTTTTTGTATGCAATAAATGTACTTACAGTCCACACAACTGGGTTGCATTTGTCTCCACTTCTGTGTTCTAGATACACTTTATGAGTGTTTTTAATCCTGACCTTAATATATCACTTTTTAAATATTAATTAGATCTGTGCTATGGAGCATGCACTTCATCTTTTCTTTTTTTTTTTGCATTCTAGATTCCAAAGGAACCTACTGTTTCCATCTGAAGCTGCTGTGTCTCCATTAGTTTACATACCCTACAAGTGGGTTTCATTTACACCCTATGGATTAATTGGACATCTTAAAAGGAATTGACTTCATTTAATTATTGTTGATATTTGCATATATGTGTTATATTTAATCACGTCAAATTTCATTGGTATGCACACATCACAGGTGTGCAATAATTTTTTTTTCATTAGTCACTTATTACATTACCAGTTTTATATTAGTTCAAAACTTTATTGACATACACTTATTCACTTTAGGTGAGTACTGCTAGCGCTGACTTTTCTTTATATATATATTTATATATATATATATATATAGGTATATATGTATATGTGTATATGTGTATATGTGTTTGTATATATATATATATATATATATATATATATATATATATATATATATATATATATGTATATGCAGTGGTTGACAAATCACCAAAAAATCTACTCGCCACACAAAAAAATCTACTCGCCACCTAGTACCAAACGTGTGCTGCTTGGGCCAATATTTACTCGCCCGGGGGTTAAATCCACTCGCCCGGGGCGAGCAAATGTATAGGTTTGTCGAACACTGTGTATATGTGTGTGTATATATATATATATATATATATATATATATATATATATATATATATATATATATATATATATATATATATGTATATATATATATGTGTATACATATATATATATGTGTGTGTATATATATATATATATATATATATATATATATATATGTATATATATATATATATATCAGAACAAAACAAAAATACAAAGGAGCGCCTACTATAAACAACCTGCCTAACTGTGAGTATGTATGCTACTGTGTTGATACAACCAATGGGGTGGCCAGGGGTGGTATTATAAAAAAGGATCCTATGTTATAAAGATATGCATGTAATAAAAAACTTTAATAAAAGTGATATTTAAAAAATTGAAAAATACTAAAAATATAAAAATAAAAATAAAAAATATTGAATGATATTAACAACTTAGGTGAATACCAAAAAAAACCCTTAAAAAGCATAGAGTCCCGTTCCAATAAAGTGCATCCAGGTAATGGCAGCCCGTTTGAAAGGGATCACAACTCCCTTGAAAATACCTATGAGAGAAAAAGAGAAAAAAAACAGGCGCACACCTAGTGCATTAAAGTAAAACAAACATTTTATGGAACATTAAAAAGACAAATGCCCACTCACAAATCAGAAGATAATAACGAGCATTTATGAGATTGGCCCTCATAAGCCACTGGCAGCGTCTCAATCAGCAATGGAGTCTTCTCCTACACACGTGTTGCGCAGTCTCCTTCGCCGGAAATGACGTCCTCCCGGCGTGTGTCCCGCAACAGGAAATCCCTCCAGGAAACAAGGACTGTGTCTGCTTCGTTCTTGCTGTTGTACCACCAGAGATAGTGGAAATCTGCCAGCTCCTTCTTGTATGGCTTGCCGCTCTCAATGCTGCATCCACAATGTACTGTGTTCAGTGGGAAAATGCCTCCTCCGTCTCAGCCACGCCCTACGCGTTTCGTCATCAAGGATGACTTCCTCAGGGGATACCCATTGGTTGTGACCCCACAGTATTTATAGACAGGTTAATTTGCATACATAATTGAAAGATAACTATTGCATCATTAATTACATGATTTCAAACCTTCCATAGATATGGTGTTTCCTTATTACATTGATTGCTATGGAAAGGTTTATGAGAGCACCACTGTTTTTGCAAAAGATGAAATATAGCTCATTAATATAGCAGTATTATTTTATTTCAATAAATGATCAAATGATATTAAGAGGATATTTAAAAATAAAAATAATAAATGATTTAAAATAACACTTATGATGTCCAGAGGGGGTTAATAATATATATTTTAATGAAATTTTAAATTTTAAAGTAAGCTTTTAAAACTTTTAGAGTTCTACAAATAAAGAAAAGTATATATTTTGGAAAATATATATTTATTAAATTAGTGATATTAAATTCAAAAATCAAGAAATTCTAAAAAACTCAAGAGTTGGAGAATATAGGTGACAGTGAATACAAAACCACCCCGTATCCCACTTGATAGTTAACATATGAATCATTTTAGGTTTAAATACGATTATATACCTGTTTTTATTCATTGCAGAAAGAATGAATACCAAGGATTGTTGTTGAAGTCAGAGGAACAGCAATAGTTGTTGTTGACAAGGACAGAAGAAATAACAAAACGATATGTAGTATATATGTGTATTATGTATATAGTGGAGTGAATGTGAAAGATGAAATATGTGTGTTGGTTGGACTATGTATGTGAATAAAATGTAGTATAGTAAAAATAAAAATGTAGTGTAATGAGTGAAATATAATATGTTAAAGGTGATCCCTAAACATATACTATGTGAATTAAATGTGATAATCATAATATTAAAAATAAATAGTACAAATGTAAATTTTGTGGGATGCATATAAAGTGATGATGATATATAATGAATATTAAGGCAGAACCAGTCCCTGGACTTGAACAGACACAACACAGCAAGATGTAATAAAATGTATGTTACACCAGGATAGACACTTATAACACACAGTGTATTAAGAGACCTGACATGTAACTATAGTTCAGAGGGAGTGCTGCCTGAGCACTCAAACCAGACCTCCGAAGGATCACCCATTTGAGTGATCACACTATAGTACTAATGTCGATGTGGTCATTGTGTCCCTTTGGGTGTAATGTATCCAAAATGTATATCCAATAAGTCTCCCTCATACATAATCTTTTGAAGCGATCCCCACCCATGAAGGTAGGAGGGATGTACTCGATGCCCATAACTCGTAGGGACTTAGGGTCTTTTGAGTGTTCATTACAATAATGGCGGGAGAGGTTGTGTGTTTGACACCCATTTATTATGTTTCTTCGATGTTCAAGAAACCTCGTGCTTAGGGCTCTTGATGTGCGGCCCACGTATTGTAGACCGCACTCACATGATATAAGGTATATGACATATTCACTGAGACAATTAATGTACTCTACTATATCATGTGAGGTGCCGTTGGAAAAAGATTTAAATTTGTTTGTTTTAATCAAATGTTTGCACGTTAGGCATCTGCTTCTCCCGCACCCAAAATTCCCCTTAACCCTAGTGGGAATGGATCCATTTATTCTGGAACTATTGATTACCTTTGATGTTTTTAGTTTGCTAGGAGCAATCATGGTTTTGATACTCCTAGCTTTCCTAAAAGTAACAGGAGCGTATTTTGGCAATAGATGACCAATTTCTGGATCGCTGACCAGGATGTTCCAATGGTCATTCATTATTTTTTTAATTTGTTTGGCAGATTGATTAAATTGTGTGATAAATTTAGGCACCGATCCATAGGATGTAACCTCATTTTTAGTTATTGTTTTTCTTTTGGATTTTTCCAACAGAGATGTACGATCCAGTAAACTAGCATCTAAAAAAGATTTATTGACAATTGCCATATCATACCCTTTCTCCTGAAACTTAAATGAAAGATCTGTGCCCTGGATTAAAAAATCCTTGTCCATTGAACAGTTGCGTCTTAATCTGTGGAACTGACTCTTTGGTACATTATCTAACCATTTTTTGTAATGATTGCTACCATACTGTAGGTAGCTGTTTGCAGCCACAGTTTTAAAATGTGTTTTGGTGTGAATGTCATTCTGAGGACCCACAAATAGCTCTAGATCTAGAAATACTATAGTGTCTGGGTGAATATTGTATGTAAATTTCAATCCCATCTTGTTGTTATTGAAGGATTCCAAAATCGTCTCCAGGGTGCCCCTCTCACCATCCCAAATGATAAGAATATCATCTATGAAGCGACCATAGAAGACCAAACCCGCCCCCAGCACAGCATTCCCCCACACATGGGTACTCTCCCACAGTCCCATGTATAAGTTGGCATAGCTAGGAGCAAATTTGGCTCCCATGGCCGTTCCACAGATTTGCAAATAATATGTGTTCCCAAATAGAAAATAATTGTGATTTAACATAAACTTAATGCATGCTAAAAGAAAAGACCTTTGTGAAGAATGTAAACTGGAATCTAATTGTAAAAAGTGACTAATTGCCTGGATACCTTTTAAGTGCTCAATACAGGTGTAAAGTGAAGATACATCGCAAGTGACCCAGTGATAGGTATCCTTCCACTTAATGTCAGTGATGGAGTCAATGACATGCAACGTGTCCCGTATGTATGAGCGCAATTTGATGACATGAGGCTGTAAATAGTAATCTACATATTGAGACACGTTGGACGTCATCGAGCCAATACCCGACACAATGGGCCTCCCTGGTGGTTTAACTATATCTTTGTGTAATTTGGGAATGTGATAAAAAATAGGGGTTCTAGGGTGTTTAATATATAAAAACCTGTGCTCTAATTTGGAAATAATCCCTTCAGAGAATGCACCCTGGAGAAGATTCCGGAACTCCAACTGATAACACTCAGCAGGGTCCTCAGTAAGAATTTGATAAGATGTGGTATCAAGGAGGAGGCGATGTTTGTTTTACTTTAATGCACTAGGTGTGCGCCTGTTTTTTTTCTCTTTTTCTCTCATATATATATATATATATACAGCTGAACCACATTATAACGCGGTCCTTGGGGCCCACAGAATGAGATCACGTTATAACCGGGATCGCGTTATAAAATGTTGCTGCGCGAGGACTTACCGACATCTGCAGCTCTCTCCGCTTCATCAGGCTAAGTACATGTGCGTGGCACTTACGTAGACTTTCGAGCGCAGAGGAGGGTCAGATGACACACCCCCTACACCATGTGGGAATTTTTTATTTTTTTTAAACATTCAATGCTTTATTGCTAACGGACACATACACACATGTGGAAGTTGAACATGAATATATTTTATATAATACACATGCATGAATCGAACCCAGGACGTTTCATATGCTAATACCAATTCTCTACCTGCTATGCACAGGATTTGTTTACTATACATTATAATTAAAATTAAATAATAATTTATAAATTATTTTATTTTTATTATAATGTATAATTTATAAATTATTATTTTATTTATTTTATAATTTATAAATTATACCATATCATACAGGAATCGAACCCAGGACTTTTCATATGCTTGTACCAATGCTCTACCTGCAAGACACAGGGTTTGTGTGATGTCACAGATTCTAAAAACACAGTTACATAACTTATAGAGTCTATTTTATCACACCAATCCTGTGGTGTAGCAGGTAGGGAATTGATACTAGCATATGAAACTCCCTGGGTTTGATTCCTGCATGTGTATTATATAAAATGTATTCATGTTCAATTCCCACATGGTGTAGTGGTGTGTGTGTGTGTATATGTGTCCGTTAGCAATAAAGCATTGAATGTTTAAAAGAAAAAATTGAGATGTTTTTAAATCGGAAGCCCGCTCAGACACCGTTATAAGAGGATCCACATTGTAACAGATCATGCTATAAGGGGGTTGAGCTGTATATATATATATGTATATTGCTTTCAATTAGATTGTTGTCTTTGATACAGATTTAGCCAGACTTACTGTCTTCAGCAAGCGGTCATGGGGCCATGGTGGTCAAAGCATTTGACGATTAACGCTGCATGGGTCCGATCCGGAAGCATGTGCCCCCTGCAGTGTGAGCGCTGCAGACTGTCTCCAGCACTGCGGACTTTCGCATTTTCGGTCGTGGCTCCAGAAACATTAAGTCCCGCTACATCCGTATAATATCTGGCACAGATTTTTTGTCCCACCGTTGCTTAATCTTTCCCTTAATACATACCCCCCTATGCCATATGCTGTGAAGCTGATTTTCTATTGCAGGAGAAGGCGCTGGTCACAGTTTTAATGGACAGGTTTAGAAGTTTCTCTCATGTGGCAAAGCGGCTTCACAGAATAATGAATAAGGAACATTCAGTCTTCTGTTACTGTAGCAGAGACCAATTAAATAGGGCTATCAGTAGTGCCGTATTGCTAGTGTAAAGCTCTTATCTTATCACAAAAGGAAAAGATGATTAAAAACACAGTTTTACATGTTTCACGGTTTATTTTATTTGTTTATAGATAAGTATTTTAAATAATTAAAAAACATTTATTTGGTAAAAAAATACTATGGAAAGAACATGGCTACTGTATGATGTTTTGGCTAAAACTAAGTCCAGTTAATAATATGAAAAGTCCATACAGTAGTTATAGTGTTGATGACTAACTTAAGATTTGACTTTGTTACATTGAGTGAAATTCTCTTACTCTAAGGGCAATAATTTTGGTCTATTGATACCAATCTAACTTCCCAGGAGAATATGAAGAGGGCACCTAACTTTACTATGCCTGCTGTTAACCACAGGTTGACACAGTGGTGTAGAGATGTTCCATATTTTATCTCAAGCAAGAAAATGAGTTGAGAACTAGTTAGAGACATTTGTTTTAATGATAAATGTTGGAAACCTTCCGAGTGCTAAGAAACAGTTCAACATGTGTAGCACAGCTCCCGGGGAACAATTTTTGAGATTTATAACGCATATCACAAAAGATAAGCATCTTTGCCCCATACATTTTTCAACATTTATAATTGCTCTGTTAGCTCTGTTGCAAGTGTCTATAATATGGATTCTGCATTCACAATTCCATCTCAGCCGACATGCCTCTTAGACTTCCAGCAGTGACTCAATATCTCATTTAGGATATTAATGTTCAGAGGAACTTGGCAAAAGCATCAACAATAATGGATGCTGTGGTTATACATGTATAAAGTGTGGTTGTGCCAGATATTATTTTAGAAGACAGATTATAACATTCATGTGAGATAATACTTGATATTTTCAATAAGTAAGGTAGATATACTGAACCCTAAGTTGGATCAGGTATGTGGTGAGGCCATTGCAAAAGCTGGAAATATTCTATTGGATAGAATAGTGGTTCTTAAATGGTGTATCCAAGAGAAAGAAAATCATGCTGAATGACAACTTCTAGATTACTGTAGGTCTTTGAGGTCCAGGGGACGATCAACGGCTGTTGTGGATTCAGAAAGAAAATGCAACAATTAACAAATAGACAGATCCTACATCTCAGAAACATATGTGCCCCATGAAAACATTAGCCTAAAGAACCCGAAGACAACTGCTGGCTCAATATGCATGCAAGTACAATTCCCCATGCATACTATACATACATACCATTTAATCACAGAGGATTACATCCTATTACAACTATGACAAGAGACAGCAACCATCCTTTGTCAGATACAACAAAATGCTTGTTCAGTAATCTATCATTTCCATTATATGTGTGTCAAAAAATATTGTTTTTAACTGAGCAGTGGGAACTTATGCTTTAAAGCTTGCTTTATATACCATATGTTATAATTTGCAGAAATATTATGGATATTCATATCTGTGAATGTTGGACATTTATATTTAGCTAAAGAGTTGAGAAGATATGAAACTTTGCTTAAAAAATCACAATAACTGAATGTCTTACTTAGAGAACCCCCTGAACACAAACAGAGAAGTGTGCATTTTTTGGTCATGAAAATTACTACAGTATTTGAGGGATAGTTCACAAAGTAAAATGGGACAACTGCAGTATGCACGTTCTTACTCCTTCATTAGATGGGTTACACCACCTTACAAGGCCTCTTCAAGGCTTCATCCATGAGCTGAAAGATATTGTTGAACAGCAATGGGTATTACTGCTTTATGAATGAAGCCCTAAATCTGGTCAGCAAGAGAGTTGAGGGATAAAGGAAGCTGGAACATGAATACTGTTATGTCTATATAGCCGGGATTCACTAAGCAGGGATAGGGAGAATGCAGCTCTAATCGCAATAACTGCTGTTCAGGTCTGTGACAGTTAACGAGGACTTAAGCTGCATTAACCCTTATAAGTGCTTCAGAAATCTCCCTGTATGTTTATTACAATGACTATTGTTTCTCACTACACAATCATGATTCCTAACAAAGGGGATATTGGGGCGATCTAGTTATGGTAGCTAACGGCAGTGAAGTCGTAGTGCAGTCAATGCATGGGTGAAAATGGCCGGTTCACAACTTGTAAAAATAAGACCCTAAAATAGACACTTAAGACAGTTTGTGTGGCGGGCATTAATATAATGACAGGTAAAGCAGAGGTGTGTGTAATCCTAATTTATTTATCCCTAATTTATTTAAATTAGTTTACAATGGGTATTCACACATGAAATTGCACCTGGCTTGTTTTAGCATCCAATTCAGTGTTGGAGAAACGTGTTCATTATTAGACACTTGTTCTTAAATTAGTACATATAGCAAACAGACGCTAATCTGACTATGCTATAACATAAGCATTTACAACATACATTTGCATGGCTGCAATTGCTGCTTTATTGATGGCCATATGCTACCTGGCAACACTTGCTATTCCTGTAAATAGACCAAGCCTCTAATGGAAAGAACTTATACAGTAAGGCATTTGAATTGGCATAAACTGAGTACAAAATGAAGTATTTAAATTGTACTTGTGACGGTAGAGGCAGTCTGGCACAGTACATTAGATGGCGACCCATGAATTCGGTTAAAATGACGATCTAGGTACAGTGAAAATGGCTGTCAGCCCTCTTAGAGTATATCCCCCCACCCCCCGGTTAGTCATATGTAAAAACAGTTTATTTCATGTATGTGATTACTGTATATTCTCTGTGTGATTCATTGTGTGCTGAGCCATAATTCTTTTAGCTGGCCCAGCCTACAATGGAGCCTATTCTAGTAGCTTGAATGAGTTTGCTGCTATCTTGCAATGTTTGGCATGTTCCCGCCGAATGGTTTGTCATTTGAGTTATCACGGTATTCAGAAAGAATCTGAAACCCTCTCAAACCGTGAGGTAGGAAAATGCCAAAACCGTACGGCGTAGCAGCAAAGTCATCACAGCTTTTTCTAAGTTCTCCCCTGTACAATCTGGCCAAAGAGCTGCATAGAGAACTGCACAGAGAGAGAGAGAGAGATGTCTCTCCCTTTACAGCTCTCGCAGGCGATCGCAGTGTTTTTATTTAAATTTGTATACTAGTGTGAGTGAGCAGGGGATCTCCGGAGCAGAACCATTAATATCAGGTCCAGGGACTTCCTGCTTCCCAAGTTACAGGCCCCGTAATGGGGTGCCGTTATCTCCTATGCATTTAAATGTATACCTATGCACCTAAACACCAGAAGAATAAAATAAATCAAGAACCTAAAACACCAGAAGAATAAAATAAATCTAACACCTAAACACCAGAACAATAAAATAAATCAAAAGCCTAAACACTAGAACAATAAAATATACCAACTACATAAACACCAGAAACACCATTTTATTATTCTGGTGTTTAGGGTTTTGATTTCTTTAATTGTTCTGCTGTTTAGGTGTTAGATTTATTTTATTCTTCTGGTGTTTTGGTGCTTTAATTGTTGTGTCTTTTGGTGCTGTTGTTTTTTTTAGGTTGCCCATTAACTGCTATAGTGGCTTATCATGCCAATATTATATGGGCATGATGTACCACTGTGTCAATAAATGGGAAGAGGGTGGGGGATGTTGCCCCGGGTGGGTGGTTAGACTACCTGGGTGGGTAGCGGGGGAAGGGGTTTAACCCCTTAATTACTATAGTGGTTACTAATCGCTAAGGTTCGGGCCATTAGATTGTATTTTTTATGGTTGTGTTCCTGGTTATGTTCCTGCCAACAGAGGACAAGATTGGGGAGAAAGATGAGGACGGCCTGCATTCTGGCAGGGGTAAGTCGGATTTATTTCCTTTATGCTGGCTGGATAGTGTTTTATTTTGAATGGATAAATACACCATTATCCAGATCTGGATAATAGTAATTTTGCCCATTATTGTTCTGTAACGCTATGGTTGTTGGGGGTAGAGGGGGTGCCCATTCATTCCCATTGGGTTATCTTTGATCCCATTGTGGGCATAGGTAACCACACTGGCAATGAATGGGTGTATTGTTTAGTAGTGTGTTTGTATTTTATTGTAATGTTTATTATGGATAGCGGGAGTGGGTGAAGGTGGTATTTGGCTCATGGTGGGTGTTTATGCCTACCAGGTTGGTAGCGAGAGGGATTCACCCATTCATTACCTTAGCGGTACTAACCCCTTCATTACCTTAGTGGTACTAACCACTAAGGTAATGAAGGAGTTAACTCTTCCCGCAATCCCCCCGCAAGAGCTAAACACCAACCATGGGCCATATATCACCTTCACCAGCCCCCGCTACCCACAATAAACTGGGTACTGGTAGTTAGCCCCTTCATTGCCTTAGCGGTTAGCCCCTAAGGTAATGAAGCTGCCTGCAAATGTATTTTTATTGCATCGGAATGAAGCCGGGGGTCTCCGCAGCTGGTATTAATGTGTAACAGCTCTGGACACTCCCGGCTTCAATCAGATGCAGGAAAATTCCTTTTTTTTCTAAGTCCTGCTCTCAAATCGCATCTCACCACCCTTGGGGTGGCGAGATGAGATCTGCGAGAAACTCTCTATTCCAGAGCTCTGATGAGTTTCTTGCGACTACTAGAATAGCGGGATTTTCCCGAAATGGCGATTTTGTGCTTTTTGGCAGCTCCTGCTCGGAGAGTTTGGCAAGGAACGAGAACTTGCCAAAAAATGCAGTCCCCATACGATTTGGCGAACTCATCAACGCTTTCTGTATAGCAAACTTGCAAAATTGTGCGAGAACTACTCAAAATCCTCGATTAGTTAGTTGCCGAAGCTACTAGAATAGTGTCATGGTCGCACCGGTGGCACCTCTGCTCGGCGCATCACACCGCTCACCTGCGGTCACGTCCTGCCGCAGAGGCCGATGCGGCCGTGCTTCCTGCTCTGCTGCTGCCTTACGCTTCTTCGGCATGCCACCCGTGCCTTCCAAGAGCGCAAGGGTGTTCCACCTGTGCGTGCATCTCGGCGCATCGCACGACGCCTTCAGATGCATGCGCGTGCACTTTTCAATCAGGTCAATGCCTGCACTAACCTCAGCTGGGCTACAGCTGAGCCACATACAGACTCAGCCTATCACCGCTCTACCTACATCTGAGCCACTCCTCCCTCCATCTCCTCATTGATTCCCTCTTATATTTATGCTCATTCAGCCCTCTGGTTGTTGCTGAGCATAGACCCTTCTATGAACCATGCTCATTTTCAGCCTGACTACCTGTCTCTGTTTGTATCTGTATCTCAGTTGTGACCCTGCTTGTGCCTGACCTGTCTCTTCTTAACATCCCTGGACCATGGCTTGTTTAACAGACTTCTACCCTACCAAACACAGTCACCGCCCAGAGCCCTGATTAGTCCATCTTGAATGAGCCCATGGCCTCTGATTGTGTCAGCGAAGAGAATCTCTTCGCCGATTGGTCGGCACCCAGTTTTCTATGTTTTCAGATTGAGGCAGGGATTCTTTGCAAGCTGACGCCGATCAGAGTTCCACAGTTGTTTGTGGTTAGTCTTGGTGATCAGGGACTACTGGAAATATGCATTGTAAACAGAGAGGCGGTAATCCTGAGTTAGGCCCGTAATATAGTGTGTGCGGCCGTGCACGCGTGCGTGCCTGTGCGAATGTGAGCGACACAGTGAGGTACTGTGTGTTTGTGTGTGTACGTGTATGTGTGTGTGTGTGTGTACGTGTGTGTGTGTGTGTTTATGCGTGTGTAGATTGTGTGTTATAAATACGTTTATAATAGATAAATAAATACGTTGGTAAGAATAAATCATTTATTAACATTGTACATACATACATACACACACACACACACAGACACACACAGACACACACAGACACACACACACATATATACATAGATACACACATATATACATATACATACATACACACACATAAACATACATACATTTCAGTGGTGGTAGCGGTGCAAAATCTTTATTTTCCCCATCTTCTGCCCTGTCGACCGGCTGCACGCTCACTGCCATGTGCTTGCGCGGTCCTATTATAGGAAGGCTGACTAACCACAGCCAACTATAACTGCTGCGTGTGCGCACGGCGCAGCAAGCGCGCCCTCCTTAAAACAGCCCTTACTGGGATAGCCTCGGACAGGGATCTGGGATCATGGGGGCATCCTGGGTAAGCTCCCCTCAGCAAGGCCCAGTACCTAGTGAAATACTGTAAGAGTCCCCATAAACCTGTGTCTTGAATTATAACCATGTTTCTGTACTATGTTGCTCCTTGTTGGCTTTAGTCAGAATAAACCCTGTTTATTTAACTCACTCGTTCTGTCTGGTGCTTGCGATCCTGGTGTAATAGTCTGGTCTCCCTTGACAGTACTGCCACAGTGTAACATTCCAAGGTTACATTTACTTTTATGTACTGGAACAATTATTTAATTAGCCCATAAAAAGACAAGCAGGAAAATGAGCTCAAAGAGAGAGGGTTGGGAAATTTCTCATGCATCAAAATGAATGTAAAAGGTAAACAATGTAATCAGAAAGACAGAAGAGAAAGGAATAGTAGAAAAAGGGGTAAAGGAAATGAGACAAGTGTTAATGAAAAATGCAAGATAAATAAAAAAAACATTGGAATGGTTACAGTTACGGGGGAAAGAGAGGACTGGAAGAGAATGAAAAAAAATGAGATAAGGATAAAGAAATGTAAGAGAGAGAAAAAATAATAAAATGTCACATTATAAACTCATTAACTCCATTATTTTAAGTATCACTTGTATACCGATGACACACACACACACACACACACACACACACACATATATATATATATATATATATATAGGCAATAGAATACCGTGTTTGAGACGAGTATCAAGAGGCAGCACTCCAATGGATGGTCAAAAAAGGTTTGTATTGTTAAGATATCATAACCAACGTTTCGGTCCTACATGCGGGACCTTTCTCAAGGTGATGTCCCTTGTCTGGCCGGAGTTCCCGGGGCATGTTCATGGTATCCGAGCTCACGGTGATCCGGGGACCGATCGGACACTATCTCAGAGTCAGGCTCAGCCGCCCGTGGTCTCCCGCACTCCAGATCGGGGTCTGTCCGCAGTTCCCCCCAATACCACTCCCTGAGCTCCGGTCTCTCGCCCTCGGTCACATTGTCAAGGGAATGGTCACCAGGGATGTCAGGACAGAGGTTAGGCTGGGTCTGGCTTACCTGCCTGGTCTCCTCTGTAACCCTGGAACCTGATGGCTCCAAATGCAGGGGAGCGGTGATCAGGTCGGTGGGTGGCGGTGCCAAAGGCACCTCCACCAGGGCAACTACCTGACTTGGGCTCTGTGTGGCTGTCACCACTGGAGCATCTTCCTCCTGGGCAACTGCCCGCTTTTGGCTCCATGTGACGGCTGCCACAGAAGCACCCTCCTCGGCATAACAGCAGATAAAACGCTCCAGGTCATTGCCAAGTAGAATGTCGGTGTCCAAGCCAGGTAACACTCCAACATCTCTCACTCCTCGACCGGCACCCCAGTCAAGGAATACTCGAGCAACTTGTAGGGACCTGGAGACACCATTCGGCATTTTCACCTGCATCCCTGTCCCTGGGAGGAGGTGCTCTGGGCTGATCATATCAGGTCGCACCAGAGTTACTGGCTGGGCTGCCGCCTGCCGACTGCCTATTTTCACTGGGTGCAAATATCTCCGTTGGGCATCATTAGCTTCCAGCCCGACAGCTGCAACTCGATGCTCATCTGGCTCCAATGCAGTGCCGCTGGTAGATGCTGGTTGGGTCCTCTGCTGTACCTGCTGCATGGCTTCCCTTTGCTCCACCATTGGGATCAACCTCACGCAGGCGATCGGTCTTGCTGCTTGGGAACGTTGCCCCGAATCGGGGTTGCTGGATCGGGGAAAGTAGGGGCAGTCCACCCGCAGATGCCCTAGCCGGTTACACTGGAAGCACCGGTACCTTTGGACCACCTCAGCAGCCCTGGCTGCAGCCCCTTCGGCACTAGACTCTGTCCTCCATGACTTGGGGGTGGGGGAAGGGTCTGCCACTTTCGGTGCTCGCGCAGCCTGCACAGGGACGGGGTTCAGGACCCGCTTTCTGTAATGGGGCAGAGTGTTAACATACTCGTCCGCCATGATGGCGGCTTTCTGGTAGGTGGATGGCTTGTGGTCCATCACCCACTCCCGCACCTCTGGTATACATTTCAACAGGAACTGTTCTCTCATGAGCAGATCCAGCAGCTCCTTAAACGTGGCTGCTTTACAGCCCTCCACCCACCGATGACTACGGTAGGCTAGCCGGGCGACAAACTCAATATGGGTATCCTCCGCGCCTTTATGTATTACGCGAAACTGCTCGCGGTATGCCTCAGGGTTGAGGGCATACCGCCTTAACAAGACTGCCTTCACGTAGGGGTAGTCTTCCCCTTCCTCCTCCTCGGTCTCCTGGAAGGCTATTTGTGCCTTCCCACTCAGCTGGGAACCCAGGTACTTTATCCAGGCCCGCTCCGGCAACTCGTGTCGCTTACACTGCTTATCGAAGTCCTGCAGAAAGGTGTCAATATCATCGGTGCCATCCACGAACTTTGTAAGCTTTGGGCTTGCGGACTGCCATTGCCATGGGTGGGGGCACTTGGAGCATGGGTGTTGGGGCACCAGCGGAGGATAATCTGCAATCATTCAGCAGATGTGACATCAGGCCCCAGATGGGCAATCATAGCCTCTGCACTTTCCGATGGGGTTGGGACCACTGCCGGGGTGACCATGGGAGGGGTTGGATCCGCCACTGGGTGGATAAAATGGGCTATAGTCCCCTCGGCAGGATCCACAGCTACGTCCTCTGCATTGATCCCTGCCGCTTCGTCCTCGTACAGCTCCAGGTCCTCTGCGAGAGCTGCCTTGGTGCAGCCATCAGTCGGCAACCCGTACTGGTAGCATAGGGAGCGCAGCACGGCTCTGGTCCATTTCTGAAAATGCCCTTTTTCTCCAGACACTTTCCAAATTTAGCTGAACTAATATAAAGGTGATTGCATAGTAAAATATCAGGTTTGTACAACGTTTGTCTGGAACAACTTGTCCTGCGGTCTTGAAAATTCAAGACCGTCTTTGAGCTGTGATTTCCCGCAAGAAATCCCAACACAAAGCCTAGCGATCCCACCGCTGCCACCAGAAAAAACCTGTCACAGGAGACCAGTACTTTAACACCAAAACCACCGGGATCACTAGCACCAGACAGGAAAACATTGTAGAATAAATTGGGGTTTATTCTGGCACGCCAGCAGACAAACAAAGAAGTACAAAACACAATACAATACCAACTGGGGCCCTGGGGGGTAGACTCTAGCCACACTAGGTGCAGGGGCCTGATTCATGAAGGCTTGTTCTGTCCGCTTCTCGTCCAGGATCTCAGAAGGCTGATCACACAGCAGCCCCTCTGAGATATCTCTCCAGCTTGTCACTGTAAAGATCAAACTCCTTCACAGAATGTCTCTCAGTCTCTCTGTCTCTCAGATAGTCCTCTGATGGTAGATCTTCAAACTCCTTCACAGAGTGTCTCTCAGTCTGCTAGCCTCTCTGCTCTCAGATGCTCTCTGAAGGTAGATCTCCACACTCTTTCCCAGAGTGTCTCTCTGGAAGTAGAACTGCACACTCCTTCCCAGAGTAGAACTGATTCTCTGCTTAAACAGCACCCCTTTATATTTCCCTCTGTGGCTATAATTTACATGGGAGATTCTACTGGACAATTCAAGCACAAATTAAGCACAGATTAAGTTATTGCCACAACAGCTAAAACCCATCCCTGATTAAATCAGAGTCTGGGCCAGACAATGCTTTCCCTTCCAGATCTGATCAGTAGCCTTTCACCTCCCCCAAGAGTCCAGACACCTAGCTGTCCCTAATCCTATCAATTCTATAGAAAGCTAAGTGGCTTGCCTTCTCCATAGAAATTATAAGAATAGTGATTCACTAACGGTTGAATTGCATTTACAGGTACTGCTGCGACACATTTTATTCTAACTTTTGCCAGCGGTAGGCCGGGATTTACTCCGGCTGGCGCCGGGTCTAGACCGCGCGCCGCCGCATCTTATCCGTGCACCCCCTCCACTCCGTGCGCATTTTTGTCCCCCTTCCCGACCCCTTGGCTGCTCCTGCTGTGCCCCTCTGCTTCCCCGCACCGCGCTTACCTCACTTCAAACTCCAGGGGTGTCGGGGAAGCCGGGGAAGCCGGGGAAGCCAGGCGCGCACGTGACAGTGACGTCACCACGCTGCCCGCACGCATCCTGCCGTGCGGGAAACGTGAGAATAAGATGTGTCGCCAGTGTAATAACAAATACAGACTTTAAAATACATTCTTACAGACATGGAGATACATTTACTCATCCACTGTTCCCCAGAGGTTAAATACATTTGGCCAAAGTAAGTCTTACAATGGTGGCCAAATTAGATAGATTTAGGGGTAGCCCGCTGGGCTTCATAACAGTTTTGTGATGCCAGCAACCCCTACCGTCACAGTTAGTATCTCTTGATAAACATAAGGGAGACAGAGTTAAACATCTACATCGCAGGGAAACATTTTGGATACACCAAATGAAGACCGTGGCTCCCAAAGTCTCAACATTGATATTGACCTTGCAGTATTCTTGTAGACTCTGGGTGAGGGTTTCTTCTTATACCAATTTTTAATGCTCCTCAATCATTTTAATAGAATCCATTTCAGGGAAGTCTAACACTTGCATTAGCATATACTAATTGACTCATTATATTGTTTCTCATGCTAACAATTCCATCCACATTTATTGTAATACTAAAAATTCTTTTAACAATTCAATTGGGTTTTTTAATCATTTATAATTAAAACATATTTATATTTTGTTAATCAGCATTTATAAAAGCATATAGTTGTAATTTTTTATAGAGAGAATATACAGTATTTCAGGCATACCCCGCATTAACGTACGCAATGGGACCGGAGTATGTATGTAAAGCGAAAATGTACTTAAAGTGAAGCACTGCCTTTTTCACACTTTTTGATGCATGTACTGTACTGCAATCATCATATACTGTACGTGCATAACTGATGTAAATAATGCATTTGTAACAGGCTCTAGAGTCTCCCCGTTTGAGCACAGCTTCGGTACAAGTAGGGAGCCGATATTGCTGTCCAGGACGTGCTGACAGGCGCATGCGCGGCTGCCATTTGTCTATTGGGCGATATGTCCTTACTCGCGAGTGTACTTAAAGTGGGTGTCCTTAAAGCGGGGTATGCCTGCAGTCTCTTTCTGTAATTCATTATATTTATATATTTGTATTAAACTAGGTGTTCATGTGATATATTTTTTATACGTGTATTTATTTAATTTTTTCACATTTCTGGGAAGATATATTTTTAGAGGTTTTTAAGACTTTTCATGCTATCCGCATTTTTCTTATACTGTAGGATATTACTTGTATATTTTTGTATTTTTGGTAATTTTATGTCATTTGTATGTAACATCCCCCCCCACCTCTCTGAGAGATGTCACTACTAGTTACTGTTGTTTGTGGAGCTTGTCTGCTCCTGGGTCGCCTGGGGAATCGCTCCCGACACCCTTGGGGCAGTCCACTCACACTTCGGATCTGCATCACGCACAGGTCCTAGTCCTGGGACCGTCGGCAGCATCACAGCGGGCTGGGAGTCAGGTACCGACATACTGGTATTTCGGTAGGACAGCATCAGGGCACAAAGGCCCACGGTTGGCCCTACGGCATACAATTCAGGGTAGGACGTACCATAGCACTGAAGGGCCTGGCTGTCAGCGGAGGTAAATACAGGTGGCACCGGACCACTTGGGCATCCGGGTGCGATGGTCAGGGCACACTGGTCCACAATGTCCATGACAGGAGAACTTGTAGGGGTCACACCGGTTGGTCTAGAGACCCGGTGGATAGGTACAAACAAAGCAGGAGCCTCAGAGCTGGCAGGCCACAGTGTTGGCACCACGCATCAAGGCTGACATGGCCTCCGGGTAGCCGGCAGTGTGGACAGACACACCGCAGAAGAGTCTGGCCATTCACTCAGAACACAAGGTAACCTCCACGGAGATTGTAATTGGAAATCTCCAAGTCCTCAGTATCATTGCGAATAGCGATGGAGGTAGTGTACAGTTGGTTGTGCAGTGGCTCCTCTCTCTTGCTCAGCTCTTAGTGAATGAAGTGGGTGCAGCAGGCTGCGGACTCCTCTCAGAGCAAAGGCAGACTCTGAGTGTGGCTGGTTGCTGGTGTTGCCCCTCCCCTGGGTTGAATTAGAGGCAGGGTGGGGTGGATTAAAGGATAACATGGCTCCAGCTGAGCCAGTCACTTTGGGGGGCGGTGCCCGGACTTGGCGCCGAAAACTTACAACTGAGGTTTGCAAAAAGGCTTGCGGACCCACGGGAGCGCCATTTTGGAAGCACAAAAAATGTGGTGGATGCCATTTTGGAGCCCACAGCAGAATACTGAAGAGATTAGGTACACAGGGTCCCTGTTGACGAATCAGGGGCCCATTCATCATAGTTTAGACTGCTGCACCGTCTAGAAATAAAGGTGCACAAGGTCCCACACAGTAGGTTGTGAGAGGCCCATCCCTTGTAGAACAGGTATGCTCCCAGGATACATTTCCCACTGGGTGTCCCACAGGACAGGCTTTTGATGATCTTGAACACAGGGTGTCAGTGCCTCCAGCTCCAGTGGGCTCCAGGATTTCCAGAGTCAGTCCCCCCAAGGGCAGATTCCATCCCTACCCAATAGACTGAGAGCTCAGGCAGGGGTATATGAAAAGGAATGCTTTATTTGGCAGTCACAGCAGATGTTACACAGCGGATGCAGGTAGGTCGCAAAGGATTCCATGCCTCTGGATGGTGCTGGGCTCTCTGGTAGTCTTGAGGCCTCTGATCTCTCTGACCCAGTTATCCCAGGAGGGACTGACTGGCCTTGCTCACTCTCAGCTGGGAGGAGCAGCACACACCTCCTCTCCCTAGGAGGGGTGCACACCAACTCAATTATCTTTTGGCACTGTAATGGTGTGAAACATAGCATATACACTTTGGATCACGGCTATCTAAAGTGTGTGCTATTTAAGAGGTCCCAGCACAGGTGTAGGTACTGTATGCCTCATTAAGGTTTTGAACACTATATCCACCTTGAAGGGACCAATACCACTTTAGCCCTGACGAAGCAGAAAAACGGCCGTTGGATTTTTTGGCATTCGCAGTCCATCTATGACATCACTAGAACACTGCTCCGAAGATCTGATACTGTTTTATGGAGAGACAAGCTGAGGACGGAGAGGGAGCTGACCACGATTGGGACACAGGACTGAGGAGGCAGTTATTGCTAAACTTAATACAGTACACACGTACAAGACACTGGTTTGTGAGTGTCTCGTTTGGAGATGTGCTGTACATGATTTTAACTTACAAAAACCGTACTTCACCATTGGAGGTCTTTTTCTATGCTTCTTATCATTGCAGCCATTATATTATATAGATATATAGATACATTATATATACATGTGTGTATATATACATGTGTATGGGTATGTGTACATACACATCATATGTGTAATAATATATTTTGTATTGCTTTTATTACTTGGGGTGGCATTATGGGGGTAAGTGCCCTGTGAAGGGAGGCTAGTCCACCCAGAGTATTTAAGGGGATGGTTAAAACCTTGTACAACAGTACAGTAGTTGTACCTCTATGACATACAATGGGAAATAAATTAGTTAGGGTATTTTTTTTTAATCCATTGACTACCTTAGTGACCTTGAAGCCATGCATAATGCATGCCCTCATGGCCACTATGGCTTCAAAGTGGTTAATAAATTAAAAAAAATTTTTTTTAAGGTACTGTAGATGCCATGTATATATTGGATTGCAATAATACCTGACATTTTCGTTAGAATATGGCTAACGCGAGGCTGTGGTACTGGCAGCTAGCGCCGGTGTGTTTTATCCTGATGTTTTTCATTTAACAGAGTTAACAGGGAGTTGAGGGCTAATCCTAGTGAGGTCCCTAGATAAATGTTGGAAGTTAGTCAGGATATAAATGTTGCAAAGTGTTTAGGCAGCTGCTTGGCCACTCCTTGCTTCCAGAATATGCTGGAAGGATCACTTGATCTAGTGTCACTCAGCATAGGCTAAGCCCACCATTATTCTGCCCATTTACAGGGGTAGGCAATGTGACATCATAGAAGGGGTATAAATAGAGCTGCAGAAGCTTCCAGGCCCTTTAAGTTCCTTGAGGACAACAAGAGGAGAGGAGCCTCACTGTACATACTGTCTGTCTTTAATGTGTAACTTTATGTAGTAAGAATGGTCACCTCTATTATTTTGCAGTTAGGGAAGTGTCCCTTATCTAAGAAGGGCCACTAATAATGCAGGGTCAGGAGCATCCTACCGTTTTCTTATGTGCATAGAATTTGTGGCAGCAGATTTCTTTATCAGGGACCCATGAGTGCCACACCTGTTGTTTACCTATTACAAACTCTGAATATAGCACACCAGTCAGCCAAATGAGGGACTAACATGGAGATGCATAGGATGACAAGAAATAGGAGCCTTGAGAGAAGGTGCACCCCATACACCGGTCCACCCGAGCAGGGTGGCAGACATTGGATTGCAGCAGCGAAGGACGGCCGGGAAAGGAGCGCGCTGTACCAGCGGCAGACACCGGAAGTCAGTGAAGACTTTCGGGTCGGACCATTGGAACGCGCTCCACCTCTGCCACTCTGGTGGCCCATCGTCATCTTCTCCCACCGCCTGCCTCTGCTGCTTTCGCTCTGCTTCTGCTGGTCTGCTCCCACAAATCGGCAACCCCCGTCCTAAACAATCTTGTGCCCCCCAAGTTTGTGCACCCCTGCTCCAAGAAATAAATAGAATCTGTTTGTCAAAATAAATTTCCTGACGCCCTTTATTCCACCAACTGCTTACAACACTAGCCAGCCGGAATATCAGCACCCTGAGAAGGTATGAGAGACACTGAGCATAGGGATGCCAGGTGGCTTCACCAAAAATATTGGACACAATGGTGACGAGTGCTACGTTCTTGAGAGAGAGACACACACACATGGTCGAGACACACACACACACTTGAGAGACACACACACCTACTACCTACCTGTCTCCACTCCATGCTTTAACCTCCTCGCCTTGGCCCCACCCAAGGATCCTGACACCTCCTCCTGATTGGCTGCATTACCCAGCAGCAGCCAATCAGGATGGAGGAAGCTCCCCAGCCCCATAGTAACAGCCCTGTTCTGGGAAATCCCGTGGTCCCCAAGGCCGACCAGGTCACTATGTCCATAGGTAATACAGAACACATACATACAGTATCTAGTATTACCTCTATTTTTTTACTGGACAGTGTCCAAATACAGGACAGTCCGGTTCAATACTGGACACCTGGCAACCTTAGCACCATCTGCACATAATATAAATACACTTTGATGTGACACTCTTCTTGAGCATGGGAAATACATATTTCAGGCTTAACCCTGCAGTAAACCTTTTTTCTGTAATTACTGTAGGTAAATTGGCAGGTATCAGGGCGTTCTGAAACTTTTTATGGTATTATTTCCTAAAACTATACTGCCATTTTACACCAGCAAAACCAATAAAGATAGTTAAATAATGTTGTCTCAGTTCATGCAGCAGAAAAAGTGTTCAGCTGAATTTGCGCTGAAACCCAAATCCTTTATTTCTTGTTTTACTCAGAGTAAAGTGTCCTTATTTCTCTTTTTTTATAAACCCAGCGCCACCGTACTCAGCATTCTGGTCTCATCACATAAAAATAAATGTTTATTTTGAAGATAAATACTCACATACAAAAATAGTACAAAATGGCGGTGACGGGCAAATAATTTAGGTTAGCCTTAAAGATGGTTGCATAGATTTCTGTTTCTAAGTGGAATCCTTGCATTTGATTTTAGTATCATGATGTTGAAGCTTCTCTCCTTCATCTTGGTGTTATCCCTCACATCTTTCTGGTGTAATACCTCTGTCCTCTCTCTCCTAGCTACCCTGCTAGATATTTATCCAGATAATATCCTTTAGTCAGTTCTTGCTATCTAATTCTATTACCAGATAAATACTCCAGCTTCAAACTGATATCATATCTGATAAGGAACTGCCCACGCCTCCATACAGAGAATAATCTACAGTAATAGGGCATGTCTTCTGGAAAGATCCATCCTAATGCCATAGCCTCTTTTGGTTGCATAAGCTCTAACCACAGTTGTCTCACTCAAATGTCACCCACAGGGCTACTCTGCAGAGAACTCAGCACAGCTGCACTATCAATATAATTAAAATCACCTCCCAATGTAACTGAATCGATCAGAAGATACCAATTTCAATATTAGAATATCATATGCGATATAAATTGAACTGTAAAGAAAGAACCGTTGCAAATATACTGTATACTCGGCATTTTGTCTTCATACCGGATTCATACATATTACAATATAATAATATCACTGAACTGGATTTCTTACACTCAGACAATAAAGTGTACCTCAAATATACATATTTGGACGATTCTGCCATTGCAGCAAAATCAAGTGTCATAAAAAAATAAAACCTGTAACAGCAGATATAAGGCATATTGTGTATATGGGATTCATTTGGAAGAGACAGAAGATTTTTGGCAACTTATTCTAAAATGTCACCCATTTCTATTTTGCTGTAACCTTTGCTACTGCCTGCAGAATGTAGTTAAATTGCCAGATATAAAATAGTTGTGCCATGCAGAAAGGTTATTTGCATCTTCCTAGCTGCATACTTTACACTAAGCCATATATTGATAAGAGCTGCATAAAAAAAGAAAGAAATTGCATTAAATCTAGGTTAAGTGGTGACTCACAATAGTTAATGATGTTAAATGTGAGCATGCACAATTTCCTGTTAAAGCTATACGAACAGTGGGAAATCCCATTAAACTACAAACAAAATAAATACAATGCACACATACTTTTATATATACTTGGAAAAGCATTGTATGGCTCCCAAACCTTCTTCCTTTTCTGTGGTCACTTTTAAAGTATCTGTAGGCAGTCTGCCACTTTTGAATACCTATGTTAATTAACAGCTAGAGCTTGGCCTGCTATTTCTGAACAGTGATATGGTAGAAATGGCAACTTCTATTATATCAGAAGGTCGTGCCTAGGGCCGAGGTGAGCTGAAGGCTGTGATACCTGACTTTATTCCTATATATAAAGTGATCCGGTGCTACTGTATTCCATGGAAAGCTCCACTAATTTCAATAGGGCTTTCTGTGCAGAAGCTCCAAATCAGCACTTATATAAGGGTCACAGAATGTTCAATGGGTTATACTATCAGCGGTGCGCAAAGTGGGTGGCGCACCCCACAGGGGAGCGCTAGATTGTCGGGGGGGCGTGGCTGTTACAGAGGCCCCCGCGCTTCCCCAAAGGCATTTAAAATAAATGCTGGGGATCGCGTGAGGCCTCTGTAACTAGTTTACTTACCTTTGTTCCAATGACGCGTCTCCATAGCAACCGGCGTCAATTGACGCCACGGGGTTATGTAGCTATGGCAACGTAACGTCACACGACCCCGCAATGTCATTTGACGCCTGGGCCATGGGGGGGGGGGGGGGAGGGGGCGCGAGCCGGAGGGGAGAGGAGACAGGGGGCGCATGAAAATAGGTTTGTGCACCCCTGGGTTATATGTTAGCACTTGATGCATTTTTCTTTACAAAAACAACGAGTATGTAAAAATATATATTTTAAATGTTTTATATTTTCAATAATGTAACCAGCTGCTTCAGAGTAGAGATAGACGAAATTGGCACCATTTTAAAATACCAAAAAGTTAACCTTTTCACCCAAAAACATTACAAAAAAAAAGAACCATTGAATTTGAATTGAATTTATAAAGTGAAAATATCTAGCAAACATTGCCTAATTTTGCCAGAGAATCTATTTTTCAAAGTTAGTAGGGCTTTCTTAACTGTGAAATCACTAAAGTGGTACAGCTAAACCCCGTTATAACGTGGTCCTCGGGGTCCACCCCGAGACCACCGCGTTAGTAACGGGGTCGCGCTAATTTTTTTTTTTTTTAAATGGCCGCCGCGCGCCTGATCGGGAGGGAGGGAGTTAATTAAATAAATAAATAAAAAAAAAGTTTTAAAAAAATGGCGGCGATTTATCCCTCCTCCCTCTCCCTCTCAGCCCCCTCCCTCCCTCTCAACTCCCCCCCCGCCCCCTCCCCCCCACCCCCGAGGTATGCCCCCGCAGGGCAGTGCCCCTCTCTGGGTGCAGGAGGGTGGGTTACATGTCAGCCGCACGTTGTACTCACGGTCACAAGTACAACGCTGCAGAGGCTGCAAAATGGAGACGGAGCCCCCAGGAGGAAAGCTGGGACCGGAGCCAGATGCTGCTAGAAGCAAAGCATTCTGGGAGTGGACGGGGCTGCCTCTGTCCAGCCTCATCTGCCCCCCATAGAGACCTGCCCCCCTCACTCCCAGCCAGGGCACAGGGGTGACCCCAAAACAGAGACCTGCCCCCCTCCCTCTCCCTCCCAGCCCCCCTCCCTCTCAGCCCCCCTCCCTCTTCCTCCCAGCCTCCTGGTTTTGCGGTGCGTGGCAACGTGTGTCTGTGTCCTCCCAGCCAGATCTGCTGCTGCTGCTGCTGCTGCAAGAGGGAGGGGGGGGTTGGGCTGCTGACATGTGAGTTCTGCTGACATGTGAGGGGGAGAGTGGGCTGCTGACATGTGAGGGGGGGGTGGGCTGCTGACATGTGAGGGGGGGGGGTGGGCTGCTGACATGTGAGGGGGGGGGGGGCTGCTGACATGTGAGGGGGGGGGGTGTGGGCTGCTGACATGTGAGGGGGGGTGGGCTGCTGACATGTGAGTGTATTGTGAGGGCTGTGTGCAGTGAGTGTGTGCAGTGTGTGTGTGCAGTGTGTGTCAGTGTGAGCAGTGTGTGCAGTGTGTGGCAGTGTGAGCAGTGTGTGTGCAGTGTGAGCAATGAGCAGTGTGTGCAGTGTGAGCAATGAGCAGTGTGTGTCAGTGTGAGCAGTGTGTGCAGTGTGCAGTGTGTGCAGTGTGAGCAATGAGCAGTGTGTCAGTGTGTGCAGTGTGAGCAATGAGCAGTGTGTGTGCAGTGTGAGCAATGAGCAGTGTGTCAGTGTGTGCAGTGTGAGCAATGAGCAGTGTGTCAGTGTGTGCAGTGTGAGCAATGAGCAGTGTGTGTGCAGTGTGCAGTGTGTGTGCAGTGTGTCAGTGTGTGCAGTGTGAGCAATGAGCAGTGTGTGTGCAGTGTGCAGTGTGTGTGCAGTGTGTGTGCAGTGTGTGTGCAGTGTGTCAGTGTGTGCAATGAGCAGTGTGTGTGCAGTGTGCAGTGTGTGTGCAGTGTGAGCAATGAGCAGTGTGTGTGCAGTGAGTGTGTGCAGTGTGTGCAGTGTGTGCAGTGTGTGCAGTCTGTGCAGTTTTTTTTAAAAACGGGAGCCACGGGAAAACCGCGTTATAACCGAATCGCGGTATAGCGAGGCGCGTTATAACGGGGTTTAGCTGTATATACAGTATGTGGGTACTATTTTATCATGTTCATTAGTAACAACAAAAACATGAAGAGCAAAGTAGTTCTGTTATATGTTATATAGTATATATTATATGTTATACTCCTTGATAAAGTGTTTTTGTAAACACGAAACACGTAGGAGGGTTAGTGCCTCCACTTTGTTAGATGGAACAATAAAGTATTCATTTGTATTCACTTTGTTTGGGACCCACTCTTTGGCTGCTGCTCCAGAACTACTTTGCTCTTCATGTTAACCTCTTCACTTCAGGCTGCACGCCTTTCCAGGACATCAGGATTGGGAGATCTACAGTGAGTAATATTTAAATTTATGATTGCTTCATGTGAGTCCAGGGACCGTCCCAATGAGGGTTTGATGGGGGTTTTTCAGCCCTGCACCTTACACTTCAGGGTACCTTGGCCCAACAGTGGACTTTACTACCTTTAAGCAGTTTCATATCCCTATCCTAGTCCTGCATCATGTTTATATGAATACATTCAATGGATGCATTATTTAAGCGCCTTTGTCACTTTGAAACGGAACAAGAAAAACATGTTCAACTTTCTTTCTTCTTTTTTTTTTTTTACAGATTTTCAAACTTTAATAAAAGATGTGAACGGAGACTTTTTAGATCTTCAGTAAGTTTGGGAAACTTTGTAAATGGCGGAAAAATGCACTTTTCACTGCAAATTCAAACTATTGCAAAGAATGTGCCCATCTCTATTTTCAAATGATGTCATCTACATTTGTCTCAAGATTTTACAGTATGTGGAAGCTGTTCTATCACTGATCAAGCACAACTCCTTTAGTTATTTCTTAAACAATTATGATGTAATAACTCAACATATTTATAGCAAAGAACAGATGACCACTAAACAATAATAGGGTAAAAAGTGAAGTCAAAAGTTAAATAAAACACATATTCCTTTTTCGCAAGATGTAAAAAAACTAAATTTACGTGGGAATTAATGTTGCTTATCAAATCAATTCATTGGTAGGTTTTTGTCTGGTAAATGTGACTGCTATTTTAAATTAGGGAGTTTAAGTTAAAGAACACTGATGTGAGATTGTGAAAGACAAGACATGGTGAATAGTAAAGATTACAAGAAGAAATAGAATATTGCCAGAATTCAACAAGCAGCGATGTGAGAAATGTATCTCCGGTCTGGTGGAAATTTACATTCAAGTTAATGGCAGTTACCGCAGGTCGGGGTACGATACCCCACCTTGCGGCTTGATAAATCTGAGCCAATGATACATACAGATGTAGCAGATGTTATTGGCCCCCGCTAGCCCCATCCTTTTTTGAGCAGGAGCCGTGACGGCTGCTGCATCTGTAACTCGTCTCTTTTTGTGTCATCTTTAAACCTGTGGCACATTTGTTTGATGGGAAAATGGAGTCAGAAGAGAAAATAAAAAACAGAAAATAATAATAAAGAGCCTGTTTCTTCTCCTCCTCAGCAAAAGTCCTACACAGTGTCTGGCTGGGAGTAACACCAAGACTTAAATAACGTTATGTTTTTTGAAGATAACGCTGTGTGACCTCCAAATAACGTGATGTTAATACTATGCTAATGATTTCCATTACGGCTATTATTTTGCATATAATTACCTTAATGAATAAGGTGTTAACTCAGAAAACATAATGGCCGTTCCTGTTTTTGGTAAAGCCAAATTATTTGCTCTGATTTAACAAAGCTTAGTGAAACAAGGCCTTGATAATTAAGTTGTAAACTATATTCATAGTGTTCCTTTGTCTTGGATTCACGAACAACTATAACAAAAAAAGTTTTGCATGTATAATAGTACAATAAGGTAAAATGTTAAACTATTCCCCACAATTAAGTCACATGTTCGGTAAAGAGATTTAACATTACATTTTACATGTATAATCTATTGCTTTCTATTTAAATACCTTTTATTGGCAAGACTTTTGGGAATTAGGATTAGGGGGTCCCCGGAGTTTAAATTAACTTTGTTTAGCTCCAGTTACCCCTGCTTCCCATCTATTAAAAGCAGAAAGAGGGGAGGAAGGCACAGAGAGGATCTGCTCCTTAAAATGAGTAATCCAAGTGGCTTTTTTTATACATAGGTTTGAAGCAAGGGGTCTCTGGAGCTGAACCTCATTATTTTCAGTTCCGGGAACCTCCTGCTTCCCAGAGATACTTAACTCTGAAGGCAGTTTCGGTATCTCAACATAGTTTAAAGCTGCCGGGTAACGTGGGCCAAAAAAAAGCTGCACCAGATGACGTCACGGTTTCCTATTGGCCCACAGGATGTGGGAGCTTTTAAACCCTAAATACCAGCAATCAGGATATATGCAGCTTGGGGTTCCCCAACTAAATAAGGACAAGAGTAAATAGAAAAGAAAAAATGGGTGCTGCAGGTAACAAAGACCTAGCCAGGGTAACAATATATATAGCAAGAGGGTAGCCGAGCACATCAAACAAGTAAAGCACAAACATCTAATGCAATAAACTCCTTTTAATGACTGAACACAGTCAGAGCATCCTTTGCAAAATAATCTAGTGCAATAAACTCATTTTAATGACTGAACACAGTCCTTAAAATTAGTTTATTGCACTAGATTTGTTTACATTACTTGTTCGGTGTGCGCGGCTAACCTCTTGCTATATAGCTTTTAAACCCTACCATTACATGAACCCTGCTAGCGAACCGGAGTGGCTACCAGCACCTCCTACGGAGATAAGTATCTTGGGAAGCAGGGGGTGCCCGGAGCTGAAATTAATGTGTTCAGCTAGGGAGACCCCCTGCTTCAACCCAATGTTTAGATTAGATAACCTGGTTATTTGACCTAAATGTGTATGAAATTCACAGTAGTATGAGACTGATTAAAAAGAAATTAAAATATCTCCCAATTAAAAAAAAAATACCTTTCTCTGTGACATATTTAAACCTTTATGTGTATGTTAAATCACCACCGACAGTATTGGTCCCTTAATACATATAAATAAGAAGGTGATAACTTAAATGATAAATAGTTCAGTACTGAAGCATGAGGCATTCAATAAGACCAGCAAGCATTTTACAGTATACAAGATTTCTAACCACAAAAGGTTCTCCTTTCGGTTAATAGTCAATAAATTAATTGACAAATTTAAAAGGTTTAAAACATTAATGTTCCAATAAAAGGTATCATACTATACAGTTTTCCTTTTATTGTCATTTTCATAGGTTAAAACACATCATGCCTTACTTATAAATTACGTGTGCTTTCATCTGTTACTACTCTGAATTATATCATTTGTTTCAAATAAATATATTATACATTTGTATTCTTAGAAGAGATACATTTGTTAGCTAAATAAAATCAGTTTTACCTATGTACTGAAGACGCCCCTTTCTTGTGGTGAGAGCAGCTGGTAGAGATATTTACACACCTACTCACCAGTTAAAAAAAGATCACATAAATATGCATGTAACTTGTTTCCTGCCAGCGCATAAGACAATAAGAGTTCTACTGTACAAGTGATTCTACAGACAGATTTGAAGGCAAATTATACTGATAGTCACAAGAAGATGTAGAGGAAGAAACTTTCAGTGTGTAAGAGATCATGCAGCAGTCTCTTTTATCTAACCTTAAAATATTGTTAGATTTCCCTTGTATTTAATTGCAGTCGTATCAAATGTAGTTTAGTATGGCAGAATGCCTGGAAACTGTTTCAGTAAATTACACACCAAGATGATCCAATCTTTGGATTTTCTCCAGAACAAAGGCTGTGATGTATAATTAAAAACAACAAACAATTAACTCCAATCAAAGTGAAACATGATGAACAAGCACTGTAAATTCAGTCATGTACAATGAACTGCATAAAATTGCATTTTTTAATAATAAAAATATATATTTTTTTACCACCATAATTTCTAAATAATAATATATTATATTATATATTATTATTATAATAATAATGAAACATAAATAACAATAATAAATAAGAAGGATCATTAATGCTATATAGTAATACAATGAAGAAAAAAAAATCTTTATTGCATGTAATTTTCCCTATAGCTGTGGCAATAAATCCTTTGGAATTCTAAGGTATTCTGATTATTTTGACAATTACTGAAGAACGGTAGAAGTGCGGCATTCCATTGCTCAAATCAAAACAGTATTAATATTTTACGAGGCATTCAAATTTGTATACCATGGCAATCTTTATTTATGGCAGTATTCATATTTAAACACACTTGTAATAACACTATTCCTATCATAGTATCACATCAGCAAAAACAAAATATTAATATTCATTACAAAACAAACATGGAAGGTTCAACAATTGGAATGTGAAACTGCTTCTCTAGAGACAAAGGCTAATTCCTTTTATAATGCATACTGCTAACCACAAAGTCTTTGGTCATCAATCATGCAAATCTTTATACATATCACAATGACTACTTGGAGCACAAAACAGCTTAGCGAATTTTTGATCACTGGAGCAAACAAACCATTCATCTTTAAGGTTTTCCATATATTCCTCTCAGGACCAATAGTGCTGCCACATTGCACAGTTTTTTAACTCTATTAATTATACGGCAAAAATGGCTTTTTCTTGGGAAATTATGATTTTTGCACAAACCTATGCAGTATTTCACCATATTCATTAAACAGTCTTCGTGTGTCTAACTGGTACGAAAATTGTGTTTTAGATTTTGATTCTGACTATGCAAATCAATGCAGTATGCACATTTTGTATGAAAATTAGCAAATTAGGTGTATACAGTACATGCTCTTCAATAAACTGCAAAATTGCATGTCACACAAATGCTCACCCTGAGATTTCCCTTACCCCTCTCTCTCTATTCTGTCTAGAGGAGGCAAGACAGATAACGTAAATAGGACACATTTTATGTGAAACGTGCATGGATTTTTTTTTGCAGCAAGGTTTCTATGTGTAGCATGGCTGGTCAAGTCTGCTTCTCTACCCCCTGTCATGTAAGCACTTAAGAGCTCTAGGCTTTGACAGGCTAACCTGGGGGCATTGACCCCCCCTCATGCTGACTCTCTGAGTGAATGAAGAGGTGGTGCCAGAAGGGTCTGTGTACAGCCAATAGTGGTACAGACCTTGTGCCCTCCACTTCTGGTGTCTCAGAGAGGAAGTACTAAATTATAGTGAGTTGAGCTCCCACCCTCCTGTGGTGAGGATGCAAAAGAGAGTTTTCTTCCACCCCTCCTAGGGAGAGGAGGTGTGTGCTGCTCCTCCCAGCTGGGAGTGAGACATGCCAGTCAGTCCCTCCTGGGCTGGCTGGTAAAAGAGAGATCAGAGTCCTCAAGGCTACCAGAGAGCTCAGCACCATCCAGAGGCCTGGGACCCTCTGACATCCATCTGCATCCGCTGTATACCAGCTGAGTGACTGCCCAAATAAAGCCCTTTGTTTTATATACCCCTGCCTGAGTCTACAGTCTATTGGGCAGGGGTGTGAAAGAAGTCTGTTCTGGTGGGGACTGCTTCTGGAAATCCTGGAGCCCACCACAACTGGAGGCGCTGACACCCATGAGTGAAGAATAAAGATCACCAAAAGCGTGTCCCGTTCCCCACACCATCACGGATCACTCAGCTGTCCTGGACCCTCACAGGTATGCATGCACCACAAACAGCAGGAACCAGTAGAACATCTTCCAGAGAGGGGAGGAAACTTTGTTACATATGTACAGTAGATCATTCTTAATGAATGCAGTGAAAAATCTACACCTACCGAATCATATTGTATTTCCTTTTTCTGAGAATGCAGTATCGTAGCCATAAATGCATTATCGAATAAGTTAATAGCACAGAGAAGTGTTAAGCAATACAATGAACAAAGTCCATATGCACAAAGCATTACGTTACCTAAATGGGTAATGGATGCTATTTTCCCTGAGTTTAACGGGTATCCACTAAGCTAATGATATGCAAAAATTGCGTCTGTTACTACTATTTATGTTCTATGATTATTTATTATGATATTCTATTGGATACCCAAATTGACTATAGAAATGCCAAAATCCTGTAAATACTAACTTATGGTTTGTGACATGCATTCTGTGTTTTATCAAACTCTGTAATGTACAGTAATTGAATTTTTTTATGATGAATTACTAAATAAAAAAGGTCAATAGTGTTAATGAATTGCACACATCAATACAATACATTATTGATGGTCATGATATGTATTGCTATTGTTTTGTAAAGTGAATATAGTGAGATACATTAAAAACATTAGTGAATCCTATATGGTTGCTGAACCTTCTTAAAATGTATTGATTTGTGGTTATAGGCCAAATTCACTAAGCAATGCTACCCCATAAACACATTCTAGCACTGTTTGGTGGATATGGCCTTTTACTGCCCATTCAAGTGTCTAGTCTAAGGCTGGGGTGCGCAAAGTGGGGTGCGCAAGATTTTCTGGGGGCAACGCGGCTGTTACAGAGGCCCTGCCCATCCCGAAGGCATTTAAAATAAATTCCGGGGATCGTGCGAGGCCTCTGCAACGTTTAACTTACCTTGAGTTCCAGCGATGCGTCTCCATGGCAATGTGATGTCACATGACCCCGTGACGTCATTTGACACCGGAGTCGTGTGGGGGGCGGAGGGTTTTGGGAGGGGCTCACGAGCATGAGTGAAACTTTGTGCACCCCTGGTCTATGTGTCTTACAGCCTGCAAGCTGTCATATGGACTAGCACTGCTTAGTATATAGAACCCTTTATGCAGAAAAACTAGAATAGGAATAGGGTTCATGAAGAAGCACGTCTTAGTAAACATGGCTCTATATCTTTGAGGACTATGACCTCACTAACCAATTGAATGTATTTCTACATTATAAAGAAAAGAAAGCATGCGTAATTGAGCACGCAAGACAAAATAAACAACTTTCCTGTTTTACTTTAACAAATGTGACGCTGACTTTGGAAAAAGTACTACCCCACTTTTGAAAAAGTGAAAATTGTTCTTTCCTTTTGACCTATAGTAGTCTAAGGAGATATTGTGTGTGGAGACACATATTTTTTCCAACTTCAAGCTCACTTTTCTAGGCACCCATCTTCTCATTGAAGAGAAATCATTAACACAGTCTCACAATGTAGAGCCAAAAAGCCAAACCGATAAATTATTACATTATACATTTGTTCATATCTTTCTGGGTACTTTACTAATGATTATCAAACTGATTCTTCGGTTACAAAATGAATTAGTAAAAGGCAGAGTTTGTTTTGTGTCTAGATATTTACAACATTTACAAAAGAAAAACCAGATGTTTGTGATAACATATTTTGTTCCACTTTGCTGTGATAATGAAGCACAATTTCAAAATAACGACTTCTTAAAAGTACAATTACGATGAGAGTTCTGTATATAAGTAAAAGAGAGCTCATCATAAACATACTGGGCTCTATATATATCAAAGGCAAAATGTTGGCACACAATTGTTATTTTGTCATAACTAGTGCTGCAATATACCTGCAGCAACTATGTATTAATCTTGGTTGTGCTATTTTCGCATATGTCTGTGTTTGCCTGTGACTAGATGGGGGATTTATGAAGCAAGTGGGAGGCGTTAGGGCGGAGTTACATTTCCGTATTGGTATTGTATTTATAGTTTACAGCTTGTTTCTTTTCTGCGTCAATTTTCTTTGTCACCTAATGGTTACGTAAATCTTGATTTTTAGCACAGAATAGTAGCGCAGTATGGACCAATTTCTAAAACAGTAGAAACACTTCAGAAATATGTCAGACAGAAAATAAATGCTAATTGTTTGACCCAACTGCATCAGTACAAACTCGTGACGGTCTAGGACATTTGGTTGTGGCCATTTCACCGTGACCAAATGAAGGCCGGCACTTGGCCACAACTCACCTCGCTGCTGGGACACTCAGACTTCAACTGCTTCGCTGCTAAGCTAAGTCCCTGACCTTTCCCCTTACCCTAAAACCATATAATGTTAACCTGTTATTCTAACACTACCCCCAAACCTAAAAATCTTTACCTCTTACTCTAATACCTCTTAAGTTAACCTCCTACCCTAACCGTTAAAACTCTTTAAAGACAACCCCTACCCTAAGCACTAAAACCCCTAAAGTTACCCCCCTAACCTAACCAATAACAGCCCTAAAGTTAACCCCCTACCCTAACCTCTAAAACTCAATAAAACCCATAAAACTTACCTTATCGTAGACGCGACCAGCGGTGGAGGTTCCAGCGGTGGATCATCTGCGGCAGAGGGTCCGTCTGTGACCAAACACCGGCGGTCATTTGATCACGGAAAAATAGCCATGACCAAATGTCCCATTACGCCTCCCTATACATAGAGCACATTGTATCTAGGCACCTTAAGATGTACTTTCCTCTTGTAAATATCCTTGTTTCAGGGCTGCTGGAACTACATTATGCACATCGAGCTGAGAGGATGCGGATGGGGGAAAAATGAACTTTGGGGCTGCACTCTATACTAGAGTTGTCATATGTTTTGATACTTGAAGTGTTTGTGGAAGCAATCACATGGTCACAACCACCTCTCAGTGATGCAAATGGAAGAGATGCCCCCCACACCCCATTCTTGTCTTGATTGCATTTACAGATCCAATCGAGTGGCGAACACAATCTTCCCCTTGAGAAAAAGCAACATTTTGAGTGTCAGCCCTTGTGACAACATAAGGGAAACTTATAAGAATAAGTTAGGTCATTGTATAAAATGACTTTAATATTTTTTTGCCTACTTTGAAGAGCATTCGAGAGCGGCAAGATTCTTGTAAGGTGTTTCTCCTTTGGCGTTTTAGGGTTTCTGCCAGCATGCTCCTAGACCGACTTCACACTGAACAGAACACCGCCTTCACCATTTTGTTTCTTTACGTCACAAGAGCACCCAAAGGGTTAATGGACATGGGGGGGTGTTTTGGAAGCCTGACTAAAGGGTCAGCATCTGTCCAAGAACTGGTTGGTATACATTGTAAACATGATTTGTTTATTGCTGCTTGCAAATGGCATTCACGTTTGGTTGATAATAGCAGCACAGAATGCTATTGGAAGTGTTTACTTTGCCAAATGGAAAAGCAGACAGCACATGCCAAAATCATAGAGGGACTGCAAAACGCATGCATCTCAATTTCCACACCCTATACTATTTTTCAGGCGGGCGGCAGTTGCAGAGGCCCCGCGCTCTTCCCCACGACATTTAAATTAGATACCATGGGGATTGTGTGAGGCCTCTGCAAAGTCCTTTACCTTGTCTTCGGTGACTCGTTGCCATGGCAACGTGACATTACGTGAGCCTGCTGCGTTATTTGACGCCTAAGGTAAGGAGGGGGGCACAAGCAGGGGGGGGGGGGGGGAGAGCAGGCAGGCGGCGCAGCGGGGAAAGTTTGCGCCCTGCCCTATACCTTTTAATATTTATTTTTCTACTCCTAAAAAGAATATGCCAGGATATTTTCGCATATACGTAAAACGGGTTATTTTGTTTGTTTTAAATATACCTCTTAGGCAAGGAATGTAGCAACATTTTATTACAGCACTTTTCCACTGCAAGAATACTCTAGTTTTGCGTCTAATTTCTTCCCATAAATTTGAAGTTAAGCAAATAAACCACGAAAAGGAGTAAGAAAGTACAGATATTCCCATTTTTAGAGGCAATACTTTACGGTTTATTTAAGTTTACAAAACTTATATAATAATAATGCACAAAGTAGTGAAGAGCCAGAAAATTGCTGGAAGGAAAATTTCATGAACAGGTGTTTGAAGTCTGTTAAATTAATAACACATATGCATCTCGTTGCCAATAGAAATGTATAATTGGAATTTCTGTTCTATTTCCATAATTCTATTTTCTCACCTTCATTTATGGTTCAGTTTCAGCAGAAATGCCAGAAGTAAAACAGAAAGAAATGCTAATGATGCCCTTTTTATGGCTAGTGATTTTAAAAGGATAGCAGCTGACTGGAGAATATATCTGTACAAAAGCAATGACAAAATCTATTGTGAAGTAATACAATTTATTGCAGCTTTAGGACTAAATGATGGAAATTGCCAACTATGGATCAGCAACTTATACTAAGAAGTTACATGCTGGTACATCTGGTGCTTCTTACTTTGTTTCATACAAGGAAATGTTACAAACCTTAACAACTAGACACCATATACAATTCAATATGCTGCTTTTTCCTCCAATGTAACTACAACACACATCATTGCAAATTGCTTTAACAACTAGATTGCCCATCACTTGAGATGAGGTGCAAAGTTAATCTCTCCTGTCTTGCCTTCAAATACTTCTAGGGAAAGCTATCCCTGCATCTGAATAAAATCCTCACCCCTACCACACGCAGCACTTATCACCAGAGATCTGACTCCAAGGGACTTTTCATGGTCCCAATGCTCAACAAAGAATCCGGCCGTTCCTCCTTCTCTTAATGTGCACCTCAAAACTGTAACAACCTACCTGAGACTCTCAAAACCGCCACTAGTCTAAGTTCTTTCAAAACTAAAGCTGTAACTGTTACATACACCTACAACTTATTTTATCTGTAACTGTTTATGCAATCTCTTTATATTTAATGTATACAGTAACCCTGTTCACCTAATGTACCATGTATTTGTAACCATGTACAGGTCATCATACTGTAACTCTATGCCCAGGACATACTTGAAAATGAGAGGTAACTCTCAATGTATTACTTCCTGGTAAAACATTTTATAAATAAATAAACAATACCAGAAAAGTAGAGATGTGCAAATCTATCGAGATTTCCTTGTCTGCAGGTTTATGCACACTTACGGTATAATTATGTTTAGCGGAAAGTAAACTTGTTGTAAACTTTTGGATCAAAACAAACTTTGTGACAAACTTAAAAGGGTGAAAATTGCAATGTTCACTTACTCCTGTGGAAAATATGTCCATCTCTGGAGAAGAGGCTGAGTTACATGTTAAAAGGCAACTTAGGACCAATTGAACTAAAATAACTTCATGCTAACAATAACGAAAACCTTGATTTCAGTCTCATTCAACTTAATTTTCATAGTAACTGATATTACCATTAGAGATAATTTTACTTTTATATCATAATTACTGTCAAATGGTTCAACCATTACACTGTACTGTATTTGATTTTTATTTATAATGAGAAACTATTTTTAGTCTATGGGCTAATACAATAACACCCTCCACACGTTGATAATTATTTGTAATTATTTTTCTAATTCGTTCAATAAAAAGAAACGTATCTATTTGTATGTGCAGTTGATTCATGGAATATAATAAATGCCATCTTTTTCTTTCAAATAATAATTTAAAAAAATGTCATGCACAATCCAAGAAACAGGTTAAAACCTTCTAATAAATTAGATGTTTCAACCCTGCTGAATAAGAGACATATAACTTCAATGAGCATGTGTTGTATAGGAAAGACACTACTATACGATTAAACGATTAAACGATTTCTATACCAAGACAAATTTCCCTAGCCAATTCCAATCTGGCTTTCGTCCCAAACACTCCACCGTAACTACCCTGCTAAAAGTTTGCAATGAAATCCAGTGTGGAATGGAACGGGGACAACTCACTGGTGCAGTATTCCTAGATTTTGCAAAGGCTTTTGACACAGTTGATCATGCTATCCTGCTTAACAAACTCCGGAATAGGGAAGCATGCTTTAAACTGGTTTCAGTCCTACCTATCAGGAAGATCCCAACATGTGTCCATCTCAGGCTCTAACTCCAACCCCCTGGATATCACCTGTGGTGTCCCGCAAGGCTCTGTTCTGGGGCCCCTACTCTTCTCAGTGTTCATTAATGATCTTCCCACAGCTTGTAAGGAAGCCTCAATACACATGTATGCAGATGACACAATCCTATATGCACACAGCCATAGCCTCTCTGACCTTCAACACATACTTCAGTCTGACTTTTTGAGACTCGAAAACTGGATTTTTCCAAAACAAACTGTTTTTAAACACTGACAAGACTGTAACAATGGTATTTGGGACCAAGACTAAATTTGTAAAGCTTCCAGCGACATAGCTCCATATTAGAACCAACACTAACACCACCCTAACACCTGTCACTAGTTTTAAATACCTGGGCTTATGGTTTGACTCCCACTTAACATTCAGGATGCACATTGATACCCTGACAACCAAGACCTATGCCAAACTAGGGGTACTTTACAGGAACAAATCCTCCCTAAGTCTCCTGGTCAGAAAGCGTATCGCACAGCAGATGCTAATGCCAATTATTGACTATGGCGACATAGTATATGGCTCGGCACCTCAAACCCACCTTAGCAAACTTGACACCCTCTACAATTCAATTTGTCGTTTTGTTCTCCAATGCAACTACAACACACATCACTGCGAAATGCTCAAAGAACTAGATTGGTCAACACTAGAGTCTAGGCGCAAAGTTCACCTTTCCTGTCTTGCCTTTAAATTCTTCATGGGCAAGCTACCCAGCTACCTCATACCTACCACTTGCAGCACTTATCACCTGAGATCAGACTCCAAAAGACTGTTCATGGTCCCAAGGCTCAACAAAGTATCCGGACGTTCCTCCTTCTCCTACCGTGCACCCCAAAACTGGAACAACCTACCAGATACTCTCACATCCACCACCAGTTTAGGTTCTTTCAAATCTAAGGCTGTCTCACATTTTAACCTGGTCTGTAACTGTTTCATACGCTCATAATATATATTTTCTTTAACTGTGCACGCAATGTCTTGTATATAATGTATACCCTGTTCATTTATGTAACTGTACTTGTAACCATGTATTATTTGTTTTACTCTGTGCCCAGGACATACTTGAAAACGAGAGGTAACTCTCAATGTATTACTTCCTGGTAAAATATTTTATAAATAAATAAATACTGTTGCTGATATCGGTACATGTGATACTGTACATTAGGCAGATACTGTAGCAGAATCTGGCAACACTTATTAATTTTCTAATAAATTGTTCTCTCTTTCAGGTGGTCTTCTGTATGCTTCTACAACAGTGTATGAGAGACAACCGATCCTTGCTAAGTGTTAGTAATTCTAAAAAAAAGCAAACAATGCTGTTTTTTACATTATATTCTTTCATTCCTAAAGAACTGCTAGAACAGACCTTTACTGTGTTTATCTGCATCTAAAATACAAGCACTTGGATTTATTGGTTATCAGTAAGTACAGAATATTGAAGTTCGTTTATCAAAATATTGTTGTTTATTTTTGGAAATATACCCCCCCCCCCAAACCGTTTTCAGACCAAACCACAGTACCAATATTAGAATATTAACATATTTTAACATTGGGAACAAACTTCGTTATTTTTCACTATATTCTGTATGTTGCAAACAGATAATAATCAATGAATTACCCAGTGTTGAATTCTATTTCCCACTGCCAAATGATTCTTATCGTATTACAAATTGCTACTTTATCTCTTTAACACCTTTCAACTAGTGACTTAACACACACCTAAATACGCAACTTACAGTATACACATCTAAAATGATTAAATGAAGTGTTCAATAGGTGATAATAGAAAATACTAGAGATGTAATTATGTACTATAAGTAGGGATTCCACTTTTAGGTTTCAACAGATAAACAGAAAAAAACACCACTGACTGTTTATCTTGCCCTTTTGGTTAAGAGAGATAAACACAATGGCAGGCTGTGCACAGGTACTGTATGAGACAAATTCATCAGGAGGGAGAATGTATGGAAAGTACAATTAAGTCCACCGATAAAAGCCAAATTCAAACACGTGTCAATGTTTTCAATTGTTAACACTGATAAACACTAATTTTTTATTAAATAACATGGAAACACCTGAACCCAGCCCCCCCCCCCCAAACACAGATGTTATTAAAAAAAAAAAAAAACACTGAAATCCGGAATCCCTAACTACAGTATAAGTCATGGACAGTAATGTATTTGTGGACCTAACATTTCCTTTTATTAACAGCCCTTAATAGAGCAGGAATGAGTCACTCTATTGAGTTAAGTAATTAGTTATAAATATAATGTACAGTAGTGCTGCAGAGTTAGAAAAAATCATATAACTTTATGTATAGATATAGCAGATGTTATTGCTCCCACTGGTGCTCTGGAGTGGGAAACACAGAACACACCAGCAGGCATACAGGCTATTTTAAAGCACTAGCTGCGTTTGAAAAAGGGGCAAGACTAACGCTGCATTGTAACTGCAAGTGTGCGCCAGGGTATACAATAAAGTCTTCCATATCTGTAGTTTGCTCTTGTAACAATCTCTAAAGATTAATCATATTAATGTTGATTAAACCAAACAAATGCTCCAAAAGCATGTGCACAGCGTTTTGTTAATATTTCAGATTAAAAAAAAGATCTATGAAAATAAGACTGTGAACTCTACTAAAAGGCAGGTCAGTAAAATCTCATCAAACACCTCCTTTCAAGCGTACTATACTTTCTGTAGTGTGACTGAAACACCAATTTTAAAGATAGATAAGCATAGCAGCAGCATACATTTGATAAATTGCGACATTCTGTTGAACCTGGCATGAATTATTGGTTGTGTTCCATCTTGTACCATGAATTATGAGTTGTGTTCAATGCTGCTGCTTTTAATCATTGGTAAGTTTTAGGAGAAAAGGGTTTTAAGGTCAAATCTTCAATACACATTTGGATTTATAGATCTGCTTTTGTGCCTTTTAAAAAAAAATATCAGTTGTTCACTAATACCTTCAGGGACAGATGATCCTTCTACATTTTGTATGACCTATGGTATCTGCTATACATTGCACTTTGTGTGTGTATGTTTTTATTAATCATGCTGGAAGTTAGAGGAAGTACTATACGAAAAAATAATTCACTTTGCAGAGTTCACACTCTAAATGGTATGGTGGGAGACAAACAGTAGGAGTTTCAGTTCATAGCACCATTTAAATAAAAGTATACGTTGAGAGTATGATGTATTTAATCAATTGAAATTATTCCTACTTGAAACAGAGTTCAAGAGATGAGGTACTGTAGGAGTAATCTGTCACTTACCTACTTTATCCCACTCATTCAGCCCCTCATCAAGTCCTTCTACTTGACTATCTCAAAGATATTTGACTATTCAACTCTGTGCAAGTCCACCACTTGGCATCAAATACACATAAGATTAAAAAACACTCAGCACTGATGGGACTTGATACCCAGAACATCGTTCTTCAGAATCTCAGCTTCAGAGAACACCTGCCAAATTCAAACACTTTGAAAAAATATTAATCATACTGGACAAAAACGAAGGAAGGGAACCTGCACACTCAAAAAGGCAATCAGAGGAAGTATGTGAATCAAAAAATTAATTTCTACTGAAAGTAAGCACTAAAAACACCATACATAGTGATAGAGACATACTGTACAGATACGTTGATATACTGAGCTGAAAAACCCAACAGGACTCAGAATGAGGGTAAGAATTATGCAAAGAATACTTAGCTCAGCTCACAACAAGGGCTGTAGAGTAGGCATAAAAAATGGCAAAAAAAGGGGGACAGTACTGGTAAACAGAAAAAGATGGGTCACACTGTAGTACGCAAGCCAGGCAAAACGGAAAAAAGAAAAAGCAGGGAGAAGGAGAAGAAACAAAAACAAATGGGAGACGGGATGGTGGGGTGGGAGGTAAGTAACAAAATTAAATAAATGTGGGCATCATTTCGGGAATAGTCCCATCCTCAGGCCCGTTCCCAATGGTTCTAGGCCACCACTGTACTTCCCTTTAATGGGCTGCCTGTGTGAAAAACCCCAAAACAGTTACCAGATGCCAGTAGTAATGAAGCCCAAATGCAGCAAGTTCAGCAGGTAAAGGAAGAAGAAAATATCCAACACAGGGAAGCGTCAGTCAGTAATGTTGACATCGCCAAGGAAATATATAGTATAGAAAATGCTAGAGAGTATGCAGCCATCTTCTTCGGTTTATGCCTATAACCTAATCCACCTTAATACATACACTATAAATTGTTATATTTTAGATGTATTGCCAGATACAATCACTGTGGTTTCTATTCTCCCAAACGGGCGATATAAACAGCCCACCCAAGTATATACCAGCAAGACAGAGATGATAAGAAAAATGTATAATATGATGGCCACTGTCAGAACTACCATATACAGTATGCAGCCAGTTCGGTTGCACCAAGGCCCACCACCATTAGGTGCCCATCCACCACACACTGAAAAACTGTTCCACCACTTATTTTAACAGCTGGAATAGTGTCCTGGCATTTCTAATGGCCCGCTCTCTCCACACCTCCCTGGCTCTACTTGTGGTGTGAGGCCTTACCCAGTGGCAGAGGAGGGAGCCCACCCAGGATATCATAACACAGAAGTTAGGCCCCACTGGAAGTCGATGCCCAACTTCTGCAATCCCCGCTTGGGTGGACTCCCTCTGTCACCATCACAGGTTAGGGAACTGCTCCACAGGTAGGGCTTGGGAGGAGAGTGAAGTTAGGTAACCTACTTCCTATATGTATACAGTACGTGCAGGGGAGAAGGTTATACTTTGCAGGGTAGAGGTGCTTGTGCTGTGTAGGGTAGGAAGTAGGAGAGCATTTTTTTTGTAGGGTCATTAAAAAAGAGAATTACAATGTTAACCCTTTCGCTGCCTTGAAGATAGGCGACATGTGAACAGAAGTTTCACGAGTACAGTATGTTTATTGTTTGTGTGAACATTGCTCCATTGGGAAGCTGTATTATTGGTAAATGTATAGCTTTGATCATTTTGTATATTTTATCTTTATAAATATGCAGTTAGAATAGTACAATGGTTACAATTACATTAGTGGTAGTTCCAATTTGTTCTATATTAGTCATAATTGTACAGTTGTAGTTTCATACAGTAGTTCTAGTTTTCTATGTTTGTATAGTTATAGTGTTGTGTAGTTAGCTATAGTAGTTTACAGTTGCAAACCGTTATACTGATGTACTGTATCAGTTGTTGCACCATATTTCACGTGATGACTGAAAAAGCATTGGCACAATTAGTTTGCAAAATCACATAAATTTGTTACCAGCGGATACTTTTTTTCAATGGAGCCGCTGGATACAGCGCGATAAAGATCACCGAAGTGGTAACGTGTTATCGTGCAATACCGGGTGCAATAACATTTACTAAATCTGTAGTTGGCCGTTTTGGTAAATGATCGTTTCTGGAATATACGGGATTGCTGTGACAACAATAGTGCTGTTAACTGACACATCAAGTACAGATGTAGCCAGGGTAATTGCTCCCACTGGCGCGTTATTGTTAGAAATCTGTTCATTAGTATAGTACCTGTATACTAAAATTTTTGAATGAGAACTTATATCAAGACAATTGAATGAGAATATGTTGTAAGGTTTAGAATTCGAATGTAAGCCAAAAGAGATGAACGCTAGTTAAGGTTTAATGCATAAGAGATTTGGAGGTTGGCTTGGGGACAGAATCTCATGCCTAGTCTGACATGGAGTAAAGTTCTTTGTTAAAGGTAATCCATGAGGAGAAAGGGGGTGGATTTAGTGATCAATAAATACAGTTTTATCTTGATCAGCTCTAGCTCTCTCTCTGCAAGAAACATCTAAGCTGCAATGTGAGGAACAAAAGGTTTCTCTCTCTCTCTTTGTTCTATCATTACCATCTGGGAGAAAGACCACATGTTATCATTATTGATTGAATTCAATCTGTAATTAATGCTATAAGAATAAACTCTAACTTTGTCTGATGAACAACAATCTTCTGAAGAATTGGAATCTTTATGAACAAGGAATAAAGTAAAATTATTCTAACAGTTATGGTGGGATATTCTGCGTTACCACTGCCATTGAGAAATTTGGAAAATATGCAATATTTACAACCAAAACCGAAAACACCAGTGAAAGTGCCCACCCTTAGTAAACATTTTATTTTCTATTATAGGCTAAAGCTGTTAAATTCCGGGCATTATTGAAATCCCTGCTCTCTGATTGGTTAAAATTCCAGGCATTATCCAATCAGTAATGGCCCTGAATTTTTGGCACCCTGCCAAGTTTTTCAGCCAATCAGCTTTCAGTTCTCATTCACAAAGAGTGAGAGCAACTCTCAGACAGGGGAGGTGATTGGACAGGAGGCACCAGCAAGGCACTGAATCCTCCCCCACCCTGCCTGCAGAGAGCTCCACACAGGAAAGTGAGGGGAAAGGTTTGTGTATCTGTTGTGTGTTTTGTGGGTGTAAAGGGGGGCAGCAGTGTTTTATTGGTGTGTCTTCTGTTGGTGTGTGTTATGTTTGTGTAGAGGGGGCAGTAGAGTCTGTTTTGTTGGTGTGTGTCTGCTGTGTGTGTTTTGAGTGTGTAGAGGGGGGCTGCACTGTGTGTGTCATCTGTGTGTGTTTTGTGGGTGGAGGAGGGGTGCAGAGTGTTTTGTTGGTGTGTGAGTCTGCAGTGGGTGGGTTTACAGAGGGGCTGCAGTGGGTGTAGGGTGTGGGCTGCTTGTGTGAGTTTTTGTGGATGTACAGTAGAGGTGGCAGAGTCTGTTTTGTTAGTTTTTGTGTGTCTGCACTGTGTGCTTTGTGGGTGCAGAGGGGGCTGCAGTGTGTGTGTGTGTGTCAGTGGGTGTAGAGAGTGGAGGAGGGCTGCAGCGTATGTTGTGGTGTGTGTGTGTGTGTGTATGTGTCTGCAGTTTTGTGGGTTTACAGGGGGCTGCAGTGTGTTTTTGTTATTGTGGGTGTAGAGGGGGCAGCTGTGTGTGTGTGTGTGTGTTTTGTGAGTGTAGAGGGTGGAGGAGGGCTGTAGTGTGTTTTGTGGGTGTAGAGGAGAGGGCTGCAGAGTGTGTAGTGGGGACTGCAGTGTGTTTGTGTATATAGAGGGGGTGTTGCAGAGTGCGTTTGTGTGTATATAGAGGGGGCTGTGTGTACGTACAATTTCCTTTTAATAAACTTGCAGTAAAAGCAAAAGAATGTATACAATCATGCTGATAAATCAATATGACTACAAAAGTGTATCTTTATGAAAAATGTAAAAAAAAAATAAGCCTACATTTAGCCTATAATAGTAATACAGCTTAACCCAGTTATAGCGCAATCCGCTACAACGCGAATCGCTTATAACACAATATTAACATGGCTCCCATTTTTTTAAATTAAAATTTATTTGGGGGGGGGGGGGGCAAAATTGGGACAAAACATTAATAAAAGCTTTGCTGTACATGGACTCAGCAGTAGTAGCCACAAAGAGGAGTCAATACTTTTTTTGGTTTTTATCAGGCAACAGAGAGGAATCTTCTACCTGGAGTTTGGGAGTTCGGACAAAACACAAACCCAGCAAAACAGCACAATAGAACAGAAGAATATAAGTGAATAGGACATAAGCTGAAGATCTCCTACCTCTCCTTTTTATGGGATCATGCAGCTGGCTCTGTGGGCGGGCTGTGGTCTCTCTTTGCGGGCAATTCGCGCAAAGCTAAATTGAGCTCCGTCTAGCCTATAGTTTGATACTCTGTAACTACCGGGGTCACATGGTCTGGAGTGACATAACGGCTTTGTGCGTGCTCCCCCAGAACATAGCAAGGGAGGAAAGTATTTTGATCAGTAACTTTGTAGCTGTATGAGTAATCAGCAGAGCCATTGAGCATAGACAGTCCATAGTAGTCCTGGTTAAATGCTAAACATCATTAAGGCATACAAAACTCCACGACTTGCATATGAATGAGATGCATGTGGGCTCATTTGGCACGTATATGAAACATCAGAACAGTACAGACTAGCAAGAATCATCATGCTAACCATCCCTAAGCTATATAATTGAGCTGTATGAAAAATTTGGAACTCACTAACATTAACCAAATGAGATCAGCTGCCAGCCATCATCCAAGAGAGCATGTGTATATCATTGGGTACTTCCTGCTTTACATATATTAAGGCAAAGCTAATATATTTAACCTTAAGGGTTACTGGGTGTCAATGGCTTTTAGCAGCTGACTTTTGCTGTGTAGTCTAAGCATTTCTAAGTGTTATAGACCAAGGAATGTACCTGCCATGATGACATACAAATCTGAAGGTATTATAGTATAAAGCAATTCAACTGTCACACACACTGTCACACACACACACTCAAACACACCCACACAATGTCTCTTTAAGGGAGCTCGCTCTCGCACTGTAAGACGGAAGCTGAAGCAGGAAGCTGAAACTGAAGCTGGGAGACGAAAGAGCTGCCAGATGCCGGGTAAGTGCAGCGTGCTGTTGCCCCTGTCCCACCGGGTCTGGGAACACTGGGAGAGTTAGCCCAGCTCTCCACCCTCTGGCGGACGTGGTACCACTGATGCGGCGGGAATTTTTTTCCCGCAACACCGTTTATAACGTGGTGGCATCGGGTGGCCCCCCGAGGACTGCGTTATAACGGGGTTGAGCTGTAATCCCCTCAGAACAGGGCATTACTGGACAATAATGCCCTGGCTGGGTTAAAGTCTCTCGGCTTCGCCTCGGGCCTTCAATTCTTCCAGCCAGAGCATTATTGGCCAGTAATGCTCTGTTCTTCAGTGATTATTACTTAAGTAACACGTGAAAGAAAGAACTCAAACTACAGATATAGCAGACGTTACTGTTCCTGCTAGCGCTTTACTGCTGGACATACACAATGTGCCACAGGGAGCAGACTCCATTAAAAAAGATTAGCCACATGTGAAAAGGGTCTTGGTTACTGCTCTATTGTACCTGCTAAACCTCAAAGCATATCCACATGCATTAGCAATATAGAAGGTCAAAGTGAATTCCCTGAACTAGGCAAAAACATTCAGCAAAGACCTATGTATTAACCCCTTTGAAGCCATAGTGGCCATGAAGGCATGTATTATGCTAGCCATGGAGTTAAAACAAAACCCCTTACTATCAATTGTATGACATAGAAGTACAACCGCTATGACATACAATGGGTTAACCTCCTCTCTTAATCCCCCATGTGGCCTAACCTCCCTGCCTGGGTCACATACCCCATAACCCACCCCCCTACAGTGTTGGCTATTAGCCCCACTAGCCAAAGGTGGCCCCCCAGAACCATTCCTCCCAAAAGGGCCCATGCCCAACCATAAAAAAATATTCTAAATGATATTAACTGCAAATTGATTACTGTTGCACCCAGCTCTTTTACATACAGTCAGGACGGCAGACTCCGTGAACGCCTAGCTTTTAGAAGAAGTCTGATTTTATGCCAGGTTTTGTTCATGCAGAAAAGGGGAGGTGCCAATGGTAGTATCAATGTCTCTATGTACTTTTCTAAGTAAAGTATTCACCCAAGTACAGTAAATGTGGCATTAACCCCGTGCATAACAGATCCTTTAAAGCACTGAAATACCTAGAGAAATCTTGCAATTTATTGTAGTCAGGAGGGGATTTGTTGTTTTTCTCCTTAGGAAACAGAATTGCCAGATGTTTCACCATTTTGTGTGGCTTCCTGTGGGTCACTATGAATATAAATATCCCTATCCACTGTAGCATTAAATAAAAACAATGCATTTGATGGCAGAAAAGATTTATTTAAAAGTTTGACAACAATGTACATTTACTTAATTATACTGTATAAAAAGCAAGAGCAGGTCTCCAAATCTTGAACTTCCTATTGAAAACACTGAATAGAAAAAAGGAAATAAACAGAAATGTGTTAAGATAATCATAGGCTATTCAGATGGTGTGTAATGTTATAATGGATAACCTGTAGCTAAGATTAAACACTAAGAAAGATCAGCCCGCTGATTACCTGAAAACCATAAAATATAAACATCAATATGTTCTACGTATTGGAATGCTTTTCCAGCCACTCATTTTTGTGAAATGTAAACTTAATTATTAGTGTTTAAATCATACAGAAAGAGAGAAATTAAAGATTTGTGAGCAAAAAAAAAAACACATCAGCAAATACAGTAATAAATAAAGACTGGCAATTTTGTATTTCCTACAACATTTTTGGAACTGTACACAATCAGCTGTAGTCAATAACAATTTATACAGTCAGTAAATTCACAAACAGTCATTAGGATTGTACACATTTCTAAGTAAACAATTTGCTGTGTGGCAAACACCTCTGTCTGCATGTGTTTTATGAAAGAAAAAAACCCCAATAAATAAAATGAATTTCCATGACAAGACCCAAACATTAGCTAGAAATGTAGCATGAATTGAATAAAGCAGTACACGCTTGGATACAAATATGTTGACATATGGAATGACACACAGAAATGTGAGCACAAACATCTGGATTTTATAGAGCATTAAGAAGCAAAAGGTCTACAGTATTTGGGAGAACTTTCCCATCCTTTATAGAAATCTAAGAGCTAACATGCTTCAACATCTATATACTGCATTGTGTAGTTTGCAACCATGTGATTAAGTGATTTGTAGATACTGTCAAGTTCCCATCAAATAAAATAACATGGGGGTTATTCATAAAACTGTGATAGTGTGAATTGTGGCACTATCGCATGAAAACGCCATTTTACATCATTGTGATTCTGTATGCGATAGTGCCCTAATCAGAGGAATCACAGCTGAATGAATCACCCCCTTTTACTCAAGAAGGAATATAATAATATAATAAACTGTCAATTCTCGCCAACATGTTTCTACTGAAATTGGCATGCACTCTGGGAAAACATATGCATGAAAATAATGGCTCAGCCATGAGAGTATAGATGTGTAGAACGCCAGTGCATCAGAAAGACAAGTCCTTAGTGTATTCGTAACATCTGCAGTTAAGAAAACTCCCAATGAGCTGTATAACACAATAAAGTTACCCTAATAGGGTTTAGGGGACAAGTACTTAATGCCACAGGCACCAATAAAGAATAGTACAATCAATGTCCCATATAGTGAGAATGAAGGGGTATGGCAACCCACAGGTATAACTCACTTTTGAATTGCAGAATCCAGGGGAGTGTTACTCAGCAGGGATAAATAGCGTGCAGTCCACCAGTAACAGAAGCAGGAACAGGAGAAAAAACGGCATTGTGCTGCCAAGAAAACCAGGAGGAGGCTCACGGCAGCAAAAGCAAAAATTTATTTATGCCATAAAAAGATTGGACAAAGGTCCCCCCTAGCCCCAACAAGTATCCACCTACGCATTTTGGGCTCTATGCCCATTCTCAAGGTGTGGCGTAGGTGGATACTTGTTGGGGCTAGGGGGGACCTTTGTCCAATCTTTTTATGGCATAAATACATTTTTGCTTTTGCTGCCGTGAGCCTCCTCCTGGTTTTCTTGGCAGTGCACTGCTGTTTTTTCTCCTGTTCAGCTTGAGAGTAATCTAAAATACTCAAACACTGCCGTAAACTGAAGCCACAATTACAATGATAGATATTACTAAAACAAAATAGAGTTGTTGTCTTAAATATGTTAAAGGTGTCATGGTCTTTAAGGGAATCAGGTAAACCATTACACGGGTGAGATACTGTACCAGCTTTACAACAAGTATGGCAAGCTACCTTTTAAACCTGAGGATAGTAGACAGGCCTTTGGATGATGGTTTCAGGTGGTAAATGCAGGGTTGTGTTGAAATGGCTACGCTGATATAGGTACTTAAAATAGCAAAATATTACAGAATCGTACAAAGCTAGTAGTTTGTGAATGCAAATCTGGTGTGCTGTACCATAAACAATAAACTAGTATTAACATTTGGCCATGACATTTAGGGAAGACTTATTTCTATATAGAATATCCAGTTTTCAGTGCCAGCTGATCAATATGTAAAATGAATCTTTTGCATATGCATCAGATTGCCATGTGGGTCACACATATTGATCCTTTCCAGATGGAACCATAGAAATAAGCTGGAACTATTGCAATTATTTTAGTTATGCATCTGCTACTGAGACTACAATATCCAACAAGTTTTCTCACTGGGACTTTATCTGCTGTGAGAATGTTACTTTGTTATTTAAATGGTTATACTGTAACAAATTACTTAATTTGTGATAACTTTTATATTATGAAGAACCCTGACATTATTATTACAGTAAGTTTTGTTCTCATTTCTGTTTGAGTTGTTGTTACCTGCCAGTTAGTATAATAATAATAATAATTAAAATATATATATTTATTGATAACATTTGTGTTCTATAAATGTCGTTGGCAGAGTATAGTGAATGACAATCACATGAACACTAAAGTTCTAGGGCCCAAACAAGCTCATTACATTTAAATGCAGACTGCATAACATTACAAGGAATCAAGCAAGACTCACAGGGACTTATTCTGTAAGCTGCAAGATCGTCAAAACATTCCCCAAACTGGAAGATAATGAAGGTGGAGAAGGTACTGAAACGTATAACCCTTTATTCTGATATAATTGCCTAGCTATTTTGCCTTTTTAATTATTTTGAGCTGATATAGATGCCAACATATTCAACATCATTTTCTAGCTGATTCAAATCTAATGTGGCTTTAAATTCTACAAATGTGCAGCTCCAAATACAGTGCATTGACAGTGCTGTATAAGAAAAAAAATCTTCAAATTCAAATAATAATAAATAAGGGGTCTATGTATCAAGGCAAATGTGGTGCAATATTGAGGCAAAACAAACTGTTATTGTACTGTATTTCACCAAAGAAAACCCCCTATTAATTGTAACTGGGTTTTTTCTTTGATACTGTACATATGCATTGATAATTATTAAAATATTTATAATTGTGATCACTTACTCAGCCTTTTTATGTTCTGTACTATACTGTGCTATAAATCATGTGCAGAATACACTGGAGTCTCTGTACAGTAGGGTATAAAGGCCATTCTGGAACAACATTGAAGCAAAATGCCCCATTTTCTTATTGTTCCTCTTACATTTGATGTTACTGTACTTAGCTTCAAATTTGCACCATATGTGTCACAATTAGTTTTGGGGAGTGTCAGTAATAATAGCAAAGGGGCAGTAACATGACATTATACTGTAATTTGATGTATGAAATTCTACTATTTTTATACTTTTTATACAGATGCATCAGCCGTTATTGAAACACTTCACGCGGTTTATACCTCGGAATACCCATGTCATAGCGCGGGATTTCTTCCAACCGTACCACCTTAAGATGCAAGTGCATAAAATGGCATTTTAGTGTTCTGGCTTTTAAACACCTGAAATTGACACAGTAGCACAGTACAGTGTGTACCAGTATTCTGTATGTGCCATTACTACAGAAAATGCAGAAATTATTGGCAGATAAGAAATATACTGAGGATTTCAGAATATAAAAAAAAATGCCAAAGCCCTCTTCTCTTAATTCAATATAAGGAGAATACATACTGAAAGCAGCCGCCCCTTCCCCCCCCCCCAAAAAAATCTATAGTTGATTGAAAGGGTCTGGCTTTGTAAAATTATCGGTTCACTCTGAATTCAATAAAAAAACATCTGCGTTTTTCTTCTGGCTAGTCCAGTGTGCCAAAGCAGACCAATTCTGATTGTATATATATATATAATCAAAAAATAAATAGATGATACCGTTCTGTGGCTAATGAAATGCTTTTATTTGTGCGAGCTTTCGAGATACACTGATCTCTTCTTCCGGCGATGTTACAATGAATGAAGCAAGCAAAGGGTATACTTAAAAACAGTGTCTCTTGGAATGTTATCTGTGCTTGCCCCTCCCCCGGTGTGGATGTGATTTATGGCTAGAGGTGTTAAATGGTTCCTGAAAGTTAGTGATGTAAGAGTGTGTGTGTGTGTCTGTGTGAATATAAATGAATGGAGAGCCCACAGTGTATACAGTGCTTTACAAAAAGTGTGTGCGGAGTGGGAGTTAATATAAATGGTGTGGGTAGGTGTGGAAATGTGAGAGATTGTAGCATGACTAAAAGTGTGTGTAGATACTATGTGGTCCCTATTGGTGTATAGGGATGGAAAAACAAGGAGTATTAGTATATGTAAGAGACAGCTGTGTGTGCATACATATAGCACAGTATGTACAGACATGGCCTTTAGCGCTCATGGGAAGAGAGTTCACTTGTGTCAGTAATGACTCATAAAATTTCGATCTCTGTTTAGGCCACCGTTAAGTGTCCCGAACAGTTGCATAAATTTGTATTCATGCAACCGTCTCTCTTTCGGTGTTTTAAGATTATAGTACCTTTGAGTATGGCAACCCTGGCCCTAAGATGAACGATCTGAGGGTTGCCATACTCAAAGGTAATCTTAAAACACCGAAAAAGAGACGGTTGCATGAATACAAATTTATGCAACTGTTCGGGACACTTAACGGTGGCCTAAACAGATATTATTAACCCCTCAGTAACCATAGTGTTCATGAAGATATGCATTATGCATAACTAATGACCCATTACATGGCATACAATGGGATGACCTATCCACCTCACCACTGAGGAGCTTAGCCTCCTGGCCTGTGTGGTCTGTTACACCTCAGTTTTTCTAATGACCAATAAAGAATGAATTTTGACCCACTCTCCTGGCTGTGCACTATATCTCATGCTTTACAATGGGCACATGATGGGGGCATTCTAGATATGTGAGTATATCTTTATTCAATCAAAATATGTGGTTTAATAGAAGTCCAGGGACTATCCTAATGAGGTTCAGAGGAGTGGGTTACAGCCCCATTACTCTGTTCCTTCAGGGAATATTGTCTCTTTTAAGGCTGTCATACCACCTGGGAGTTGCCCCATTATTATCAGCCCCAAAACCTGTGCCCTTGTTTAATCTTAATTGTTATATGGATTCGGCGCTAGAGCACGTATACCACAAACATTTCTTCTCAATGACTGAACTGTGTACAATACATTACAGTAGCTTGGACTTTCTTCTTTTATGATTTATATGAAGTTCATTCAAGTGGAAATCAGATCTGATTCTGTATGTATGTATATCTTTATTTATATAGCACACACAGCTGTACTTAGCACTTTACAAGGGAGACAATACAGTACAGGGAATTATAGTACAAAAAGAGCAACAAATTCAATCAGACAATAGGAAAGGAAATCCCTGCCCAAGAAAACTTACAATATAAGTGGTATGATGGGAAATTTACAGAGACAGCAGGTGAGGGAATAAGTGCAGTAGATGGCAGTCATTGGTAGGAGTGACTGCGGGTGTGGGACAGTAGCCATGAGTCTTGGCTATTTGAGCGCTTCATTTAAGAGGTAAGTTTTAAGGTTTGTCTTAAAGGTGGGGAGAGAAGGTCAACCAAAAAAGAAAGCACAGGAGCGCACCAAGGAAAGAGTATAATAATGTGTATTAAACAATAAAAAATGTAGAAACTTACATATAATTAAAAGTTAATACGTGTCCAGGTCAAGCGAAATCCTCATCACATCGGCTTCACTGCTGGTCAGGCAAAGGGGCGATTTGAAATCCTCTCATGTGGCTGTCCCGCACGCTGGGACTAGCTCCGTGGCACTCACTGCAGGGTTGCCTCCGCGTGTATGCGGTTGTTGGCGTGGTGTGCAGTCTAAGTGCGCATGTGTGGAAAAAGGCCCCCTAAAGCCGTCCGCAGATGCCGGTTATGTTTTGGAATCACGACCGGAATAGGTACACTAGAGTGTATGTCAGCCCCCCAAGGGATAGGGAAGCTGGTTACACAATTCGCGACGCGTTTCGTATATTCTATATACTTCATCGCTTGATCAGTATTTGATAAAGAATTGTTTTGTGAGAAAATTAAATATTTGAAACACTATTTTTCCCACTTAGAGAAGTATGTTTCAAAGGATTGAAGAAAAAAGGTGCACTTCCTTAACTTTCGCAATCATATTGCGTCGGGTGTACTTACTAACGCCAAGGGCGCAAATGGTATAGGTAAGAACTGGCCTACAAGAGGTGAAAAGAGCTGCACTTCAGAGGTCTATTACAAAAATAGAAAACGGTTCATTCAAACATATTCTGTCTGAATAAACCTTTTTCTATTTTTGTAACAGACCTCTGGAGTTGCAGCTCTTTTCTCCTCTTGTAGGAGAGTTGTTACTTATATCAAAGGATATATGGACATGGTGGAATATAGTCATGTTGGAGAACTATTTAAAGAACAGCCGCATCCCTAGGGGTTTGTGGATGACAAAAGCACCCACATTTGGTTTTAATTAGCATGATTTTCAAGTACAATTGTGCTTAATCCTTAATGAATGCTCATTTAACTAATAGGTTTGATTATACAATCTAAACTTAAAGAGAAAATAAAGATGGAACAAATTAAATAATTACAGGATAAATTGCAAACATTTCTCAATACTTATCACATTAAATAAACAGGGTTATACATGTAACAGGGTATGTCCCAACGGTGCCTGTTCCTCTCCACCCAGTGTATCTGCTTTGTAAGCCCTGTTAAGATCCAGGCATTAGCAGGTTAATCTGTGGGCCCTTGACCCCCCTTCCTGCTTCTCCGGAAAGGGAAGGAAGGTCTGTGGTGACTCATGGCCTGTGTACAGCCCCTTGTAGGTGGGTACAGTCCATGAGCCAGCACCTTATGAAAGTTTCTAAGGGGGAGAAGGCTAAAGTTAGTGGGCAGTCTTCCTCTCCACCTTGGAGAGCGAGGATGTGGAGACTCCTACCCAGCTCCTGCTGGAGTGAGGATGTGTAGAAGAGACTTCCTCTTCCCCTGGGAGAGAGAGTATGAAGGAGTGTGTCCCTGCCTGATCCCTGGCTAGGGTGAATGAGGGATGAAGCTGTTGGGAACTGTGAGTCTTCCCTATGGCGGGGTAAGCATGTTCAATTGACTGGCTAGTCAAGACCACCTGGAGCAGTGGAAGTAAGCACCGTCCAGAAGTCCTTAGACGTATGCAGAAAACTGTGCTGCTTATCTGTGTAAGATGTATGCTGCGAATAAAGATCCTGCAATTATACTTCAGCCTATGGTGTCAGTCCCTGGGCTGAGAGAAGGTATGTGTGTAGTGGTGGGTGCTGACGCCAACACTGTGGGAGCCATCGCTACTGGAGGCACTGAAACACCATGAAAGAACCAGAGTCCTGTGAACCCAGCCTGTCTAAGTCTCATAACATCATGCAGAGGGGGGGGGGGGGGGCGGTGGCGACACAGGTTACATACATTATATTTAAATACATTGCATGAAAAGTTAAAGATAATATATGTTATAGGCGTATGTAACAGTTACAGATCAGATTAAAATGTGAGACGGCTTTTGTTTCATGATTCTTTGGATCTCCAAATTCATGGGTTCGTGGGAAGGTGGGAAGATGTTTGATGATAGCAATCCCTTAAGGGCCGTTATATAGTCGCACGTGCCTGTGCACGCTTTTTGTTTGTATGCTGTGAGCGACTGAGATGGAACATAATGTGTGTGTGTGTGTGTGTGTGTGTGTGTGTGTGTGTGTGTGTGTGTGTGTGTGTGTGTATGTGTGTATATGTGTGTGTATAGATTGTGTGCGTTAAAAATGTATTAAATTGTATTTAAGAAAAAAAAGACATTTTGTATAAATATTTTTTTTATTGTGTAGCTTTGACACATACACACACATAAACACATACACACACACATACATACATTTCAGCGGCGGTAGCGGCGCACAGTCATTATTTTCCTCATCTTCTCCCTCGTCGGCCGGCTCCACACTCACTGCCGTGTGCGCGCGCGACACCATTATAGAAAGGCTGACTAACCACAGCCATTTATAAGTGCGGTGCACGCGCACGGTGGAGCAGGCGCGGCCACTATATAACAGCCCTTAGACATCATATTTTTTTTCCACAGTCGCTATATAGACAATTTACTTATTATTTGGATTGGCACAATGGGGTCCTTATTGGACTTTATTGCTTTTTTAAAATAAAAACACAGTGAACTTGTCCTTTACATATGAGTTTGTGGATATATATTTCAATGTACAGACTGATGTGTATAGGAAGCCAAATTCACAGAACTCCCTGTTGAGTGTATAGCTGTCACCCTAGAGCAGTAATAAGAGGAATTCATAAGGGACAATTCATAAAACTCTGCTGAATTATTCAAATGATATGGACATTAAATTGAGGTCAAGGGATCTCTGCCAATGTTTTAAGGAGATAGGCTATTCAGATACTGTATACAGTAGATCTGTAGAAAGCCTTTAAAGTAGCAGTCCAAGCTGCCGTTTCTCCCCTCCCCCATTTAATATGTGCATTAATACAATCCACACAATGATAAGTAATAAGCTAAATTGCCGATCGATCTGTCTCCTATGATTGATCGGTGAATATTCGGCTCAGGGTTCACTAAATGGCTACCAGTGCAGAAAAAGAGAACCAAAGATGCAAAGTTCTGTGGGGAAGATCACTAGCTACAATTGGAGCACTGCTATAGAGAGGGCATGGCTTAAAAAGGGGTGTTTCAGAAGAGTAAGGGGATGTGACTTTGTAAATGGTTGCTATAAAAAAATAAAATGCTTGTTTCATTATAATACAATAAAAATGTAATTCAGAGTTTGTTTTTAAATGCTGTGAGTATTTCCTCATAGTACAGAACTGATTTTGAAGAAAAAAAAACACATGTACGATATTGTTTGGTCTGCAGCATTAAAGAGGTCTTAAGTCTTGATAGAGTTTTGCTAGTAATCAGAGTAGACAAATTGTTTAAATAATAAAGAAACATTGGAATAAACTTTAATTAGATCCAGATTTCTTTTAAATGGCTTGTTAAGAACCTAAGGATGTATGTAAGAGACCACCCACATTGGGTAACATAATTTCCACTAATCCCTTTCAAGGACCAACACGATACTTCCAGGATGAGTTTTCAGTTCTTGAGAAAGTGCCCTACAAGTGTGAAATAAGTAGGATAATTTTAATGAGTTGCTGAATTAAAATTGTGATATTTAATTGATCCTGGTTTCCTGAAGATACATGGTTCATTGTGCAGTGTGTCATTTCACTTAAGTGGATATCTTGAATGACGACCTGGAAATAATCCATCAAGATAATCCTTTTTCCTCATGGCCCCACCATTATATATATATAAAAAAACCCACAAAAGTCACAAAAATATATAGTGTCCCAATTACTCACCAAAACTCCCAAACTTTTAGGTACCATGGTGGGCATGTAGGCATGCAAGATGCAAGCTTTTAAGGATGCCATGGTTACTAAGGAGTATAAATAATTATTTCAATTTAGATTATTCCAGGTATATTGTATATTACATTTCAATACTGTATATACCTGGCATCTTCGGTACAGAAGAAGAGAAAATAACGGAGATAAATAGAATATGATCCTTGGCCTATCCCAACCCATAACACTTCCAGGGTGAACCCACAGAATACTTGAGTGCCTGAACACCTAACCCTGTGATGTCCCAAGTAAGTCCCTTACTCAAAGAGTGTGTGTGAGGGGATAGCTTCCCTGGTGTTGGGGCCCGGTGGTGCACATGAACGATACCTTCCTGGTCTCAGTCCAGACCAGGACACTTATTAGAACTCCTTGTATCAGCGCCAGGGATCCGCGTCCCAACCTGCGTCTCGTCTCCTGGATGACTCCTCAGGCTGATGCCTCTGGAGGTGCCTCCCATCAGATTGTACCCCTTTAAATGAGTCTCTGATACTGTTTTTAATTGACAGGCTGCACTTCCCTTCAGGCAATGTCCTGCAGCATGTCTCACACGAATCTCTGGTAGTGAGGACCCATATTACTTCACAGGCCTCAGGTCACACACCAGCTGCTGCTGCAACATCCTGCAGCTAATATCCCTTTCTGTATACTACTGGGGAAAGGTCCCTATCTCAAGGCCTTCCCTGCTTTACACCTCTCAGGAGACCTACTGTGGCTCAGGGGATCTATCTAGGACCTAGGGGGAAACTCTCTGGCCTTGTCCAAGGGACACACTCTCCCTGGACCCTACCTTCCCCCTCTGTGTCCTGATCCCACCTCCCTGAACTGCCCTCATCTTCAAATGCCTGACTTGTCCCTTTCTCCCCAATTCTCTCACTGTGTCTCTATTCAAAAATATCTCAACTGCCACTAACATCTCACAGCCTCACTGGTTGCCTAGCAACATGTTAACTGCAGCCTCTGAAGCTGAGCTATACTAACTGCTCTTATTCAAAACTAGCGCGAGCTCCCTATTCTATTACTTTAACTGCCCTATTGGCTGATCCGCGCCGCATAATTACTGCCCTAGAGGCTTATGAGACTTGTAGTCCCCGTACAGAGCCTTCCCTGTAATGGCCGCCACACCTGCACTACTCTTGCGCATGCGCAAAGCTCCCTAATGGCCACCGCGCATGTTAGCCATTCTGCGCATTTTCGAGCCCTGCGCATGTGCGCGCGCATAACAAACATGGTGGCGCCCTGCAGAGGGAGCCACCGGCAGCCCGTCGCCCTCCCCGCAACACAGGAGGTAAGGGGGGGGGGGGGAGAAACAGAAGCCCAGGGGGACCGGAGGGTACCTGGCTACATATATATAAAAAATATTATCAACTATCTTTTCTTTCTGGCTTAGTTTTCAAGTAGTGTTGCCATTACTGTACATTATCTGAAAATGGTAATTTAATAACTGTCCACTACAGTAGTTCAAGCACAAAGACTTCTATTGACTTTCAGAGTAATCTGTATTTAAATAGTATTTATACTTAATTGAAAAGATATTAGAGGGCTGAGTTGATAGAATTAGTAAAATAATTCATTTTGATCCACAGCAATGAGTGTTAAATTATAATACCACTGATTGCGCAAAAAAGGATGGGAACAAAAGACTGGGTGATATGAAGAAAATCTTTTAAGTACATATTTTTGATTAACATAACTGCACAGATCATCAAAATGATTTAAATTTGTCTACAGTTGAGACGTGATAAGAGGTATTTTTTCATATTCATCATAAGTATTACTGCTGATAGTCATTCACAATTTTTATGAACCTAGGAAAAAGCGTTCATTTCTATAATTTGCTTTTCATTTTAAAATTTGCAAATGAATGGAAGCTCTCAATTTCTACTTAAATGCAGACTTCATAAACCTTTTATAAATCCCAACATCCTATTAAAATAATAATAAAGAACTAAATGCATACATTTAGCTTTATTACGATTTGAGCAACTACTGTATAGAAAGAATAAGATAATGAGAAAAATAATCTTAATTTCATCGAAACATTTCAATCCTTTCACATGGTCAAGTCTCTAGGAAAATATCTTTGAGAAGTTGGAAAAACGTGCATCATTTCGGACATATCACAATTTTTATACTAGTGATATTTCACCTTACAGAAATGCATGAAGACTAAGCATTACTCCATTGCCTAAACTACTTCACTAACATATTCCCCCAGGATTAAAATAGGGGTTAAAATAACCAGGGATAGGAGAAAGGAACTAACAAGGCAATGACATGTAACGGTTCTAGGCCCCACCCAATCTCATATTGGCCCTGTGGTCTAATCGGCCCCCAGTACATGTCTGTGTGATGTGGTGCATTTGCTGGCAACAGGACTCCTGAGTCTCCCGCTGGTTGTTAATGGGGAATATCACCATGACAGGCGTCTGAGGTAGTGTGCTCTGAGTCCTAGTCACATTCAATGCAGCGCCTCCACCCCATCAGGATCCCTACGGCAGCAGGGGGAAGTATCTGATGGGGAACTCCTTCTTGGTGCATCCTTCTGCGGAATAACTTCACTCTCACACAGAAGGGATCTTTTGAACCAGGGCATCTTTAATGTCATCTCCATAGGTAGACTGCCCCTCATAGCGGTCGTACTTAGCCGCTCATTCTGTTGGAGTACTCCGTGCAGAAGGTTCCTTCTCCTATTGAGTTGTCTCCACCTCTCCCCTAAGGGAGATCCACCAACTGTGCCAGGTCCCTGGTCACAGTGTGTAATCAGCTTGCACTGAAGTATCTGACAGACAGACTTGAACTGCTGCAGACACTCCACTCAGGAACATAACCAGAACTATAACCAGTGTTCGACAAACCTATACATTTGCTCACCCCGGGCGAGTGGATTTAACCCCCGGGTGAGTAAATATTGGCCCGAGCAGCACACGTTTGGTACTAGGTGGCGAGTAGATTTTTTTGTGTGGCGAGTAGATTTTTTGGTGATTTGTCAACCACTGACTATAACCACTAACTTTAGGCAGTTCTGTGTCTTATATAACCTCCAGAACAGACCCACCTTTGTGTCACTAACAGTGGACACAAAGCATGTTGTCACTTCCTTTGTTACATATGACACCTCACCAGGGTTTGAGGGCAAACCTCCATGATTGTTACTGGCAACCCTGCATACTTACCAGGATTATTGCCAGCATGAGAAAGATTTGTACACCATTTTTACACATGGCTACAGACACAAAAAGCAAATATCTTCCTAGAAGTAATAGTGACAACAGTTAAGCACTAGCATATCTGGAGCCATACAGCTAAAATGGATTCATTAAAACTGCCAAGCCTTTTTAAGCAAGGACTCTTGCCAAGAGAGCGTACCTGGTGGCAATAAAGATAGAAGCTACTGTACAAATAACTCCAAATACATTTTTTAAATAGTAGCCATTCTGACCAATCCCAGCTGCCTCGGGAATTAACCAGCATCAATCAAGGAGCTTTGGGGCTAGTGCAATTTACATATCTACACCTAGATTCAGAACATAAGAGAGGGCCTGAAGATGACCAATAGGTACTGATGCAGCCACGAGTATCCGAACACTTGCCTGGGAAAATCTGGGGCAATACCCCAGTAATGCTGCAACATTTCTGTGACATTTCTGCAGACAGACTAATGGCCCATCGGATTAACACAGCGGGGGGCCCTGGCAGTCCCATTCAAACTGATTTGCAAAGGCAAGTGTTTAGATACTCGTTGCTGCATCTGTACAACCCATACTTGTGTAACGGTGTTTCCCCCACCCTCTGGGAGATCCCCCTGTAACCAGCTTTATGTTGGATCACAGAATGCTGATCTGTTCACTGATGGTTGTGGGGACTGCAGGACAGGCTTCTGGGTATATACCCAACATTTACTCCATGGTAAACAGCGCCTCCATTTGCCATAAGTTCCAGATGTATGGAGGCGATCTCCTACTGTAGAAATGGTTGCCTCTCCCCCTAGAAAGATCCCATACCAGGCAGGAGGTATATTCAACTGGAACCGGCTTTATTCTTCTGTACACTCACAGGGGTCGATTCACAAAGAAGTGAGCTTTTGCACCCAATTGGGAAATTTGTAATCCCACGATAAAAAGTGAAGCCAGGCGCGGGACTCACTAAGAAGTGAAGCGCATTTGGTTATGTGCGGGTAAAACCATGCCCTGTGTGAGCTGTTCCCCCCCCCCCGCTATCATGCTTAAAAATCTAAAGCAAGATAGCTGATTGAAAGCAAAGCAGCCTGTAAGAGCTGCATGGAGATGCTACGTCTCCATGCAAGGCTCTTACAGGTGATCATACAGTATACATATATGTTTTAATACTAATGTACATATGCAGGGGGTCTCCTGAGCTGAACCGCATTGGTTTCAGCCACGGGACCCCCTACTTCATGAGATACAGCCCCGTTATGGGGTGCCAGTAGCCCCTGTGCTTTTAAAGCTCCGACCTGTATCTCATTAAGTAGGGGGTCCACGAGGCTGAAATCAATGTGGTTCAGCTCAAGAGACCCCTGCTCATGCACATTAGTATTAAAACACACATATTGATAAAAAATAATTCATTACGTAGCGGCTATCCGCTGACTCGGGAAGCAAGGGGTTCCCTGAGCCAGAAATCAAAGCGGTTCAGCTCAGGAGACCTCCTGCTCCCGCACACTATTAACAAAAATACATTAAAGCAGCTGCTAGCCGCTAAGGCAATGAAGGGGTTAAGGCCCAATAGCAGCTTTATTGGTGGCAATTCCCCCCAATAAACCTTGCAATATGTGCTACCCACACACACCCTGTGCCCCCAACAACCCCTATACCCGCCTAACATACATTACATTTATTTTAAAAAAAATTAAAGCATAGGAATGTTACTATAGGCCAGCCCTCGGGTGGTCCTCGTGGGTGTCCGGGGGCCCACGGGTGGTCCCCGCAGGTGTCCGTGGGTCCCCGCTGGCCTGCGGTACCAATCCTGTGCTTTAAAAAAAAAAAAAAAAAATACACCCCCTCCTCCATAACACATACATTACAGTAAAAGGCAAAATTACTAATATCCAGATATGGATAATAGTGCATTTGCCCATTTAAAATAAAACATTAAGCTGCAGAAACAAAATAAATAAAACTTTAACTCACCCCTGCCAGGCTGCCACGATGAGGCCATCCTCAACTTCACCACCGTCCATGCCTCCGTTGCCACAAAAAATACAGTACAATCAAAAATACAATCTAATGTCCCCTAACCCCTTAATCACTTAGCTGTTAGCAACCGCTAACCACTATAGTAATTAAGGGGTTAACCCACCCTCTCCCTCTACCCATCCAGGAGGCCTAAACACCACAGGCAATTACCCCCACCCTTCACCCATTCATTGGTACAGTGGGTACATCATGCCCATATAATATTTAAAAGTATTGGCTGTTATGTTTTTTTGACCACACGATTGGTACCACAGGCCAGCGGGAACCCCCTGACTTCCGCAGGGATCACTCAAGGGCCCCAGACTCCCACAGGGATCACCCAGGGACACCCATCGGCCTGTTGTATTAATTGTGTGGTGAAAAAAACGTAAACAATGATTTTATTCATAGCTCCATGTCTTTTGCGCCAGACTTTAGCTGGTGCACAAATCTGGCATGCTGTTAAATTACAATTCACTTATCACTGCTTAGTGAATCGCACTGACTGGCAATAAACGGTGCGTTTTCCGTTTTTGCCTGATCGGACGTATTTTTTTCACTTTTTTTTTGGCAGAACAAATGCCTTTTTACGGCCGACAAAGCATTGTTATCACTGCTTAGTGAATTGCGTAGCAGGCAGTATCGGTCTTAAAAGCCATTTATCGTACTTAAAAGTAGTTATCACTGCTTAGTGAATCGCCCCCATCAAGGCAGTCCCTGCCCAATAGTCACTGTTCTGGTCTCCAGACTTAGGATGGTCCTGGAACTTCTCTACGGTTCAAGGGCCCCCGCGGCAGTCCTTGCTCTTCCCCAGCCTTCTAGCAAGACCAAGAGAAAAAGTGATCACTCACTCTCCCCCTTATGGAAGATGACCAGGGCCTGCCAGTACACAGCAGTCCTGTGTGATACCTTGTCTCTCTCACAGTAGAGACAACTAAAGAATTTGGGGTTGCAACTCCCTTAATTACAGTAGGGGGAAGGTACTAGGTCGGAACCCAGGATTGGGCAGAACACAGACATAGTCCCACCTCCTCCCCTGTCACTCAAGGAAAGCTGCCTGTGTGGGGAAAATCCATAATTGGTACTTGCACTGCTACTCTTACCAGGACTTGCCTGCCAGCGAGGCAGACTAATAGCCACACCAGGCATGGCTACACTTGGATTGCACAAACAGCAACATTATGTTCGCTAGATTCCCTGACATCTCCCGCTAGGAACTAGACGTCATCAACAACTTCAAATCAACAACATGTAACCGAGACCCCTGTTTATTCTGGCTTGTGAAAGCTTCAAAAGGCATGCTCTGTAGCACTATCTTTAGAAGTGTCAACTAATCAATAGATCAGAACAAGATCCCAGAAAACATGAAATCTACTTTAGTCTGACTCATTCTCAAAAATTAACACAAGATGCCTCTGAACAAAATAACTTCAGGTTAATTTCCAACCTCCCATTACTCTCCAAAGGACCTGCAAAAGGTGATAAAGCTCAAAATACTGTAAAGCCAACTTAGAAGAAAATTTAAATTTGAATACTAGGGAAATGCTAAATTTTATATTGTGTTGTTGAATGAGCGACTAAACCTAATAGAACAAAGATTCATAACACAGAATGAAACACGGGCAAAAACACATTTCAAACAACATTCATTTTTGGATTTTGTCATCAAATTGGCATATTATTCTCAAACTTTAGTTAAAACGGTAACATTTGGCCAATTCATTCTCACACTATTGTTTTTTTCAAGATATACACAATTTTTTATTTGCTATATGTATATATATATATATATATATATATATATATATATATATATATATATATATATGTATAGCATATAGTTCATGGTTTATTACTGACCTATTTGAAACTGAAGAACATGTTCATCAATGTTTTCGTTTAAATTAGATAAATATTAAGGTTTTAGCACAGTTCAAGGTCTAGGTTGATTCAGGCAAAAACTGAATTGGATCTACTTACAGTATTAAAGCCCCCTGACTGCATAACTTGGGGCAAAACCAATGCAATAAACCTGCCCCAAATTCTTCAAACAAAAAGAATCAAGTTAAAAGCAATGGGAATCTATTTGAGCAACGTAATTTTTTTCCTTTGTACTGTTCATCGCCCCACTTTTATAGCCAGGAGACTTAAATAAATAACCCTATATATGTAGTTGAGGAGTAGGGTATATAATTGATATTGTCGATTATATATATATTTTTTTAAATCTTTAAACAAGGAAAAATGGCATAGTTTTATTTCTTTACATTTCTGCATAACTTTTCAGAATTAAACAAGTGAAGTCGATTTTAAATCCTCCAATAATGCTGTTTTTGTACAGTAAGTACTCAACATGATGTAGTGTTCATTGTATATTTTACTTACGACTACAATAGCTCTTTGATTTCCTATAAGAACTCCAATTTACACAGAGTAACTTTCTTTCCCAGTTTGGCGAGACACTCTTGCAATTAGACTGTCCATATTCAAATACACAGACACTCAGACACACAACAATAAGACTGTACATACTAACACACACACACACACACACACACACACACACACACACACACACACACACACACACACACACACACACACACACACACACACGTCAGTGAGAAGTGTTCTGACAGTGAATCATACAACATTTATTTTCACAGCCTTTCTTCTGTAACTCAAAATATTGCTACATATATTCAATAACTTCCACATCGCATACCTGTCATCATAGTGCCTTCTATAAAACAAATTAGACAGATAATGAAACATGAATCAATTTATTGAGTGGTGTTTTTTGAGATTTTTTTAGATTGTCCAGTTTTATTGTGAAGCTTCATAGCATAAAACTGGAATCTGGCATTTTCTACGTCTTAATTCTGCCAGAGTAAATATTGGGACATCGAAAGTATACATTTACTATACGTCACTGCAACATCTTTCGGATCACATGTTTCCATCCTTTGTAGTCCACTCCGATCACACTTGCAAAGTAAAAGCAAACAAACAATGAAAGTGTCTTCAAAAGCAGAAAAGTAAGTCCCGGGAAAAAAAACGGTTAATGATGACAGGGAAAAAATAGCAAAAACGTATTTTTACATACCAGTATTTTTTTCAAAGCCATATATAAACACAGACTACGCAATTTAAATAAATGTCAAGATGATGCCATTGAATTATTCAATCATAGCATGAAAAAAGTATTTAGATCATGGATAGCTAAATCCAGTCCTCAAGAGCTACCAACTCAGTTTTCAGGATATCCCTTCTTCACTACAGGTGGTTAAATTAGTGGCTCGGTCAAACACTGAGCAACCTGTGCTGAAGCAGAGATATCCTGAAAACCTGACCTGTTGGTAGCTCTTGTGGACTGGAGTTTGCCACCCCTGAGCTAAATATGTATCATTTCACTTAATTATTAAAAATATTTTTATTTAATAAGTTAAATTGGTTTACAGTGGTATTTAAAACATTGACAATCACAGTTTTGTGAGATAGTGGGTGGACAGTACCACAAGACACAAAAGTAACAATGAAAGTTGAGATTATGTAAAGATAATTCAGGTATGTACAGTACTTTACCTATAGTAGGTACAGTGGCGAGGAAAACTTTGTGAACAATTTAGGATTTTCACATAATTCACATATTTCAAACCTAAAATATAATTCGATCTTAATCTACAGTAAATCAGAATAATAAATAAAGATAACCTGATCAAAAAAAAGACACAAAAATATGATACTTTTTCAACATTTATTTATCCCCAAATGATTCAACATACAGTATAATATCCATGTGTGGAAAAGTATGTGAACCTTTAGATTCAGTACCTGGTGGCACCCCCTTGAACAGCAATGACATCAACTACACATTTCCTATAAGTGCTGGTCAATTTCTCACATCGATTTTGAGGAATTTTAGCCCATTCTTCCGTACAGAACTGTTTCAACTCGGGGACATTTGAGGACTTCCTTGCATGGACAGCTCACTTCATGTCCTGCCACCACAATTCTATGGGGTTTAGGTCCGGACTTTGACTAGGCCATTCTAAAACACAGAATGTCTTCTTCTGCAGCTATTCTTTTGTTGATCTGCTTGTATGTTTAGGATCATTGTCTTGCTGCATGACCCACTTTCGCTTCAGCTTCAGCTCACGGACAGATGGCCTTACATTCTCCTCTAGAATCTTCTGACACAATGCAGAATTCATGGTTGTGTCAATGATGGCAAGCCGTCCAGGTTCGGAGGCAGCAAAGCATTCTCAAACTATCACACTCCAACCACCATGCTTGACGGTTGGGATGAGGTTCTTCTGGTTGAATGCATTGTTTGGTTTTCGCCAAACATAATGTTTCTCATTGAGGCCAAAAACTTTTACCTTTAACTCGTCTGTCAGAGAACATTGTTCCATAAGCATTGTGGGTCATCTATGTGCTCTTTGGCAAACTTCAGATGGGCAGCAATGTTCTTTTAAGAGAGTAGTGGTTTGCTACTGGCTATCTTTCCATGAACACCATTCTTGCTCAGTATTTGTCTGATATTTGAGTCATGAACACTCACATTAGCCAAGGCGAAAGTTACATTTAGTTACATAGTAGATGAGGTTAAAAAAAGACATGCGTCCATCAAGTTCAACCTATGCTAAATTTAGACAACAGATACTTTATCCTATATCTATACTTACTTATGGCCTGCAGATCTTTGGATGTTACTCTGGGATTCTTTGTGACTTCCTGGATGATTTGCAGATTTGTTCTTAGAGAGATTTTGGTAGGATCTCCGCTCCTGGGTAGAGTGACTGTAGTCTTGAACTTTCTCCATTTGTAGACTATCTGTATGACTGTGGGTTGGTAGAGACCCAAATCCTTAGAAATGGTTTTGTAACCCTTTCTAGACTGATGAACATCAGTAACTGCTTTTTTGAGGTCCTCAGAGATTTCTTTTGATCATGGCATGACGTGTTTCCACGCACTTGTATGGTGAAAAAGAAACTCACAAAGTTCTCCTGATCTTTATATAGAGTGGGGCCTCCCAAACTCACCCCTTAAGATCTACCTAATTATTTATACAACCCTTTAATTTAGTTGCTAAACCAGGGTTTCACTTACTTTTGCACATACGCTGACTCTTAATTAATCAGCGTTTGTCTAATTCATACATCATTTTGTTTAAAAAAAAAAAACATGGAATTGGTTAATATAACCCCTATTGAATATTTAAGAAAAGACTGGTTTTGATTCAAGATGGTTATCATGGAAGAAATATGAATTTTATTGGGGTCCACAAACGTTTTCTTGCCACTGTACATGATTTTGTATTTGAATGAGTAGATATTGATGAGATGCAGCATTTTACAGTAGGTAGTATTACCGATCAGTAACCTCTGTCAAACTGACAAATGCAAAATATGTGTTTGATTTTATTTCTAAATAATTGCTTAGTAAATCTGAATTAGTTTTTCTAATTATAAATCCTCCTTATAGAGATAAAATAACTTTAAAACATACACAATACATTTGAAATAGGGTAGCCTGCACAAATACATTCAACATACTGTGAACTTACATTACTACAGTAAACATTTATTTTATTTTTTCGAAATATTAATATTTGCTATCTTTTATTGTTTTCCTCTGGAAACTAATTTCCCTTCCCAGTATAATTCCAGGATATGCTTCATGTGATACCAAAAATAAAAAAATATGTTAGGTTAACTAAAGCTGTCATTTATACTTTCTGTATTCAATGTGGCTTTCAATCTACATGTATACATAAAATATCACAAAAATTCTGATATAGTGACAAACAAATATGAAAATTACAGGGCTATGTTTAGATGACTACGTTAACGTGTGTGTATATATATATATACATATATATATATATATATAAATATATATATATATATATATATATATATATATATATATATATATATATATATATATATATATATATATATATATATGTGTGTGTGTATATATATATATATATATATTTATATATATAAATATATATATATATATATATATATATATATATATATATATGTGTGTGTGTATATATATATATATATATATATATATATATATATATATATATATATATATATATATACAGCTCAACCCCCTTATAACGCTGTGCTTGGGGTCCAAAGAATCACATTGTGTTATAAGCGGATCACATTAGAAATAATGTACAATTGTATGCATTGTACAATAAAGTATTTAAGACACAAATAATCGTGTTGTAAAGTATTCATAAATATGAAAATTGGGAGCCACGCTTGCATTGCGTTATAAGCGGATTCGCATTGTAACGGATCGCGTTATAACGGGGTTGAGGTGAATATAGCATGTGAATGATCAGGGCTGCCGATAGAGGGGAGAGCCGGGGTAAGTGTCTCGGGCCCAGTGGCTGCAAGGGGCCTGGCCGTCTGGCGATAGAAAGAGCCCAACTGGATACCTGGCTTCTGATTTGCTGCAGGGCCTCTGGCTCTCCTCAGCTGCTGCAGGCCTCTCTCTGCAAGGCCGGGCCTCTCTCTGCCAGGCTGGGCCTGTCTCTCGCTGGTGCACGCCGGACGCTGAGCATGACTTCCAGGTGGACCCAGCTTCCAGCGCGTACCAGCAGGAGAGAGGCCCGGCCTCGCTGAGATAGAGACCTGGCAGCAGCTGGGAAGAGCCGGGGCACAAAGGTAGGTGTGTGCTATTTTGTGTGTGGGACATTGTATTTGGTAGGGTGTACTGTATTTTGTGGGGTGGAGGCTATTGTATTTTGTGGGGCGGTGGTGGTGTTGTTTTTCGTGTGTGTGGTGATGTGTGTGGGGAATGTTGTATTTGTGTGTTTGGGGGGGGGGGTATTGTATTTTGGGTGTGTGTGGGCTATTTTATTTTGGGTGGGGGTTATTGTGCAGTGTTTTGGGCAGGTTATTGTGTTGTATTTTGGGTGGAGGGCGATCGGGTTGTATTTTGGGCGGGGGGTATTGGGTTGTATTTTAGGTGGGAGGTATTGTGTTGTATATTGGTTGGGGTGGTATTGTGTTGTATTTTGGGTGGGGCACTATTGTGTTGTATTTTCAATGCGGGTATTGTGGGGGAATTTTACAGGTATCGGGGTGTGTATGTAGGGAGGGGGAAATGAGTGTGAGGGGGTAATTAAGTGATATCTGAGGGGGAAGAGTGTGAGAGGAGAGAGTGGGGGGAAGAGGGAGGTAGGGGGAGAGTAAGTGAAGAAGGGAGAGGGGAAGAGAAATGCATGGGGGAGGGGGATAGAATAGGGTGTCCGTGAGGAGGTGTGAAACAGGGGGTGATACAGGGGGCTCATGAGGTGGTGTGAAAGGGGTGTAGGCTTGCAAGGCTTCCGACGTGGGGGGACGACCCCGGTCAAAACTGTAGTCCTGGTCCACGGTAAATCTGTCTGTGGCCCTGTGAATAATTTACCATTTCATATTAGGGCGACTGTGTTCTTACAGATGTAGCAGGAGTTATTACAGTTTCTGGAGTGCACTAGCCGCGCCTTGACCCTTTTTCATACATGCCTAATTCAAATAGAATGGTGTCTGCTCTCGCTGCAGCATTGTGAGTGTCCCCGGAACAATAATGGCTGTTACACCTGTATATGTTACACAAATCTTTAGCGAGTTCAGGAATGGCAGTTTTTTTTTTCCATTTGACACAACCTACCATTACAATGTATTAAGTAATGTGTTCTTACTTCTCAACTACTGTATATATATGTAGCCATGTATCCCTTGGCTCACTAAATTCCTCTGCCTAACATATAAATCCAGGTACCAGCGCAGGCAGTGTTAGGGTTAATCCCATGCTCTTGCTGCAGTAAGTAATGCCCTAGTAGTTACAGGAGTGTGTGCCCGAAGCTGAGGTACTACCCACCTACCGGGACTAAGACCTGGGACCCTCCTCTGGTAACAAAATAAGCTGCAGATCAAATTACTGTGTTCTGTCCTCTCCCCTCAGGGGGAGTAGGGTGAAGAGTTATGTTCTCTCGTGTTGAGCAAGGGATCTGGTTCATGTCCCCTCCCTCAGGGGAGTGGGAGCTGATACCCCTTATCCCATTAGGGGATAAGGGAGCTGTGGAAAGACTCTTTGGGCCTCAAACTCCTGGAGTTGGCTCCAGGGACCAAGAATAACGATGCTGTGCTGTGAGGACAAATAAAGACCACCAGTTCTTTTATTACTGCCTGAGGATGCAGTTATTCAGGGGGAGGGAAGAGAGTTTCCCTGCAGGGGCTGCACCTATCTGTCATAAGACCTGGAGGATGGAGGCACTGCACCAAAGAGAAAGAAGATAATATCCGTCAACCTGTCCTATTTATCCCCAATACCATCGGCGGATGCTCAAAATCCGGAGAGCCTACAGGTGAGAAGCATTACACCTGGAAACCAAATCTCCCGTAGGGGGAGGGGGCGGGGGAAAGGGTTACATATAAATAACTCACAGCATCTTAAACATCGATGGTCAGCTCTTTGCAAACACTGTACTTTCCAGGAAATGATTGAGTTTCTCCAAAACCACTATTACATTCAAGAAACTAAAGACACTTTGTCTGAAATTCATATAAAATGTGGTGCACTTTCATTTCTTCCCATGCGTCTGCAGACGCATTGGTTTTATTCAATATACAGTAGTGTATCCATTGCCTATGTTGTTTGCTAATGCAGTTTAAAAATAATATTTTGAATGGCAAATTGCCCAATCGAAAGTTTTCTATATCGTTACAGCTTATTTTTCTTCTTCTAATGTATGCTCTGTTTATTCTTCACATATAAGCAGTTTGCGTGGATCAGCACAATTCATTAAACAAATATATTCAATAATAGACCTCTTACGCTTATCATCTTAATGCAGAAGGTTATGTCTATTAAAATATTGGATCTTGATCTTTCCATAAGGTATTTATTATGGGCCATATTTACGAAGACAATTATGGGCATTGGGAGATATGATTTAAAAATGCTTAAAATGTATGAGTAAGTTAATTTGTATATAGCACCACATAAACCTTCACCTTGCAAGTTGTATTGTACTGTATTACCTTTGTTTCTCAGAAGCAAATACCATATTTTCTCAATTTTGAAATAGTCTTGAAATCGAAATAGTTTTAGTGTTTGTATTTCTATATTTTGGCTATTGGAACAATTCAGTCATTCATAGAAGTGCAGTTTTAATTTAGATATCAGCTGCAATCATGACTAAATCATGTAGTGACATGAGGAAGTATATAAACCTCTGAAAGACATCCTCACCTGACAATTCAAAAATAGCATATTTTTGTCTATACCTCTATGCTCTAGAACACATTTCCCCCTCATTTAATTCAATTTGGCACTGTTTTTATAATGAACGAGACATGCTTTCTTTGTCAATAAAGCAGTCATAACAGAGATCTTAATAAGCAAGAGGCACAGGTTTATAATGTTTTCTATATATTAGTGAAGTCCAACGCACCTTATCTGAAGACAAGCAGATTTAAGTAAAGTCCTAAAACACTGTACAAATGTAATGGGTAATTAAAACACAGTGTATACAACTCGTATACTCATGTATCGGTAAATGAACACAGCCACTCTATGGATTATGGCCCATACTGTATTTACTGAGTATTCTTCTTCCAAAAAACCTTATATCCCGTTGACTTGCACAGGTTGTAAGATGTCTTCTAGCACCAGAAGGTGTCCTATGTCAGAAAACCGCTTAGTAAATATGGCCCCATGCTGTATATTTTATTAAAACGTTACAAGACTTGATTTTCTGCGTGTTATCAGTTGACTGATTTTTTACATCTATAAATAGAACTAAAAATCGCAAAAGACACAAACTGTATTTTAGCAATATAGGTTAATATATAACTCTAATATATAACTAGGCTATAACTCTTTATCTACTCAGTTATAGATCAACACAAAAGTATTGGCTAGGTCTGTACTATACCGTCTTTATTTTAGTAGGAGGGAATAACATTGTCCATGGAGGGAAGAACATACATGAAATGTGTCAACTTAGAGACTACTGCTTCAAGGTTAAGTTTACAAAAAGTCATTATACAGATCATCCATGGAAGGACTGTAAACAAAAATAATCTAAGTATATCCCTAAACTAGACCTGAAAAGACAACTGGGTAAGAAACAAATGCTAGAAACTGTATATTGGTAGTATTAACAAATAAAAATGATGGCTTACTGTATTAATATATTGTTTTCTTTTGCAGAAGAAGTTAGCACGAACATCATGCCTTCTACTCTTCTCACTCTATCACTACCAGAAGATGATTTAAAATAATAAGGCTCTATTATATATTAGGAAATATGTTTGACTCAGCATTACGGGAATATTTTGACCCTTCACTGTCACTGGACTGGAATATGATTTATTAGCATAGAGCACTTGGAAACAACTGAATTGAAAATGTTTCTGTTAGCTGAGAGCGGAACAGATGGTAGGATATACTGATGTTGTCAGACTCACTATCTCCGGAGCCTGCAGCTGAAAGAGCAAAATTATGTGGCTCCAGAGACAGTGCCGGCCGAGGCATTGCTGTTGTGGGTATATGCTTCGAGATCGGATCCCCTGCCGCGTTAATCCTCTGGCCAGGGGCAAACACGGTCCTGTTCCTGCAGCTTGCCCCAATTCTGGAGACTCTTAGGCCGAGTCCATAGAAGGACAGGCCGCGCTGAGCCGTGCGGATGCTCCGCGCTGAGCCCCTGCATCCTCAATGAGGTTGCCTTGAGAGGGGGCTCACGCGAACGTCCGCAGGCGTGCTGAGGCGCTGGATTTTTCAGCCGACAGCCAAGCTGTTTTTCAGAGCGCTGTCGGCTGTAAACATCCAATCAGAGCGGAGCAGCGTCAACGTCACGGCGCCGTGACGTCGGCGCCGTGACGTTGACGTCGGTGCGTCGCGGGCGATTGGCCCAGCGACGTCACTGCCTCACCTCCCTCAGTCTCCCCCCGCCTCCGATCGCGCCCGCTGGCTCGCCTGCATGGGCATGAAATCGTGCAGATTTCAGCAGGCGAGCCTCGGCGTCAGCGCGGTCCAACCTTGCTACCCTCTCTATGGCCCCAGCCTTAGTCTGGCTACATCTGTATCTATAATCAAAAAAGATCATTTATGTCTCTGCAAAAAGCAACATTGTTTTGTGTACTATGAAAGGCAATCGTAACGGTAAGAAACACAACACATTTTTCAAATTCTTGTTCTTTTTAACGACTTGTTAATAACTTCTATTCGTCATGTAAGGAAAACCGCAATGATACTATTATATACACATCTCTCTTTGATGACATATTAATATGGATAAGATACTATGGTTGGGTGTGATACAGAAATTGGGCATAGCAGCATTATTTCTATTATCTACATGTACTGTATGTTTAAAAAAAGAAAACATTGCTTTACTGCCAGCAATCATCAGACAAGTAACTGATAAAAAGATATTTTTTGAAAAAAATTCAATAATATAATTAGGATTCTACCTACAGTAATTGGACCGATTTTCTAAATTGTGCGTGATAAGAAAAAAATGATACCACATTGTCTTTTGACAATTGTTTCCTCCTTGGTGACTTTATCTATTGTATATTATGCTACCCATGCTAACACATGGATTATGCAGTTTTCCATTCCAGAAACATTATTTAAATTACAAAAATAAGCATAGTAAAAATATTTCTGAATATGAGCTGTATGCATACAGTAGATAAAAAATATCACCTGGAAGCAAAATGTTCTCGGCCTAAAGAAAGAAAAAACTAAATTATTTCACTGACTTTTTTTTTTTAACCATATATAGTTCTGTATCTAGATATGAGATATACATTCTGAGGTTAGATATTGTTTTTTTTCCTTTGGTTCAACATTTTTATTTTTTCAGAGACATGACATATGCTGTTGAACATTCAATTTGAAATGCTGTAAAGAAGATTAAACTGTATTCGGTTAATGAAACTTTCTTGGATATTTCTTAAATGACCCACCTGGGAGTAATGAAAATGACATGCTAATCATATCACATCTAGTAAATATTGGAATGAAACACTTAAGGTTCGTGAGCAAGGCTACAATTTGTATGACAGCTAGAAATTCTGTCACTATAATATGTCAGAAATTAGGTTGTCTAATGTCATTTTCAGATAACCTTTTAACCTCTCCTTATCCTTGTCAACATTTTTTAATCATGAAGCCTCTTGAAACCTCCAACAAAATCCCTATACCATAAGTAAAAGGTGGGAGTTGGTGACTTTGGTAGAATATTGTGCTGTAACTGTTATCTGAGAGCAAAAGTGAGCAGATGGTGCAACCTGGTTGTGAGACAAGTAAAGTATCAGACATCACAATAAAAATGTTCCTTAGTGGGCTTTCATCACATGACAGTAATGCCTGATGCTTTACTTCCATTACTGTGTAATTTACCTGCATTATGTGTACCTACCAATATTATAAAGAAATAGTGTCTTCACTACACAGGTAAGACAAGAATATGCTACAATTAAAAAAACGTGTGCAAACTGGTATGAGTCTGATATTTTAAACTGATTATTATTATTATTATCTCTGAAGTATAAAGATGTTTCTTTAGCTCATGGCTTCTCCTGGGTTTTTTTTACTAGTCAAGTCACTTAAAGAAAAGTGTGAATCTGTTCACTGTGGGAAAATTCTCATACATTTTGAAAGAGATTTGTTTGAGCGAAGGCTATTTGTTGATTCTGAATGATATGAGCGTTCATAAAATGTGTAAATATTTGCCAAACATTTTGTACATTTTTAATAAAAATTGGTATCAAGAAGCTCTCTACGTAAGATATTAGTAGTTGGTGATTTTTGATGACGTTCTATATCTTCACAGATTGCATTCAACGGACAATGTCCAAAATCTGCCAAATCTGTGAACCTAAGAAAAAGTTTCCCCCATCTTTAGTCACTTTATAAAAATACATTCCGCCAGTGTTAATGACATAGGAAAGATTACTCTTCTCACTCTAGTCTGCTCTTTATTCGCTGATCTTCTTCATTCATAATGGCATTTGCTCTACCTGAGCATCTATCCATGTAGATTACTTTGACTTCTAAACACATTGTAGAAGTCAAGATATCAATATTATTCTATGGTTCTATTTATCAAGAGCAGATACAGAGCTTTTGCAGGTAAGTATCTTGAGCTTCTTATCCTCAATGTATCAAGATTCATTGCACATGCAATATCTTGTTCCATGTGCCTGAATTTTCAAACTAGTCAGTCATTAAGACAAGTTAGGCTACGCTTATAGTGCTGGCAACGGCGATGAGACAGTCGCTGGAAAATCAAATAGAGATGACTTCCAGCGATCGCGACCAATTTGTCGCTCCATCGCACCGTCGCGTCGCGCTTACTATAAGCTGTCGCTGGCACTATAAGCGCTGCCTTAGGGAGGAGTTAGGTTCTGCACATGTGCTAATTCAGTGTATCAATTTATGCTTCTCTGTCTATTATTTGTTTACTTTTCCCTAATATCAAATAATTCTGCAATGGTTCTAAAAATGTGATTCTTATCAAATAAGCGCTATGTACATTAATGACGCTATATAAATAAAGACATACAATAGAATACAAATAAGCAAACAATTAATACAAAAATGTGCACACGATACCATGTTTTTTGCCGTGATGTACTAATCATAATATCTTATTAGTTTTAGAATGAAGTAAAGACACATACTGTATAAGCAACTGGGAGCTACTCAGCCCCTCCAACATTTCTCAATGTCAAGCTTGGATTTTGTCTTAATATTTTTTGCATGAAGATGATTCCCCATGGGACACATTTAAAAAAAAAATGTTTTAATATGCTTTTGACATTTTGTGTACATTTGAAACTAGAGTAGTGGGATTTTAATTTTGAGTGCCTGAAGTTATTAAAATATTCATAATTTATGACAGCGTGATTTATAGACGGCACTTTATTAAATCTGATTTATTTAATAATGGTTAACTTGTTTATGCCTTTCAAATTCAAATTAAATTTCAATTATTCTTTATAGGCATGTATTCAGCCATTTATCGACTGTCACTGGACTGGAGTATAATTCATTAGCATAGTGCACTTAGTTACAACTGAACAGAAAAGATTTGTTAGTTTAGATTAGAACAGGTGATACAGTAGTACTTAACCAAAAAATAGACGGCTACAGGTGTAACTTGACTAACGATCTCCGGAGCCGTGGCTGAAAAACAAACACGGCTAAAGAGAAAGTGCCAGCCCGCGGCATAGCTGCGGGGAGTCCATGCTTGCGAATCCGATACACTGCTGCATTAATCTTCCAGCACAGGGGCAAACACAGTTGTGTTCCCACAGCTTGCCCCAATGCCGCAGACTCTGAGATTTAGATACATCAACCTCCATTAAAGCAGAGTTAATATCCCATGGAGGGACATAAAGATACTGTGTCTATTATACCAATTTTATGACAACAGTCAATAAAATTGTGGTAATAATTTAACAAGTGTGATATTTTACCCCTTGTCGCAATGCAGGAATTAACTGGATGGTTAATAATGCATTTATTACCACATTACAGATGAATCACTGGAACACACGGTACACCAATAAGATTGCTTGATGTACCATATGAATCCCTCGCTTTAAAAAAAAAATATATATATATAAATATTACTGTACGCTCATTTGCATTTCTTAGACAGGTCTGCAAGCCTGCCTTTCACCATTATCACCCAGCACACAGCACTTCCACTGCAGCAAGGAATTCTGGGAAATGACATGTAAATGAGCACACAGTGATACCTTTTCCTTCAAAATAGTTAACATGGTCCCCTATAAGCTTAAGCTTGCTGCATTTCACAGCTTTGAGCAGAGCCTGGGTTAAGATGCATAGCCAGTAAATCCACCCACTGTTTTTTTTTTTTTTTTTAAATAAATGTGTTTATTTTCATAATATAACATTACAGCTTATGTCATCAAAACATAAAAAACAAAAAAACATTATTTTCCTAATCATTAGAACACAAAGGACTAACCTTATATCATGTACTAATTAACTATACTTTCTTCAGTTAAAAAACATAACCAAAAACGCGCATTACAATATAACTTCCTATATTACATTAAAATACTGAACTAAAAACAAACTCAAATTCAATCCAGTAAATTCTCACTTTATCACAGAAAACACTAAACTAGCATACTGTAATCTAACATTTACCCCACCAACTTCCTTTTGTCAAAGAAATCTACATAAAATGTCTTACTTACAAAACCTTCTGTCTCTAACATTTCATCAAACATCCTCAACATCAAAGATGGCTGCAGGTGTGGCATTGCAGCTTTGAAATCCTCATATTCATAAACCTTACACGCCAAGTTGTAATGTCCTTTGAATAGGCATCCTATTTTTTCCCCTTCTCTCCTCCCCAAGCAAACAAAACAATCATCATTCAGTATTCCTTCATACTTCTCTGGGCTTCCCTTCCAATCATCCATAATCAAGCTTAAACGCTCCATATTTCCCTCCTTCCCCACCCAATCAGCCTATTTTTGTATTGTTTCTTTGTCCTTTATGCGCACATATATCAGACCCTTTCCCCTTCCCTTCCACTCATCCTCTGTCCATTTTTTCCATGCAACTTTCATGCTCTTTCTCTCTTCACTCACACTCCTCTTCTTTACTTCCCTACAATCCTCACCATTCATCCATCAGACTCACTATCCTCTGATCCTGTTTCCTCCTTATCTGCCCAGCTTCCCATTTCTGGGGTTGCTGGAAAGTCCTCATCAACTGAACTTTCATCAGAGTCCAGTCCACTCAGATCCATTGCCACTTGTTGCACTGTTCTTTTAACTGTTTCTTTTTGGCACTGTAACTTTCTCTTCCCTCTGGTTACAAACTGCTCCTCCCCAGCATCCTCCTTTAAAGCATCTGCTTCCCCAGGCCCTGATTTGTTGATTGCGCCTGGGGTGGGGGGGGGGGTGTCTGGATCTCCATCTCACCTCAGGACTTTGCTGACTTTTTAAGGAAAAGGTGGAATCCATATGGCAGAACATCCCATCTGCTGCCTCCTCCAATCCCACACTGCTTCCCAACTCTCCTCCTGCCTTTCTTGACTCTTTTTTCGCTATCTCGGAGGAGGATGTGTCACTACTGATCTCCTCTTCTCCCTCTATCACTTGCCCTCTTGATCCCATTCCCTCCCATCTCCTAAAACCTCTTGCTCCTTCTATAATCCCTGCTCACACAGATCTTTAACTCTTCCCTCTACTGTGGTACCTTTCCATCCTCCTTCAAGCATGCAACCATTATACCATTACTCAAAAACAGCAAGCTTCACCCTACCTGTCCTTCTAACTATTGACCTGTCTCCCTCCTGCCTTTTGCCACCAAACTCCTTGAACGTCTTGTATTCTCTCAATTGCTACACTTTCTCAACACCTATTCTCTTCTAGACCCTCTACAATCTATCTTCTGCACTGCTCACTCTACTGAAACAGCCCTCACTAAAATAACTGACGACCTCCATGCTGCCAAAGACAGAGGTCATTACACTCTGCTCATATTACTCATCCTCTCTGCAGCATTCGACACTGTGGACCACCCTCTTCTCCTTCACATTCTCCATACTCTTGGTATTCGGAATAAAGCTTTATCCTGGATCTCCTCTTACCTCTCCTATCGTACTTTCAGTGTCTCTTTTGCTAACACCTCCTCCTCCTCTATTGATCTCTCTGTGGGGGTACCCCAGGGCTCTGTCCTGGGACCCCCTCTCTTTTCTCTTTACATACTCTCTCTAGGTGACCTAATCACATCTTTTGGGTTTAAATATCACCTCTATGCTGACGACAAGCACATTTACCTTTCAACCCCTGACCTTACACCTGCTATACAGACCAAAGTTTCTGAATGCCTCTCTGGAATATCATCCTGGATGGCCATCCGCCGACTGAAACTTAACATGGCAAAAACAGAGCTTCTTATACTTCCTCCCAAACCTGGCCCTACTACCTCCTTCCACATTGCTATTGGAAATACGATAATTCACCCAGTAGCCCAAGCACGCTGCCTAGGGGTTACACTTGATTCCTCTCTCTCATTCTCCTCTCATATTCAAAACGTTTCTAAAACGTCGCTTTTTCCTCCGCAATATCACAAAGATACGCCCTTTTCTCTGTTACTCGACTGCTAAAACTCTGACTCAGGCCCTCATTCTCTCACGTCTCGATTACTGCAACCTCCTGCTGTCCGGCCTTCCTGCCTCTCACCTGTCTCCCCTACAATCTATCTTAAACGCTGCTGCCATAATCACTCTACTCTTTCCTAAATCTGTCTCCGCATCTCCCCTCCTTTTTTATTTATATATATACATATAAAAGACATGCTACTAAGACATGCAAATGAGCATATAGTAATATTTCCATTTGCTATATGCTTTACTGTGGAGGGTTTTTGTCACTTTTTTTTACCCACCATATATATATCAAACACACACAAAAAGGAAAAGTCGCTAACACTATATTAATAGAAAAGGCTAACCCAGGACCCAAAAATAAATATAATATTGATGTTTAAAGATTAACTTAAGCAAACCAATAATAAAATAGTAAAAATCCTGGGGGTGCTAAGGGATAAAAAATAAGATAAAAACACACAAAAAAGACTGACAAGATCCCTATATTAAGCACTCACAATAAGCCTGTAATAACTAAATCAAAAAAGAAAACAAAAAAAACTGAAACCATGAGTCAGCAGTGAAAATGCGTCAAATATTTTAATAAGAAGCAGTGAAACACACTAACATAAAAACATACATATACTAATGGTAACCTAACAAAAAATAACAAGCAAGAAACGATATGAGTATATATCAACACATGCTAAGTAAAAAACTGAACTAATGAGCCAAAAAACATCTCAGTAAATATCCAATAAATAAATGGAAAGATACAAATCAGCCAAAAAAAGAACAGACACCCCTTAATAATCCTAACTACCAGAAAATAAGAAAGAAGAAAAGCTAAATACTAAACTCCTAAACTAGTATTCAAATCAAGAAAAACTGGTAGAAACAGAAGAAAAATATAAATTACAATAAACTTATATACTAAAAATATAGTACACACAAAAAATATATGTAACCAAGGGGGAGACACAGGGGAGAAAAAAAGATGGAAAAAAACCTCATACCCTGGACAAGCATAGCATGAGAAAAATAGTAAACATATCCATGAACAAATGAAGGTGCATGAGAGGGTCCACAAAAAATACTGATTGCAACAAGTTGCTAAATTGAATGTGGAAAAACCAGTCCCATAAAGATAAAACCCCTAATGACAAGCAGGGAAATACTCAGCTCCTAATGGAGATGATGAGTCCATAGGAATCCTGATGGTAGAGATTTCCTCCAAATGTCCATATGTCAGGATGGTAAATAAAATTCACAGGGGGTGCACCAAAAAAAGTTCATCTTGCAACAAATAGTGACATGGGGGTAACCAAGAGTCTCTATTTGTTGCAAGATGAACTTTTTTTTGGTGCATCCCCTGTGAATTTTATTTACCATCCTGACATATGGACATTCCATTAGGAGCTGAGTATTTCCCTGCATGTGGCCCTGTTAAAGACTTCCAGTTTTCTGCAAGAGACCAGCCATTTTATAGGAGCTCTGGGCTGTCGCAGATGTTGTCACTGGAACACATGGTACATCAACTAATCAGATGGATTGATTTTGCATCTGACTCCCTGTCTTTAAGATGACATCACAGATTTGGCCAACCAAGCCATATACAGGCATACCCCGCATTAACCTACGCAATGGGACCGGAGCATGTATGTAAAGCGAAAAAGTACTTAAAGTGAAGCACTACCTTTTTCCCACTTATCGATGCATGTACTGTACTGCAATCATCATATAAGTGCATAACTGATGTAAATAAGGCATTTGTAACAGGCCCTATAGTCTCCCCGCTTGCGCACACCTTCGGTACAGGTAGGGAGCCGGTATTGCTGTTCAGGACGTGCTGACTGGCGCATGCGTGAGCTGCCGTTTGCCTATTGAGCGAGATGTACTTACTCGCGAGTGTATTTAAAGTGAGTGTACTTAAACAGGGGTATGCCTGTATATATATATACGGCTTGGTTGGCCAAATCTGTGATGTCATCTTAAAGACAGGGAGTCAGATGCAAAATCAATCCATCTGATTAGTTGATGTACCATGTGTTCCAGTGACAACATCTGCGACAGCCCAGAGCTCCTATAAAATGCCTTGTCTCTTGCAGAAAACTGGAAGTCTTTAACAGGGCCACATGCAGTGGTGCAGAATATAGATGAAGAAAGAAGATTGCTTTGAAGAAAAAAAGATAGAAGAAGACAAGAAATACTCACCTAAGAATATTCTTCAAGCAACAGAAGATTGTGGGCTTCAGGTCAAATTGAGGGTCCCATATTGCAGGCCACAGATGGTCTTGTATTACAAATAGGCCATTGAACCTTAAGATATTGTTGGGTTTATATTTATGCCATTGGGTTTTGGATTATTAAACCATTTTTTGGCAATGCTTTACTAGACATAGATCGAGCGAAATTGGGCAGGTAGTGTAGTTTAATGTTAAAATTAACCCCTTTGTAGCCTTTGGTGGTCAGCTAGTAATATGTACTGTAAAATGTTGTAGTTATTATGCTTTTACCTATTGCATGTTACATAGTTACATAGTTACAAAGTAGATGCGGTTGAAAAAAGAAGTAGTTCCATCAAGTTCAACCTATGCTAAATTTAGACAACAGATACTTTATCCTATATCTATACTTACTTATTGATCCAGAGGAAGGCAAACAAAAAACTCCATTAAGGGGAAAAATTAATTCCTTCCTGACTCCAAGAATTGGCAATCGGATTAATCCCTGGATCAACATCCTTCCCATGTATACTTATTTGGTATATCCCTGTATACCTTTCCCATCTAAAAAGATGTCCAACCTTTTTTTTAACAAATCTATTGTATCTGCCAACACAGTCTCCATGGGTAATGAATTCCACATTTTAACTGCCCTTACTGTAAAGAACTCTTTCCTTTGTTGCTGGTGAAATCTCCTTTCCTTCAACCTTAAGGGATGGTTCCGAGTCCTTTGTACTGCCCCTGGGATGAATAGTTCTTTTGAAAGCTCCTTGTATTGTCCCCGAATATATTTGTATATAGTTATCATATCCCCTCTTAGATGCCTCTTTTCTAATGTAAATAAATCTAATTTAGCTAGCCTCTCCTCATAAGTTAGATTGTCCATCCCCTTTATTAATTTGGTGGCTCTTCTCTGCACTCTCTCTAGTTCCCTAATGTCTTTTCTTAGGATTGGTGCCCCAAATTGTACTCCATATTCAAGGTGTGGTCTGACTTTGTAAAGGGGCATAATTATGTTTACTTCCCTTCCATCCATTGCCCGTTTGATGCAAGATAAGATCTTGTTTGCCTTTGCAGCTACTGCATGACATTGGGCACTATTGCAAAGCCTGCTGTCTACAAGCACTCCTAAATCCTTCTCCATCAAGGATTCCCCCAATATATCTCCATTTAATTTGTAATTCGCCTTTTTATTCTTGCATCCCAAATGCATAACCTTACATTTATCTGTATTAAACCTCATTTGCCATATACCTGCCCACATTTCCAGTCTCTCCAAGTCATTCTGAAGAGCAATTACATCCTGCTCTGATTCTATTACCTTACACAATTTAGTATCATCAGCAAAGATGGAGACTTTGCTCTCGATCCCAACCTCAAGGTCATTAATAAACAAGTTAAAAAGCAGGAGTCCCAGTACCGATCCCTGAGGTACTCCACTCACGACTTTAGCCCAACCTGAAAAAGTTCCATTTATGACAACCCTCTGTTGTCTGCCCTTTAACCAGTTCTCAATCCAGGTGCATATATTATTACTGAGTCCAATTTTCTTTATTTTTTACACCAACCTCTTGTGTGAAACCGTATAAAAAGCCTTTGCAAAATCTAAGTAGACCATATCAACTGCATTACCCTGGTCTAAATTCCTACTTACCTCCTCAAAGAAACAAATAAGGTTAGTTTGGCAAGATCTATCCTTCATAAATCCATGCTGACTATTACTAATAATTTTGTTTTCCATTAGGTATTCCTGAATATTATCCCGTATTAAACCTTCAAGTAGTTTCCATTCTATTGAAGTCCGGCTTACAGGTCTGTAAATTCCCGGTTTTGATCTAGCTCCCTTTTTAAATATAGGCACCACATCTGCTTTACACCAATCTTGTGGTACTGAGCCTGTGGAAATGGAGTCCTTGAATATTAAATATAATGGTTTGGTTATTACTGAGCTTAACTCCTTAAGAACTCTTGGATGTATGCCATCTGGGCCAGGGGCCTTATTTACTTTAATTTTTTCAAGTCGCTTATGAACTTCTTCCTCAGTTAACCAATTGTTCATTAATATGGAGGTTGTGGCTTTCTCCTGCGGCACTACTATTGAACTTGATTCTTCCCTGGTAAACACAGAAGCAAAGAATTTGTTTAATACCTCAGCTTTTTCCTTATCTCCAATAATAATCTGCCTACCCATCTCACACTGAAAGGGTCCTATATTTTTTTTCTCATTTTTTTGTTATTAAGGTACTTAAAGAACTTTTTAGGGTTGACCTTACTTTCTATTGCAATCCTTTTTTCATTATCCATTTTTGCTAATTTGATTGCCCTTTTGCAATTTTTGTAAGCTTCCTTATAATTCTGATATGATGTCTCCGTCCACTGCTAATTTCTATCCACAAAGTCTCTACATTTTCATCATTCCCTTCATAAACATCATTCCTTATGTTGTTTTAGGATATCTTCCCCATGATGGCCAATATGTACATAGGCAAGAGGGTTAACACCAGCCTGGAGTAGCTGATAACAAATACTGTATTTATTTGCATTACAGTGGTTCTATAAATATCGGGACTTGATGAATGGCATCAACATGACTAAAACTGTGGTATTGTGGGCATAGGTAACCACAATGACAATCAATGGATGAAATGACTGCTGTGATTTTTTATGTTATTGTATTTATTTGCACTCCATTGTATATTTGAATGGGCAAAAGTGTTATTTGCTATTTTTGGCTAATAGCACTTTTTCTCATTCCTGTGTGGTGTTATTGGTGGTAGAGGGGGTGGGTGAAGGGGGTTCTGGCACCAAGGTGGGTGTTAGGCCTCACGGGAGGGTTTTACCCCTTCATTACCTTAGCAGTAGTAACCGCTAAAGTTACTGTAACTCCTACCACAACACTCCTGGGAGACTTACCCATCCACCAAGGGGCAACTACAAGCTTTACCCACTCCCTCTACCACCAGCAAACCAGGTGACGCTATTTAACCCCTTCATTACCATAGCGGTTAGCCACTAATGTAATGAAGGTTTTTTAAAATCTTAATAACATCAGATTAAAGCAGGTGGTGTCTGGAGCTGAACCACATTAGTTCAGTTCCGGGGACCCCATGCTTCCCAAGGTTCAGGCCTCCATATGGGTGCCGCATCTCTTGCAAGTGTACATCTCCCAGGTCACATGACCGAATATTTAAATTTGCAGGAGATTCCGGCACACTCTACGAAGGCCTGTACTTCGGGAAGCAAGGGGTCCCCGGACCTGAAACTAATGCAGTTCAGCTCCACTGACCTCCTGCTTCAATCTTGTGTTATTAAAATTCACATTTAAACTGTGCTATCACATGTAAGAGCTGTGCAGAGAGATACAGCTCTGTCTGTGCAGATCTTCCAGACTGCAGGAGTGAAATGGAACATTAAGTTAATTTCACTCTTTAAGCCACTACATATTAATGCAGTATGGCATTTTTGTTACAAACGCTAAAAAAAAGCGATTTTTCTTAGTGAATACCATTTTTGCACAAATTTCATAGTGTTTAGTTGGAACATGCAAACACATTTGATAATGCAATGAATTTATCGAAGTTTAGTGAATAGGCCCCTTAGATTATTATCTTGTTTTTAAATTTTTTTGTTATATTTATGAAATCTATGTAAATCAGTATTGCTTGACCTGAAAAAGAGAGAAAATTGTCTTATACTGTAATACCAATTGTTAGTCCAAATACAAAAGGAATCACCTAATACTCAATGACTCATTTACTCTGCACTTTCGCAACTGAACTAACACTGCTATTTCTACTTAATTCATAGTGGTGTCGGATACGTTACTTCTATCACAACCAGATTGCACACCATCTGCTCAGATTTGCTCTCAGATAACAGGTATAGCACAATATTCTACCAAAGTCACTAACTCTCATCTACTTATGGACTTATGGGGGCTTTTGCTGGAGGTTAAAAGAGAGGCAAAAATTAGGAAACGTTGACAAGGATAAGGAGATTTTGAAAGGTTATCTGAAAATGACATTAGACAACCTAATTTCTGACACATTATAGTGACAGCATTTGTAGTTGTCAAATAAATTGTAGCCTTGCTCAAGAACCTTGAGTGGCTCATTCCAATATTTACTAGATGTGATATGATTAGCATGCCATTTTCATTACTCCCTGTTGGGTCATTTAGGTAATATCCCAGAAAGTGTCATTAACAGGTTACAGTTTCATCTTCTTTACAGCATTTTGAATTGAATGTTAAACACCATATTTCCTGTTTCTTGAAGAATAAAAGTGTTGAACCAAAGAAAAAAAAATCAATATCTAACCTCAGAATGTATATTTCATGGCTAAATACAATAAATTGTAATAAAAAGTAAGTGCATCTCATCAAGCAACTGAGGATCGTGTACTTCTGCACATCATGGTGCACTTCAAGATGAGGATCATTGCATTGTGGTTCGAGAGTTGTTAGTGCTGCAGTTGGATGAAGAGGGTGAATGTTCATCCCGGCAAGGGTAAGAAACACATTGATTGTATTTTATTTAATTATGCATGTTTTTATGTTGCCCATTAATTTCCAATCTGGTTATCTGTGCCCGTTGAGGGTATAGTTAACCACAGTGACAACCAATGCATTTTTTGGCTACTGTCTGTTTTTGTTTTTATTGTAATGTATTTATTTTTCTTTTTTTAATTTAGGTTTCCCATTGGTTGCCAATGTGGTTATATGTGCCCCTGTTGAGGGCATAGTTAACCACAGTGACATTCAATGTGTTTATTAACTACTATTTATGTTAATGTATTGAAATGTCATTTTTATTGTGTAATTTATTTATTTAAACCAAATGGGCAAAAGCTCTCTTAGCCATATTTGGCTTGTAGTGCTTTTACCCATTTGATTGTATGGTGATGAGGGTACAGGGGGTTGAGGATGGGAGTAGTTGCCCTGGGGAGGTTGGTTAGGCCTCCCGGTTGGGTAGCAGGGAGGGGGGAGTTTAGCCCTTTAATTACCATAGTGTAATATACCATAGGATATCTTACCCATTTATATAATGACTAATACATTAGATAGGGCTAACGGTTCCAATAATTGCAGCATTTAGTAATGTCGATAGTGCTTTCAATATTGTTATCGGTTGCTTCAAAAAATGCATTATTTGTAATGGTGAAACGTTGAATTATTGCACCATAAAAATAGCGCATTTTTGGAGTCATAACAAAGTTGAGTTTTTTCCCCATAATGTTTTACAAAACCAATCAAGTTCCGTCAAAACCACAACACGTATTTTTGTTTACAACAAAACACCAGTGAATGTGCCCACCATTAGGTTCAATATATAGTTCAGTAACACTACCCAACAACATCTGATCAAGTGAAAAACATATCAGTAAGCCGTCCTGGCTTTAATTGATCTAAGATTTAAAAAAAAAAAAAAAAAAAAAAAAAAATCAAAATAACGAATAGTTTGCTTCTACAGTAAATGCTTTATTACCAATATATTAGAATAAAGCCAAAGTATGAATAACAAGAACCTTGGTGACCAACCAGAAAAATGATAGACTTGAAGGCTTCTATATTCAATAAACTCTTCCCCAGATACCACCCTCTGTGATAGAAAAAAAAAGGCTACCTTGCAATAAAACAAATCGAATCTGACAAATTAACTCACGTGAATATGTGATCGGGATAAAGCAACAATCCATGTGGCCTACTAAAAAGGTTAATGTATTTTTACCAAGCCCTTCGGTTTGTTTCAGCAGTGCTAACTCCCTCTTAAAATACTGTTGTTGAACTTAACTGGGCTCCTACAATTTGCTACTGGCAGCCATCCCTAGAGCAAGTGAAATAAAAAACACATTTGCACTAAATTCAACCATGACATGCACAATCAGAATATGTTTCTATTGTAATCACGGTTTTAATACTGTTGAACTAATAAATAGCTTTCTAAATAAAAAGGAGCTGACATTGTTATCTATGCTCTGTGAATAAAATACAAACACATGCTTATCAGAAAATATAACGTACATTTATTAAATGGATTATTAAAGCTTTACCTTTAGGATGGTGACTCATTATTATTCCTACAGCTATCTACTCAGCTTCTTCTCACCCTAATACTGAGACCTAATTGAAAGCTCACCTGCTTCAAAAAGCATTTTATTTACTGCAAACACAACTACTGTACTCGACTCTCATGAGATGTCCGCCCATTTATCCTTAGTTTTATTCCCCTATTTTTCCTCTCTTGAACTTGTATAAGAGTTCCACTAGTTATCTTTTACATACATGAGTGAGTGATTGTAAACTACTTAGTATGTATGTGATTATGTAAACCTCCAGTACATACACTATCTCTCTCTAAGTGCCATCAGCATTCTTCTAGAAATAAAAGTTGTTTTTAAGCATGTTTTTTTAATTGTATATATTATCTTTTATGTGATATATCCTTAATATACTATATAAGAGGGTTTCCAGTTTCCTACTTGCTATTCTGTATTTTTTTTTATGGTGTCAATGGTCGCTATGGCAATGCAGCACAGCATGGAATGGGTGGTCTTGCTATGGAGAGTTGAGTGATGTCACAACACCGGAAAGCCAGGATACCAGAGAGGACGCTAACTGCCATCTTCCCCCACTGTCCACACTCCAGAATTTTTATTTTTTCCCCCCAAGGGGGTGGGGGGTGAGTGACATGATCTATATATAAATATATGTGATTAATTCTTATTTGATTGCTACACTGGGGATTATCTCATGAAGAGGTTGTTTCCCGGAAACGTTATTGTCCAGCTCTTCTATGTATTAATACGACTTGTGTGAATTTCACTTGCCCAGTAATTGCTTGTTTTTGTCTGTGTGCTTCATACATCCTTTTAGCATACAATAAGGTGAGCCCATTAGATTTTGACTTTTATTGCATACTTATTGCATCCCGCAACGCTCCCCACTTCTCTGTCTCTGCCTCCGGTCAGCTGTAACACTTCTCCGTCTGGCGTCTGACGTCAGATCCGGGTCCGTCGCTGGGTAAGGGATGGATCTTCCGAGACTCCTCTTCTGATGGCTCCGTTCTGAATAGGACTCCCACTCTACGCGTTTCGCCACGTGTTAGCGTCGGCTTCGTCAGGAGTGTCCTGACGAAGCCGACGCTAACACGTGGCGAAACGCGTACAGTGGGAGTCCTATTCAGAACGGAGCCATCAGAAGAGGAGTCTCGGAAGATCCATCCCTTACCCAGCGACGGACCCGGATCTGACGTCAGACGTCAGACGACAGACGGAGAAGTGTTACAGCTGACCGGAGGCAGAGACAGAGAAGTGGGGAGCGTTGCGGGATGGTGAGCCAGCTGGCTGCAGTTATCCTCTCTTACACTATTGCAGTGTGACATGCCCGTTTTTTATTGTTAGATTGTGAGTATATTACTTTTATTGCTATAAACTTTTTTACCTTGGTTGATCTGCGCTATGCCAGTTTCTTTCTCTTGATATTGGGCCATATCCTCCTGAGAACCTGATCCACCTAGATGACAACTTTACCATCAACCAACCACTGACTGTATGAGTCAACCCTGTTGTTTTGACTCTTACATCCTGTAAGTAGTCATTCTATTAGAGCCAAGTCGTTTGGAGGCTTTTTTTCCACATTGCTATTCTGCTGCACTTAAATTTATTTTCGTTTCCTCCCCATGATCCCCTTGGATTTTGTGTTTTCTGCTGTTACTGTGGGGGAAGAGTGAAGACTGCCCTTTCCAGTGGGTTCTGAGCAGGGGGTGAGACTGTATTAACATTATTATTACTATTTATTCACTTATTTAAGTATTTATTAAGTCACTTATTATTAGTGTTTCCTTTATATTTGTTTGCGCCTGTGTTCACTTTATTACTTATGTATTTCATTCAAGCCTGTTTTTATCAAGCGGGGGAGTAACTACAGTACTCTCTCCCTGGTGCAGCAAAGATAATTATTTGCACTTGATTATCTTTCTATGAATATTCCAGCATTGCTCTCCATTGTTGCTGGCCTTAACCAAGTGCATGTGCCAGGATTTTGCCTGCGGTAGGGCATTTTGGTGTGGTGGTCGGGCACTAAAACCGTAGCTACGCCCCTGGCCTCAGCTGTAATCACATCCACTCCCCTCCTCTGGCACTCTGCTCAGCTTTTGTTGAGATTTCATGTACTGTAAGCTGCTACTGTAAATATCAATAAAGTCCTATTTAGTAGAGTACCCACTGATTTATATTACCTCCCAAAACACACCCCTGTACAACATGTGGATCGATGCCTGTCAAATAATCTAATGTACATATACAAATAATCTACTTTAAATATGCTTATTTTCTAGGTATCTCGGAGAGGTATCTAATTAAAAATGATGAACTGGTAGGCAAAGGAGTTGTAGCGGTGACAATAATACAAGATTTAATAGGGGAGATACGTGACATACGATGGTGAAATACATTATGTTTAGGAGAGTGAATAAGTTGTGCAATAGAATTAGAAATATGTATAATTGTATGAAAGGAGGCATTACATGGTGTTTAGGGTGTTGCAGCTTGTATGTTAAATTTCAGTATGGGCTATTTAAACTCTGCGTGATCTTCGGAAAATTACCCTTTTCCCCCTGGAAGAAGGTGAGCACCTCAGGAACTTGTACTGGGACCAGTTCTCTTTAATATCTGTATTAGTAACATTACAAATTGTCAGGAGGAGAAATTATACCTCATTGTCGACTACACAAAAATTTGCAACAGGGATGACATGCTGGGAAGGGGAGGTGGGGGTGGTGGGGGGTATGCAAATAAAATGATTAATGATTAGAGGAATGGTCAAGAGTGTAGTAACTACTATGTAATGCCAAAAAGTGTCAAATAATGCATTGTGGTCACAAAAATCCAAAGGAAAAATACTGAATTAATGGCACTATAATGTCAACTACAATAGAAGAAAGTGGCCAGACCTGGGAGTCATTATTTCAGAAGAGTCCAAAGTAGGCAAGTAATGTAACAAAGCAATGCAGAGAGCCAGCAGGATGTTATGTCGTATAGGGAGAGGTATTGGCAGCAGAAAGAGAAATGTGGTGATGCCACTTGATGATTGAGAGACCTCCTCTGGAGACCACATCTCCAGAAGGAAATAAATAAATTGGAGACGGTGCATTAAAGGGCTACTAAAATGGTGCGTAATCTACAGCAAACAATTTATTAGGAAAAACTAAAGGACCTTAACATGTGCAGCTTAGAGCAGGGGTGCGCAAAGTGGAAGGCGCGTCTGATTCACTACGGGGGGCGCGGGGTTTACGGAGGCCCCACACGCTTCCCGAAGGCATTTTAATTAATGCTGGGGGAGCTGCAAGGCCTCTGTAAACTTCTCCTTACCTTGGTTCAGACACTCTTGGTGACGCATTGCCATGGCAACGAGGCGTCAAATAATGCTGCTGGGTCATGTGACGTTGTGTTGCCATGGCAATGTGATGTCATGACGTCAGAGCCAAGGTAAGCAGGGGGAGGGCGCTAGAAGAGAGGGACAGCTGGCAGGGGGCGCAGGGAAAAAAGATTGTGCTCCCATGGCTTAGAGGATAGAAGGGATAGGGGGATATGGTCAACATTTTCAAATACACAAAATAAGCAGGAAAGCACACGTCAGAGAAAGGGAAGTACAAGAACAAGAGGTCATGCTTTGAAGCTGGAGAATGGCAGGAAATGTGAGGTAGTACTTCTTAGCAGGAAGGGTAATGGATTTGTGGTATAGCCTCCCAACAAAGGTGGTAGGGGCTAATACAGGAGGGGATTCAAACATGCTTGGGTCAGACCCAAGGCTATCCTAAATACAAAAGAAAGCCAAGGATCAAATAGGGTTTGAGACTTTCCAACAGATAAGAACATGGACAAACTAGGTGGGCCAAGTGGTTCTTATCTGCCGTTAAATTCTATTATTTTATAATTGTAACTGTGTTTCCCCCACCCAACGAGAGATTCTGCCATTACAGGTAGTGTGGTACATGATACCTGTTGGTAACAGGAGGGCTGAGCTGTCCGCTGATGGTTGTGGGAACTAAGAATCAGGTTTCTGGGGTACATTACCCATGTGGTTCTCTAGCAGTGCGGCGCCTCCATCTGCCGTAGGCTTCAGATGAAAGGAGGCGATCTCCTACGGTAGAAATGGTTACCTCTCCCCCAGTAAGATCTCACACCAGTCCGGAGGTATATTGAACAGGAACGGTTTATTCTCTCTGTACCAGCACAGTAACACGGCAGTTGCCTGCCCAATGCAGTGTCTGGATTGGCTACCCAGCTGAAGGATGGTCCCTGGACCTACACTACGAGCCAAGGGAACCCGCAGCAGTCCTAGCTATTCCCTACCCCTCTCTCAGAGGCAGAGGTAAGGTTCACACTCACTCTCCCCCGAGGGGAAGAGGACCAGAGAAGGCCCAATGCTCAGGCTCTCGGCTGTGTGACTTTCCTCTCTCAAGTGGGGAGTGGAACTGCTAAATTTGGGCGGGAATCACCATTAAGTACAGCCAGGAGGAGGGCACCAGGTCTGATCCAGGATTGGATATACTCAGGCCTAGCTGACACTGCCTCTCCTGTCACTCAAGGGCACTGCAGGGGGGGGGGGGGGGAACCCATGATTACTACTGGCAGCCTGCTCTTACCAGGGCTTACTGCCAGTGAGGGCAGACTGGTAGCTAGAAAACTAGTCCTGGCTACATAATCATAACTTTCATCTAGCAAGTGATATCACAAAGGGTGTATGCAAAATGGACCCATTCTACCTATTCCTGCAGCATAAAAACCCTAAATAAAAATTATTCCTCTTATATATACATATGAATATTTGTCAACATCAGTAAAATCTTATCAAAATATTATAAAACTCTGCAAGAAAGTCACTCTAACTACCTACTGTATGCCATTTGCTTAACACATCTGCCAGCACGAAACCTCAATATAGCATTTTAAAATCACTTGTCAATATCTACTGGATGTACAACAAAAGAGAAAACAGCATGTTGATAACATTTTAAAGCTAAATATCAAGAACAAGCTGCTTTGTGCGCACGCTCATGCTGTGTGTAGTTAGAAAATTAGGGTGTATATTTATCTATTACCAAGTATCGGCAATTTATTGATGGCTACAATAGTAAAAGATCTGACATTATATTTTTCTTAATATCTCATATAAAAAAGTTAAAACTCTAAAGGCCTTTTTTTTTTTTTTTACAATTGAGTAATACGAAGATCGTTCAAAGGGAAGAATGTTTTATTGAAAATTATTTTATATCTACTTGCTAACCCAGAGAGAGAGAAAGTCTTAAAAGAACTGCAACCAATTAGAAGGTGCAAAATATTGCTATCTACTTTCACAGAAATATTTCAACACAGTCATTATCTTCATACCCACATTGCATATGGCCTTGTGTTTGCAGAAAATGTACCGAATCCAGAGTTCTGCGGTTTTTAAATCAAATAGCACATACAGTAACAAAAGCATATATTTTTCTTGAACAATTTCTCACGTGTAAGAAATAATAATGTGCTCATAAATGACTCCATATTTCAAAATAATTGCACAGATTATAAACTCCAATAACGAATAATCTTATACCACCATAAACTGGTCTTTAACTGTGCAGGACATTTTTAAGTTCAATTCCTTCCACGGCTTAATTCATTATTCAAACAGTATTTAAATTAAATAACTTTGAATGTAGCAATAACTTTTTTAGTATTACAGTAGTTTAAATGGTAAAAACCTTTAAATAAAAAGCATTAAAGAGAATAGAGAAGCACTATTTTTTTTAACAAACATAATTGGTTTGGGCATTATAGGTTTTACTCATAAAATAGCTAAAGAAATGCATTCTTTTTTAGACTACTGTTGCACCCCTGTGGGAATACTACTTACCTAGAGAGTTAACTGCAGGTATAGCTACAGTGTATCGCCTCTATCCATCAAATGGGGTAGGATGACTAGGCAGAACCTAGTCACATACAACTTCTGAAAGGTCTAGTGAAGTCATAGTGACGTCTAGTGATGTAATTAAGTAAGTATACTAAATAGAATGTCATACCTCTCCCCTAGTAGACATAGTGAATAGTGATGTCACTATTGGGTATATAAGTTCGGATGGAACATGCTAGGATCCGATCCCAGAAGGAGATTAAGATGGGGGATCTTGTGGTATATAGTGTAAGTCCTGTTAGTCTGTAACTATGTGTATTTAGTATGTAGCCAGGTCCCCTCTGGCTCCCTGTTTCCCCCTCCCTTACCTCTGTTCTGTTATGGTAGGGGTGAATGCGGGTAGCGACGGGCTGGCCGGCGGCTCCCTTTGCAGGGCGTCGCCATTTTAAAAGTGTTTGCATATGCAAGGAGTGTCGCACGTGCGCAGAAGGTGTTCGGCGGCCATGTTGGGGTTGGTGCGAGGTTCGCGCACGTGCAGCCAGTGTGTGGAGTTCCACTGGCCATTACAGATTGCACAGGCACAGATAGTGCTAGCGGCGGCCATTACAGGGTTGCGCATGCGCAGTACAGGTAGCGCACATGGCCTCAATAGTAAAGGGCTCTACCAGGAACTACATTACCCAGAAGCCTCTGGGGACTGCCCTTTCACTTCTATCACTGCTGCATTTCAGCCAATAGGGCTTACAGCTTCTCCTGCTCTAAAGGAGTTACATTGTTGCGCGCTGAGTCAGTGACTCAGTAGAAGCTGGGACACAGAAAGGGGAAGGTGTACATGTGCAGGGAGGCAAGTAGCCTCTGCACTAGGCCAGAGATCTCCCCTAGGCCCCTACTCACAGATCAAGTTTGTGGTTGCTACAGGGACAGGCCCTTATGTAGGGACCCTGCCCTTTTAGTTCAGGGACACAGCAAGAACACTGCGCAGCCCTGAAGGATGTGGTCTGGGACCAGAACCTGTCCAGTTGCAGAGACGGTTTCCATGGTGGGATCATCCTACAGGACATCATCCCACGCGCAGGTGGAATCATAGTGGGATCAGCGGATCCACTTATCTCCATGTCAGCGCGCCCAGGTGTGGACACACCCGGCAGGTACCATTATAGATCAAGTGCACCAACTATATCCTCATCTAGTACAGCGCTGATCACGCCTAAGGGGTGTGGGACTTTGGGTACATGGTGTGGGATGAAGGCCCTGTGAGGCGTGGGGCAGTTGTATCTCTAGTCATTATAGAGTCTAGTGTTCAGGGCTATCTGTTATATCTATGTTCAGTAAAGGCCTTTCTATTTTTACAAAGCTATGTGTTCATTGTGATTGTGTCCTGTGAGTGTCTGCTTCCACTCTGCCGGGATCTCTCACAGGCACCATTTAGTAAGTGATATACCCCAGGATCTCTGTGGCAGAGGCTTAGGCTCCTGTGAGCCAACAAGTAAAGGGCAGCACTAGTAGCATAATTACATCCTACCCCCAGATCTCACGTAGGGGTGGGGGAAACAGGGCTACAAGTAGTAGGATCCATTTGCTATTTTCCAGTCTAGGGAACGTGTCACTCCTAAAAGAATAAGGCCCCTCTATATGGCCCGAAGTGTGTCCCACCTACAAGAGGGGATGACAAGGTACTCTATAGGAGGCTCCTCAGTAAGGGCCTCAGAGTATCATCCCAGAGTTGCTCTGTTAAGGTGATAGGGTGTGAATCCTAATGCAAGAGGGCACTCTGCCAATGCGCCTCAGTGAAGGTGGGAACGGCCAGCAGCAAGGCAATGGATTGCCAGAAAGACAGTGACAACAAAGTGGAAAGAATGTGCTTCTATGGTTGATGTTGCCTGAGCACTCCAAAGAAGACATTGTTAAAGGTTTATGTGAATAAAGTGACAGAAAAGTTCCTTGTGCCCTTCTCTGGTTTGCTTACCATATCAGCCTGCATAGATGCCAGCATACTAAAATGTCACCAGGACTCTGAGCAGAACCTGCATTAGACACTTTGGTATGCACTCTTCTGTTGGCAAGAGGGTAAGAGGTGTTATACTAACTTGTTGACACAACCTAAAGAAACATTATAAAGCATCATGTGCATAATGTTAAATGTATAATGGCATAAGTCACTACACTAAAAATACAGTACTTTTAACTTTTACAATTAAAATCTAAATGGCATTATCTTGAGTTTCATAAAACAAATGTGTGTTTATACTATCCAGATTGCATCATCCTGATGATAAAGGAATCAATAAATAGATCAGAATTGCCTATTTTAATAAGCTTTGAGGGAGACTCATCAAGCACCAGTTCAGGTTAGCACACAAGGTTCTTAGCACACAAGGTCCGGCGAGAACTCCAAATCAAGTCAATGGGAATTCCCTAACCCGTACCTGCTCTTGATTTTACTTACAGGAAATCTTACCTGTTTTTAAACGGACTAAAAAGCAACATTTCTACTTTCATTGTTTGTTTAAGGAAGCGAATGACAATGGGAAGTTGTTTTAAACATACCTTTGCCAGCTATGTGGTAGTGTCCCTTTAAAGGCAGGCTACACCTTAATTAACCAAAAGAGAAGACAAAATGTCCATGCATAAGACATATATATATATATATATATATATATATATATATATATATATATATATATATATATATATATATATATATATATATATATATATATATATATATATTGTGACATAGTCCAAAGATGTTAGGCAGCTTTCTGCCCCATTTTAGAGCAGAAAGTGCAGGAATAGTTACAAATGATCCGTTCCACAGCTTCCCATTACCTCAGGCAGCTGGATGGAAAATCCAGACCACAGATTACAATGGCTCTAGTTCTCCCTCACCTGCTCTTCTAATCACATGCACAGGTATTTAGAGCAGAGAGGTTTTGCATTTCACTCTCTCTCCTTGGAGCCTGGGGGCTGGGGGTGTCGCTACTCTCCTGCATCCAGTATCGAGGTTGACGGCCTCTCCACGTATGCAAGTACCAGAGGATTTGCCTGGACACCACGAACAGATAAGACAAAACAAATGATTACTGCTGTTGCTAAAAGACTGTGCTGTATCTTGTGACCCTAAATGAAAGAGCATTGTTTTAAGCTGGGGAACCAGTTTAGTTGGCCAGCAGCTGTTAGAGAGACTGATTCTGATGTGTAGTTAGATCCCTGAAAGGGATAGGATTTGCTTATATGATTTTGGTTTTATTTCTTGAAATAACAGTGTGGGAAATATTGTAACACTGAAATGTGTGAACTGCTGAATGAAAGTATCTGAGTACCTCTAACCTACACATGTTAAAGCTGCAGTACCTTACTTGGATGAAAATAAAGCAGGCAGAAGCCTGAGTTAAGCAGCATAATACTTTGCATGATCCTGTTTGTTGTATAATTAACCCTAGAAGACTGTGTCGGGAAGAACCCAGACAGACGTCAGCACTACAAAAGAGGGGCGTTTGTCACATATGGTGGAGAATGCGGGTCGACACTAAAAAGTCTGTGGGTTTGCAAATAAATGCGGGGGTTTAAAATGGCCGCCGAGCTGAACTAAAGTACAGATGCTATGAGTGAAGTCTGTCCCAATGTGTATATCAGTTGTGCTTCTAGCATACACAGAGAATGTGCGAAGTGTGGATGCAATAGCACCCTGAACCCAAACAGAAAACCAAAATGTTTTGCTGAAGAAGGAAAAAAAAAAAAAAAAATTTGCATCTAGCAAGTGCTGTTTGTAAAGCTAATGCATTTTGCTGAAGTGAGTGAATTTGCAGCTAGCAAGTGCTGTATGCAAGTTGCTGAAGGGAGTGAAATTGCAGCTAGCAAATTGTTCCTGCCGGGTTTCTAAAATGGCCGACGTGAAATGTTTATTTTGTAATGTACATAATCATGAAAAACAGTGTCCCTTCAGGCCATACGATGATGATGATGATGATGACGACTCGTATGTGGCCCCTGGAGGAGAGCCGTACCCACAGATGAATTTAGTATGCTAGGCCTGTCATAAAGTAGGTCACATGGAAGATGTGTGCCCCAAAATTTTCAAAGACAAACAGCTGCAAAAGCAAGCAACGCCCTATGTGTGCAAGCAAGATGTGGAAGCTGATACCAGTGAGCGTGTGCCCAGTACCACTGATATCTCTGGAGCTAATAAAGCAAAAAGAAAGAAGAAGAAAAAGAAAACTGTCCCTCAAGTCACAGGGGAAGTGACCGAGCCACTTGAACCTGCGCTGTCAGAAAGGCGCCGAGATGTGCTGCAGACCGGAGTGATCGGCAGAATTGTCACGGGAACAGTGGCAAAGGAAAAGGAGGAGCAGAGGGAAGCTGAATCCTTGAACCAGGATAAAGAGGCTTTGGTTTCTGCACTCCAAGCTGCCCGCCATAATTATGAAGTCCTGTGGCAGGATTTGGTGAAGGAGCGAGAATGTTGGAAGAAGGAGCAAGAATCTAACAATAAGGTGCGAGAAGCGAACGCCGAGTTACAGAGGTGTATAATTCCAGCTTTACAAGAGCACGAGGCTTTGAAGAAAACAGAGTCTCTCTTACGGAGTGAGCTGGAAGAGGTGACGACTAGTCTGGAAAAGGCCAACACCGTAATTGTCACCATGGATGAAAAACAGATTAAGTCTGACAAATTGATTGCTATCCTAAAACAGAAATACGGGAAGGCTCTACAAGAGGTTCATGCGCTCAGCACAGAGGTGCAACACTTGCGCCTGGAGGGCCACGGTCTGAACACAGAGCTGGGAATGTTGAAGCAAACCCATGAGATTGCCCTAAGTGAGTTAGAGACTGTAAAGCAAGAAAATGAGACTCTGAAATTGGAAAATTCAGATTTGACTGACCAAGCAGAAAAAATAAAGAAACAGTTGACTCAGGAAAAATTAGAAGTGCAGGAAGCACTGATGCACACTCAGAGCCAGCACCAGGAAGAAATGGACGCTCTGAGAACAGAATTGCGAGATGTATGCACAAAACAGAATTCTCTCGTGGAGGAACTTAACATTTTGAAAAAGGAGAAAAGCATTAGAATAATTCAGAAGCACTGCAAAGCTCTTATCCAAGGAACAAGGGAAAGAGAAAATTATCAGCGTAAACGCGCCGCAACTATCATCCTACAGGCTGCCTACAGAGGGATGAAAATTCGTGTGTTCAATCACCGGAATAAAGCAGCCTGTGTTCTTCAATCATTCTACCGTGCCCGCATGGTACGAAACAGGTTCCTCATTATGAAAGGAGCAACTATAAAAATCCAGTCTCTGACTAGGATGACACAGAACAGGATTCGCTATCAAACCCTGAGAAATGCGTCACTGGTTATCCAGCGGTACTTCCGCCTGAATAAATGTAGACCTCAGGAAATAGAGGTCCAAGACTACATGCCTGCCGGCTGCAAAGGTAAAATGCCACAGGGTACAGCCAGAGTTAGTGAGAGCCCCATCAAGGTGAAGGTGCTCCAGGTAATCAGTGCTTCATCTTCTAAATACCATATAATTGCCCCAAAGGAAAAATCCCAAATCTCTGTGAGTGATGGTCATGAGAAAATACATGGCAGTAAGAAGTACCATAAAGGTTCAAAGGTCGCAAATCAAAAGCGACGAAGGTCAACGCTGGCCTTGAATTTTTCCGGATCTCGCCACTCTGGGCCACAATATAAAGACAAAGACTATCCGGGCCCAGAGTTCCGTCAGAAGCTAAAGAAACAGTCCAGTCATTTGCAGGTTGCAGCGGCCTATGAAATAAAGTCAGGAAATGTAATGGACTGGAAGTCAAAGAAAAAAAAAATGTGTTTGGGGAATTGACCGATATTTTTTTTGTTATTACACGTGTGGACTATGTCACGGACACTTAACTATGCAAATAAGCTATTGTAGTTAAGGTATATTAGGCCTCTAGAATAAGCATTTTGTCAAGGGTACAGTGTTATATTGGTTCTCTGTGTTGAAAATGTAGCTAAACTACAAATTAATATACAGGGTTGATGGCCCTTTCAGTTGGTAAATTATATAATGAAGTTCATATTCGTGTCATGTGAATACTTAATGTTGTACTGAGGAGTTAGCTCAAGTATTTCAGGTAGGACGCTCACCCCAGTGAGGTCCATGGCCGCTCACCCCAGTAGGTGTGAGCTGGGGAGGGGGATATGTGACATAGTCCAAAGATGTTAGGCAGCTTTCTGCCCCATTTTAGAGCAGAAAGTGCAGGAATAGTTACAAATGATCCGTTCCACAGCTTCCCATTACCTCAGGCAGCTGGATGGAAAATCCAGACCACAGATTACAATGGCTCTAGTTCTCCCTCACCTGCTCTTCTAATCACATGCACAGGTATTTAGAGCAGAGAGGTTTTGCATTTCACTCTCTCTCCTTGGAGCCTGGGGGCTGGGGGTGTCGCTACTCTCCTGCATCCAGTATCGAGGTTGACGGCCTCTCCACGTATGCAAGTACCAGAGGATTTGCCTGGACACCACGAACAGATAAGACAAAACAAATGATTACTGCTGTTGCTAAAAGACTGTGCTGTATCTTGTGACCCTAAATGAAAGAGCATTGTTTTAAGCTGGGGAACCAGTTTAGTTGGCCAGCAGCTGTTAGAGAGACTGATTCTGATGTGTAGTTAGATCCCTGAAAGGGATAGGATTTGCTTATATGATTTTGGTTTTATTTCTTGAAATAACAGTGTGGGAAATATTGTAACACTGAAATGTGTGAACTGCTGAATGAAAGTATCTGAGTACCTCTAACCTACACATGTTAAAGCTGCAGTACCTTACTTGGATGAAAATAAAGCAGGCAGAAGCCTGAGTTAAGCAGCATAATACTTTGCATGATCCTGTTTGTTGTATAATTAACCCTAGAAGACTGTGTCGGGAAGAACCCAGACAGACGTCAGCACTACAAAAGAGGGGCGTTTGTCACAATATATATATATATATATATATGGTTTCGTAAGGCCCCATAAATATAGGGGGAAGCTGAGGTATAGTGAAAAAACACAAAGAAAAATATAGAAAAAGGAAATCTCAGTTGCAGTCATAACTTGGTTCTCCTTCTTTACCACTCTGTACAATAAATCATTCCTGAGAATGAAATAGGGATAGGAAGCTTTTGTTTTACCTTCTTCCAGGACCCCATTGACCTCAACCACCTAACTAAAAGTATTACGTACTGTAATTGTGGATTGTTTGCCTGTTCGCTTCCAAAATTACTTGGAAGTATCTACAATAGGTCTTCAAAACTACCTTTGCCTTGCCCACTTCTTGTTGCTGATTCGAAGTAGAACTTCTCCTTGATACAGCTCCATCCTCAACAATCCCTACGTCAGATGCATTTAATAATGGTATCCGTAAGGTATTAGTACCCCTTTCCTTGTCCTCCTTTTTATATTTCTCAGAGAACAAATCAGGATGGGTGAATGGATGGTTTGCTCAGGGGAAACTGAGTCTGAACAATGACTTAAAAACCTGGAAAATTACAGTCTAGAATTAGAGGATAAGTAATTTTGGTATGACTTGCGCATTGCCTGCTCTCCTCCCCCCCTCCTGCTTGCGCCCCCACGCGTCATTTGATGCCTCGGAGTCATGTGATGACATGTTGCCATGGCAATATGACGTCACGTGACCCCACGTTGTCATTTGATGCCGGGTTGCCATGGTGACGCAATGCTGGAAGCCAAGGTAAGTGAAGTTACAGAGGCCTTGCACTGTCCCCGGCATTTAATTTAAATGCCTTTGGAGAAGCGATGGGCCTCTGTAACCGCCATGTCTTACCCCCATCCCCTCCAAGGAAAATCTCACGCCCCTCAATTTGCGCACCCATGCTATAAGGTGCTATTTGTGCTATTTACAACCTCTACTGGAGCAGTAGCATATTGTACTGTACTCCCATGTAAATTGTTATCCCACCACAGTGCCACCATATGTCATAGGTTTGTTTGGGGGGGGGGGTTAGAGTGGGTATTTGGTGTTAGGTGCCACGGGGAAGGAGATTTAGGTATTAAGGAGGGGGGGGCAAACCCCTCGCATATTATAGCAATATACTGTAATATACAATGGGTAAGAAGTTAAGTACTGTAGTTAGGTGTTTTAACTCCTATTTTAGCGGTCATGGCCACTATGGCTACTAAGGGGTTATTTAATTTTTTGAGAATATGCCAAGTATATATAGTTTATCTATATATACCAGATATCTTTGTTTTGGGGTTTTCTTTAAATGAAGCTGGAGTCAAATTGCGAGCCCTTCAGGACCTTTAACTGCATTTTTGCTCTGATTTGGGGGGTTCACTGCACTTCCCCCAATATTTTTCTTCAAATTTTATTACAGAATTAGTCGAAATGTAGGCGGCAGTGTAGTGAAAAACTTTGCCATTTTAGTTGAAATAGGATATGGGCCAAAGTATTCGAGAAAATGGAAGTTAAAATGCTATATTAAAGTTGCACAACAAGAACAAAGAAAATAAAAAAAGAAATCACACTATTATTTTTTCCTTTCACAAATGGAAAAAATCATTGAAATGATCTAACTTCTAGTCAAAAGAAACAATAAAATGTGACAGGTGCGTCATACAGAAGTTTTATGAAATTCGTGCCTGAAAATATAAAATGTATTAAAAGGTGAAGGACTGACAATCATGGTAATTCACATCATACTTTTTTTTACACCGAAAACTGATTTTATATTTTATTTTCAAAATATAAGAGGAGATATTTTCATTACCTTGGCTGCGTCTTACAATATTAAATATAACTGGCAAACTATAAACCATCAAATCAAATCGAAGGAAAAATTGAAAAGTTTGCTAATGAAATTTACAGCATATACCAAATTGAATTTGTCATATCCCTTACTTCTTAGGATTCGATATACATTTCTTTCTATAGTTTATTAAATTGGTATGAAGTCTTGCACTATTCTAAATTACTAAAAGTTATATATGAATATATAAACACAGAAATATATTTTTAATTCTTAAAGTTTCCTACAATGACCACTAAGGGATTAATTACAATGTCCATAACGGTAAAAAAATATATCCACTAGCCTACCCAAATATTGCATACCAAAGAATGTAATAAACCCTTATTAACTGCTAAGAGATGCATGGTGAAAATTCATTTTGTGTGTCTTTACGAGGTTAACATTAGAAGACCCTGGCATAAGCCCTCTAGATCTAGACTATTGAGCAATATGGACCCAGATTATTTTTCCGATACTTGGATTTTTAAAGTTTTCAATACTCGTCTGGGCTTCTTGAAGAGTGGGGTTTTGTACTTAACTCTCCAATGCAATTAAGGTTATCCAATGAAAGGGCATATGAAGCTTGTATGGTACTAAAGGTTTCCTTTGTTGTATATGTATTTTTTAATTTACCATGGTACTTTTACAATGGCTCATGTCACAGAAGTCTATTAGCCAGGTCCACCTATTAGATCTCTTGTCATTGAAAAAGCTAAAGTAACCTTCAAAGCTTACTTTTCAAAACCTAGTTCAAAGTTCTACTAGCCATATAGGTTCCAGAAGAAATGAAGATTCGATGGAAGCACAATGAAAGAACAATGCTGCTGCTGTGTGGCTTCCTGATCACAGAGCCACACACTCGAGGGGAATTACTATTGTGCGTCAATAAGCCCTCACTGAGTTCACGAGAACAGAGAGGGGGGTATTGACATGCTATTGGATGCCCCCTCCCCCCCCCCAGCACCCATCAGTAGAGGGGAGAGGTAAGCATGCAACACACATGCATATATAGAATTTAAAGAGACAAAACTAAGTTGTTAAACAAATGGCTAAGAAAAGGGCTATTTGTTTTAGTGTACAGGGTAGCCAGTTAGAGCACTTGTCAAAGGACGTAATAGAGCAAGAAGAAATTGGAAACAAGGAATAAGGGAGTAATATACAAGAAAAGTGTAATAAAGAAAAAGTAAAAGAGTGCAAGAGAATTAGATGAAAGAGTAAATTAGTGACAGAGTAAAATAGGGTGAGAGTGAAAGGAAGAGTGAGAGGCCGAGAGAAAGGGAAGCTAAGGTATAAAGAGTAAACATAAAAAAAGATAGAATAATAGCGAAAATATATATATATATTAACACACACATTTCCAGCACGCTCTAACTCTAACTCCAACACCCACCACATTTTATATATATATATATATATATATATATATATACAGTGCTCGACAAACCCGGTCGCCAACTCGCCAGCTGCGATCGGATATTGGCTCGTGGCCAGTAGCTTTTCCCCTGCTCTGCAAAAACAAAATCCCCTGCTCGAAAAAAAAAAAAAAACCCTCTGGCTGTGACGCGGCTTGGAGTTGCCAGGACTTCAAACCGCCCTTCCTTCTCTGCACGGGTAAGTAATGAAGGGGGGGGGGGGGGTTGGAGGTGCGCGCGCCTATATATCTTCCTGTATAATTGTGTCACCTCCTGCTTACAAGACCTGCACTGATCCGGTCATGGAGAGGATTGTGGACAGATGCTTGAGGTGGGGGGGAATTTAATGCACTGTAATAAATATTTATATATACTGTACTGTTCTGGTGTTTCTCCCCCCTTCCTCCGGTACTCCCGCTGCCCGCGCGGCTCGGGTGCTTCACCCCCCTCCCTCCGGTGCTCCCGCTGCCCGCGCGGCTCGGGTGCTTCACCCCCCTCCCTCCGGTGCTCCCGCTGCCCGCGCGGCTCGGGTGCTTCACCCCCCTCCCTCCGGTACTCCCGCTGCCCGCGCGGCTCGGGTGCTTCACCCCCCTCCCTCCGGTGCTCCCGCTGCCCGCGCGGCTCGGGTGCTTCACCCCCCTCCCTCCGGTGCTCCCGCTGCCCGCGCGGCTCGGGTGCTTCACCCCCCTCCCTCCGGTGCTCCCGCTGCCCGTGCGGCTCGGGTGCTTCACCCCCCTCCCTCCGGTGCTCCCGCTGCCCGCGCGGCTCGGGTGCTTCACCCCCCTCCCTCCGGTGCTCCCGCTGCCCGCGCGGCTCGGGTGCTTCACCCCCCTCCCTCCGGTGCTCCCGCTGCCCGCGCAGCTCAGGTGCTTCACCCCCGCTCCCTCCGGTGCTGCCTGCGTGGGTCGGGTTTTTCACTCCCCTCCCTCCGTTGCTCCCGCTGCCCGCGAGGCTCGGGTTTCACTCCCCCCTCCCTCCGTTGCTCCCGCTGCCTGCGCGGCTCGGGTGTCTCTCCCCCCCTCCCTCCGGTGACCGCGCGGCTCGTGTCTCTCCCCCCTCCCTCCGGTGCCCGCGCGGCTCGTGTGTCTCTCCCCCCTCCCTCCAGTGCCCGCGCGGCTCGTGTGTCTCTCCCCCCCATCCCTCCGGTGACCGCGCGGCTCGGGTGTCTCTCTCCCCTCCCTCCGGTGCTCCAGCTGCCCACGCGGGGCGGGAGGTAGTAGCTGTGTGTGTGTGTGTGTGTGTGTGTGTGTGTGTGTGTGTGTGTGTGTGTGTGGTATGAGAGAGAGAGAGGGGTATGGGAGAGGGAGAGAGAGAGAGAGGGTATGGGACAGAGAGAGAGAGGGTATGGGAGAGAGAGAGAGAGAGAGAGAGGGGGTATGGGAGAGAGAAAGAGAGAGGGGGTATGGGAGAGAGAAAGAGAGAGAGGGGGTATGGGAGAAAGAGAGAGGGGTATACGAGAGAGAGGGAGAGAGTGTATGGAAATGAGAGAGTGTGTGTATGGGTATGAGAGAGTGTGTGTATGGGTATGAGAGAGTGTGTATGTGTGTGTGTGTGTATGAGAGAGAGAGAACGTGTAGGACACCAGAGGTACCCAGTCACCCCCCACCCAGTCAGTCAGTCATCCCCCCCACCCAGTCAGTCAAAAGTCAGTCACCCCCCCCCCCCACCCAGTCAGTCAAAAGTCAGTCACCCCACCCCCCCCACCCAGTCAGTCAAAAGTCAGTCACCCCCCCACCCAGTCAGTCAAAAGTCAGTCATAGTTTGTCATCCCACCCCCTGCCCAGTCATCCCACCCAGTCAGACAGTCAGTAATCCCCACCGTCAGACATCCCATCACCCCACCCCCCACCCCCCCAATCACCCCACCCCCCAATCACCCCACCCCCCCAATCACCCCACCCCCCAATCACCCCACCCCCCAATCAATCACCCCACCCCCCAATCAATCACCCCACCCAGTCACCCCACACCCCCAATCACCCCACCCAGTCACCCCACACCCCCAATCACCCCACCCAGTCACCCCATCCCCCCACAGTCACCCTCTCTCTGTCTCTCACCCTCCGTCTCTCTCACACTCTCTCCGTCTCTCTCACACTCTCTCTCCGTCTCTCTCACCCTCTCTCTCCGTCTCTCTCACCCTCTCTCTTCGTCTCTCTCACCCTCTCTCTCCGTCTCTCTCACCCTCTCTCTCCGTCTCTCTCACCCTCTCTCTCCGTCTCTCTCACCCTCTCTCTCCGTCTCTCTGTCTCACAATCTGGATCTGGATATCTTATTTACCCTGTATATCTTAACTGCCCTACACTACACCGAAATAACCTATTCTGCTTTCTTCCAGATCTGACTCAAGCTTCACACGGGAGACATCGGAACCCCCCCTAACCCAGAAGACAGGTAGGGAACACATCCCCTCAAATGTATAACATTGCGGGAATGAGGGTACCTGGACATTGACGGACTGCAGATCAGGTAAGATCCCAGGCCGGATTGCTGCTTTAAATATTGTGAAGTGGGGACGTCCAGACAATGGTTAAGGGGTTCAGGAAACTAGTCATTCACATCTGGCTTTTTTTCTAGATTTGACATTTATACACAAGGACTAATTGTAGTATAATGTAATACAATAAATAAACTTATGTCAAAAACGAATGTTCTTACTAGGAATTTATTCAATTTATTTCATTTATGGTTTTTTTAAATGCGGGGCTGGGGGCGGGATTAGAGGCGGGGTTGGGGGCGGGACTAGGGGCGGGACTAGGGGCGGGACTAAAGGCGGGGTTGGGGCGGGACTAGGTGGCGAGTAGATTTTTTGGTTCGGCGAGTAGATTTGTGGGTGATTTGTCAAGCACTGTATATATATATATATATATATATATGTGTATGTGTATGTGTATGTGTATGTGTATGTGTATGTGTATGTGTATGTGTATGTATGTATGTATGTATGTATATATGTATATATGTATATGCAGTGGTTGACAAATCACCAAAAAATCTACTCGCCACACAAAAAAATCTACTCGCCACCTAGTACCAAACGTGTGCTGCTTGGGCCAATATTTACTCGCCCGGGGGTTAAATCCACTCGCCCGGGGCGAGCAAATGTATAGGTTTGTCGAACACTGTGTATATGTATATGTATATGTATATGTATATGTATATGTATATATATATATATATATATATATATATATATATATAAGCAATACGATACCGTTTGGAAACGAAATCAGCAGGCAGCACTCCAGAATTGAACAAACAATTGTATTGAAAAAATAAACTTTCAATACACTTGTTTGTTCAATTCTGGAGTGGTGCCTGCTGATTTCGTTTCCAAACGGTATCGTATTGCTTATTCTTCATTATAGGATCTGCACCCACATCAGTGACTATTATTACGGAGTGCTTTTCTATGATATATATATATATATATGTGTGTGTGTGTCAAAAAGATTGCTGCTGAGCGTGGCCAATGTATACAAACAAAAGACAGGGGTGCCCAATGCTACATCCAATTGACAAAACATATAAAGTAATAAGAATAAAGTTTAAATACTTCAATATTAATAATATTTACTTGGTTATTTAGTTAAACCCTTTGGCCAAAGCATCATAAGCCTGCATACCACGTCAAGGTGTAACCAAATTAATGTAGCCTGGTGCCCCTGGCTATGGGTTTCCCGGCCCTGGCACATAAGTCCTGATAAGTGCAGGCAGTGTTAGGGTTATATCCTTCCTCATGAGCCAGCATGAGAGTCCGGCAGCACACTATTAGTTGTATCTAATTGTAGCCATTGCCAGGTGCAGGCTAGTGGCAGTTGGAAGCATCATGCCTGGGGGGGTGGTAATAGGTGTTAGCACCTTGGGGTGATGCCTGTTCCACCCTCAGACCTGCCCAGGTATATAAGATGCTTCCTTCCCAAATTGAAGAGTGTGTTCCAGGATGTAGCCTGCTCCATAGTGAGTGAAAACAACTATAAAAACTATTGCAAAAATAAATCGATCACTGGCTGTCATATTTCATACTTTATAATAAGAAAATAAAGTAAAAATAAATAATAATCAATCGTATAACAATTAGATACACATAAAGAATATACTGTACATACACATTGATCACAGGGGATACTATAATAAATATATAATATACGAAACACGTCAGAACGGAACAGGCAGCGTCAATACGTAATCACTGAGGGACGGGAACCTGGCCAGACCGCGTCCCTGCTGCAACTGGCGGTGGTTGAAGCTGATCAAGCTCAGACCGTCGGGACACGGAGAGTCCTCTATTTGTCTTCGGCACTTCAGTATATACGTCTGTGGGCGGGCAGCTGATTGCTCTCTTTGCACTACGAGCCCTGACGTGGAGGTTCCATTCGGAGCATACTTTCCAGCAGGCGGTGATTATATGTTCACGACATGTTCTTACAATTGATATGTTTGTGAGTGAGCTTTATTGCCCCCCCTCACCCTTTCCCTTTTTTATAGTAAACTTTTTACAGTTTCACACTATGGGCCGTGCGCTTTTCTTGTTTTTGTTATATATATATATATATATATATATATATATATATATATATATATATTATAATACCTCTACATATATATATATACATACATACAATAGGTAACTAGAGGGGTAAATAGATAGTCAAACAGGTATATAGAGGAGTACATACTGCAGATAGTTAGTTAAATTAGCACAACAACATAAAATTATAGAGTTTGAAAAAAAACTCACATTATACTGTAGGTACACTTGAAGAAGAATCCTATGAGGTGTTAAAAGTATGTACAGTACACTTTTATTTGTACAGTATGTTTTTTTTTTGGTTTTTGTAAAAGGTGTCATAATCTGCACCAAATCTACTTTTCAAAACCTTAAGTGCATAATGCATGACAAAAAAAAAAGAATGAAAAAAAATGGATTAATTAGTTAAAGGGCAATTATGACATCAATACAGTATTTGTTCTAATTTTGACATTGAAGTGAATTTACCATTAGAAAATAATCAACACTGGTATTATAAAATAAATAATTCTAATACTACAAAAAGCTTTACTTCACAGAAGTGACTTTGATGTACTGTACAAAAAGTAAAACAGGATCAGCCTCCATAGGGGTTTGCACTTCTATTTTTCCACTGGGGAGAAAAACTATTGATTTTCTAATCATCTCTCCTTTGGATTTGTTTTTTAACAAGACCTCTATTTGTATATCCCTTCTCCAACCGACACATCTGTGCTCTTTATATATGCAAATAAATGCAGATTAAAGTGTTATACTGTAGATAGAGAACATTCTGAAGTTAAGTAAAATAAAGTAATACAGTACATTAAATGAAAACCCTTCTTTTTAATTACTGAAATACAGAGGTTAAGGCGTTACTTCACCCGTTGACGTGCACCGGCAGATACAATAGCACAGTATTGTAGCCCCATCTCTTTTTAACGCATATCTAATGAACACTCAGTGCTGACTGCTCCCGCTAGCACGTTGTGTGTGTCTTGCTGCAAAGCGCTAGTGGGAACAATAACGGCTGCTACATCTGTAGTTAGCATTTTCAATAGAGATAGAGGTCATGCATGCAAGCATGAAATAGGCTTACAGTAACAAAAGGCTGAATCATTTTATAAATTAAAAAAGGAGTTTGAAAGTCTACAAGCACTCAAGAAAAAAATTAGATCTTTCCTTCACTCAAATGTCTGTAAAATGTAGGGGCCTGTTCTAGTAGCTCTGAAGTGTGACAAACCGCTTCAATAGTGCACTTTAGAAGCGGACTGGCATGCTTTACTATTCTATAAGCCCTAATGCCTCATACTCTCAATTTTTTGCCCACAACTGTTATTCAGTAGCTCCGTTGTGCAACCACTTCTAAAAACTCCTATTTTTTTAACACCACCTTAAGGGTGGCGAGATTGGTATTGCAAGTTACATCACGAGCCTGAAACATAGGTTTGGCTGAGAGAGCAAAACCCATCAGTCAGACTGGGGATGGAGTTAACACCACCTCAGGTCATTCCACTTCTAAAACAAGTGAAAACTGTGTGTTCTGTCACTTTTTTTTAGATGGGGTTTAGAAGAAGAGGTTTGCAATAGAGAATAGGGTTTTTTCTCACATTTGATTCAGCTACTACTGAGCATGCCAAAACGTGGGGTTTAGCAATGACAACTTCGGAGCTACTATAATAAGATCAATAAGATCCATAGGGATCTATCAAGGTTTACGATCTCGTGGGATGTGGCCGAAAAAGAAGAAAGCCGCAGACCCAGAGACAGTGTCTGCCACAGTCACTCTGCGGGAGGTCCATGCTTCCACATTGGGACCCCCTGCAGCGTTAATCCAGTTTTCCCCGGCGCAGAAGACCGTTTTATTTGCTACATCTGCATGTTGATCTAAGAAGTGGGTATCAAAGCTTCGGGGCATATTTTTTGAAGATACAGTCCACCCTAGGACCAAAATGAACCCAGTGCAGTGATGTGTTTAGTAACCAAATGTTGATAATGAATGCTTTTAAGTATAAAAGTATAAGTATATTATAAAGTGTACTTCAAGACCAAAGTGATGTCACCCTCTTTATACTATATTACTCAACCTCTGCAGTTTTTGATACTGTGGACCACCATTTTTTCCTTAATTATCTCCATACTTTTGGTAACCATAATAAAGCTCTAGCCTGAATTTCCTCTTACAGTACCTCTCCCAGTATACTTTCAGTGTCTTCTTTGCTAACATCTACTCCTTCTTTGTCAACCACTCTGTGGGTGTACCCCAGGGGTCTCTTTTCTCGCTACCCTCTCTCCCTTGGCAGCCTTATCACATGTTTTGGGTCAAATATCACTTTTATGCTAATGATACATAAATTCACTTTTGAAAACCTGTCTAGACGAAAGGCTCTGAATGTCTCTTCGCTACATTATCCTGGATTGTCCTCCACCGACTCAAACATAACATGCAAAGACGGAGTCCCTTTTACGTACGCCAAAGCCTAGCCCTAATGTCCTGTTCAACATTACTGTAGGCAGCACTATCATACACCCAGTATCACAAGCACGCTGCCTAGGTGTAACATTTGACTCCTCCCTCAAATCCTCCTCTCACATTTACAATGTAGTAAAAAAACTGTTGATTTTTCCACATTAACATTGCAAATATACGCCCCTTTCTCTGTCGCTGTAATACATGTCCACATTCTTTCCCATCTTGACTATTGTAACCTTCTACTGTCCAGCTTAAATATTGGTGCTAAAATCACTTCACTCTCTCCTAAATCTCTCAGCTTCTCTCCTGCTGAAATCCCTCTCCTAGCTTCCCATGAAATCCTGTTTTACTTACAAAATGCTCCTTCTCTTATGTAAGGTAATACACTCCTCTGCACCTTCTTACAGCTCAGCCCGAACCTCTCACTATACAATTTATTGCATTCTGCTCAAGGATGTCTTCTGTCTACCCTTTAGCCCTCTCCCGCCTAAAACCTTTCTCACTCACTGCCAAACACCTTTGGAATGCCCTTCCCCTTAGTAACCTCAGTAACCTTTAAGGCCTATTTTAAAACACACCACTTTAATGAAGCATTTGAGCAGCTCCAAATTATTCACCCATTTCATACGCACTTACCACAACACCCTCCTACTGTCTCTGCAAGTCTGCAAATTTCCCTATTTGTCATTTAGACTGTAAGCTCCTTGGAGCAAGGGACTACTTTCCTACTGATTACTTTAATTTCTGTAGAGCTTATTCTGATTATGTCTCATATAATTTTGTTACTTGTATTACTGCTGTGAAGCCCTCTGTATATAGATGGCGCCGTTCTGTACATACTTAAACTAATGTTCAAAAATGGTTTATAAACTATGACATGCTTGGGAGGGGTTTGACTTTTTAAGTCTTCCATTTGTGTGATGCCAAAGTCAGTTGGATATGATGTCGGTTTCCCCTTTTATCCTGATCTGTCATCTGATAGAGGACAGGTTGACTGATGATTCTGTTTCCTCCATTAGTGTTTTGTAATTTTGCATTTATATAAAGTAATAACTCAATACCTGTAGAAACATAAAAATGGCCCAACAGTGACAGTAGAGAACAGACAAAGTGACAGATGGATCTAGTTCCGGTAATGACACATGCAATGCAGAGGTCCATTTTGGGAAACAGCAGCTGCAAGGGGAAATCTTAGGCCTCGTCCAACACAAACCTTGCGGCCACCAGTGCTGTGTGCTGCTCCATGGGACTGCTATTGAGTTGCCTGAGAGCGAAGTGGCTGAACAACCATTTAACACATACACTATAGTGCTTCATCAATAAGGCAGAACTCCGGATTGTTCAGGCTTGCCAGGCTGCATTTACTAAACCCACAACTCAATGAGGGAACACACATCAACCCTCATTAGTGCTGCAGGTATAAAGCCATATATAGGTGAAAAACCAAGCAACATGGCTTGTATACATTTAAATACATTTAACTGGGAATTTACTTGTGGGAACAAGGACTACATTTATGCAGTAGGATTCCCATACACCATCTAGGAGACAGGAATGGATTTTAGGGAGCATTTTCATTTTTATCTAATACTTTATCTGCTTGTAATTGTTGCCATTTAATTGTTCAGGTATTCAAGTCGAGTATAATAAAATGATTATTTTTGGAAAAATCGGTTTGGGGTTTTACCGTCTCTGCATCCTCAAGACCCGTTTATCTGTCAGATCTCTCCCCACTGGATGTATTCTGGTTGGTCAGAAATTGTAAGTGATTTTGCTGGGTGGCTCTGGGTAAGGTTGCCGTGGATAAACCACACAGATTCCCCAGAAGATTAGCCCAAAACAAGGTAACTAAATTTGGGTTCTACCTGTGCAGCCACCACCTTGGCACTGGAGTGGGTTCCAGTCACTACTTGTATGAAAATGATGGAGAACATAACAGGAGGTTTTAAATGAGTCTCCACGTAAGAATACCTTTCCTCTCTATCAGTAAATCACAAACCTTTTAGTATTCTAGAAACAACGTTCTGAAATATTTTGATAAAGAACATCAATATTTTTTAATTTTAAGGCTGCACATCTGAAATGCTATTTGCTGTCAAATATAACCACTTTTGAAAATACAGCCTTTCCAAACTGTTATCACATTTGAAAGGGAAATTGTAAGGCCACAAAAATTATGTGACAGTTTTCAGAACTGGTCCAAGATGCCTTTTTGGTGCCCAAATTATGCCTAGTAAGTATGGCACGGACCATCATACAAAGACACAGCATTTAGGGAATCTCACCACTTGACAAATGTAACATTTAGATCTGAATTTTGGAGTTCTCTACATTTATGAAATGTAATGAAGAAAACAAGAGCTCTGACAACATGTGTTATCATACGTTAATACACACCTATACAGTAGATTCTAAAAGACAGTATTCAGAACCTGTCCACTCACCAGATTTTACTGTGGTTTTAAATGTACATATGTAGCAGGTGTCATTGAACCTACTGGCGTGCACCAGCGTTTACAATAACGCATTGGCCCCACCACTTTTTCACATTCGGCTAATGGAAAGACACTGGTGTCTGCTCCCTCTGGCTCACTGTGAGTGTCTCAGTGAAACATCTGCTACTTCTGTAAGATACCCAAATTGTACCTTACACAATTTTTACAGTGGCAGAAAAAGTGATGAGATGGTCCAGTGCCAAAAGGTTTTCTGGGTCCCACGTCCCTTCTTGCCCTCTTCATGGTAGCGTGTCACTGCAGTGGTATAGATTCTGGGACACCATTTGTTTCCTGCCCAGCAGTGATTGTCACTTACCTGAGCAGTGAATAAACATGCCCAACTCCTAAGATGGTGCAGCACCATGAAGACCCCATTGAGGGGGAGGGAGGGAGGGGGGAGTGGAGGAGGGGAAGCAGTGAGTCCCAGGACTTTGCACTGGTTCAGAAAAACAAGCAACGAGGGAAGGCGGTGAGAGCTGCGGAGTACCCACTTAATTCACATTTATTGTGACCAATGCGTGTTTTAACTTAGCACATTGTAAGTGCACATTTTATATACTTACCTTACATAAAGTATTTTATATCAGATTGCGCTATGTAGTGCTGTTTTTCTCCTCTACATATACCATCGCCTTACTGACGAGATGTGCCTGGAGGGAACCCCACACACCATTCCATCCTATTGGGTAGCAGCCCTATCTGCTAACTGCATTTATTACCACGAACATCTTGTGAGTAGATATACCAGTAGAGCCAAGATTTCATCACATCCAAGAACTCTTTGTCCAAACGTCTGCACTTAAATTTTGCACTCTTTTGTTTTTGTTTCCCTTATATGCTCCTCCTGGACTGTCTGAAATATATCTTTCTTCTTGGAACCCGTGAAACAGGTTCCACCAGAGGCTTTGAGCAGGGTTATGTAAATTTGCTTTCAATTTGGTTGAATATTGAGCACACGTTGGTAATTGCACTTGTAATTTGCACTCATTGTTTTATTGTTTATTTAAGGAGTTAGCGCCTTTTTCACTTCAAGTCACTATTTAAGATTAATGCATTATATTATTATTATCAGTGTTGGTAATAAATGACATGTTTTTTTAATATGGATTACTTATTGCAACATGCTTGTTACATTTCTTTTTTTTTTCTTTTTTTATCTCTGTGCATTGTCTCTCTTTAAGAAATAGACTATTAGTGCTAAGCTCAGTTACGGGAACCTCACCTTTAATAGGGCAGTTATTTTCATCAGTATATACCTTTTTCAATCCAAAGGTTATTTTAAAAACCATGGAATAATGAATGTGTCTTTACCAAACACTAAGACCAAGATCCACAGACTCCCTTATCGACTTAATGATGTGCCAACTTCAGTTAACACATCATTAAGTACTAACGGGTGTCTTCAAAGCTCAATAACGCAGTGTTAAGTGCTGTTTTCAGCAATAACAGCCCTTGCATTAACTATACTGGGCATTAGTGCTAATGATAGGCAAACGGAGGTGTTGCCACTAACAATGCATATTCTGTACACAGAGGTCCTTTAAAGTTAAGGCTGGGATTTAAAGCAGCAAAACACCTCAAACTACATCCCTTTTTTCTTTTTCTTTTTTTTTAGTTCTATAATTGAAGCAGGGGGTCTCCAGAGTGGAACTGTGTTCATTTCAGCTCCAGGTACGCCCTGCTTTCTGAGATACGTACCTCCATAGGGGTGCCGGTACCTCTGTGGAGTTTAAATGTCCAGGTCACATGGCCCAATTGGAAGCCACAAGGCATGACATCATGGCTTACCATTGGCCCTCGTTATGCGGGACATTTAGGCCGCCATTTCGTTAGGCACACAAAACACTGACCAAGATCCACAGAGCTTCGTTATTCACTTCATGTTGTGCCAATTTCAGTTAACACATCATTAAGTACTAACGGGTGTCTTCAAAGCTCAATAACGCAGTGTTATGTGCTGTTTTCAGCAATAACAGCCTTTGCATTAACCGCTCTGGCTCCAGAGATACTGGCACCCCCTATGGAGGTAAGTACCTCTGAATGCAGGGGGTCCCTGGAGATGATAATAACACAGTGCAGCTCCGGAGACACCCTGCTTCACTCTAAGAAAATAAAAAAGTATTTTGCTGCTTTAACAAGATGTTAGTTAGGACATAGTTAAACTTTGCATTGCATACCTCCAGACCCTGAAATAAGTATTTTTTACAGTCTGGATGAGTGTTAGGCCACAGTTAGGTATTATTTAAATAACATATTGTTATTTATATAGTTATTTCCCTCTCCTGTCTTCTCTTTTTTTACTTTATTTAAACCCTTATTCAGGGTCTGGATGGGAGTAACACAACCTTTGAGTAAGACAGGTTTAGCTCCATGTTATTTGTAGCTAATGCAAGGCAGTGCTAACTTAATATGGCGTTAAGCTTATGCTAATAAGACCACTAAAGGCTTTTTTTTTAAAAAGATATATAAAAAATGTTGTGGATTCACGTTAGCCTCAGGAAACATAATGTCTGTTATGGACTTTGATAATAGTACGTTATGAGCCCTGAGTTAACAGATCTCTGTGGATCTGGGCCTAAGATCTGAAAAGCTCAAAAATTCAAGAGGGCCCACCACATGCTGACCCAAAATAATCCTAAACATACTTTTGGGCTAAAATAGCTCACAAATTGCTAGAAATATCAATTTGCCAAAAGTCGATAAAGACAAATATAATCTTGTACTTTGAAATGTTTAAAGTGCGTATGTTCAGTCATCTCTAATTCATCCCAATTATCAATTCTCAAAAGTCCCATTAAGAAATAGCTTTTTTTTCTATGGTGTTTGCATAGAAGTAGCCAAACTTACTTCCCCTCATGCTGGAAAACATGGCAGGAACCCAACATTGGGATTAACACTATGGGGGAAAGGCCAAAGGGAACAGTGCTCCCCCAACCCCCACACTCACCTTTTAAAAAAAAAAAAATAGGCAAAATGCTTTTTTTCCCCAAAACTCCACGAAAGGTATGTCTGGCTACATCTGTGCACAAAATGTACATTATTACTCTGACTTGCCCTGAATTTCACCAGCCAAATCTAATGTGTGGGTTAGGAATTACAAATATTTTAAAATGGCAAGTATAGTGAAATACAAGGTCAACCAATAACTATGCCTGGAAGACATACTGTAATGCTGGTGCATTTAGAACTTACTGACGTACATGTCACCCTATACTATACCTTCAATATTTTATCTTTCACTGTAAGAAGAGAGAGGATAATGTAATTTGTAATAGAATAAAAAAGAGTCGTGGCAGTGAGTCACAGAAATGAATCACTGAATAGATGATATGTTCTGCCAAAAAATACTATGTCTAAAAATACCAGCTTCATACTGATGATAAATCATATAAATAACGATCCTCCATTAGAAAGAGTTGCAATGTGTGTGCATCCTTACTCATTACTCTGCTATCGGTATTTTTTTGGTTAGCAGCTAATCCTTTTCTGCAAAATTGATTGTGCAGTTTAGTAAAGCTCAGCATTAACAACCTCAAGTATTAAAACTATAACAAGCATTACACCGGAAAATACATAAATGTAATGTGTATAATTGTCTTGCTATAGAGTGTTTTCATTGAAAATTATGAATTATGAATACCTTTTACATATATACAGTATATATATATATATATATATATATATACATATATATATATATATATACATATATATATATATATATATATATATATATATATATATATATATATATATATATATATATATATATATATATATATATATATATATAATAAAAGCATTTAGTTAGCCACAGAACGGTATTGTCTAGTTATTTTTTGATTATTGAAGCTCGGTTAACACAGTACTGATATATATATATATATATATATATATCAAACAAAGAAAAAACTGCATCCCTCAGGTAATGTCTCCCTCAACACCAGGTGATATGTAAATTGGTTATCCAAATATATGTATCTATAAATCAGTTAGATGTCAGAAGTAATTATGTATCTATAAAAAATATAATAAAATATAAAAATAATAAATACACACCATATTAAAATACAATTGTATAACTATATTAGTGTGAGCTATTGACTGAATGATCAAAAAAATGCCTAAAAAATATATAACCAAACCATATAGCAACATTAAAAAAACAAAAAATGAATTGATTCAATAAAAAGAAAAATAGTCCTGTATAAAAAAAATAGTGACACAAAACTCTGGATGCCGGCTGCTCTCTGCAAGGAACCAACGACCTCCCAGTGAATCTACAGAAAGACAAAAAAGAAAGCGCCCGATCCTAGTGTAATATGAAAATAAACATTTAATAACCAGTGCTAAATTTAATAGATATAAACTCACAAACATATGTGAATAAAAAGCATGTAATGAGTATACTCATTCGCCAACTGTGGGATGATACTGCTCTGCTCACACGCCAACCAACTCTTCAATGAAGTCCCACAGTCTCTCAGCCACTGACCAGCAGGGCTCTCAGAGGGTAACACGACCTCTCACGATGTGAACCGGATGTTGCTGTGTGGAGAGATCTGCATCCGGTTCACAGAGGAAAATAATTTGCTGAACTGAAAGTGAACAAGGAGATTGGGCCAGATTGGATACTCCCAATAATGTTAAAAGAAGAGCTAACAGTACACCGCTGGTAGATTTGATTTAAACACTCTACTGGTAGGATTGTGGAAGTGGTCCCAATTATCAAGAAAAGTTGAGGGTGACAACTACTTGTGAGTTTAGCTTCAAGAGTAGGAAAATATAACACTGCTTAGTTATCGACTAGCTAGGTATCCAACAACCAACTAGATCAATGCAACTGGGGACAGAAGCAAAACATTTTTTATTGAGTTTTCCAGAATAGTAGATCAAGGTGGAGCAGTAGATGTGGCCTTTCTAGTTTTCTGTAAAGTCACTGAAACAGATTCACATATACAGTAACACGTGTGAACAAGTTGGGCAGTCTGGGAGCTGATTCAATAATTGTCAGGTGTACGGTATAAGAATCAAAACTGGTGACCTAGACATAGTCTATCAAAAATAGTTGTTTTTCTAAATTTGCCTATGACATCTCGTGTATAGCTATAATATTGCCACAAACAATATAATACAGAATATGGACAACAAAATACAATAGTTGCAATACTGTTTCACAAAATAATATTATTCATAACAAAGAAAATCCCATTGAATATGATTTTTCTTCTTCGAATAATCTTGAGCCACATCATTGCTGCATCAGTTTCTCAGTAGGAAGATATGGATAAATAGTCCCCTATGTGACAGTCTGGGTCCTTTGTGTTAATAAAACATGTGGCTATAGTAATATGGGTGTAACTAACAAAAGCAATGGGAAAGGAGATATACTATATGATCATTTTAACTTGCTGAATTTATCTAGAGTTAGCTTAGAGAAAACATTTGTTGAATGTGTTAAAGAACAGGTGCTAAAGTAAGTAACTGTTACTAACTCACACCCTTATATGAAGGAAGTTAATACAATATACTTGGTACAGATGTTGCCAACGTTATTGCAACCCGTGACACATGGCAGCAGGACATACCCAATGCGCCAGTGGGAGAAGCAGCCAGTATTCTAAATCAGCAACGCTCAAAAAGGAGACAGGACTATCGCTCCATTTCCTTCACGGGAGTGTGCCATGGGTCGCAATAACGTTGGCTACATACAAATGGACCTTTTCCAATAAAGTCAATTATATCACCAAAAAAACAAAATATAGAAAACCTTTAAATAAGGTACTTCCTGCAGCATAGCTTAGTTCATTTGTGTTTTATGTTTTGCGAAGATTCGTGGAAGAGAAGGGGTGAGGGTAAGAGTAGTCTATTTTTTCTTTTTTATTATGTTATGTTAAAAGTATCACACAACAGTAGGCAGTGAAAACCCTTAGCACAAGAGATACAATGAAGCAAAAGTAAACTTCTCTGAGTTATATATATATGAAAACCATTAGAAGGTTAAAAGAGTGACACTAAAGGCATTTAGAGAGTGGGAGCTCCGCATGAATAACCAAATGATTATATTACTGCTTAGGGCATTCAGATTTGCAGATGCGGAGTGCTTACCAAGCAAAGTTCTTACTAGCATTTAATTCTTTCATGTATTTCAAACACAGCTAAATGCAAAGTAAAAATAAATGAAATAAGACAAACAAAAGCAACTTCTAAAACACGTGTTAATTCCATTTTTCTCCATGAATTTTGTGTCTTCAAATACATCAGAATCAGATGCAACAAAAAACAGCAGCTCCATTTGGCCAAATCAGGTTCACTAGCACATCATACAGTATGGTTATGAGCTAGTTCATCAGAGGGAATGATCAACATCTGTTTTGTACATGCATGTATATCATGAAGAGCATGTGGCTAAACATACTCAGAGTAACCTTAAATATCTAAAGAAGCAAAGCAAAGAAACAATCAACCAGTTAAGAAATATATTAATTATAAAGCAGAAAAATATTCCAAAACTAAGTAGATTAAATTTATATAAAATCAAAAACATCATAACCCCGTACAAAGAAAGCTGTTTCTGTTACTATCACTTCATGTCAAAATTACAAATTGTGCTTAAATCAATACTAATTATACTAATAATACAATAATATATTTTATAATAAAAATTTCTATAAAAAAAAAATATCAGAAATTGTGATGCCTTCATATTTTAGTTGCTGGCTATAAATACAGTATGCACTGTTAATACCACCTGTTCGGGGCTAAAAGACTAAGGGTAGATTCACAGGGCTCCGTTAAATCTGGGCTAAATAGGTAACGCCCAATAGTTTTCCTCAGTTTAACAGGTATCACAGAAGCTAAATATATGGAATGGGACATCTAATCGCAGCCAACTCGCCACTGCCATTTAGCTGCCGTCAGACATTTTCGGCGCCAGCATCCCACTGCCGCTAACATAAGTGCATTAGCCTTTGTATGATTTTGGGGTTAACTTTAGTGGTTTTACAGTGAGGGTTTAAGATTTTTAGGATAAGCTGTAAAGTTTGGGGGTTAGGGTAAGGAGTTAAGGTGTTTAGGATAAGGGGTTAAGGTGTATGACCCAACTAACATCATGTTAAAGCTGTAGGCTATAATGGAGCTCTGTTGATATGCATTGTTAGAGGGAACACCTCTTTTGTATACCATCAGCACAAACGTCCATTAGAGTAACGCAAGAGCTGGTTACGTCTAAAAACAGCACAACGCATCGCTGGTGAGCTTTGAAGATCCCCGTTAGCACTTAATGAGATGTTAACTGAAGCTAACGTCTCATTACCGTAAGTCACAAATGGAGCTCTGTGGATCTACCCTTATGGGGTTTGTTCAGTATAGTCCAAAGTAGGAAAACCTCCATTCAAGTCAAGGGGATTTTCAACTGCTTCAGACAATAATGAATAAATTCTTACTGTAAATAAAGGGGAAAGGTATGAAGTAATACAGCTTCAAGTCTTTATTGAAGACGTACTATAAAGCAAGAACTTCCAAATTTCAAACCACAACCATCCAAATTCACAGTTTTACTTTCTCTCTACACATTTCACTTGTGAACAAGGGCACGATGCCATTTATTCATTGCAAATGGGTTTTGGTGTTAATCTGAACAATTGTTAATTTTACTTGACAAATTATTGCTAATTACAATGACACATTTTAAAATAGTTAGCATGCTGGATTATGTGTTAATGAAATAAAAATTTAAGTGGCTCTATTTTAATGATATTAATGTCATTTTTTATTTTATCCACATTGCTTCGATTTTATGCAGAGAAAAAGGAAACATTATGGGGCCTATGCAGAGAGCAGCGCTATTTCGAAATTCGCCATTTTTTGGAGAAAACCGCGCAGAAAGCAGCAGAAAATGGCGAGTTCCGAAAAACGCGCCAATTTTTCTTTTCTATTTGTAAAACTCGCCTTGCGGCTGGCGAGAACCTCAATCTCGCCAGTTTTAAAAATATCCTAATGCAGAGAGGCGCGAACGGCATCTAGCGGCTGTTCGCGCCAATAAAATGGCGCGATTGTCTCCTTTTTGCCTCGCCAGAAAAAATTGGCAAGAAGCTGCCGCTCGCGGCCATTGCAAAGGGAAAAAAAAGGCGCGAATTTGTTTTTACACGTTTCTGAAGCGCGCATCTCGCCAATTTAAACTCGCCACACGCATCCATGTTAAACATAGCAGAATTCACACTTTTCTGCATATGGAGAATAAAACTCTCCAAAAAAGCTACTTTTTAATAAATTCGCCAATTTTAAAATTCGCTGCTCTCTGCATAGGCCCCTATGTCTGCAAGTCGGTTTTTCCATCCAAGAATCTTAAAAATGAATTTCTTCGCTAGATATATAGGAATTGGTGAGATCTAATAATAAATACTAGATTTCCTATATGGGATGCTCAAAGAACTAGATTGGCTATCACTTGAGTCTAGGCACAAAGTTCATCTTTCCTGTTTTGCCTTCAAATACTTTCTGGGCAAGGTACACACCTATCTAAACAAGCTCCTCACTCCTACCACACAGTGGCAGATTTGGAGATCAGCTGCCCCTAGGCACCTACGTGTGGCGGCCTCCTTCTTGCTGCCGACCTTCTTCTCTTTCCAAATCGCAGCGTCAAGTGACACCCTCAGACGTCACCAATGTGACACCATGTGGTGTCGCGTTGCCATGGTGACGGAACATCATGACATAATTTGACGACGCAATGTCATGTTTCAATGGCAACGAGACGCCGTGTGACATCACGTTGGTGTTGTCCATTTGTCCATGGCGTCATTTGACGTAGCGATTCGGAAGATGAAAGAGGGGGAAGCAAGAAGGTGGCAGCCATATTTAAGTACCTTTCCACCAGGCCTGATATGCCTGATAGCGCAGAATCTGTATATTGGGGAGACATTTTTGCTGCCCCAAAAGTTTGCCACCCTAGGCCCAGGCTTCTCGGGCCTAATGGGAAATCTGCCACTGCTACCACATGCAGCACTTATCACCTTATCTTTGGAGAGCTGACTCCAAAAGACTGCGTGCGATGCAACGGATGACGTCACCCGCAAGGAAAGCAACAGTACTACTACACTCTGCCTGCACGTACTACAGGAGATTTAAGAACCAGGAAGAACCGGCAGCACCTATGGATGTAAGTGTCTCAGCAGGGGTCCTGGGAGCTGGGGTTACCGAGATCCTCTGCTGTGACAGGGCTGCTTGCACTATTGTGGAAGTTAAATGCATGTTTGCTTTCTGGCATCAAGTGCACCACTTTTCTTTCTTTCTTTCTGTTTCTGTCTTTTTTTGCTGGGCCCAGCGATCTTTTTTTTTTGTTTCCTTTATCTGAAACTTTACTAACCTTTAATGTGGTGTCCTGAGGTCAGTCAGTACAATACAGGTCTGGTTGGTGTTAAACACAGTTTGATGTTACACAGCCATGGGCAGTCTCTGTTAAAAAGGAAAAGGGCGTTTCCTTCCTACATACCATCCAGGGTGGATTATACCATGGTATGGAGGGGAGGGGGGGATTAAAGTAAGTGATACTGAATGTCATTTATTTTGCAGAGTAAAGACATGCATGGGATGTTTGTAAAAGGTACTGTTTTTTGGGGCTTGGTATAGAAAATTGTATGTTGTGTGAAGTGTATTATGTTTGCTAATTGTGTAAGTTTTGGGAGACAACTCCCCTGTGTGGTTTACCTAAATTGGTTTTGTCCTAATTAACCAGTAATAAAAGGGGAGGGAGTTTCTTTCCCTAGGTGGTTCTGCACTCCTTTTTGCTGCTATGTGATATGAGGTTGTCTTTTTCTGCACGCCTTGTGGCTGCTATGTGATATGAGGATGCAAACGTTCTAATGCAGATATTGCTGGCTACTCTGTGGCTGGAGACATCACGCTGGGAGAACTGGTTGTTGTACACCTGAATGTGGAATACCTAATAAAAAGAAGGTTCAGAGAACAGCAAAAGCCTCTTTCATTCTTCCCAGGGTCTGATGCTGCTACTTCTTTAAATAAAGGCTGGGGCGCAACCTTTCACAACTGCTTTCTTCCTATAAAAACAAACTCTGCTGGGAATGTCACTTTAATGTGAAGACAGCAGCCCCCAACCTATTCAAATGGTCATTTTTTTTTGTCATGATTACTTTTAGCTTTCTGCTACTGCTATATTTAAATACAGCAATTGTTTAGGAGCTGATGATTTAATCAAATAGATTTAAGTTGTAGGCCGAAATTACAAACAGGAAAGTACAGTACGTTACAAATCTGATGTCGAGGGATGCGGCAGATTTATGGAGGTGAAATATATAACTGAAGCCAGCTAGACCCATGACGCACCCTGAATTCCTCATTTACAAGAACTGCATAGATTTTACATGATATATATCTCTTTCCCTTCTATAGACTAATTTCATTAGACGCACCAATTGATTTCACCCCTTACTTTATATTGGCTGTGCTGGGAAATTTTGAGCAGTCTCTTTTATGATCATGACTTTGAAGCCAATCCAGCCATCACACGCATCAGCTTTTTTTGTAAATGTGATCACATTTTTTTATTTGACCTTCACTAAGGAAGTACTTTTTTGATCACATTTTATGGCGGACATCATTTTACTAATTTATGATTACAGCTACACGTTCTTTTGTCTTTTTTTTTTTGTAGTGATTAAGTACAGTTATGCAAGGGACATTTTCTTCTAGGTTTTTTTTTATGTCTACAGATGTAATAAATATTTGATAACTGGACAGTTTCTAATGTTTATACCTTTTAAACGTTAATTTCTGCTAACACACTTTTCCTGCAACAACTTTTGTGGTTTTCCAAGATAGCATTATGCACCTGAAAGCCTCTTAGAATGTGACAGGGGAATATTTTGATACAAAAGTACAATTACTTTATTGCTTTAGAACTGCAGGTTTAAATCTACAATTTCAAAAAGATAATTTGCCAGAATTGTTTAATCGGTCAGCCAATAGTTTTTTAATGTTCTTAGCAGAATAAAAAGCAAAGAAGTGTTTTTTAAAAAAAAAATAATATCACAGTTTGATCTAATTCCCTGATGGGTTCCAGCATTATAATATTCATCAAAGGCCAATATCTTACACGGGGATCAAATGTTTTCTGCTACGTTTGTGAATATTTACACAGTTTAGCAATTCTGATGATTTATGCAAGACTTTAGGCACATTTTTCTAATGTGTTCAATAAAGACGAAATATGAAGGAAAAAATATATGTATTATCCAGTCAGAAATAGCATTATTATTATTTATTTGTAAAGCACCACCATATTCCACAGGGTGGTACAATGGGGGAACAGAGTTCTGTATATTTAGGCATTCCAGTTTTTGGTCTCTTTTTCTTTCTTAATCGATATTTGTTTATTTATTTATTTTATATATTTTTCCATATGTAAACAAAATCTGTTTTTCATTGTTTAATTAATATATAACACTAAAAGATAGCCAAACAACTGTATAATTATGTGTTAGCTTTATTTAGATGCCACCTGACATAATAATAGTAATGGAGCAGTCGGTGTGCTTGGAAAAGGGGTTCAAGAACTGGGGGGATCAGTCTTTGGGGGCAGCAGTTTAATTACATGGGGCCGGACCTGCTTCCACTCCTCCTTCTGCTCCTCCCATTGGCTGCCCAGTGCTGCTGCCTCTTCTCATGCCCGCTCATTTTCTGGTCTTTAACGGTTTTAACCGGGAAAAAAAACAATGATTGGTTGGTGGGGTTTTATCTGGATTTTTTAGTTAAAATTGAGAAACCAGAATCCCTACAGTATGTACAGTATATTACATAAACAGAACGACATATCAAATAAGGAAAAACAAGTGCAAACAGATACAAAGAGGTAATGAGGACACTGCTCGTGAGAGTTTTTAATTTAGAGGCAATAACGGGCAGAGTTGGAACAAAGGATAAAGTGGTTGCTGATTGTGGGATGGAGCAATCCTCAGGATGGAGTATTATCCAGCCTCACAGCTGATCCCATTTAGGTCTGGGGGTGTTAGCGTGGAGTTTTTTCTTCTGCTAAGATAGACCACATTGTGGGGGTAACTAACCAGGAGGCTACTCATATGCAAGTTGGATCCATTTAGCTTTGTGCAACTGCATTGGAAATAACTAAACCATTGTGTGAGAAATGGTCCTTGAGGAAATGTTTGAAAACCACTGGTCTACCTTAATTTCTGGGTTCTTTGTATCACATTATATTGGTACTGCAGGAAGATGGTCAATAAAACTTTTTGTATTCACAAACACTCCTTTTTTCATTGCAATTCAGAAGCTGTGCAAAGGGTCTCATTGGTGGGGCCTCAAACAGTTTCCCAGGATTACGCGTGATTGATTGTTTAATCCTCTACATTTTTATATGCTCTGTTGTCTATTCAATAAACAGCCAGGATGAAACTTCCTATCCATAATCTATTTGATAATTGTATCAACTTTTGCAGTTTAGAAATGTTTTGTAGCTCATCAGACATGTACACTAAATTGGCATATCCCTCTAGATCAGGGGTGGTCAACTCCAATTGTCAAGGGCCACCAACAGGTCAGGTTTAAAGACACCCCTGATTCAGCACAGGTGGTTCAATCAGTGGCTAAGGAAATTAGTCACTAATTGAGCCTCCTGTGCTAAACCACAGATATCCTTAAAATCTGACCCGTTGGTGGCCCTTGATGTCTGTAGTTGGACATCCCTGATCTAGATTCTGTAGAGCTGGACTTTTAAAAAACGCATTAATGAGTGGCTGCCATTCTACAGTACTGGAGTCCTGACCACAGTTGTCTTAACTAAAATACTTTATTCTAGATTAGTTATTTTACAATAATAAATCCACTTGGGCAATATTTTACCCACTGGTGTTCTACTTCTGCCTGATGTATGTTTTGGTGTGTCAGGCATTCTTTATCCGAGAGACTGTTTGTGGTAGCACAGAGGAAGACTTCTATATTCAGGCATACAGTACATAAAGCAATCGTTTCATTTTGGATATGCCCTGATTTTTTTTATTCTAAGAGCAAAGTGATCATTATTTAGTCAGGCTATCAGAAGTAAAAATAGGTCAGAAAAGGAAAGCGCAGTTACAAGATAAAATATCTATTTTAGACGAAAAAATAAATATTCTGCTATTTTTATAAAGCATCCTTACTGCCATTTTCTCTTATGTGAGCATTTTTTCTTTCTCTTCTGATCACTCATACTAATCCGGCCAGCTAATGCATATTAAAAAGGAACCGATTTGCATATATATTTTCTAATCTTGGTGAAAGAAAGGCTGATACAGCATAATAACCTTGCAGTTAAATTGAAATTCATAAAATGATTTCTTTTGAAGAGACATAGCCTAGGCCCTTATTCGGTAAGTTGTGATGAGTGCAGATGATATCACAGGAAAAGCCCCTTTTAAGTCAATGGGACATTTCAGGCGTTAGCACGTCATCTGGGCTTATCACAATTTACAGAACAAGGGCCACAGTTTCAATAATTGGGTGCATACACTGTATGTTAAACTGGATTTTACCCCATAAAAACGTATGAATCCCTTTGCTACAGGAAATATAACATGTTGTTTTATTTTTTTAGTGAAAATGCAATATTAAACAGTATTATAGTATTACGATCAGGAATATAACATAATCTAAAAAGACTAATCAATTAAAAATGGGTTGCCTTTTTATGTGACAATTTTCCTTTTAATTTACAACCACTTTAATGACACTAGATTAAGGAATGTGACTGGAATATAAAGTAGAGTAAAGACTGACCTAAAATAGAGCATAAAAATGTTGTCGACACATAGAAAATGAAAGCTCATGGTCAATATGAAACAACTTATTCAGAAAATATATTTGGATGTATTGATTTGCAGTACAACACATGAACAATGTCAAAATGTTAATGAAGTCTCGGAGGGCATATTATTCACTTACACCTCAATGGCAGACAGTCAATATGTTAGCCTAAAAAGATGCAAAGAGAAGAATTATTATCCTTCTATCTGGAGAATAAATAGAGGTTTAAAGCTTTTAGTTTGATGGGAATCAGGGATACACAAGTAATAGTGCAGGATTTCCATTAGAAGCATAAAGTATTGTGGATATATGTAAATATGCACTCATATTGTGGTACACAGAACTGATGCAAAGGAATTCTTGTGCCAAGCAGAATAAAATGCTCATCTTCTAGAAACTTGCATTACTAATATTTACTATATTGTACTATGTGTTGTGTCACTTAGGATGTTGCACTGGGCCTTTCTGTTTTTGTTTGCATTACTAAGATTCTGAACCATGCTTGCTACTAATTAATGATTGACTTCTGAAACCTTTATGCCAGCCTTGTAATTTCCGTGATATCCCTTTTAGAACCAGAACAGAATGTTGATCAACAGCCTGTCCTTTGCCATTCTGCAACAACTACTTTTCCAAACCCTCTTGTTTCTCAGGAACACCTCTTCTACCTACGGTATTGATTGCATTTATCTTTCAGCTGCATTCTGTTCTCCTGGATACGTTTCATGCGGTAAAATCCAAAGGCTACCTCTTGCAGAAGGGATGGGAGCAGTTGAATTAATCCTGAATAATTTCACTGCCTCCCATAGCAAGTTTAAATACTTCCTAATAAAGCATCTGCAATGCCATCTCTTTTATATAGGCTTATAACCCCCCAGGTGGAATAGCTATGTCCTATTGTAATATACTTTCTACTACAGTACTACTAATAATAACTTTATTTTCTATAGCGCTTTTCTTCCAATGGGACTCAAAGTGCTTCCCAATTACAGTACAATGCGCGGTACCCAACACATAGGAATATTTGCAGAAACAGACCTGGCCCAGATGAGTTTACAATCCAAGTTTTTGGTACATACAGATGCAGCAGACAGGATTCAACCATATCTCGAGATGAAAACTGCACTATGGCGCAATATCTGGAGCGGTGGACCGAACCACTGACCGAATGGCCAATCAGATTAACACAGCGGGGTCCCTGCTTTGTGAATCCTACCGGGGTCTACCCGTCTGTTAGAGACGCGCAGTAAGAGATAGACTGAATCAGTCACTCAACCTGCACGCCTCTAACAGGCGATCACGGGGTTTTATTTAATTTTTGAATTACATAAATGTAGCTGGGGGTCTTTGGAGCTGAACCACATTGATTTCAGGTCCGGGGACCCCCTACTTCCCGAGTTAAAGGCCTCGTTATGGAGTGCCAGTATCCCAACTATGTTTAAATTCTCCCGCGTCAAGGCCTACGTGATCGGGGGATTTAAAAAAGCAGAGGGATACCTGCACCCCATACCGTGGCCTGTATCTCGAGAAGCAGGGGTCCCCGAGGCTGAAATCAACTTGGTTCATCTCAGGAGACCCACTGCTCACGAAATAAATCAAACAAATGCCAAAGAAACAACAGAATTAAAAAGCAACACAACATCAATCCACAAGAAATAAATCAAACAAAGGTCAAATAAACACCATTATTAAAAAGCTAAACATAAAAATTAAACAAGAATTACAAAAACAATCAACAAAGAAACACAAATTATACAAAGCAATTAACAAAAATACATTTAAAAGAAATAAAAGCAAGGATTTGCCAAAAAATGCATTGCTCGTCACTGTATTAATCTATACCCTAAAGGGGCATAAATAAATACTTTGGCAATCAATGGGCAATTGTATTGTATGTCTTTATTTATATAGCGCCATTAATGTACATAGCGCTTCACAGTAGTAATACATGTGGTAATCAAATAAATAACAGATAATATAAATAACAGATCATGGGAATAAGTGCTTTAGACATAAAAGTAACATTAAGGAAGAGGAGTACCTGCCCCGAGGAGCTTACAGTCTAATTGGTAGGTAGGGAGAACGTACAGAGACAGTAGGAGGGAGTTCTGGTAAGCGCGTCTGCAGGGGGCCAAGCTTTATGTATCATGTGTTCAGAATATCCACAGTGCTATTCATATGCTTCTTTAAGCAAGTGTGTCTTAAGGTGGGTCTTAAAGGTGGATAGAGAGGGTGTTAGTCGGGTACTGAGGGGAAGGGCATTCCAGAGGTGTGGGGCAGTCAGTGAAAAAGGTTTAAGGCGGGAGAGGGCTTTAGATACAAAGGGGGTAGAAATAAGACATCCTTGAGAAGAACGTAAGAGTCTGGATGGTGCATAACGAGAAATTAGGGCTGAGATGTAAGGAGGGGCAGAAGAGTGTAAAGCTTTAAAAGTGAGGAGAAGAATGGAGTGTGAGATGCGGGATGTGATCGGAAGCCAGGAGAGGGATTTCAGGAGGGGAGATGCTGAGACAGATCTAGGAAAGAGTAGAGTGATTCTGGCAGCAGCGTTTAGGATAGATTGTAGGGGAGACAGGTGAGAGGCAGGAAGGCCGGACAGCAGGAGGTTACAGTAATCAAGACGGGAGAGAATGAGGGCCTGAGTCAGAGTTTTAGCAGTCGAGCAACAGAGGAAAGGGCGTATCTTTGTTATATTGCGGAGGAAAAAGCAACAGGTTTTAGAAATGTTTTAAATGTGAGGGGCGAATGTGAGAGAGGAGTCGAGTGTGACCCCTAGGCAGCGTGCTTGGCAGCGGAGGGCCATCCAGGATGATATAGCAGAGAGACATTCAGAAACTTTGGTTTGTACAGCAGGTGTAAGGTCGGGTGTTGAAAAGTATATTTGTGTGTCGTCAGCATAGAGGTGATAATTAAACCCAAAAGATGTTATTAGATCACCTAGAGAGAGTGTGTACAGAGAAAAGAGAAGAGGTCCCAGGACAGAGCCCTGGGGTACCTCCACAGAGAGATCAATAAAGGAGGAGGAGGTGATAGCAGAAGAGACACTGAAAGTACGATGGGAGAGGTAGGATGAGATCCAGGATAGAGCTTTGTTCCGAATACCAAGAGTATGGAGAATGTGAAGGAGAAGAGGGTGGTCCACGGTGTCAAATGCTGCTGTCAGGATTGCCTAGACCTCCTGCCTAGCCATAGCTTCCTTGTCCACTGGGTGTGCTGCTGTCTTCTGTTGGCTCTGGGTTCCTCTGTCTGTCTGTCTTCTTGTTGCTTCTGTCTCTGTCCTTTATAGCTTGCTTCCTGTCTGTTGCTTTTGCCTTTGCTTGCTAGTCAGACTCCTACAGTATGCTCATGCCTGTCTTTGATCCTGACCTGTTTCCTGTACCTGTACCTGTATTGTAGTCTGCTCACAGTAAAGGTCCTTGCTAGTAATCTGGCTTGTCCCTGGTTATTCCTGCTCCCCGGTCTCAGTCCCTGCTCCCTGTTCTTAGTCCCTGTCCTGCCCCGCCTGTCCTGTTCCAGTCTCCTCGTTGCCGACCTCTGCTTGTACCTAACTTCGCTGCCTGCCGCCTGCCTCGGACCCCTGCTTGTACCTGACTTCGCTGCCTGCCGCCTGCCTCGGACCTCTGCTTGTGACCCCTACTACGCTCGTGCTGTTCCGGCCACCGAGATCCTACCCGCCACAGGAGTCTCCCGTGACAGAAAGCAAAGGCCACTTCTGGATCTCGCTGGAACAGATTCTTCTTCTGCCTGCACCCTTTCCTGCCTGCTGCAGCAGACCACATCCGCATGGTTGAAGATAAGTACTTTCGTTTCTTTTTTGGAAATCCAAGTTGGGATTTTGAAAGGTTTTTTTTTGTTGCTGCTAAGTGTTCTGCAAGAATTATTGCGTTCATAACGAAAAAACATTTTTTCTGAGACTAGAACTGTTGCTACCGACTATTGCAGCTTTCTTTGAGATGTTTATTTTTGCAAAGGTTTCTGCAGGGTTTTTTGTGCCACTTTCTCCCTGAGAAGAATTCCCTTTTACAAAAAAAAAAAAAAAAAAAAAAAAAAAAACCCTCCCTGCAGTACCTGTTTTTGCCATTTTCAGACATTCATTACCTGGACAAGAATTGTCTCTGCATTGTGGGTGGGCCACTGCAGATTTTCAGACTCACATTTCTATTTAAGACGGTTACCTTGATTTACTGCTGTTCACAGGGTCTTCATTTCAAAAGACAAAAGTGCTCCCATTATTTTGTTGCTACATGCTTTGATTTTCTTGCATCTATAGTTTTTCATATGATTGGTTCTAAGGTTTCAGGTTTACCTGCAAGTTCCCCTAAAGTTTGTTTCTCTGCAACTTATGATATCCCTACGCCTGATATCAAAGGTTTCAGATTTGACTGCAGGGTTCTCTGTCTGATATTCCTATGTCAAAAGTTTCAGATCTAACTACAAGTTTTCTCTGGATTAGTTTCCTGCTGTCTATGATATTTCTATGCCTGATATCAAAAGTTTCAGATTCAACTGCAGGTTTTCTTTGTCTATATGATATCCCTACGCCTGACGCATAAAGATTTAGATGTAACTGCAGGTTTTCTTTGTCTATATGATATCCCTACGCCTGATGCATAAAGATTTAGATGTAACTGCAGGTTTTCTTTGTCTATATGATATCCCTACGCCTGATGCATAAAGATTCAGATATAACTGCAGGTTTCTCTGTCTATGTTTTTTACTTGCATTTATAATCTCTGTGACTGATGTTAAAGTCTCAAAGGGTCAGCTCTCCTATCTTGTGTCTCTCTGTGTCTAATATTCCTGTTGTTCATTCTAATGCTTCTGCTTTAAAAACACATTTCCTCTTTACTGGTGTCTTAGGAAGTGTGGTTTAATTATGGCTCCCACTCAAACAGTCTTGAGCAGTAAATGTGAACACAGTACCACTGATTCTTCAGAACTTCTCAAAGCAAGGAAGAAGAAAAAGAAGGGAGGCATTACTGTGGAAGTTGCAGAAGGAATTAAGAATGAAAATTTAACCTCAGAGTCTGCATTTGATGAAAGAGATATGCTGCAGCTTAAGGCAACTCACAGACGTATCCCAAGAATAGTGGAAGAAAAGAAAGATGCCCCTACTCAGACGCTGCAAGCTGCACAGAAAGCGATTGATTGTCTTTATGAACGTTTAGATAAGGAGCAAGAGGCCAAGACTGCACTACAAAGCTGTCTATCTTCAGCAATTGCTAAGTGTGTTCTCCAGGAGAAAGAAAGAGAGCAGTTGGAGAGGGACAGGGTAATCCTGTCAAGTAAGCTGGAGAAGGCCTATGCTGATAATGCGCAGTACCAGAGTTTCATGGCTCAAGTTGGCACAAAATTGGAAGCCTCTGAGGAGAAGAATTGCCACTTCAACACAGAACTACGTTCTTTGAGAGAGATCTTCGAAGGGTTAAATAGCAGTTTTGAAATGGTAACCCAGGAGTGCAAGAATCTCTATGTCCAAGTCAGTGAAGGAGATAAGAAGCTCCATGAATTAGGAGAGGAGAAGAAACAGTTGGCCCAGGAAAAGTTAGACGTGCAGAGAGAGTGCTGCAAGAAGAACGTGTCTCCCTGGAGCGGCGCACACAAGCAGAAAATATGCTGCAGAGTCAGCTGCGAGAACTGCGTACACATCTGCAGGACACCAAAGAGAAATGGGTAAATGCTGAAGAAAAGCAGCGAGTTCTGCAGGAAGAAAGTTTCCAGACTGCCTACAAAATAAGTATGATGCAAGATTATTTGAGTACCCAGTGTGTCCCCAAAGAACAGCATGAGGAGCTGAAGGCCACACTGAGCATAACCAGAGCCTCGCTGGAGGAAGAGCTAAAGCTAGCAGCTGAACACACATCTCAGCAGCTCACAGCGCTGCAGGCGCAGATCACTGAGCTCAAGACACAGCTTGCCAAAAAGGAGGAGAGAGAGAAGGTTTCCGTCTGTCAAGTGGCTGGCCTGACACAGCGCTATGAGGTCAAAATGGCCGATGCCTGCAAATTATTGGACCACACAGCCCGTGATAAGGTCCGGCTGCAGCTGGAGCTGGACAATGCCCGGAAGGAGTACCGGCAGCTGCAGATCAGAAATGAAGAAGATGAAACATATTTAAGCTTTACTCTGAGTCAGCTGGGAGATATGGAGTCGCGACTCAACTCCAAAGAAGCCGAACTGACAACTGCATTGAGTGGGAAAAGAAGTGCAGAAGGACAGCTGCAAGAGCTGAAAAATCAAATAGCTGGTCTTAATGAGACTTTAGGTGATACCACAAAACGGCAGTCACAAAAGGAGACCATGGAGCGTGAATTCTATGTTCCCACTTACACATGTGAAAAGTCTGCACCCGTCATTGATGTCCATGCCTCTGCAATGGAGTTGAACGTATCCATTGAGAAGTTCCAGATTCCAAAACTAAAAGAGATATATTGGTCACAAAAAGAGACCACGGAAAGTGAATATGTCCCCTCTGCCGCATGTGAAGAGCCTGATGTATCTGTGTCCGATGCCCCTGCTATGACGTTAGACGGATCCCTGGTGAAGTTCCTTGCTATGCCTAATATTCTTGATGCTGATGCCAACGCTCTTGCGATAAGGATAAATGCACCTCTCACAGATTTCCCATCAGCACTTGACGTACACATTAAGTTGGCCTTCCATCAAGATTTCTCTGAAGAGCCTGGAAGGTTGTCCGGAGTTGTTGCTGATCCCTATGTTCCTGCAAAACTTGGAGTGTTGTCCGAAGGTCATCGTGAGTCGGCCTTCCATCAGGGACACCTTGCTAAACCAGGAGGGTTGTCAGGAGGATCTACTGGCTTCTCTGCCCCTGCTTTTGGGTTGAACGCACCCATTTGGAGGTTCCTTGCTGCACCAAATGTACCTGTGGAGTACCCTCTGCCCACTGACAAGCCACCAGAGGTGGGTCACCTTGAGTCGCCATTTCATCAAGGCCTCCGGGAAGAGCCTGGAGGATCGTCCGGAGAACGCTCTTGAGAGGGGGGAGTAATGTCAGGATTGCCTAGACCTCCTGCCTAGCCATAGCTTCCTTGTCCACTGGGTGTGCTGCTGTCTTCTGTTGGCTCTGGGTTCCTCTGTCTGTCTGTCTTCTTGTTGCTTCTGTCTCTGTCCTTTATAGCTTGCTTCCTGTCTGTTGCTTTTGCCTTTGCTTGCTAGTCAGACTCCTACAGTATGCTCATGCCTGTCTTTGATCCTGACCTGTTTCCTGTACCTGTACCTGTATTGTAGTCTGCTCACAGTAAAGGTCCTTGCTAGTAATCTGGCTTGTCCCTGGTTATTCCTGCTCCCCGGTCTCAGTCCCTGCTCCCTGTTCTTAGTCCCTGTCCTGCCCCGCCTGTCCTGTTCCAGTCTCCTCGTTGCCGACCTCTGCTTGTACCTAACTTCGCTGCCTGCCGCCTGCCTCGGACCCCTGCTTGTACCTGACTTCGCTGCCTGCCGCCTGCCTCGGACCTCTGCTTGTGACCCCTACTACGCTCGTGCTGTTCCGGCCACCGAGATCCTACCCGCCACAGGAGTCTCCCGTGACAGCTGCAGAGAGGTCGAGTAATATGAGCAGAGTGTAATGACCTCTGTCTTTGGCAGCATGGAGGTCATCAGTTATTTTAGTGAGTGCTTTTTCCGTGGAGTGAGCAGTGCAGAAGCCAGATTGTAGAGGGTCTAGGAGAGAATAGGTGTTGAGAAAATGGAGCAAGCGAGAGAATACAAGACGTTCAAGGAGTTTAGAGGCAAAAGGCAGGAGGGAGACTGGTCGAAAGTTAGAAAGACAGGTAGGGTCAAGCTTGCTGTTTTTGAGTAATGGCATGACTGTTGCATGTTTGAAGGAGGATGGAAAGGTTCCAGAGCATAGCGAGGAGTTAAAAATGTGTTTGAGCGTAGGGATTATAATAGGAGAAAGAGGTTTTAGGAGATGGGAGGGAATGGGGTCAAGAGGGCAAGTGGTAGAGGGAGAAGAGGTGATCAACAGCGACACATCCTCCTCTGAGACAGTGGAAAAAGAGTCAAGGAAGGCAGGAGGAGAGTTAGGAAGCGGTGTAGGATGGGAGGAAGAAACAGAGGGGATGTTCTGATGTATGGATTCCACCTTTTCCTTAAAATAGTCAGCAAAGTCCTGAGCGGAGATGGAGGAAGGAGAGGCAGCTGAGGGTGGTTTGAGTAGAGTATCAAAGACAGAGAACAGTCGGCTTGGGTTAGACTTGTGCATGTTGATTAGTGAAGAAAAGTAGGCTTGTTTAGCTAGTGAGAGGGCAGAGTTGAAACAGTATAGCATCAATTTGTAGTGAGGGAAGTCTGCGAGAGTATTTCCTCCAGAGGCGTTCAGAGGAACGAGTGGAGGAACGCAGCATGCACGTGTGGGAATTTAGCCAGGGTCTAGGGTTAGAAGGGCGAGTGCGGTAGAGAGAAAGCGGGGCATGTAGATCAAGAGAGGAGGACAAGGCAGAGTTGTAGTTCCTGACTAGGTTGTCAGGGTCTGTAGCAGAGCTGAGAGAGGAGAGGGAGGAGCTTAAAGTGGACTCAAAGTCAGGTAAGTGAATAGAGCGCAGGTTTCTGCAGAACTGGGGGGTAGATGGAGGTGGAGAAGGGGAGAAGCGAGATAGAGAGAATGAGATGAGGTGATGGTCAGAGAGAGGAAAAGGGGAAATGGAGAAATCGGAGAGAGAGAAGTTTTTAGTGAAACCCAGGTCTAAGTAGTGGCCATCCTTGTGGGTGCTGGCTGCAGTCCACTGTTGAAGGCCAAAAGAAGAGGTTAGAGAGAGAAAGCGGGAAGCCCAAGGGAGAGAAGGGTCATCAATGTGGCTATTGAAGTCTCCAAGGAGAATAACATGGGAGTCTGAGGAGAGAAAGAAAGAGAGCCAGGATTCAAAGTGAGAAAGAAAGGCAGAAGGGGGATGAGTAGAGGTAGGTGGGCGATAGATGACCGCCATATGGACAGGGAGAGGAGAGAAGATCTGGACAGTGTGAACCTCAAAGGAGGGAAAAGCAAGAGAGGGGGGAATAGGAAGGGTACGGTAACGGCAAAGAGAGGAGAGCAGGAGCCCCACGCCTCCACCCCTGCCATTAGGGCGCGGAGTGTGGGAGAAGGAAAGGCCACCTTAGGAGAGGGCAGCTTCCAGAGCAGAGTCAGACTGAGTGAGAAAGGTCTCAGTTATAGCAAAGAGAAGCAGGGAGTGAGAGAGAAAGATGTCATGCACAGAGAGGAACTTGTTAGAGAGGGAGCGAGCATTCCAAAGGGCACAGGAGAAAGGGAGAGAGGAGGAAGGGTGGCAGGGGATGGGTATGAGGTTGGAGGGGTTAACACCAGAAGGAGTAGAAGTTGCATGGAGGTGAGGATGAGAGCACGTAGAAATAAGGCAGGGACCAGGATTGGGAGAGATATCCCCAGAAGCAAGGAGGAGAAGCATGGAAAGAAAGAGAATGTGTGAGGATGATTTGTAGGGGTGTGTTTTAGTGCAGGGTGTATAGCTGTGTGGTGACAGAAGGCGCAGGTAAGAAAGGAGTTCATGTGAACTGAGAAGTGGGGAAGAAAGGAGAGATGGAGATATATGAATAGAGTTAGAGACATAAGGAAGGAAGTGCAGAAGTTGAAAATAAGTGAGGTTACATCAAATATAAAAAATAAAGGCGGCATCACAGCAATAGTTAAGTGTTGAGATGTGCAGTCTGGGATAGATGATATCCTCCTTTCCAACGTAGTTCAAATGCAGGAATCAGAAGAAGTAGAGGATGTCCACTTTTCCACTTCTTTTGAACTTCCTTTTTAAACTTCATAACAACTACTTGAAACATATCTACTTAAAAGCATACACTGGCGACACACTTTATTCGAGCTTGGCTAGTCCCACGAATTCGGGTATACCCGGGTGTATTGAGGTTTGTGACTGTTTTCTGCCCGAGTGCATTGAGTTATTTTCCGGCAGGGATTGAAGCATTTTATTCCCGCTGGCTGCAATACTGCACAGTACATATATATATACTGCATTACAATTCATGAATTTATGCCATCAGGTAGACACGCGAAGCATTGCAGCCTATTAAATCCTAATCATTATCATTTAACAGATCAGCCGCCCATCAGCCAGGCATGAACCCAGGCTGGGAAGGCAAATGCAACGGGGCTTGTCAGAGGTGAGGAGCGGCGCATTCCAGGTATCTGCCAGGTACATACCGGGTATTTGCTCGAATAAAGTGTGTCGGTGCAGTATCTGCTTAGGAGCATGGCTGCAGGCAGCTAAGGCTGCTATGAGTTTACTTATATACTTTCACAATGTCACCTAGCTGGCCTAACAAACTTAATTAGCACATGTGAGGGACGTTAAAGCAAATGGTTTTTCTAATGCACAAGTGTGAAAGCTGAATTAAATTAAGACAGCAGTGAGGATATCAGGATACAAAGACAATTTGAAATATGGTTTTACCTAAATAGATCTAAATACACAGCAGGGGAGGATATCAGGATAGACAGACAATTTGAATGGAAAAATAAAAATTTAAAAATACAATGAAAAAACCTGACAAATTTAAATAACATACATTCAATGTTTTTTCAGAGTGACTGATTCAGTCTATCTCTTACTGTGCAACTCTTACAGACAGTAGACCCCAGTAGGGATCCCTGCTGTGTTAATCTGATGGGCCATCAGTTTGCTGCGATCAACCCAGCAAGGATCTCGGCGAGATCTCTAAAAAAAAATTCCAGAAATGGTCGAATCCTGGCTGCTGCATCTGCAAGGGACACACAGAGATAAAGTGACTTGTCCAAGGTCACAAGGAGCTGACACTGGGAATTGAACCAGGTTTGTTCAAAACGAGAGGAGAGAGAGGAGAGAGAGGAGAGAGAGGAGAGAGAGGAGAGAGAGGAGAGAGAGGAGGAGAGAGAGGAGAGAGAGGAGAGAGGCGCTAGACTCCCAGAAAGTCACAACAGTCCTGGTATACTGCTGACGTCTTGTGGAAGAGAGAGGAGAGAGATAATTTTAATCAAAATCTCAGAGATAGATGCAGGAACCTTTATTGTATATGGCTAAGAAAGGCACTATCTAGAGAGCACACACCACCAAAGTCATGTGCTTCTCTATCAGCTTTAAACACAGATGTCTTATCTCTGGTGCTTAGTAACTCTCAAACAACTACTCCATTTGAATTGCTACTTTTTGATAGGAGAGCTAATACTTTTACTAAGTAGCAATTTGTAAAACAAGGGTATTAAACTTAGTGATTACTGCTTCTTTAAAAAAACTATTTGTTACCCCTTTTTTAATTTTTTAACCTTCTTTATATATATTTTTTTTTCAGTCTATTGCACTCACCCTGTCTTATATAATTCAGATAGAGGTGCTAAGATCCTGCATTCATACCGCTGAATGCATACAGCTAAAACAAAAACAAAATAAATATTGGATCAGCACTCAAAAAATAAATAAGAGAAAATCACGTTTTCCGTTTGGTCTCACCAAGTTTCTTTTTTAATGTAGCAAAGAAACAGCAGCAATACAAAAAATATCAGCACACACACGGAAATGTAAGTTAGCAAACACACACTGTTACATGTGCAAACTAGAGCAACGTTTAAAGACCTCCTGGCCCCTTCGTTAGGCTTGCACATTGAACAATGTGTGCCTGCTGACTTTCCTTTCCCTGTGTGCATGGCCACCGAAAGATCTCCCAGGACTAGAGCCTCCCCATTTCAGACCTCTTAGCGAGTCCCCTCCTCTATTATTCCCCTCTCCCCATGTATTTCTCTCCCACCCTCTTACCACCCTCTCTTCCTCACTTTAACTGTCTTACCTTCTCTGGTGGCGGCATCATCCGCGGCATCTCCCCTTGCATGGTCCCGTCAAAATGTCTCCAAGACGTCATATTGTGTCACCATGACAATGGGATGTCACGGCGCCATGAAGTCATGTTGTCATGGCAATGTGATGCTGCATAGTGCTGTGATGTCAGGTGAGGTCCCGTTGTCATGGCAATGCAATGCCATTTGACGTCGTGGAGCCGTTTTGACGGGATCATGTAGGGGGAGATCCAGCCCGAGAAGTCAGTGAAGACTTCCGGGTAGGAAGCACACCTCCCCGGCCATTCTCCTCTACCACTCTGCTTTTCTGCTTTGCTCCTGCCATCCAACTCCTCTGAATGCTGCCCTGCTCCACTCTGGCGGTCCTCATTCCTGTTCTCCTGCCACCATCCGCCTAGTTTGAGCACCTCGTCCAGAGATTTCAAATGGAAACTCGTAGCATGGAGATTGGTTAGTGAAGCCCGAAGTCTCTAGATCAACCCTGGAGTGGTGACAACCCTGCTCACCCCTCTCTCCCTTTCTCACTCCCTCTCTTACACCCCCTCTCTCCTCAGTCTTCCACCCCCTTCATCAATTACCCTCCTCTCACTGAATCCCATCCCCTCAATCACCTCTGGGCCCAGCTTCCGGTATGTACCGGCATCGGAGTGAGAACTGATGCGCACAGGTCAGAGAATGGCATTGCATGGGACAGTGAGGGATGCCGCAGCTGGGGAGAGCCGGGGCGTGGCGACAACAAGAGAATTGTCAGCTGGACAAAGAAGTTGAGCCCAACTTCCGGGACCAGCCTGGCCTCCCACAGCCACCGTACTAAGGACACTTCTCCCGGATCTGTTGATGGCTCTGTCTGTCTGTTCTGATATCTTAAATTGCTGCGTTTTTTTTGATACATTAAAGTAGAAACTTGGTGAGTTCAAAAGGAAAACCCAAGTTTATCATTTTCTCTTATGCTGATGCTATGTATCAGACAGAGTGAAGGAACGCTTCACTGCACTAAGCCCACGTGTGACCAAGCGTTCAATTTCCTTTCACCTCTGCATCTTGTGACTGGCGTTACTGACGTCCAACGCACATACACACGCACTGCAAAGAGCTCAACGCTGTGTTTCACTCCTCCCAGCGTCAGTGGGCTTTGTTGTTAATAATTTTCCCCCACTTAGGGGTAGATCCTCAAATTCCGTTAAATACTTAACAATATGTTAACTGTAAATAATGAATAGTTAAGTGCTAACAGGGATCTTCAAAGCTCAGTAACAATGAGTTATGTGCTGTTTTCGGATATAATGAGCCCTTGCATTATCATCACAGATGTTTGTGCTAATGATCTGCAAAAGAGGCATTGCCTTTAACAACACATATCCTCAGAGGTACATTACAGTAAACGCAGGGATTTAACATAATGTTAGTTAGGTCATAGCAAAAGGTGGTGTTGCTCACATCCAGAGTCTGAAATAGGTATTTGTCAGGGTCTGGATAACTGTAAGACCACAGTTAAGTAAGATTTACGTATTGTATTGTTATTTACTGGGTTCTTTTCCTCTCCTGCCTTCTTGTTTTAAAATTTAATTGAACAACTATTCAGGGACCTGATAAAAGTAACGCCATCCTTGAGTAAGATATGCTTAACACAAGCCAGTGCTAAATTGACATGGCGTTAAAGGTACACTAATGAGACAACTACTGTGAAGCGCTATGTACATATGTAAATTAATGGCGCTATATAAATAAAGACATACATACATACAACTAACGACTGTGGATTTTGCATGTATTTAGCTTTGTGGATACCTGTTAAACCCTGGGAAACTACTGGATGTTATTTATTTAGGTAACGTCATATTACTAGAACCCCCCACCCCCCTTAGTGTGCATCTCCTCAACGCGCTGAGGATTGTAGTGGCTCATTTAATTGAATTAGGAAGGATAGCCTTGAGCAATTCACATTGTTTGGTAGTATCTTTAATCTCAGTTTTTTTATTTAAAAAAATCACATATTTTATTTCTTTCAACAAGCACAATATATATATGGAGTTGTAGTAAATGTGATATATAGGACTCCCAGGATACTGGACAGCTTATATCCTGTTTAGGATGGATAGAGCAGCCATAGAATGGATGTTCTCAATCCCATAGTTTCAAAGGTACTGGAGCTGAGTGATGGGAAATCCAGACCAAAGTTTGACTGCTGTCTGGTTTCTTTCACCTGTCCTGATAAGTGGGAAGCAGGTATTTAAAGATAGCTTCCTACTTACTCACACTCTCTCTGCAAAAGCTGGAGGCTGGACTGCTGTCAGCATACAGAAAGGGGAGAACATTTCCCCCCTGAAGTGGTAAATTGTCCTTATCATATGTTTGTCTTTGAATCTGTTACCTTATTTTGTTGGAAGTGGGCCAGCTGCCCAACCCTAGTCAGGGAAAACCTCTGTTTAGTTATTGATCAGTTGAGAAGGGTTGATCAGTGATCAGTGAGGTAGGAAAATGCCAATACCGCTCAAGACAGCAGCAATGAGATCTCAGCCTCTCTCAAAGTTCTCCCCAGTACAATCTGGCCGTAGTCTGTAAGAGCTGCATAGAGAGAGTTGCACAGAGAGAGCTGCATCTCCCTGCAGAGCTCTGGTATGGGGTTCCGGTATCTCCTATGCATTTAAATGTCCCGTGTAACGTGACGCAGGAGATTTAAACATTGCATGGGGGTACCGGCACACCATAACTCGGGAAGCAGGGGGTCCACAAAGCTGAAATCAGTGGGTCATCTCCAGAGACGCCCTGCTCCCATACACTAGTAGTAAAATATAAATAGAAACCACTTCATTACCTTAGCAGCTAGCCGCTAAGACAATTAAGGGGTTAAACATGAGTACCCGGTTTGTTGGGGGTACAGGGGTGGATGAATGGGGTAGTTTCCCCAGGGTGGGTGGTTAGGCCTGTTGGGATGGATGCGGGAGGAGTTAATTGTGTTTTTTTGATGCTTGATTTTTGTAATTGTGTTTTTTTGATGCTTGATTTTTTTAATTGTGTATTTTTGGTGCTGTTTTTTTTAATTTAGATTGTCCATTGACTGCCATAGTGGCAAATCATGTGCATATTATATGGGCATGATGTAACAATGTGCCAATCAATGGATAGAGGGTGTGGGTAGTTGCCCTGGGGAGGGTTATCAGGCTGCCTGGGTGGTAGTGGGGAAGGTGGAATAACCCCATAATTACTATAGCGGTTACTAACGCAAGGTGATTAAGGGGTTAGTGGCCATTAGTTTTTTTTTTTTATTGTACTGTTGCTGCCCACAGAGACAATGGACGTGGAGACAGTGATGAGGAAGGCCTTCATCCTGGCAGGGGTAAGCAGAACTTTTATTTTGTACTTTATGCTGGATGGATAATGTTTTATTTTTAATCGGCAAATGAGCTATTATCCAGATCTGGATAATATACATTTTGCCCATTACTGTACTGTATGTGTTGGGGGGGGGGGGGGTTGTTGGTGGTAGAAGGATGCCCATTCATTGCCAATGGTGCAATATTATATAATATCAGTAATAAGAACACATAGATGCTGCCTGGTGCATAATATTTTAGCACCAGTTGTGACAAAATAACCATTTTGCCCCTACAGTTTGCCTTCGATACATAGAACCCAGAATTATTAGCTTTAGAAAGAAAAGAATAGCATTAATGAATCAGGCAGGGATGACATCAGCAAGATATCAAGAATTCTGCCCCAGGCCTCGTGTAAGGAAAAACAATAAATCATTACAGAAAGATGAAGATCAAACCTTGCTTTTCCAGAACTAAACATTTCTGTAGAAATTGCATAAAGTAAAGTTACTAGAGATGTGTGAAAGATTTGCTGAAATTTGCAAACCATTTGCCATTTTGTATGCGAACAGTGTAGCGAAAATTGACAAGTTTCTAAGAAGTGTTTTGCCAAGTGATACAAGTCAATGTGCATGGTCACGTGGCTCCTTATATAATGCCCTTTTCTCTACTTTCTGGAGAAAGAGGTGACATGCTGAAATAACGTGGAAAATTCTGTCAAGTTTTGGCAAAATTAGTAATCAGTTTGGTCAGTTGCTTTTCATGCAGTTATATGCAGACTCTTCCATCACGACTGAAGTAGAAATAGCCATGTTAGTCCAGTTGCGATAGTACAGGCATACCCCGCATTAACGTACGCAATGGGACCAGAGCATGCATGTACACTGGCGACACACTTTATTCGAGCTCGGCTAGTCCCACGAATTCGGGTATACTCGGGTGTATTGAGGTTTGTGACTGTTTTCTGCCCGAGTGCATTGCGTTATTTTCCAGGCAGGGATTGAAGCATTTTATTCCCGCTGGCTGCAATACTGCACAGTATATATATATATACTGCATTACAATTCATGAATTTATGCCATCTGGTAGACACGCGAAGCATTGCAGCCTATTAAATCCTAATCATTATCATTTAACAGATCAGCCGCCCATCAGCCAGGCATGAACCATGGCTGGGAAGGCAAACGCAACGGGGCTTGTCAGAGGTGAGGAGCGGCGCATTCCAGGTATCTGCCAGGTACATACTGGGTATTTGCTCGAATAAAGTGTGTCGCAGCAGTATGTAAAGTGAAAAAGTACTTAAAGTGAAGCACTACCTTTTTCCCACTTACCGATGCATGTACTGTACTGTACTGCAATTATCACATACGTGCATAACTGATGTAAATAACGCATTTGTAACAGGCTCTATAGTCTCCCCGCTTCACAGCTTCGGTACAGGTAGGGAGCTGGTATTGCTGTTCAGGACGTGCTGACAGGCGCATACGTGAGCTGCTGTTTGCCTATTGGCGATATGTCCTTACTCGCGAGTGTACTTAAAGTGAGTGTCCTTAAACCGGGGTATGCCTGTATAGAGTAAATGCTTCTTCAGTATTAGGTGGTACCTTTTTTTATTGAAACTAGAAATATCTGTATTAAACTCATGGAATATTTTGTAAATCAGAACCGCCTAACCTGAGATAGAGAGGGAGAACTCTCGAAAGCTTGTCTTATAATATCAATTTTACCCCCAAATAAAAAAAGGTATCACCTAATGCTTAACTACTCATTTACTCTGAAAAGTTTGTGAAATTCTAAGCAATGTTAACTTTCAGAAACATGTAATGAAAGTGCGAAGCTTGAGAAAAATGTTGTGAATCAAATTTAAAGACATTCGTGCATCTTTAAAATTAATTTAATCCTTATCCAAGACAAACTGTGAATATATTCACTAATATTAATGTTCAAGAGTAAAAAGGAATCACAAAAAAATGTGCAGATGAACAAAAAAATGAAAGAAACTGGTAGTAAGTAGTTGAGGTTTGATGGTTTAGTCATAATGAGGACTTTATTACTCCATACAGTATGCATATATTTACTATTACTGTGCCTTTCCAATCAAAAAATGTTGAGCTATTTTCAAGAACTGTACATAGAAATGTCAGCTTCAAATTATATCTGCAGCATGCAAGAGAATACCTTGAGATGCTAAATTAATCTTCATAAAAAAATGATCTATTATATAGTCTGCATGCTGCCTAATACTTTTTGCTTCAATGCACTACTTTGTCTCTCCTGCCAATGCGGAAATATTGGTATTTGGGAGAAATGGGGTATTATACCATAAATATTACAATCATCTTAGACACTAAAAACCTGGGAGGTCATGGTGAGAAGAACACTGTAGCTGAAAAGTTATGCCTTATAGCAATAATAATGAAGCAAAGCAAATGTGAAGCTTAAACATCTAGTCATCTATTAGCACACAAATTAGACTGCACTTATGATTTACATTCCCTGAGTTTTTAACAGTATTTGTGAAGATGTGAAACAACCAATGGGGTTTTCATTCATTACACATTTACTTCAATTAATCTTTTCACTGCCTAGGCAGTTTACCCATGCATGACCAATGAAACTGTAAGCGTTAATATATATATGTGTATATATATATTTCCCATTTGCTCCCAGAGATACAGTATTTCACTGCTGTATAAAAGGCCAATATATCTTTTTGTAGTTTATCTTATAAAAAGTTGGCACCATGCATTGAGGCAGGGTGGGTGAATCCCCATCCCCTTCCCCTACTCTGTGGAATTTACCGCATTGCTTCCCTCTGCTCCATTCCTCCCCACCGGCAACTGCGGAGTTAAGCCCGGGGGAAGGAGCTACTTACGTGTTAGGCTAAGGCCCCGGTCACGCCGCTGTAACGCGCGCCCGCGCTTTTGGAAGCGCGTTCAGCCGATTCCCCGGTCTGCAGCTCACTGCTGGAGGAGACCGGGGGGGCGTGGCGGAGGAGTGACCGGGGCGCGGCCATGACGTAACCCGGCAGGTTCGCCCTCATTGGCTGAACCGCCGGGGGGCGTGCCTAATCGCTCGACGCGAGTCCTGCTCTCAATTCTATTGAGAGCAGGAGTAGCTCTCGCACGAGTGCTGCGGTCCCCCCTCGCAGCGGGCCCGGCACAATTGCGGGGAGGGCTCTCGTGCGCGCAGCGTCCGCCACAGCGGATGCTGTAGCAGGCAGCGGGGGCAAGGCCTAAGAGAGGTAGAGTGTCTGTCTGAGAGAGGGAGAGTGCCTGTCTGAGAGAGGGAGATTGTCTGTCTGAGACAGGAAGAGTGTCTGTCTGAGAGAGTGAGAGTGTCTGAGAGAGGGAGAGTGTCTGTCTGAGAGATGGAGAGTGTCTGTCTGAGAGAGTGAGAGTGTCTGTCTGAGAGAGGTAGAGTGTCTGTCTGAGAGAGGTAGAGTGTCAGCCGGAGAGAGGTAGAGTGTCTGCCTGAGAGAGGTAGAGTGTGTCAGTAGTAGACTGTAGTAGGCAGCGGGGGCAAGGCCTTAGGGAAGTTAGGCTATATGTAGGAGGTGCACTGGGTGGCATTCCTCTTTCCATGCTGCCCATCGGAGAGTGAAGATCCCCATCCACCCTCCCTATGTTTGTCTTTGATTGTTATGATGTTACTGTTTTGATGTTCTTTTAAAAAATTTTTTATAAAAAAGGGGATGATAATATTATGTATTTCGTTATAGGATTGCCAGGCTTGGAGAGACCAAGAGGTATAAGGATACCTGATATAATGGCACCTCATTGGGCTGGTTGTAATAATTATGCTACACCTGGTATGGGTAGCAATGGGAGTCAGGAGTCAAGGCGATGCCATTGGGGGCTCTGCAGTACTGTCAGGTTGTCTGGTATGGATTGTAGCAGATGTCACAATCCACAGTGATGCCTTTGGGGGCTCTATACTACAGTCGGGCTGCCTGGTATCGGTAGAAGCAGGAGTCACAAGCTGCGGAAATGCCGGTGGGGGCTCTGTACTACCGTTGGAGCTCTGTTCTACCATTGGGCTGCCTGGTATGGGTAGCAGCAGGAGTCACAAGCCACGTCGATGCCGTAGGGGGCTCTGTGCTACATTCGGGCTAACTGGTAGGTGGTATAGAAGAGTTGTTAAACTCATGTTAAATATATATATAAAGCTGTGGCCTTGTTTTTCCCCATACATAATGTGTCTACTATTACTGTATGTGGGGGGGAGGGGCAGGCGGGCTCTCAACGCGCCATGCCTGTATGGGCAAGCTTACGTGGAAGAAAAAACACAGAAGTTTAAATCAAGAATAAACCAACACAAATCATCCCTGCGTACAGGGATTATTTCGGCATTATGTTGCATTTTCTCACATAGGATATGCGGAGAGAGACGTTTATCATATCCTTTGGCCACCTTAAATGCCAGCACCACTCCCATAGAGGACTGTTATTTGCTGTATTGACACATACTATATCTCACAGCGCGACAATGCTCCTTAAAAGATATACACTGACTGAAAATAATCAGAAAAAATATGTGTTTTTAGGTATACTATTGCTACATGAGTCTGACCTCTGATTGATAAAAAATATATCCATAAGGTGTTTTCATTAGGACAATTAGAGAATCGTTGCTAGTTAGTATAAATAGACTTAAACTGGATGTATAATATGAGTATATATAGATATTAGTCATTAAGACCTACCTATTCTCAGACTACTTACTCCTATTTGCTAGACTAGTATGGGGATTTTTAATAATGCATCTGTGTTTTTAACCTTCTATGTAGAAGTAATAAAGTTTTATTATTTTTGATTTCTTCGGTGATTCTGGGATACTGACCAGATTTGCAGCATTTCACTGCAGGGCTATTGTGTCCATTGGTAGATAACTTATATGACATTGAGTGCTGAATATAGGGGGAAATCTTTCTGATCATTCTTTTGATCAACACTGTTAAATACTAGGGAAACAATATATTTTATACAGCGTTGTTGGATGAGCGATTAAACCTAATAGGACAAAGATTCATAACACGGAATGAAATACGGGCAAAACATTTTTCAAACAACATACATTTTTGGATTTATTATTCTCAAACTCAGTTAAAACAGTAATGTTTGTCCAATTAATTCTCATACTATTGGGTGGTATTATACAAGCAACAAATAACCTAGTTTCCACTGACAGTCGAGGCACCGGCAATGATGTTGTCCAGAATGGCAGCTATTGTCTGTCACAACGATCAAGCACTGTCTTGAAGGCAAACAAAAATGTAAATACTGAATACCACCTTAATCTCACATTATTGCGACTTGAAAAGAAATGCATTGAATAAAATATCACAAACTGCAAAACTCTTCCATGTCACAATCTCATTCGCAACAAACTGTCCAAGAGTTGAAAAACAAAAAACACACAAAAACTCATTCTCAAGAAAGCCGTGATTTATGAACAGTTAAACTGTACATTTCAAAACGTACGAGTCTTGTGCTACCTGTGATACAACAATAGAATAAGCCTTATTGTGACTATACATAATTATACATATCTAACTCTAATACAATACATTTAAATCATAGTATGAACAAAGAGTAGTGTCAAAACTAAATTAAGCATAAATAAACTGTACATTAGAATATATACACTTACAGTATACTACTGTTCTAATGTCCTAGCGACTCACTGTGAAAAATGAATACCTTATTATTCTAACATCTATGCTCAAATATCGATGAGGAAAGATACAACCTCGCTGTGCACTGCAGACAGAATTTGATGACCAGCAGGAAAGTAAATCGCTTCTAGTGAGCATAACACGTCTGTACAAAGCAATACCTACTATAGTTAATAAGAGAGTGACCGTGCTCCAAGTCTTGGCACCATTTTTCAGTTCCCTTACTGTCCTCTCCCCCTTACATGTTTCCCTTGGTGTCTGTTGGGCATATTTAGCACACAGGTCTAACAGGTTTTTTCTTATCCCACATGTGGGGACTGAAACATTGATGAAGTGCTTGTAATTATGTAAATAAATGTGAATAACTTTGATTTTAAGAATCCAATCCACGGATATTGTTAAAATCCCCAGCAGATTGCGGAATCCGCGGATTGGATTGGTAAATCCACCAGCGGATTCTATGCAATTGCGGTTTTTGATTAAGGCACACAGATTGAAACCAAAACAATCCACCAACGCATTTTACACCATGAAACGGATTTTGAATGGAAAGCTCTGGAAATTCCACTAAACACATTTTTGACCGTTTTTCCCATCTCTGCTGATATTTTTTGTTACATACAGTAGGTTCTATCATTTTGTTTTGACCGGCCAATCTTGGAGGTATGAGGAAATCATTTTGATTCCTCTCTCCATCTTGCAACTCCATCAGACACAACATATTACTATACCATTCAACTACCTGGTATCTGTTGTGGTCTTATTATACTCATCCTTGTCAAATCGTGCCTTATACTATGGAGGCAATGAGGGACTTTCTTTTAATGTTTCTTAGTGAAGCCCCAGATACTGTAGGTCCCATGCTACAGAAGTACAGCAGAGCATGTAGGATCCATTTTGGGGCAGTTATGTTTGGTGGGGCTTTCTCCACGCCACACCCATCTGACTACCAATGAGCTGTTTTCACAATCGTCCATATCAGTAATAGAGGGTTGGGGAGAATGTATATTTAGAGGGAGAGGAGCCCATCTTCTCTCTTTGGTTATATTTTTTTGTTAACTTTTTTTAAAGTAATATCTAAGTGATTTGAGTTATTATTGCTCCTCAGGATTTTATTGGATCTCTGAGGAGAAAATTTAGTTGAAGGACACAGGATCAGCCTCCTCTCTGCTGCAGCACACATGGGGAAGCAGGAGGATGTTTACAGTATGAACATCCTCAGGGCCATTCATTTACAAGGTTTAGAACATTTATATTTGTCTTACAGGCAGTGAAGGGTTAAAGCAGCAAAACATGTGAAATCTTATTTGTGTTTTTTTTTATAAATAAATCAGTTCTGTAGTATTAGATATACTGATATATAATGGTGACTTTTTTTTATTTTATTCAACACTTAATGCAATTTGTAAAGCTTTTTAAATCATTATTTGATTTCTCTAGCAGGATTTAGCCCATCACACAAGCAGTGTAAGATATTTGCAACACTTTCCTGTTTGGGATAATTTGTTGCAAATGTTCCTAGCAGTTTGAGCTGTAAAGAATAGATAATGTTACCTTAGTAATACTGTATAAGGATACATTGTAGCTACAGAGTTAAACCGACTGAAGCAGCAATTATGTTAGGCGCATAATCAGGATTTTTACAGATTTATAACAGGAGCACCAAACGATCGCCAGTTTAGCTAAGAATGTATAATTAATTATACATTGTCACATGCTGTATATATAAAAATAGTGAATAAATAAAAAAGTTGGAAAGTATTGTAGTATTGCTGCTTTAAGGATGCCAAAAAAGGAATGCCTGAGATTAGAACATTATTGGTGTCCAATGGTAATAGCCATTCACAACTTTTAAACACACTCTGCGAATGAGCCCCTTTGTGCCCTCAAAAATTCTTCTGCTATGATTTCCTTAATGTACAGTAGATCTATTAAGTGAAAATAAGTATGCTCACTACATTTGCACATTCTTAAGTAGTGTTACAATTAGTCTGAAAATTCTTTTAAGTGAGACCTGAAAAAAAACTATTTGGAATGAGTCTGTCTCTCATAATCTGAAGCAACGTGGTCTATTAAGAGATGTAGCAAACGTTATTGCGACCCAGCACTGCCAGATCAGTCAGCAACACATCTCCCCTTGGTGAAAGGGTGTTGTATTTAGGCAAATAGGAAATTGTAGTGCAATTACTAAATGGTGGCACGTTTATTTATGCAGAGAAAAAAAAGTTTAATTCACTGACTCGCAACTATGCGAAGAAATACAACACAACATTTTGAAAAGTTGATTTGTTTTAAGTAGTATGCTATTTTCTAAAACTGTTGTTTAAATTCACCAATAACCTTCCAAACTGTAAATAATTGTATTTCCGTGAGCACTATGTTTTTGTGCAGGTCTTAATACTCTTTGGTTCAATATTGTTGCTTTGTTTAAGTGTCCAAAAAAACCTTCTTCTTGTCTAGCGAGATGGAAAGTGGAAGAAGTTCTTTCATTTAGTGCAGTAATTTTCAGCAGACATATCTCCAGGCTTAAGATGGAGATACACATTTCAGATCAGCGCCGAATACTTGAAGATAAAACTCTTGCCTTTTATGAGATACAAGAAATAAATCTTTAAAGTAAATATAGTAAATTAGTGTCAAGCATTCATAAGGTTTTAGTAGCTCTACTGGGACCAGGTTTTCACACTGCTACTTGAACGCAAGTTTAAATTGGTTATATTCACTGTAAACAATACATTATTGAAACAGTTGTCATTGGTAGACTTCCCTATAGTAATTTCCGTTTGCTATAGGGCAGGTCATTTGTACTTATTAATGACCATCATCCTCAAACACTCCAAGCTAACAAAGCTTTGAGAGTACATGATCCAGGTACACCCAGGTACATTCTGAATACATGCCTTAAACTTGCCTTAAACTAGCCCCAGCATTTCTGCATTGATTAATGGCCCGTCAGATTAACAGCGGGGTCTCTGGCAGTTCCATTCAAACTGAATGGGACTGCCAGGGACCCCTGCTGTGTTAATCCTATGGGTCATTAGTCAATGCAGAAATGCCTTAAACTTGCCTTAAACAAGCCCAGCACATACCCAGAACATACCCAGAATGTAACCGGGCTAGTTTAAAGCAAGCTTTAGAATAGTCGTGGTCTCGTCTGTATATTGGCCTAGATCATTTAAGTATGACGATGGGGGCCTAGGTCTTGTTTGTTATTGTAGAAAAGAGATTGTAAATAATTTTGATAGGCTTAACTGTTATGTGTGCCAAATTAGTGCTTTTTGCTTTTTTTTTTCTCTGTAGTAGGAACTGTATTCATCAAAACATCAGAAAAAAGTCCATAAATGAAAAACTTGGTATTACCAGTTTTTAATGCCATTTTTATTTATCGCTCTAACACAAGCTATATTGCCAGCAGTAATGCAATCAAAAGGGGATTCTTACCTCATGATATTTCAGCAATATTTATTTTAAAACAACGTCTGCAAATTAGTAATTATTCTAAAATGACATTTCATTCACATGCTATTCACTTAGCACCAATACCTGGCGTCAACAGGCTATTGCGAAACACAATTGCTGCTTTTATCCCCCCAGCCCTGGCTGGTATTAGGCCTATATTAATTATGTAGGAAATGGCTAGTATATATGTAGGCAAGAATACCTAAACTTCACAATGTACTGTGTGATTATTTTAATTAAAACGTGAGCCTTGGAATTACGTTTAGGTAACGCTCATGCATTAGACCAGGGTGCGCAAACTGGGGGGCGCTAAATTTTCTGGGGGGGGGGGCACGGCAGTTATAGAGTTCCTGCACTCTCCCCCCAGGCATATAAATTAAATGCCGGGGGACTGCGCGAGGCCTCTATAACACACTTCCCTTCCCTTCCAGTGATGCGTCATCATGGTAACCCAGCGTCAAATGATGCAGCGGGGTCACGTAACGCAACGTTACCATGGCAACGTGACATCACATGACCCTGCACGTCATTAGACGCCAGGGCCGAGAAAGGGGGGGGCGCGAGGTGCAGAGGAGAGTAGGCAGGGGTGCGCACGGGGAAAAGTTTGTGCATCCTGCATTAGACGGCTGAAACGCGTGCATGTTAATTGGAACGCACGTTATATGTTTCCCAATGCACATGTGCAGTGCATGAGTTAGCTTGTCTCTGTGCTACAAACATTCTCCCTACTACAAATATCGTTACAATGCTATTTGGCTAATGGATTAATGTTTGCCTTTCATTAGCTTTGTGGATCTTTATTAAACTCAGGGAAGCTAACATCTGTTACCTGTTTAGGTAACGTCATGTTATTTGCTCTGCTTTAATGGAGCTCTGTGGATCTGCCCCTATGAGTATGAGTGTTTCAGCGAGTGTTCTCAACTCTTCACTGCCACTGGGACAAAGAATTGGTAATAACAGTATTCTGAATATATCTTGAATAGAATACATTTTATAAACGTCCATGTGTTACTGTGAAAAAGGTAAACTAATGGAACAGGTCCAATGTCGATGCAACAAAATCCACAGTATTATAATCCCCAAAAAAAGCATATTTTGAAGAAAACTGCATAAAAATATTTTCAAAAGTTCTTTCACATTTATTTTGAAAACACATTCTTCCATAAATAGCTTGCCAGGTCTGTATTTCGATAAGTATTTCAATTTGTGTTTCAATTTGTAAGAGACCTACAGTACCTAGGTCTGATAACTCATATCAGCAGTGTATAGCATACAGTATGCTTTGGTCAGCTCCAAAACTGTGCGCCCGGGACCACAAGAATACAGTGGACCCAGGGAGCTCATTTCTCACTGATACACAGCAGCCTAAATGAAAAACGTGTGATGATTAAACACACTGTAACTATCTCTATTATGTTGATTGAAGAGGTATGCTCACAGGTTCCTGTCCATTGGAAGCAGCACCGTCAAAGTGACAAGATGCTGTTGTAGCGCGAAATGCGTTAGATGGATCCTTGTTGCAGTCCTCCATTGCTGTATGTGTTGAATAATAATAATCTTTTTTTTAATAGTACCTGGTTTTCCATCCCATCGTGGTCTCAGCTGTGCATCGCCATGTACTTTTTTCTACTTTGCTGTTATTGTAAAAACAAGTTTTTAAATATTTTGGATAGGTTTAACTGTATGTAATTATACCAGATACAGTGCTTCTTGCTTTTTTTTTTTTTTTATCACTGCATTCAAGAAAAGTGCAACAGGAAGAGAACGTCTCTGAAAATAAGTATTTGGAAACCAATCACCAAAGGACTTCTTGTCACACAAGGAATGCTTGCTTTATCTAGCAGTACTCCATGTCAACCTCATAGCTAAAAAAAATTAAGAATTACAAAATGCAAAAAATACTGTAAATTCTTCATTAAAAAGTAACAATTACAGTATTTAATGGCAGAGAGAAAAAGGAAAATGGTAAAAAGTATTGTACAAATATAATACATAATGTAGGATTAGATTTATAAATCCTACTAATCTTCATATTGCCCACTAAACATTTCCTCTGCTATCTATATACTATACTTCACATTTATTTGTAAATGTATTTGTGTGTGTGTGTTTGGTGTGCTGTCTTATCTCTTGTTTTGTATAACATTAAACAAGACAGCTACTGTATGCCATGTGCTGGAGGTCTTCCTGCCTGGAGACATTATGAAAATTCACTTTAACTATATGCCAACTAATGGATGTAGCTTTAAAAAAAAAAAAAAAAAAAAAAAATCTCTAATGTACTGCCTATTGTAATCCTTAAAAAACAATGTGGACAACAGTAATACCAAAGTGATAAATATTTATAATTTATTCAACTTGGTTTATTAATCATGAAATATAACAGAATTGTGATTTTATTCTTTATTACTTGAAATTTTATTTATATATATATATATATATATATTTTTTTTTTTTTTCAAGTAATACAGAACAAAATCGTTAGCATATAGCCAATAAAGAATATCACTTGTGAGGACATTCACATGTTTAAGACAGGTCTGCAACCTGCCTTTCACATGATCATCTAGCATACAGTGCTTCCACTGCAGCAAGGCATTCTGGGAAATGACATGCAAATGGAACACAATGTGTCACCTTTTGCCTGAAATCCATTTTACATCAAACCCTTATAAGCAAATGCTTGCTGTTCACACCGCTTTTAAGAACAGCATGAGATTATATGCAAAGGCAGTCAAACCACTCACAACCAGCTGTTTCAACCTTTTGGGTCTCATCAGTGTGAGGTTGGTTGTACTTGCTTTGCAATTTTCAAGCTGGGCAGGTTTACCATACAAATTATTTAAGTTTTGGTGTGTGAAAAAGGCGACAAAAAAACTCCACTGTTAGCATATAGCCAATAAAGAATATCACTTGTCAGGACATTCACATGTTTTAGACAGGTCTGCAACCTGCCTTTCACCATGATCACCTAGCATACAGTGCTTCCACTGCAGCAAGGGATTCTGGGAAATGACATGCAAATGGCACACAATGTGTCACGATTTGCCTGAAATTAATTTTACATGGAACCCTTAGCCATGTAAAAATGGATTTCAGGAGAAAGGTGACACATTGTGTGTATCATACAATTGGAAAAGTGGGTTCAGTAAGATAAACAAATTCTTCAAAGTACAGGTCTCCTCTAGGACAGAGATACAAAGTTCATAATCCAATTCTCTATTTTATGTGTCAGCCAAAAACAGTGAAAAGACAACGTTTCAGGTCCCACACAGTATGTAGAGATGGGCAAAACTGGCAAAAACCAGTTCCCGAAATTCCACGGATTATTTTGCCGAAATCCACATATGGATTTCATGCTTGACGATCTGGGCATATTCATTCAAATTTGCTATTGACTGAAATCCAGGCGGATTTGTGAGAGAGAGGGAGAGAAAAAGAGAGAGAGAAAAAGAGAGAGCAAAAAAAAAAAGAGAGAGAGAGCGTTCTAATTTTACGTGTCTTAATTAAAAAAAAAAAATAAGCCTACATTTAGCCTAGAATAGTAATAATCCCCTCAGAACAGGGCATTACTGGCCAATAATGCCTTGGCTAGGTTAAAGTCTCTCAGCTTCGCCTCAGGCCTTCAACTCTTCCAGCCAGGGCATTTTTGGCCAGTAATGCCCTGTTCTTCAGGGATTATTACTTAAATATCTAATGGCCTACATTCCAACGAATTGGCATACAAGTAGTAACAAAATAACTATTTAATTCATAAGCTTGTTGTGATGTAACATTTATCTGGATTTAATAACGTTAATTTAGGTGCAAACAATTCTTCGAGCAACATTTATCATGGCTTGATGGCATCAGATGTTTGAATATGAGTATTCTCAGTTGGAAGAGTTGGTATTACTCTATTTACTTACTTGGTCCGCCCACATTACCATTTAACCTGTAAGTACTGTATCATCTTTAAGAGAATTTTATTTGTCAAATATAGGCGTCCTCAGCAGAATCAACAAGTTTAAGAAAGAACCTTGTATATTACAAATTGTTGAGGAATTCTGCCCTGAGGGATATTTTTTGCCAAGAAATTGTATTTTTAAAGATTATATTAGACATTTCAACACTGCTTATGTAATACAGTTCCCAAACTAAAAAGTACCAAGCCATATTAAATGTTTTATTTATATTAACTTGTGTAAATTGTTATATACAATTCACACACACTTACTGTATTTACACATTTGTGTACATTTTGAAGAAATACACAACTAATTACAGTATGCTTTGAACATAAAATCCTTAAAGTGGAAGTCCCATATAACAGGTAAAAAAGCACATAAAACATAACATCAAGTACTCTTACAGATATACATCTTGTTCTTTTTTCTTTTCAGTCATCATTAGAATTTTTAACAAACATTTATTACTCAGTCTTCAGCCCATAGACTTCTATTAGGAAAATGGCAGTCATTCTTTAAAAAAAAAAAAAAAACAAACAAAGGAAAATAAACACATAAACAACACAAGGAAATCCCTGGTTCATTGCAAAAGAATTGAATAACTTCTATAAAAAAATTATATAATTTAGACTCGATGGAACAAAATTCCAAGAAACCTAGTATAGATTAGATAGATGAATATCTGAGGAAATGTAACTTGCCCCAACTCACCGGAGATAACCTGGTGGGTTTGACAACTGAAATAACTGCTGTGGAATTAGGAGAGGTCATAAAATCATTGAAACCCTCAAGGACCACATGTCCAGACTACTATCGAATCTATACTACAAAAACATACTTTAAAACACTGGCACTATTTCTGGTAGACTTGTTTAATACTGTAGGTTCTTGATAGATTAACAGATACCCATGCAAAATGATAAAGACAATCATAGCGGTTGTCAAGGGGAGACTCCTAGAGTGGGTAGGACCTTGGTGGCCGGAACAGCAGGGAGCAGGCAAAGATTTTGGGGTCACAAGCAGGGTTCAGTGGCAGGCAGTGCGCAGGATCATAGGGGTCACAAGCAGGGTTTGGTGGCAGGCAGCGAGCAGGAACGTCAGGGTCCAGGCAGGGTCGGCAACAGGAAAGCGAGCGCAGGCAGGGGAGCAGGAACTGAGACTAGGAATTAGGGACTGAGACCAGGGAACAAACGGGGACAAGTCAGAACACTAGCAAGGGCCTTTAATAAGTACCAGACTAAATACAGAACAGAACTGGACAGAAGCATAAGCATGAGCATGGGAGTCTGGACACAAAACAAAGGCAAGGGAGGAAGAGGAAACAAGAAACTATAAGGATAGAGGACAGGAGCAACAAGAGGAGACAGAAGACAGAAACCAGCAGACAGAAACTACCAGCACAACAGGTGTACAGAGAAAGGAACTGTGGCTAGGAGCAGGATGTCTTGGAGACTCTGACAAGGAAGACAAGGACCCTGTGAATTGTGCTAGCTATCGGCCAATTTCACTGCTAAAAATTTAAAGCAAAATTCTTGCTAATAGGGTAAATCCAGTTCTTCCCCACCTAATCCAGAATGATCAGATCAGATTTATTAGTGAATGTCTAGGACAAATCATGTAAAATAATTAATATAATTGACTACATAAACACCACTAGACCCAAAGCAATATTAGCGAACCCTCTTCGAATAAGGAGGTTATACAGAGAATAAACGAGGTTCAATTAATGAAGAAATTTAACGCATATTTAAAATACACCACTAAGAAATGTAATAAAGTATGGGAAGCTTGGAATAATAGATAAGTTCACATACCAACACTTTAGTAAAAAGTGCCAAGGTGGACGGAGCTAAAGGAGGCAGATCAAGCAAAGATAGGAGGGGTTTAATTCATGGCTCAGGCTTAAGAGTGGAAGATTTTTGGGATAATTGATGTCATCAATGTACAGTAATAATTGCGAACCCCCCCTCTTTTATTCTTTAGACAGTGTTGCCCTTTATAGACTTCAGTGTTTTTTCCCCCTTCCCCTTTCATTTGTGTTAGTATTTAGCTTTTCTTAGCCATTTTTTCTGCCTCCATTTTGGACTTCATTGGATCTATCTTCCTCTGCAATTTTGGCACACTTGTCTAAGCTCTGCTCTTTGGCTACATACAGTACGACAGTGATGGATAAGTATTATATTTGTGTGCTCCATCCAACACCATTTGTCTTTTTACTACTGTTCATCGTTTTCCTGCTTTGTATTATCCAGTGTGATATGTATTTGCCTGTATAATCTGAATTAAATCATATTTTTGGATATATGTTCATGTTTATTTTTTGGGTACTGCTGTGGTCCCATTTATCTTGTTTCTACTTTTGAGTGCTGAGGACATTTTAGTCTTTATTATTAAATACAGAATATACAGGGAATTTCAATAGTGTTTTCTTTATGAGCTACCTCAGTCAATTAGATACATGAGTTCATATTTAGCAAGTATTGCTATTTTATATCACAGCTTCCAGTGCTGGAAGACTTGTTATGGCCCATTTAGTTGATAAATAAAAGGGTGAACTAAGCAAATATAATTTATTGTGACATGTAAAACAGCACATGAACAGTTGGTTCCAATTGGATACAAATATACAACAAGTTATTATTATATTTTTTAAATGACATCAATGAGACATTACAGATCTCATTCAAGAAGGCTATGATTGCAGTTTAGAAATGTATTTTTTGTGGTCTCTGAAAAATAATTCTGCCCCTTGTACTTAATCATTAATTCACAAATAGAATTGTATATAGCAGTATCTGACTCAAATATGTCTGCTTAGAGTATTGCAATTGGATAAAAAAAAAAATCACAAATCCACCATAAGGGGATTATACTGTAACAATGTTTGAAAATTTAATGATCAAGCACAAATGGTGCCAAATGAAAAGCTACTTCCAAACTTTTATGACATTGATATCCCTCCAATCATTGCTTCCTTAAAATGTTTAAAAAAAAAATTGAATCGGATTAGTATTATATTTAAATAGTTATATATTTTTTTAATGTTAACTATAGAGTGTAAAAATATAAGCTTACAATTAAAAAAGTTATGGTACTGCAGATCTCTTTCTACCATAAGTTGGTATGTGATACCATGAAATAGCTCAGAGTCAGCACTACAATATAAGACCTGAAAGGACTGATTCTATATGTGACAAAGCATACAATTGGGCCTTTTTTAAAACGTATTTCCCATTGAAGTCAATGTTGAATTTCCTCTGAAAAAAGGCCTGATTGGCCACTTCGTCAAATATAGAATCAGTCCCTGACATTCACTAAACTGTGATAGTGCCAATAAATGGGAGTTTGTTAAATAGTACGACACTATCGCAGTTTAATGAACAAACTCCTTACAGTTCACAGTCTGAGACAACGGTGCCGGTATAAACATACAGTATTGCTGAAGAGAAATTTTACTACAGCACGCCAAGTCTATATACTTCTATATTTTATTTTAAAAACAGTTACATATCAATAAAATGACAAGCAGAAATGAATCCCGATAAAGGATAAATAATATTAATTGATTGTTCTTGTATAGCACTGCTAGTTTAACAGATACTGTCCTTGACCCGTAGAGATTACAGTCTATGTTTTTTTGGTACCTGAGGCACAGGGAGATAAAGTGACTTGCCCAAGGTCACAAGGAACCAACACCGGGAATTGAATCAGATTCCTCTGCTTCAAACTCAGGTCCAGAGTTAGTGTCTTTACTCACTGAGCTGCTCCTTCCCATACCCAATGTTTTGAGGAATCATATAATCAGACATATCACTGACAGTACAAGCATTTGAGTGGTGTCAATTTTTTACTAAGACCGGTTTACCAAAAAACAACACATTTATTATCTTTCCACTCTGGGTTAAGATGTAGCATATACCTGCATATTAACAAGTAAAGTTGACAGCATTAAGGTTAAAAAACTAAAATCATGTTCATGTAACTGTTATTATTTATTTATTTATAAAATATTTTACCAGGAAGTAATACATTGAGAGTTACCTCTCGTTTTCAAGTATGTCCTGGGCACAGAGTTAGGACAAATAATACATGGTTACAAATACAGTTACATAAATGAACAGGGAATACATTATATACAAGACATTGCATGCACAGTTAAAGAAAATATATATTATGGGCGTATGAAACAGTTACAGACCAGATTAAAATGTGAGACAGCCTTAGATTTGAAAGAACTTAAACTGGTGGTGGATGTGAGAGTCTCTGGTAGGTTGTTCCAGTTTTGGGGTGCATGGTAAGAAAAGGAGGAATGGCCGGCAAGGAACTGTGGCAAGGAAACAACAACAAAGGAAAAAAAGACGGTGTGAACAGCGCTACAAATAGTGAATTGGGTAAATGACCCTTGATTCTGGGCTAGGCTGCCTGGTAAAACCTGATTGTACAATCAGATAACATGAACAATTGGAAAAAGATAAACCGGCGCCTTACAAGTCCAATAAGATGACTATCTGGGTCCAAATGAGGGGAGTGATGTCCAAATAATGATTCAAATGATATCAACTGGTGATTATCCTCCGTGGAAAGGTGGACATGTGGAAATAAACACAAAAAGAATTATAGTGCAGTATGTCAGTGAGTTAGTTGGGAAGTTTCATTTTAAAGCTGTTGTTGTGGAGGAGAGACTTGAGAGACGTGGCCGGAATACAACTGTGAACGGAGGATATTGTCGTAGCACGCATCCACAGGACCCGTCCCCAAGTGACGGTGAATTCATCCGGAGCAAGCAGGGAGTTGCAGGAGGTCGCTCAAGTGGCGTGGTGCAGAGGAATAGCAGCCGTTTCCTAACAATCAATGCGTACTTGCAATCTGAGTTTTGTAAGTAGGGCTTCGATTTTACACCTTCCGGACCTGTTTCTCTCATAGTCCTCTTGTACTCTTATTATTTGTTGTCTCATATTTTATTAAATTAGCTTTTTACTCATTTTTAGCCTTGTCATTGTTTGTATAGTTGGTCTTGTGAGTCTGTACTGTCTTGTCTTGTTATGTTCATGTGTGTGTTTAGTTCACTGACATACTGCACTATAATTCTTTTTGTGTTTATTTCCACATGTCCACATGTCCACGGAGGATAATCACCAGTTGATATCATTTGAATCATTATTTGGACATCACTCCCCTCATTTGGACTCTGATAGTCATCTTATTGGACTTGTAAGGCGCCGGTTTATCTTTTTCCAAAAGGAAACAACAACAACAACTTAAGTATATAAAGCAGATTCCTAACCTAAGAAATAATCTTGGTCACCTCTATATAACCAATGTAGTATCAGTGACAGCAGTGAAATATCATATATCCTTTGAAACTCAGGGCCTCATTCAGAAAGCCTCGATAAGGCCCTTATCGAGCACTTATCGACCAAAATGGCTACTCGTATTCAGTAAGCCTCGATAAGTGCTCGATAACGACATGTATCGACGCAAAATTTTATGATCCAAAGAAAATCGCCAATTTAGCTGCGATCAGCCGCTTATCGACCATTTTCGGAAGGAACATAGAAAGGCGTTCTTCTCCCCAAATCCAGTACACCACAAAATTTAGGTAGATTGGTGGGGAGATGCTTCGATGAGCTGCGATGTGTCGGGACTTAGAAAAAATCAGGCCCTTTTTCTGTCTTGGATTGATGCCGGGGGTCTCCGGAGCTGATAGCCATTAATAGCAGCTCCGGAGCCCCCCGGCATGCATCCGATGCAGGAAAAATGCATTTACAGCAACTTCATTACCTTAGCGGCTAACCGCTAAGGCAATGTAGGGGTTAAACACCCATGCCAGGTTTACTGTGGCTAGCGAGGGTGGGTGAAGGGGGAATTGGCCCTTTGTGGCTATTTAGGCCTTGCGGGGGGGTTGCGGTTGATACCGCTAAGGTAATAAAGGGGTTAACCCAACCGCTAACCACCCGTAAGGTCTAGACACCCATCCTTATCGCTAATACCCCCTTCACCCATCCTTGAAGCCTAAGCACCCACCCCTGACTGACTATACCCACCCTGTACCCATTGAGTAGTATAATGGTACATCATACCCATACAGTATAATAATAATATTGGCATGATAAGCCTCTATAGCGCTCAATGGGCACCCTACTTACAATACATTAATACACAAGACACACAATAATAAAACATAACTAAACTCCAAAAATCACACTTCACTAAATAAAAACAGTAGCCAGCTAATCCAATCAATACAAGCAATAACAACATCAACAATGAATTAATTAAACCATTAACCAATCAAACCAATTAATTCCTAAACCAGCTCAAAATGAATAGTAACACTAACTAATCCAAACAATTAATTACAACAACATTAATGAATTTAAACAGTAAAATAGAAAGAAAGAAATTCTAACAATATCTGAAATATACTTTAAAACTCTGGCACTATTTCTGGTAGACTTGTTTAATACTGTAGGTTCTTGATAGAGTAACAGATACCCATGCAAAATGATAAAGACAATCATAGCGGTTGTCAAGGGGAGACTCCTAGAGTGGGTAGGACCTTGGTGGCCGGAACAGCAGGGAGCAGGCAAAGATTTTGGGCTCACAAGCAAGGTTTAGTGGCAGGCAGTGCGCAGGATCATAGGGGTCACAAGCAGGGTTTGGTGGCAGGCAGCGAGCAGGAACGTCAGGGTCCAGGCAGGGTCGGCAACAGGAAAGCGAGCGCAGGGCAGGGGAGCAGGAACTGAGACTAGGGAGCAGGGAATGAGACCAGGGAACAAACGGGGACAAGTCAGAACACTAGCAAGGGCCTTTAATAAGTACCAGACTAATTACAAAACAGAACTGGACAGAAGCATAAGCATGGGCATGGGAGTCTGGACACAAAACAAAGGCAAGGGAGGAAGAGTAAACAAGAAACTGTAAGGATAGAGGACAGGAGCAACAAGAGGAGACAGAAGATAGAAACCAGCAGACAGAAACTACCAGCACAACAAGTGTACAGAGAAAGGAACTGTGGCTAGGAACAGGATGTCTTGCAGACATAGTAACACTAACCAATCCAAACAATTAATTACTACAACATTAATTAATTTAAACAGTAAAATAGAAAGAAAGAAATTCTAACAATATCTGAAATAACCGTAAAACGCATTAGCTAACATAATACAACATTAACTACAAACGAACACCAATCGCAAATATTTTATTACCATTAGCATGAAAAAACAAACAATCACATCCACATAATAAACTGAAATGTAAAAAAACAACAGCAATACCAAGCCAGAAATGCCCCCCAAATATTGTCATAATAATGTATTAATCTGTACCTTAAAGTGGTTCAGATTAATATATTATCAGTCAATGTGCCTCCCCCCAAAAAAATCAAAAAACACATCCAATAAAGAAACCTGGAAAAAGAGACATTTACAAACATTCAATATATTACTTACCATTAGAAGCAGTGGCCCTCCGACACCCGGGGTAACAGGAAGCTCACGTACCTTGAAGGCCTCAAACAGCATCCGATGCCATCCGCCATGAAGATCCGGATCAGGTACCCCAATCTTCTTGTTTCTTTTTTTAATCACGTTCTTTTATCTTCATCTGTCACCATTTCTTGATCTTCTTTATCTTCTATCTTCATCTGTCAATCCAAAAAGCCCCATGGTAAATCCCAACCGATGTTGTCTCGTCGTCTTCCTGGGCTCACATGAGGTGTCACGGCCTTAAATAGGGCTTGTGATGTCACATTTAGCCTCCAAATGGTTAACAGCCACCTGATTGGCTGTTAAAACCATGTTCCGACTTTTTTTTACATGACGTCACTTAAAGGGAATGATGCCAGCCAATCAGAATGGCTGTGCTTCATTTGCCTTTAAGATGACGTCACTAAATCCAAGATGGCCGGTCTCACATGGTATTTCAGCCAATCAGAGTGTGGAATTGGTTCCCACGATCTGATTGTCTGAAATACCATGTGACGCCGGCTTCGTGACGTCATCTTAAAGGCAAATGAAGCACAGCCATTCTGATTGGCTGGCATCATTCCCTTTAAGTGACGTCATGTAAAAAAATAAAAATAAAGTCGGAACATGGTTTTAACAGCCAATCAGATGGCTGTTAACCATTTGGAGGCTAAATGTAACATCACAAGCCCTATTTAAGGTCGTGACGCCTCATTTGAGCCCAAGAAGACGACGAGACAACATCGGTTGGGATTTACCATGGGGCTTTTTGGATTGACAGATGAAGATAGAAGATAAAGAAGATCAAGAAATGGTGACAGATGAAGATAGAATAAGGTGATTAAAGAAAGAAAAAAGACGATTGCGGTACCTGATCCGGATCTTCATGGCGAATGGCATTGGATGCTGTTGGAGGCCTTCAAGGTACGTGAGCTTCCTGTTACCCCGGGAGTCGGAGGGCCACCTCTTCTAATGGTAAGTAATATATTGAATGTTTGTAAATGTCTCTTTTTACAGGTTTATTCATTGGATGTGTTTTTTGATTTTTTGGGGGAGGCACATTGACTGATAATATATTAATCTGTACCACTTTAGGGTACAGATTAATACATTATTATGACAATATTTGGGGGGCATTTCTGGCTTGGTATTGCTGTTGCTTTTTTTCATTTCAGTTTATTATGTGGATGTGATTGTTTGTTTTTTCATGCTTAATGCTAATAAAATGTTTGCGATTGGTGTTCGTTTGTAGTTAATGTTGTATTATGTTAGCTAATGCGTTTTATGGTTATTTCAGATATTGTTAGAATTTATTTATTTCTATTTTACTGTTTAAATTCATTACTATTGTAGTAATTAATTATTTTGTTTGGTTAGTGTTACTATTCATTTTGAGTTGGTTTAGGAATTAATTGGTTTGATTGGTTCATGTTTAATTAATTCATTGGTGATGTTGTTATTGCTTGTATTGATTGGATTAGCTGGCTACTGTTTTTATTTAGTGAAGTGTGTTTTTTTGGAGTTTAGTTATATAGCCATGCATAATAATGGTATATTGCTTTCCTCTCTGTTGGCAGTAAGTCCTGGTAAGAACAGGTATGCCAGCAGTAGTTATGGAGGTTTTCCCTCATCCAATGGTGAAGTGCCCTATGTATGGAGGGGAGTGGCTGTATGCTCTGAGTCCTTGGATAGTGACATCAGGGATGCGCCTGCCTCCTGAAGTATATAAGGCACAACACAGTTAGTTAGAGTGTTCTACAAGTGTTCTACAGAGAGTTCTAACAGTGTTCTGGCAGCTGTGGAAAGCTGTTAGGAAATTGTATGGCCTGCATAAGGGATTGTGGGAAAACTTTGTGACCCTAGTGAAGTAACTAGCGGTCCAGGTTGACCAATCAGCCTGTCTAGCCACTCTGTGTCCAGGGACCTGGCACAGAGAGGGTCTCCCTAGGAGAAGAGGGAACCCCACTTCAATTCAGGAGGGCGTACCTGGCGAAGTGACAGCACGGAGAGATGTGCGGCTAGAGCCGGCAGCTGCATGTGGCAGTCTGCCACATCACCGTCTACAATAAAGATGCCCTGTTTAAAGATACCCCACTGTGTGAGTGTGAAATTACTCGCAAGTGGATGGCACCTCCGAGAAGGAGTTCCTCTCCAGGACCATCTCCCTGCGGAAGCATAGATCCTGATGAGGTGGAGGCGCTGCACATAATGTAAGTTGAACTCACACCCACTACCTCAGCCACCTGTCTGTTGAAAATCCCCTACTACCATCAAGCGGGAGACTCAGGAGCTCTGTTGCCTACAGGTGCACCATCACACACACGTAATGGGAGTTGGTTATTAAGAGTACCCGGGCCAATGTGAGATTGGGGGGGAGGGGGGATAAACCCGTTACAGTTATGTTTTATTATTGTGTGTCTTGTGTATTAATGTATTGTAATTAGGGTGCCCATTGAGTGCTATAGAGGCTTATCATGCCCATATTATTATTATATGGGTATGATGTACCACTATACTACTCAATGGGTACAGGGTGGGTATAGTCAGTCAGGGGTGGGTGCTTGGGCCTCCCGGGTTTGTATCGGGTCAGGGTGGGTTAACCCCTTAATGACTATAGCGGTTAGTAACCGCTAAGGTGATTAAGGGGTTAGGGGCCGTTAGAATGTCTTTATTATGTACTGTATACTGTATATGCTTTCTTGCTACGGAGGACAGAGGGACCTGCTGTTGTGGTAAGTATAACTTTATTTACTTTATTTTTGTATGCTAATGCAGTGTTTAATAATGGGCAAATAATCTATTATCCATATCTGGATAATAGTTATTTTGCCCATTACTGTACTGTATGGGTTTGGGCGGAGGGGGGGCGTGTATTGATGTTTCTTAAAATATTTATTAATATACATTTCTTTCATAGTGTAGATGTGCAGGGGGTCTCCAGAGCTGAACCACGTTGGTTTTATGTCCGGGACCCCCTGCTTCCCGAGATACAGGCACCTTTATGGGGTGCCGGTATCCTTCTGCATTGAAATGTCCCGTGTCACGTGACCGGGACATTTCCTTGCACAGGAGATACCGGCACCCCATAAAGGGGCCTGTATCTCGGGAAGCAGGGGGTCCCGGACATAAAACCAAAGCGGTTCAGCTCCGGAGACCCCCTGCACATATACACTATGAAAGAAATGTATATTTAAATAAATAATTTTCGGGCGACATTTCACCTGTGAGAGGCGGCTTTCTCAGAGCCGCTCTCTCTGCAGCAGAAATGAATTGCTGGTTTAGGCCTTTTCAGAGGCTCGATGCTCTCGCTGGCAGCAACTCACCCATTTTGGGAATTTTGCAATCACAGGTAATCGAGCCTTTCTGAATACCGTGATAGCAACACCCAAAAAAACGTAATTTTAAATGCCCTGGCGATAATTTTTATCAACCCTCTCTGAATGAGGCCCTCAGAGTGCAACAGCCCTAGAGAGAGATGTATAGGGATAGTGTGGATTATGTTGCAGCCTGAATCAAATCTGGGGAAAGACCTGCTTTGAACCATATTGTAGATGCTTATACTGTAGATGAATGTGGCTGTGAGAGGGCATGACTTTTTACCAATGGATGACAATGCTAAGAGCAATGAGGATCTGGAGATAGGATGACCAGCAAATAGAACATGGACTAAAACAATACCTACTACTTATGCACAACTTGTATTTATTGTAGTTTATTAACACCCCTCTCTAAAACTATTTCCACCCAAACAGACATCGGAACATTAACTCTCTTCATTTTATTGGTTAGATGGTTTTATTGGCTATTTAATTTAATTCTGGACAAGCTTTTGGGAATACCAACAGTTTATTAGCTTAGTATCTGCCAAACTGATGAACAGTGTAGACTTCCAAATTCTTGTAAATAAAATGCTTAACCAATAAAAGGTATTACAAAAAAATCTCCTTCATCATTTTGTAAACCAGGCCAATGAGGCTTGAAATTAGTTCAAGGCTCCTTCTGTGTTATGACCCTACACTATGACTACTATGGTTTTGTTGCTTAAGATTAAACATAAAATACAATAGTACCCACATCTGATAAATCCCCAGTGTATTATCAGCTAAAACCTTCAGAGCGAGATAAATATGCTGCATTGTTCTCACCAAGTTAATTGTACACTTCTATTGACAATTCTTCAATACCAGCTCTTACTTTAAAGATCATTGTAATGCTCATAGAATTGCAATTTAATTAAAGATTCTGTTATAGAGCTGTAGGATTGTAAAGACTAAGCAAAAAAAAGCTCAGTTTAGCATGAAGTTTGAATGATAGTAATGTCCGAGAGCTTCACTGTGCATTGTTTAACCAGATGTCAGTGAACAAAAAAAAAAAGGAACAGTCTTTTTACTGTGACATAAACCAATAAAACATTAATTAATTATACTGTATTTCAAAGGCAATATTCAATTTAGAAGAGTGCTCCTTTCAGGTATCAGGTGAAGAAGACTGGGTGACATTTGTAAGCAGGTGTTGTTCTGCAAAGTCAAAACAAAACATACTTTAAAGTGGAAACTTTGGGGAATTTAACATACATCTGAAACTGCTTCAGCAGATGGAAGAACGTTCGTTATGTCAAATACTATTGTTGTCTGACAATACTAAATATATTTAATGCGCTTTACAACATAAAACATCTCAGTATAGCATTATGGTTGAACAATCTGGTAGCTAAAAAGGTCTCATTATTAGTCTCTCTGCCTATGATTGTATCCCTTTGCCACATCCCACGTAATCTATGTTTAAGAGCAAAAGAGCATTTTTTGTGATCCGTAAATGAAAACATATGTACCAACATTATTTTTGATCACTTAAATACTGAATGTTTTATGTTAGTATGTGATTACATAGACATTCTAAAAATAAACTCATAATAACATATTTGCTGTACAAAGCAAGCAGAATAAGCACATAATAAGCACATAATGAATTATTGCTCTTACAATCTCTGTTATTATTTGACTCTTTTTAACCTAATATACAGTAAATAAAGGAAGCGCTCTATCTTATTTAGCTGCCTAAGCTTAGATAATGGATGTAGTTTTGGTGCAGCTTGAAAAGGAGAACTGTTCCCAGTTCTTGTTGACGATAAATTTTCTGGAAAAATCAGTGCTCCAAATAAAAAAGGGAAAGATAAGAGAAAGAAAAACACAATAGTGAAGCAAGTTCACAATTGAGGATGTGCAAACACAAACGGTGAGGTATGCACTTACATGCATGTGCCTGCGTTCAGGCAATTCATGGTTTTTTTAATTCCTCCACTTTCACAAGAGTAGGGAAGGATTCAGAAGCCTCTTTTGTTAAAAAGTCCAACTTTATAATGATGTCAGGATACACTCACATTGACAGTGTAAAAACATCAGAGACCAGTTAGAAGTACTCGATTTGTTCTCTGGTTCCGCCGTTCCAGCCGGTGTTCTGCGTCACTTACAGTTTTCTGTGTTCTCCCAATTCTGGTCCTCCGAAAACCCTACGCGTTTCGAAGGTGTAAACTTTTTTATTATAATTATACACTGAAGAAAACTTTATAATAAAAAAAGTTCATTAACTGTGAAAGCAAAGGAATAATATATCTTCTTCTAATATGTCCATGCAACCAACAATATGTTGGTCGCATGAAAAGATGTCTAAAACAAAGGATTGGAGAGCATTATTTGAATATCAAAAAGGGACTAGAGACACATAGTGTTTCGGGTTACTTTAAAAAAATATCACTAATGCAATCTGGAAGGTCTCAAATTTATTGGCTAGAAAAAACTGAGTTAGACTAAAGGGGAGGTGATTTGGTTTAAAAAAACATCACAAAGGGAAACGAGGTGGATTCACAAACTAAAAACACTTACCCCAAGAGGATTGAATATTAACATTGACTTGGGCTGTTTCCTCACATGATTATTGAAAATGTTGAATAGTACATTACAAGACCACATACACCACCTATGTGCAGTTTTGTTTTAATATACTGTATAAGATTAAGATATGGAAGCATAAAATTAGAATTACATATCTAATCATGAACTACGTCTCTTTAGAAGAATCCTCAAGATAGAAATTTAGTTTAAACATATGACCAGTAATGATCTTCATGTTGAATTTAATATATTTATTATAAAATTAAATGCCAGACAATTTCTTTTATGATAACATATACTGTATCTTGTGTTTTATGTTTTATATTAGATTAGTATTGTGTGTGTGTGTGTGTGTGTGTGTGTGTGTGTGTGTGTGTGTGTGTGTGTGTGTGTGTGTGTGTGTGTGTGTGTGTGTGTGTGTGTGTGTGTGTGTGTGTGTGTGTGTGTGTGTGTGATATTATGTATTTACAATGTACCCGATTTTGTATTTCTGCATGCATAATGTTTTGATTAAAGTTAATTGAATAGCAGCACTTGAAAGGGACATAATATGGGGAACACATGGACATACTATATCTTTCCTGATGAAGAAGGAACCCCTCCGAAACTCATAGGGTTGCCGGAGGACCAGAATTGGGAGAACACACGATACCGGAAGTGACCGAGAACGCCGGCTGGAACGGCGGTTGGAATCGCGGGAACCGGAGAACAATTCGAGTGCTTCTAACTTGTCTCTGATGTTTTTACAATGTCAATGTGAGTGTATCCTGAAATCATTATAAAGTTGGACTTTCTAACAAAAGAGGCTTCTGAATCCTTCCCTTCTCTTGTGAAAGTGGTGGAATTAAAGAAACCATTAAGTGCCTGAACGCAGGCACTTGCATGTACTGTAAGTGCATAACTTACCGTTTGTGTTTACACCCCCCCAATTGTGAACTTGCTTCACTATTGTGTTTTTCTTTCTCTTTTATCTTTCCCTATTTTATGAGAAGCGCTGATTTTTCCTGAAAATATTTTTTTAACCTAAAATGTATATTTACTGTACATGGCATATCATTGTTTTTGTGTAGATTATATAATTGCTGTTGGTTACATTTTATGTTGTTTCCGATCATTCCTGATCCAGATTTGTTTACCTATACAACCTGCTAGAAAATAAAAATAACAGTAACCGAAAACTGTAATTATATATTCCCTACCCTGTAGAGCTTACAAGCTAGTTTTGGTTCCTGAGTCACAGGCAGATAAAGTGACTTGCCCAAAGTCACAAGGAGCTGTTCTCAGAGTCTGACCTGTCAGTTACCGCCGCGACCAGCTTAAATCAGGATAAGAAGCACTGTTGCCAAATGTAGCGGTGACAGACAGGTCAGTCACCACTGCAAATCAGAATTGAATTTGAACACGCACACATATATAATGAGAGAGAGAACGAGAGAGAGAATGAGAGAGACAACGGGAGAGAGAATGAACGAGGGAGAGAGAGAGAAATATTAGTTTTGATTTCAGATATATCATAACCTCCTTGTTTTCATGTATACAATTGGAGAGGGTGGTATTTGTCCTCACTCAGATCCTTTCAGCACTGAGTTTCCTTTCGTCTTACTACAGCGCTGTTTCTCTCCACCTTGGCAATTACTGCTGAGACAATAAGCAGGTAAAACAAACACCTGAGGCTAAGCACATCACAACGCTTCACCACTCTCATCTCTAATAGATAATGGCTTTGAAACATATTATTTCCTAAATATATTCCAGTGAAGCAGGACATTATGAGTATATCATGTAACCTTTTTTATTTAATTCCATCCGTGCAAGTGATGCCTGAAATGCATTACTTTACTCTCTGCTTTGCCATGCATTGATGGGTGCTCTTTTAATAACATTTATAAGATATCTCTAGCTACAAAATTGAACATAAACAAGATTTATCATCATTTTGATTCAGATGTAACAAAAAAAGACAAAAACAACTGGCATTCAGTAAAACAAAAATACATTTAAAAATGTAAACCAAAAATGTAAATAATGTAGTTTTTTAAGCAATTTTTGAAGTGAAACTTCTTTAGTGGCACCTCATTCGTGATGGGACAAAAATGGATTGTGGGGATAGAAAATGAAACGGATGTGACGTCACAGTGCTGGCAGTTGAGGCCGGGCTGAGTTCTGGCAAATCACATGCGGCGGCGGCGGCGGCGATAGCCGCCGGCGCCGCTCCTAACCGTTTCAGCTCCTAATCGTCTTTGTTCCCCCCCACACGGCCGCTTACACACTCCCACCCGCTCAACATTTACTCGCCGCCGCAGCTCCTAACAAGCGCCGCTCCCCCTTAAAATGTATTCGCCGCCGCCACTCCTCAGAGACCCGGTGCCGGACCGCAGCCCGAGGAGATACAGCCACTTTTAACTGCCGCCGTTCCCCGCCCATTGATATGCTGCGCATGCCCGGTAGTCATGGCGACGCTCAAGACGCCATGACTCTCCTCACAGGGACACTGAAGCCCACACTGCTCCCCGGGGCCCTATGCAGGCCCTGATCTCCTGCGGCCTCTCCTCCTGGTGCATGCCCCGGCCGAGGCATAGAACTGCTCCTGCTCCGGTAACAGGGGGGGGGGGGGAGGAGGGGGGTGATGAGTGTGCTGCGTCCCCCATGTCCCCCACAACACCATCAGAAGCCTCCGAGTCGGCTCCAGCTGACGATGACGCGCTTCTCCCTCTCCCCCCGCCGACACTGCCTCCCTCCCCCCCGCCGACACTGCCTCCATCTCCTCTGTGCCGCGATCTGGTAGGAAGGGGGGGGGACTGCTGAAAGGGTCTGGGGGCAGGAAAAGGGTGCTGCAGGGAAAGGATAAGGGTGCTGGGGGGAGGACAAGTGTGCTGGGGAGAGTCAGGAGAGAGGGGGGCAGGACACACACACTGACACACTGACACACACTGACTGATACACATACACACGCACACTCTGACACACGCACACTGTCTGACACACATACACTCACTGACTGACACACATACACACACTGACCGACACAGAGAGACATTCACTGACACACACACATGCACACACTGACTGACACACATGCACACACTGACTGACACACATGCACACACTGACTGACACACATACATACTCTCTGACTGACACACATACATACTCTCTGACTGACACACATACATACTCTCTGACTGACACACATACATACTCTCTGACTGACACACATACATACTCTCTGACTGACACATACACTGACTGACACACATACATGCTCTCTGACTGACACACATACATACTCTCTGACTGACACACATACATACTCTCTGACTGACACACATACATACTCTCTGACTGACACACATACATACTATCTGACTGACACATACACTGACTGACACATGTGTGCCGAGCACGCGCGTTATAAGTCAATTTCTGTGACAAAAGTCAAAGAAGTTTCACTTACTATGCGCGTGCACAGCACACACAGCTTTTTATTTTTACATTATAAACTAAAACAATGTGTGTAATTGATTAGTTTCAGGGCACTAACAGGAATATTATGGTTGTTGATAGATTCAATGGTCCATAACATAACAGATACTGTAAATAATTTGAAAAAGGAATAAACTAGCCTAATTTCCCAAAAAAAACTGCATATCAAACACATTTGTTTAGTCCAGGTGTTCTACTAACAAAAACTAAAAATGACAAGCAAAATGCATAGGATTTGAAGCATACTGTAAATATTACTGCAACGTAAAAAGCTACCATGAATAGACATCAATACATAAATACATACATAAATACATACATACATACATACATACATACATACATACATACATACATACATACATACATACACCTTCTGCCATAAGACATAGGATTGCCAGGTGGCTTGTCCAAAAATACTGGACACAATGGTGAAAGGTGCAACGCGCGAGAATCGTTGGTGAGGAAGAATATTATTTATAAATGACCTGAGTGTTACGTAATTTTTTCTAAATTTCACTCCAAGTATTCACCAATTTTCACCAATTTATATTCTGTTTCGTAAAAAGTCTGGGGAGGAGTCTTGGGAGGGAGTGCACTTCCGAGGATTTTTTTTATTAAATAGAATATGAAATATTGCAAATTGATGCAAATTGGTGCATGCTTGGAGTGAAATTTAGAACACATGACATAATGGTCAGATCATTTATAAATAACTTACCTGCATTCATACTGTACATGGCGAGCAATACTAATCTTAATGCTCTTCCACAAATTCCAAGATTGTTGCACCCTCCTCATCCTGTCTCTCTCCCTTTATCCTCTCACCCTCCCACCCCCTCAGCCTCTCACCTCCATTCATACTCTCTCACCCCCTCCCTTCATCATCTCTCATCTCCCCTCCCTTCATCTTCTCTCATCTCCCCTTCAACCTCTCTCATCTCCCCTCCCTTCATCTTCTCTCATCCTCCCCCTTCATCCTCTCACACCTCCCCTTCCTTCCTCCTCTCTCATCCCCTCCCTTATCTTTTCTCACCCCCTCCCTTCTATCCTCTCACCCCCCTCCCTTCTTTCTCTGTCACCGCCTTCCCTTCATCCTCTCTCACCCCCCCCCCTTCACCCTCTCTCAGCCCCCACTCCCTACATCCTCTCTTACCCCCTCCCTTTATCCTCTCTCAGCCCCTCACAAAAATAATTATCCAAATATCATTTTTTTAAATGTGATACCAACTCACAAAAAGAAGGAGGAATAACAATGAAAACATATCAGACAATATAATTTCAAGAGAAGATAAAGAGAATATAAAGAGAATACAGGAAACATTCAATCTGATACATTCTGTATATACCTAAAATGGGAATAGTATTCTCTTTTCAATTACTTATAGGATTTTCGATTACTACTATGCACCAAACGGTATAATTTTAAAGTTGTACGCCAGACCAAAATCATTTAAAACTACCATAAGATTAGGCATTGAAATTAGAGGGCTCATTATAATTAGCAATATATCATTGGCATACAATGTGATTTCATGCTCCATATTATCAATATTAATGCGAGATATAACCGTGTTTGACCTAATCACTTCTGCCAAAAGCTCAATAACCATTGAAAACACTGGAGGCGAAAACGGATACATTCAATGAGGGTCATGCACTAAGCTCTGTTAAGTCATTTTTAGAGCGCAAAGTGCTCTTAGAACGTGATGTTGCGCTGAACACGATGCACTAAGCCACGCAAATAGGCACTTTGCACTCTAAAACTGACTTTTTTCAGGAAATTTTTCTAAGTACAACTTTGCTCGTTCGTTACCCTGTTTGCGTTAAATTCTGCCCTTAAGCGGGATGCACTAAGCTACATAACCTTTGCGTACGTGAAAGTTGCGTTCAACAGAACACGTCAGCTCAAGGTAGACGCAAAAAAAGCTGGACTTTAAAAAATTTCTTGCTTTACATTTTTGCATGCGCAACACCCATACAACAGGCCGGCGGGTGTCCCCGGCTGACCCCGCGGTGGTCCCCGAGGGAGGCCGGGGGTCGTGCGGGTGTCCCCGGCTGACCCCACGGCCGTCCCGGGGTCCCCGCGGGTGTCCCCGGGTACCCGCGGGCCTGCGGTACCAATGTTGTGCCTACAAAAATACTAAACATTATTTCTAACTAAATACACCCTCCTAACACATACAGTACAATAATGTGCAAAATAACTATTATCCAGATATGGATAATAGATTATTTGCCCATTATTAAACACTGCATTAGCATACATAAATAAAGTAAATAAATACAGTTATACTTACCACAACAGCAGGTCCCTCTGTCCTCCTTTGAAAGAAAGCATACAGTATATATATAATAAAGACATTGTAATGGACCCTAACCCCTTAATCACCTTAGCAGTTACTAACTGCTATAGTCATTAAGGGGTTAACCCACCCTGCCCCGATACAAACCCGGGATGGCCAAGCACCCACCCTGAACTGACAATACCTACCATGTACCCATTGAGTAGTATAGTGGTACATCATACCCATATAATAATAATATGGGCATGATAAGCCTCTATAGCACTCAATGGGCACCCTAATTACAATACATTAATGCACCAGATACACAATAATAAAACCTAACTCCAGAAAAACATACTTCACTAAATAAAAACAGTAGCCAGCTAATCCAATGAATACAAGCAATAACAAAATCAACAATGAATTAATTAAACCATTAACCAATGAAACCAATTAATTCCTAAACCAACTCAAAATGAAAAGTAACACTAACCAATCAAACCAATGAATTACTACAACATTAATGAATGTAAACATTAAAAGACAAAGAAATACATTCAAACAATATCTGAAATAACCATAAAACGCATTAGCTAACATAATACAACATTAACTACAAACGAACACCAATCACAAACATTTTATTACCATTAAGCAGGAAAAAAAAAACAATCACATCCACATAAGAAACTGACATTAAAAAAACCAACAGCAATACCAAGCCACAAATACCCCCCAAATATTGTCATATTAATGTATTAATCTGTACCCTAAAGTGGTACAGATTAATATATTATCAGTCAATGTGCCTCCCCCCAAAAAATCAAAAAACACATCCAATGAAGAAACCTGGAAAAAGAGACATTTACAAACATTCAATATATTACTTACCATTAGAAGCGGTGGCCCTCCGACTCCCGGGGTAACAGGAAGCTCACGTACCTTGAAGGCCTCCAACAGCATCCGATGCCATCCGCCATGAAGATCCAGATCAGGTACCTAAATCTTCTTTTTTCTTTCTTTAATCACCTTCTTCTATCTTCATCTGTCACCATTTCTTGATCTTCTTTATCTTCTATCTTCATCTGTCAATCCAAAAAAACCCATGGTAAATCCCAACCGATGTTGTCTCGTCGTCTTTTTGGGCTCAAATGAGGCGCCACGGCCTTAAATAGGGCTTGTGACGTCACATTTAGCCTCAAAATGGTTAACAGCCACCTGATTGCCTGTTAAAACCATGTTCCGACTTAAATTTTTTTTTTACATGACGTCACTTAAAGGGAATGATGCCAGCCAATCAGAATGGCTGTGCTTCATTTGCCTTTAAGATGACGTCACTAAATCCAAGATGGCCACTGTCACATGGTATTTCAGCCAATCAGAGTGTGGAATTGGTTCCCACGATCTGATTGTCTGAAATACCATGTGATGCCGGCTTCGTGACGTCATCTTAAAGCAATTCTGATTAGCTGGCATCATTCCCTTTAAGTGACGTCATGTAAAAAAAATAAAATAAAGTCGGAGCATGGTTTTAACAGCCAATCAGGTGGCTGTTAACCATTTGGAGGCTAAATGTGACGTCACAAGCCCTATTTAAGGCCGTGACGCCTCATTTGAGCCCAAGAAGACGACGAGACAACAACGGTTGGGATTTACCATGGGATTTTTTGGATTGACAGATGAAGATAGAAGATAAAGAAGATCAAGAAATAGTGACAGATGAAGATAGAAGAAGGTGATTGTTGTTTGTTAAATCTCCGGAGCTGACCCGCGTTGGTTTTATGTCCGGGGACCCCCTGCTTCCCGAGATACAGGCACCTTTATGGGGTGCCGTATCCCCTGCAGTTTCAAGCTTCCGCGTCACGTGACCGGGACATTTAAATTCTGCAGGGGATACCGGCACCCCATAACGGGGCCTGTATCTCCTGAAGTAGGGGGTCCTCGGACCTGAAACCAATGCAGTTCAGCTCCGGAGACCCCCTGCTCATGTACACTATTATTGAAATGATTTTAATTAGTGTACGATTGCCTGTAACAGCCTTGCATGGAGATGGCAAATCTCCATGCAAATGTTACATGCGGCTTTTTTTTCTATCAGCTAACGCATGTGAAGTTTAAGAACGCTAGCAGGGGGGAAAAAAGCAACACGTACGCTGTGGGTGTTTTGAGCACCTACGTTAAAAAATGGGCCCAAGGCCTTAGTGAATTGCGTCCCCGGCCTCACTTTTTAATGGACGTGCTTTTTTTGAACATCAGAACGCAAACCCATTGAGCTTAGTGCATAGTCCCCAATGAGTTCCATTGAGAATTTGAAAATAATTTGATAACTTGCCACTAGCCTTTGCTCTCACTGTAGGATTGCTATAAAGACCCCTAAAATATTGGGCGAACCTATGGACAAATCCTATATGATCAAGTAACATAAACATGTAATCCTTCCTTATTCTGTTTAAAGCCTCCACGGCATCAATTGACAGTAACATTGTAGTTGTTTTCTTGATACTAATGTAGTATCCCTGCCCTTACTGTATAGAAACCTTTCCTGTGTTGCTCGTGAAAACGCCTCCAACCTTAAGGGATGACCACATGTCTTTTATACGGTCCTTGGGATGGATAGTTATCTTGAAAGCTCCTTTTATTGACCCGGAATATATTTGTATATAGTTATCATACCTTTCTTTTCTAATGTAAACAAATCTAAATTAGCTAGCCTCTCCTCATAGATCAGACTTTCATCCCCTTTATTAATTTGGTTGCTCTTCTCTGCGTTTTTGTAGTTCCATAATCTCTTTTTTTATATAGCGGTGCTCAAAACTGTACTCCATATTCAAGGTGTGGTTTAATTAGAGGTGGGATCGGCCGTTTCCTTTGGTCTACGGATTTCAGCGGATAAATCTGAAAAAGGGCGATTTTCGTTTTGCAGGTTTTTATTATCACAATACACTCCGCAGATTCCGCAACCCGTGGACGGATTTGTAGAATCCAATCTGCAGATTAAGCAATCCGTTGGCAGATTGTTACAAATCCATCAATGGGTTGTATCCAATGGCGGTATTTGATGAATCCACAAGGATTCAAACTGCCCTATTTCATTTGCGGATTCAGCCATCTCTAGTCTTAATAATGCTTTATACAGTAGCATAATTATGCTTGCTTCCCTTCTATCCATTCCTCATTTAATGCAAGATAAGATATTATTTGCCTTTGAGGTACTGCATGACATTGGGCACTATTGCTAAGTCTGCTGTCTACACGCACCTACAGTAATGCTTCTCCTTCAAGGACTAAGCTAATTTTGCCCCATTTAATTTATATCGCCTGTTTATTCTTGTTTCCCAAATGCATAACCTTACATTTATCTGTATTAAACCTCATCTGCCATATACCTTCCCAGGTTTCCAGTCTATCCACGTTCTTCTGGAGAGAAATTACATCCTGCTCTGATTTTACTACCTTACACAAAGCAAAGAATCTTTTAAGGGCACATAAGTGATATTTCTGTTATTTTAGCAAGTAGATTAAATTGCCCTCTTTCTTTTATCAATCTGGAAAGCACATTTTTATTCTCAAAGGCCTTATGCTTGCTTTCTTCTTTCTGGATTTTCTACTTAGGGCCAAAATATCCTTATTCCTCTGTCGCCTTTTATGGGTTGCATGTATGAATGCCCTTCTAAAAAACACATTTAAGGGCCTCATGCTATAAGCAGCGAGAAGCCCCTTATCGCCAGCTTATCGCCAATAAAGCCTACTGCTATTCAGTAAGCCACGATAAACTGGTGATAAGAGCAAAAATCGCCGCTTTTCTTGCAGAGAAAAAAAAACGCCAAACCTGCGGCGATAAGCCACTTATTGCCGTTTATCGCCAGCTTCTCAAACTCGCCCAATTCTAGTAGCCACGATCAGCTAATCGAGACTGATTGCCGCTCTAGAATGGAGATTTCCTCTCCAAATCGCCTCGCCACAAAACGTTGGCGTGAAGGTGGTGAAAAGTTGCCGATGAGCAGCGGGACGGCACTTAGAAAATAAAATGCTTTTTTCCTGCATCAGATTGATGCCAGGAGACTCTGTAGCTAAAATACATTAATATCAGCACCGGAGACCCCCGGCATGAATCCCATGCATTAAAAATGGATTTACAGGCCACTTCATTACCTTAGCGACTAACCGCTAAGGCAATGAAGGGGTTAACCACCAGTGCCATGCTTATTGTGGTTCAAGGTGGTTCAAGGTGGTATTTGGCCGTTGGTGGGTGTTTAGGACTTGCGGGGGGATTGCGGGTGGGCTTAACCCCTGCATAACCCTAGTGGTTAATACAACTAACGTAATGAAGGGGTTAACCCTTCCCGCTACCCATTCGGTAAGCCTAAACACCCATATTTGGGGCTAATATCCCCTTCACCCACCACCCTTACCCACAATAAAAAAATACACACAACAGCCCTACTACTCACCTCCTCGACCCCCAATAAACATGACAATATCTAATAAACAACAATACAAAACCCATCCACACACTGTGCCCCCACATAAAACCATTATTTATTTTTTACACACAGGATTAATATCACAGGCTGGCGGGGATCCCTGGGTGGTCCACATGGGTGTCCGCAGGCCCCACAGTGCTCCCTGGGGGATTCCCAAGGGTGTCTAGGGACCCTTGGGTGGTCCCACCTAGGCTCCGTGGTCCTCCACGTGGTCCCCGTGAGTGTCCATGGGCCCCAATGGGGTCCACGGTTGGTCCCCGTGGGTGTATGGGGGTCCCCGGGTCATCCCCATGGGTGTCTGGGGGCCCTCGGGTGGTTCTCACGGGTGTCTGGAGGCCCTCGGATGGTCCCTGCGGATCACCAGGGGCCCCACAGGGGTCCCCGGGTCTTCCCCGCAGATGTCTGTGGGTCCTCAGGTGGTCACCATGGGCATCCGGGGGTCCATAGGTGGTCCCTATGGGCATCTGGGGGTACTTGGTTGGTCCCCACTGCCCTGCGGTTCCATTCCTGTATTTAAAAAAAATAAAACCTGGCCTACATTTCAATAATTACACCCCCCCCCAAACACATACAGTACAGTAATAAGCAAAACAATTATTATACAGATATGGATAATAGATTATTTGCCCATTATTAAACACAACATTAGCCAGGCAGCATAAATAAAGTAGATAAAATCGTTCTACTTACCCCTGCCAATGTTAAGGGCATCATCGCAAGCATATTGCAGGTCCATGTGCTCCACTGCCAGAAAGTATACATAATAAATACAATCTTAGATACATACATACATTCAATATTTTTCTTACCTGTAGAAGCGTTGGCCCTCAGAATCCCGGTGATTCTGGAATCTCTCGTACCGCGATGTCATCAATGTAAATCCAACACCATCCACCTTGAAGATCCGGAACAGGTAATAAAAATCTTCTTTCTTTTATCTTCTTTCACCGTCTTCTTTCATCTGTCATTATTTTCTTCTTTTCTTTAATATTCTTTCTTCATCTGTCAATCCAAAACCCCATGGTAAATCCAGAACAGGATGTTCTCTCGTTGGCTTCTTGAGGTAAAATGAGACGTACAGGCCTTATATATGTGATGTCACATTTTATGGTCAGATGGTACAGTTCCAATCTGATTGGATGCTGTATGATGTGCCCGCCTCTATATTTTTTTCAGAATGTGACGTCATCTCCAAAAGAGGTATGTCACATCCTTCAAACCACATGGCTATATCACATGGTGTACAGCCAATGGATTGAAGACAATCCCATTGGTTGCTGTACCATGTAGGTGAAATGCAGGCAAAAAACCGGGCGCTTACCTTAAGGTATTAGTACAGGGTAGAGAATAAAGTAAAATACTTATCCCAGAACCAATGGATGTAGTCTTTCACAGTGTAATCCGTGGCTTGCGATGAATTCCTCTGCTCGACCCCAGAGAGGGGTATCCAAACCCTCAAGGTATAGGAGAACGAAAAGGAAAAAAGGGGGAGCAAAGGATTAGATGGACCTATATTAACATTACTCAGATGACCTCATAGCATATCTAGCTGTTTAATAAAGGTGGGGTGACGAAATGACAGTATATGGTAATCCAATACTCACACGGCCCTGTGTGAGCACATATGTGTAAGGGTATCTTGTTCCTGGTATCCACTTCTTAGCCCAAATGTAGTTCAGATGGAAGGGGGGGGTTTAGAAAAAATAATAATAATACACTACTTACACGGCCATGTGTAAGCTCAATCCTGGGAGAGAATAATGTGGGGTTGTCTGATGGACCCGTCCGTGGTACTTCCCGTGGCAACGTATAATCAGCTGCTCGCGGGCAAAGTAATTGCTGGCGGTTCCCCTTCCCTCACACGTTCCAATCCTCCCCCCTCCCCGATTCAGGAAACGGGGATGCGTGGGGTAAAATGATAGCAGGGCGTCAGTCACAGTCTTCAATTAAATGAGCGTTTTATTATACATTTAAACAGAAAAAGACTCACAGATTATTGTTTAGAGCACCCCGTGGCACTCCGATCAGCGTGGCTGCAGGTCGCCTTCCAGCTGCGCTGTCTTCCGTATCCGGATTCAGAAGTGATGGAAACTTCTGACGCGGCTGTGACTGCAGTCTGCTTCCACTGGCTACGGATGCCTCCAGCGTCCAAAATGACCACCACATCATTTTGACCTGCAGCCACGCTGATCGGAGTGCCACGGGGTGCTCTAAACAATAATCTGTGAGTCTTTTTCTGTTTAAATGTATAATAAAACGCTCATTTAATTGAAGACTGTGACTGACGCCCTGCTATCATTTTACCCCACGCATCCCCGTTTCCTGAATCGGGGAGGGGGGAGGATTGGAACGTGTGAGGGAAGGGGAACCGCCAGCAATTACTTTGCCCGCGAGCAGCTGATTATACGTTGCCACGGGAAGTACCACGGACGGGTCCATCAGACAACCCCACATTATTCTCTCCCAGGATTGAGCTTACACATGGCCGTGTAAGTAGTGTATTATTATTATTTTTTCTAAACCCCCCCCTTCCATCTGAACTACATTTGGGCTAAGAAGTGGATACCAGGAACAAGATACCCTTACACATATGTGCTCACACAGGGCCGTGTGAGTATTGGATTACCATATACTGTCATTTCGTCACCCCACCTTTATTAAACAGCTAGATATGCTATGAGGTCATCTGAGTAATGTTAATATAGGTCCATCTAATCCTTTGCTCCCCCTTTTTTCCTTTTCTTGCTGTACCATGTGATAGGTTACATTAGTTCAAAAGGATGTGACATCACTTTAAGGGATGATGTATGGAGGACTTCGGACACTCGCGGGGACCACTCGGGGACCCCGCCTGTCTCTGGAATCAATCCTGTGGTGAAAAAAAAAATGTATTTATGTGGGGGCACAGGGGGTGGGTGGGTTGTGTATTGGTGGTTAGTACATATTGTAATGTTTATTGGGGGCAGAGGGGGTGAGTGAAAGGCCAAGTACCCGCTTCATTCACCCCCTCTGCCCTCAATAAACCTGCTATTGTGCCTTAACCCCTTCATTGCCTTAGCGGCTATCTGCTAGGGTAATTTTTGCCTCAGCGACCCCCAGTTTTCCGAGTTACTGGCCCTGGTATTGGGAATCGGGTGCCGGTATCACCGCCATTTTTAATTAGCCGTGTCACGTGACCAGGGGATTTAAATAATAAAAGAGATACCGGCAGCCCATATCTGGGCCTGTAACTCAGGAAGCAGGGTGTCCCGAGGCTGAAATCAATGCTGTTCCTCTCAGGAGACCCCCTGCTCCTGCACATTAATAATACAAATTACATTAAATCAGCTTCATTACCATAGCAGATCGCCGCTACGGTAACGCATTTGTTCAATTTTTTATTTGGGTATTAATACGAGTGAATTGTAGCATGGGGTCTCCGGAGCAGAACCTCATTGATTTGAGGTCCGGGGACCCCCTGCTTCCCGAGATACAGGCCCCGTTATGGCGTGCCGGTATCTTCTATGCACGTAAATGTCCCGTGTTACGTGACCGTGGGAATAACATGCATAGGAGATACCGGTACCCTGTAACTGGGCCTGTATCTCGGGAAGCAGGGGTTCCCGGAGCTCAAATCAATGAGGTTCTGCTCCAGAGACCGCCTGCTACAAAACACTAGTATTACATTTTATATTAAAAATTGTTGCTCTCTGGCGAGATTTGCGCAGGGAGAGGCGACTCTCTCTGAGCAGCTCTCTCTGCAGCTGAAAGAAATCGCCGGGTAAGATCTTTTCAGAGAGGCAATCATCACGTCGCCGGCTACTTGCCAGTTTTGCAAATGTTGCTATCACATGTATTCTGGGCTTTCTGCATACCGTGATAGCAAAGCTGTAAAACCTGGCGATGTAAAAAGCCAGGCGATTTTTTTTCCCGCCGCTTAGTGCACATGCCCCATAATCTCTGTTAGAGGGGTTCATTAGTCTCCAGATATCTAGGAAGTAATACTTTCTTGATAGATTATTAATAATTTTCATGTGTTTTTGGTTAGTTGTACATCTTCTACTAGATTTGTCTAGCATGAGGTTAAGAGTTGCATTAAAATACCCTCCTACAAATCCTAACCCCTTCTATGAATGTATTCAACTGCACCTGCATGTTTTTCAAAAATTGTGACTGGTCGCATTTTGAAGCATAGGTGTTTGCGAAGGTCAGTTTTAAACTGTTATAGTTGCCTTGATAAAAATGTACCTCTGAATCATACTTTGTACCACATCTTGTAATTGATAACTTTTTCTAAATATGATACCCACCCCATTCTTCTTGTTTATTTTAGAAGATCTGAAATAAGAAGTGGGGTAGAATTTATGTAACATTTACTTTTTAAAATGGGTTTCTTGAATGAGAACTAAATCACTATTCATCTTCTTACATTCTGAGAGGGTCAATTTGCTCTAGCTGAAAATAATTGTATCCCTTAACATTAATGGATCTAATTCACAGAGCCATCATATTCAGACATGTTAACAAAGGTACTAAATTGATAGTCCCATCTTTGTGTGGCATCCTTCATCTACTATAAGTAGTGTAACGCTGTACCTCTGGTAACTTTGGTTTACTGACCTCCCATATTATGGTTTGATACCATCACACTGACATATCCTATCAAGGTACAAAGGCAACAGTATATGCAATGTTTCTTGCCTCTGTGTTAAATAGGGCCAGAAAATTGCAGAGGTCTCCTGTCAAAAATGTACTTCTTGATTTACATGAAATTTAATGTGCCTAACAATCTTTCAGGGTATTTAAACTGAAGTCGTTGCACTAACATCAACATAAACTTAATTAAACGTAAGAAATTCAATTGGTTATATTTATAATGCAACAAATGTAGGAATATACATAGACATGCATTAATAAACTAGAGGAAGCAGGATTTTCGTGCTTTCTGTGAGGGAAAATTTATCAATAATGTCTTTGAATTCAAATTCGCGTATCAAATCACTTTCGATGCTCAACAATGCTCAATGCAAGCCATGAGAGACGCTCCAGCTTCATTGTTGATCTTAGCCTGTTCTTTATGATTTACATCTTTGAGAATTACCTTTCTCCAGTACAATAGGTCACCATCTGTACTAAATACATTGTCAGAGCAATTTCAACATTAGGAAATGTAGCTCTGAAATTGTTCTCAATAAGAACTTTGTAGAAAAACACTTCCTTCTGCATGTGGTCATTGTAATCTTCTTTGTAGAGATTAAGAATCGCAGAAAACTGCACTAATTCATTGCCGAGGCTATGCTCCAAGTCATTCTTATATACGCTGAAAAAAATTGGCTGCAGCAGAGCAGAGATCAGAAGCATCCAGATTTTCCAGGTGACTACTGTTCAAAGACGCTGTCATAGGCACCTATTTTCTCTGACTGGAAAATTGTATTGTATTGTATGTCTTTATTTATATAGCGCCAAAAGTGTACTCAGCGCTTCACAAAGAATACAGTACAGGGAATTTTAAAAATACAATAAGTGCAGCACAAATCAGACAATGGGAAAGGAAATTCCTGCCCTGAAGAGCTTACAATCTAAGAGGTTTGTGGGGAAACTTACAGAGACAGCAGGTGAGGGAATAAGTGCTGTAGATGGGTGTTAAATGAAAAGGTTAACACCATTTAAAGGGGAAAAGATGGCAGGAAGGCGTAGGTGAGATCATGTGTGTATGTCTGGCTTCAGGCTTAGGGGAGATCCCCAGCAGCAGGAAGGAGAAGATAGAGGTGTGAATAGAGGATTTGTGTGGGTGTTTTTTATTGAGGGGTAAAGAAGATGGAGATATATGAATAGAGTTGGAGACATGGGGCTGGTAGAAAGAAATGTGTATTTTGAAAAGAAGCGAGGTCAGAGCAAATATAAATAGTAGCAGCATCATGGCAGCAGTAGTTTAGTGCTGAGATGTGTGGTCTGGGATATAAAACGTCCACCTTTCCAGCGTAGTTCACATCCAGGATTGAGGGTCCGTAGGTGTTCTGTATTCCCATTGTTTTCCTCCTGTTGAGCTCCCTGTTAAACTCGACCATGCCACTTAAAACTGGGCCACTTTGAATCTTGGCCTGCTTTTCACAGCTAGGGCTGCTCTGGTTGCTCTTATAAAGGCCTAATAAGTCACTTGACAGATTTTATTTCAGCCCAACCAGCTTAATTAGCACATGTCAGGCATATTAACACAGATGGTTTTTTCAACGGGGTCTTGTCATGCCTACGTGTTAGTGTAAGTTAATTTAATTAAGACTAGACTAAAGACTACAAATAAAAATACACATAGCACAGGATTGCTTGCAGACAGACAATTCAGATATGTTTTTTACCTAGTTGTAACAACTAAAAATACACATAGCACATACACAACAATAGCGCTATACCCTAAACCAATACAATATATCAATTATATAGATAAAGTTTATAAACAACCTAATGGGATATAAACATTCAATCAAGTAATATATAAAAAATGGAAAAAGTTTAGACTGTCCACTTCATTTGAAAGTCCTTCAGACGTGAGTCTTCTGGGATTATCCAAATCCCATAGAAATAGTCTTTGCAAAATAGAGTCCTCCTTGGTGCTGGTACTTATACTCATGCACAATGCAGTTCATGAAAAATAGAAAAATGTAGAGAACAGTGTATTGTAACACACTAAATGATGATGGACAAAGTCACCTCTGTGTAATTTATAACACCAAATACTTTTCCACCAAATATACCAAATGGTGATGATGGTAATTGTAGACCCACACCACTACCCAATTAATAAACCTTTTACAGCTCAATTTGGTAACGTAGTGAGTCCCAATACATTTATAAGCAATCTTTTATACAAAAGTATGGTTTAATGCACCGTGGATGGTATCTAATGTATGTATGTATGTATGTCTTTATTTGTATAGCGCCATAAAATGTACATAGCGCTTCACAGTAGTAATACATGTCATATAAATAACAAATATAAATAACAGATCATGGGAATAAGTGCTTCAGACATACTGTAAAAGTAACATTAAGGAAGGAGTCCCTGCTCCGAGGAGCTTACAATCTAATTGGTAGGTAGGGAGAACGTACAGAGACAGTAGGAGGGAATACTAGTAAGTGCGTCTGCAGGGGGCCAAGCTTTGTGTCATGTGTCCATGATTATCCAGTGCTACTCATATGCTTCTTTAAGCAGATGTGTCTTAAGGTGGGTCTTAAAGGTGGATAGAGAGGGTGCTAGTCGGGTATTGAGGGGAAGGGCATTCCAGAGGTGTGGGGCAGAAAGTGAGAAAGGTTTAAGGCGGGAGAGAGCTTTAGATACAAAGGGGGTAGAAAGAAGACATCCTTGAGAAGAACGCAAGAGTCGTGATGGTGCATAGTGAGAAATTAGGGCTGAGATGTAATGAGGGGCAGAAGAATGTAAAGCTTTAAAAGTGAGCAGTAGAATTGAGTGTGAGATACGCGATTTAATCGGAAGCCAGGAGAGGGATTTCAGCAGGGGAGACGCTGAGACAGATTTAGGAAAGAGTAGAGTGATTCTGGCAGCAGTGTTTAGGATAGATTGTAGGGGAGACAGGTGAGAGGTAGGAAGGCCGGACAGCAGGAGGTTGCAGTAATCGAGACGTGAAAGAATGAGGGCCTGAGTCAGAGTTTTGGCAGTTGAGTAACAGAGGAAAGGGCGTATCTTTGTGATATTGCGGAGGAAAAAGCGACAAGTTTTAGAAACGTTTTGAATATGAGAGGAGAATGAGAGAGAGGAATCAAGTGTGACCCCTAGGCAGCGTGCTTGGGCTACTGGGTGAATGATCGTATTTCCAATAGCAATGTGGAAGGATGTAGTAGGGCCAGGTTTGGGAGGTAGTATAAGGAGCTCTGTTTTTGCCATGTTAAGTTTCAGTCGGCGGATGGCCATCCAGGATGATATTCCAGAGAGGCATTCAGAAACTTTGGTCTGTATAGCAGGTGTAAGGTCAGGGGTTGAAAGGTTAATTTGTGTGTCGTCAGCATAGAGGTGATATTTAAACCCAAAAGATGTGATTAGGTCACCTAGAGAGAGTGTGTAGAGAGAAAAGAGAAGGGGTCCCAGGACAGAGCCCTGGGGTACCCCCACAGAGAGATCAATAGAGGAGGAGGAGGTGTTAGCAAAAGAGACACTGAAGGTACGATGGGAGAGGTAAGAGGAGATCCAGGATAAAGCTTTGTTCCGAATACCAAGAGTATGGAGAATGTGAAGGAGAAGAGGGTGGTCCACGGTGTCGAATGCTGCAGAGAGGTCGAGTAATATGAGCAGAGTGTAATGACCTCTGTCTTTGGCAGCGTGGAGGTCGTCAGTTATTTTAGTGAGGGCTGTTTCAGTAGAGTGAGCAGTGCGGAAGCCAGATTGTAGAGGGTCTAGTACAGAATAGGTGTTGAGAAAGTGTAGCAAACGAGAGAATACAAGACGTTCAAGGAGTTTGGAGGCAAAAGGCAGGAGGGAGACAGGTCGATAGTTAGAAGGACAGGTAGGGTCAAGCTTGCTGTTTTTGAGTAATGGTATAACGGTTGCATGCTTGAAGGATGAAGGAAAGGTACCAGAGTAGAGGGAAGAGTTAAAGATCTGTGTGAGCATAGGGATTATAGAAGGAGCAAGAGGTTTTAGGAGATGGGAGGGAATGGGATCAAGAGGGCAAGTGGTAGAGGGAGAAGAGGAGATCAGCAGTGATACATTCTCCTCCGAGATAGCAAAAAAAGAGTCAAGAAAGACAGGAGGAGAGTTGGGAAGCATTGTGGGATGGGAGGAGGCAACAGATGGGATGTTCTGCCGTATGGACTCCACCTTTTTCTTAAAAAAGTCAGCAAAGTCCTGAGGTGAGATGGAGGAAGAAGAGGAGGCAGCTGAGGGTGGTCTGAGTAGAGAGTCAAAGACAGAAAAGAGACGGCGTGGGTTAGACTTGTGTGTGTTGATTAGTGATGAAAAGTAGGTTTGTTTAGCCTGAAAGAGGGCAGAGTTGAAACAGGATAGCATAAATTTGTAGTGAATGAAGTCTGCGAGCGTATGAGATTTCCTCCAGAGGCGTTCAGAGGAACGAGTGGAGGAACGCAGCATGCGTGTGTGGTAGTTTAGCCAGGGTCTGGGGTTAGAAGGGCGAGGACGGCAGAGAGAAAGTGGGGCATGAAGATCAAGAGAGGAAGATAAGGCAGAGTTGTAGTTCCTGACCAGGTTGTCAGGGTCTGAAGCAGAACTGAGAGAGGAGAGGAAGGAGCGTAAAGTGGAATCAAGAGCTGGGAGGTTAATAGAGCGCAGGTTTCTGCAAAAACGAGGGCGAGATGGAGATGGAGATGGAGAGAAGCGAGAGAGAGAAAATGAGATGAGGTGATGGTCAGAGAGAGGAAAAGGGGAAATGGAGAAATCAGAGAGAGAGAAGTTTTTAGTGAAAACCAGGTCTAAGTAGTGGCCATCCTTGTGGGTGCTGGCTGCAGTCCACTGTTGAAGGCCAAAAGAAGAGGTTAGAGAAAGAAAGCGGGAAGCCCAAGGGAGAGAGTGGTCATCAATGTGGCAGTTGAAGTCCCCAAGGAGAAGAACAGGGGAGTCTGAGGAGAGAAAGAAAGAGAGCCAGGATTCAAAGTGAGAGAGAAAGGCAGAAGGGGGATGAGTAGAGGAAGGTGGGCGATAGATGACCGCCACATGGACTGGGAGAGGAGAGAAGATCTGGACTGTGTGAGCCTCGAAGGAGGGAAAAGCAAGAGAGGGGGGAATAGAAACTATTCTGTAACGGCAGAGAGAGGAGAGCAGGAGCCCCACGCCTCCACCCCTGCCACCAGGGCGTGGAGTGTGGGAGAAGGAAGGGCCACCATAGGAGAGGGCAGCTTCCAGAGCAGAGTCAGACTGAGTGAGCCAGGTCTCAGTTATAGCAAAGAGAAGCAGGGAGTGAGAGAGAAAGAAGTCATGCACAGAGAGGAACTTGTTAGAGAGGGAGCGAGCATTCCAAAAAGCACAGGAGAAAGGGAGAGAGGAGGGAGGGTGGCAGGGGATGGGTATGAGGTTGGAGGGGTTTACACCAGAAGGAGTAGAAGTTGCATGTGGAAGGCGAGGACGAGAGCAAGTAGAAATAAGGCAGGGACCAGGATTGGGAGAGATATCCCCAGAAGCAAGGAGGAGAAGCATGGATAGAAACAGGATGTGTGAGGATGATTTGTAGGGGTGTGTTTTAGTGCAGGAGGTATAGCTGTGTGGTGACAGAGGGCGCAGGTAAGAGAGGAGTTCATGTGAACTGAGAAGTGGTGAAGTAAGGAGAGATGGCGAAATATGAATAGAGTTAGAGACATGATGAGGCTGGTGGAAGGAAGTGCATAATTTGAAAATAAGTGAGGTTACAGTAAATATAAAAAGTAAAGGTGGCATCACAGCAATAGCAATGTGTTGAGATGTGCATTGTGGGATGATAACCTCCTTTCCAGCGTAGTTCAAATGCAGGAATCAGAAGCAGTAGATTGTGTCCACTTTTTCCACTTCCTTTTTAAACTTCCATACTACTTTAAAGATTTCTACTTAAAAGCATTTCTGCTTAAGAGCAAAGGCTGCAAGCAGCAATGGCTGTTGTAAGTTTACTTATATACATTTAGAAAGTCACCTGGTTGGTACAACAAACTTAATTAGCACATGTGAGGGTAGTTAAAGCAAATGGTTTTTCAAAGGTGGGTGTTGTCTTGCACAAGTGTGAAAGATGAATTAAATTAAGGCAATAGGGGGATGATTTAAAATCACAAATAAGGAGCTTGATGATGACGTTTGCACCACTATCAGATGGAAATATCTCAGCAGTGATATGTGAAAAAGAAAAATGAAAACATAGTACAGAACTTCTAAATGCTAAAATTTAATGAACAACATATAAACAAACACTTAGAATAAAACTCACAAATGTCTTCGTCCTTTCTTCGTCCTTTTGCCTTCCAAACTTTTAAGCCTGGATGTGGAGGCCCTTTAGGGTATCCTCTCTCCGGAACTGCTAGGATTGCTGCCTCAGCCGTAAGTGCAGAATGCTCCAACTCTCTGTTCAGGTGCCCACGTGTAGGATATCTCCTCGTGTTGTTTTCTGGTCACACATGATGATGCAACGGTGCACCGACACAGCCACAGAGCTGGTACAGCAAACTGCGCACACGATCCCCAGCAATTCCCGTTACTCCACTTATGAGTCTCCAGACCTAAACAGAGTCCCGCAAGCAGCTAGGTACTTCAGGCAAGGTTATTAAAGAAAATGTGAGGAGTAGCTGACCTTGCCCTATGCGTTTCGTGAGAGACGTCTCACTACCTCAGGTGTATACTATCAACTGGAGGGAACACACTCCCATATGTAGTATCTTCAACCCAATCACGGCACCGACAATCAGGATGCATTAACTACTTTATTTACTAGTCCCACCTCAATACTGGTCACTGTGTTTGATTCTTCCACATTGAAAAAAAGTGATATAAATTAATTAAGGCATCTTGCTGCCTGATTAGCCATGACAGCTGATGGAATACTGACATAGTTAATACTAATTTGCCAATGCAGATTTATAAATGAGACAAAAAACACTTTGTACCAATATTGCTAGGATCAGTAATAGACCTATTAATTATGGTCATAACAATATAACTGATACAAGAAAACACATTTTTGGAAATATACTGTATCATTGAATAAAATCCATAACATTGCAAGTAATTCATGTTAAAAGATTAAAATTATATATTTACACAGAGTCATGAACACCATAAATCACATAATTGGGAATACAATCCCAACAGGACTCAGATTAATTTGTGTTAAGTTTCATAAACTGATCAATTCAATGATATAAGATCAATTACAATGTTGTTACAAGATACGTGAAATGTGGGAGTGTATAGCGCCAAAGTCTTCCCTAATTTTTAAGGAACGGACCCAAATCAAAATCCAGATTCAGTCCCTGGGGAGACAATGTTTTCATCTGATGTATCCAGAAGGTTTTCCTTCTGGAAATCTAAATAATTATATTACATCCTCTCCAATTTGGCTTAGGGCATTCAATCCCCATACACTTTAAACCAACGGGATTCTGCTCATGGACCAATCTAAAATGATTACAGACACTGTGGGATTATGATTCTTTTTTTTATATTATGAAAATGCTCCCACAGTCTCCTTTTTAGAGGTCTACATGATCTACCGACATACTTGTGACACATGGGCTCACCAGTAAGTACACTACATGGGTGCTGCTGCAATTTATAAAAGAGTTGACTTCATATTCCTTATTGGTTATTTTCCAAATGAATCTACTGCTACTCATACTGAATTTACATGCACAACAATTTGTGCATGGAAAATAGCCCTTACTGTACATTCACTCTGACAGGTGTCATCTGTCAAAGATGTAACAAACTGATCGACAACTGGAATGAAGCTTGCTGTACAGAACTTTTCTTTGACTGACATCTGGACTTCTTGTGCGTGTACATAAGCCAATGGACAGAGGCACATATTTCTCACTCGAGATTGAATTTGAACATACTCTTCGTTTCCAGACATATACTTTGCCGTATTATCAATTTCATCAAACTTCTCTCTATTTGATTCTACAAATGTTCTCAAAGACTTCAGTGATGTTACTGCAGACTGGAGAACAATTTTTGGATCTTGTTGTTTGTGGTTTGTTGCATTGAACCTTTCCAAAATGTAATTCCAAAATGGAACATATAATGCACGTTCCAAACTGGCACTTTTCATTAAGGCCACCAGCTTCATTTCAAACCACATCCTTCTGCTGCTGGTCATTTGAGATTTCAGTTAATGCTTCCTTAATCTTTTCATATCTGTGTACAATCGTTTTTGTCACAGCAGCTCTTCAAGACAAATGAGTTTCAGTCAAAATCTTAGCCACTTATAACTTTTTATCTGCACAAGACAATATTTTCGTCAGAATTGCATAACGTGAAGGAGATGCCATGAAAAAGACATAGATTTGTTGGACAAACTCAAAGAAGAATTCAGCTGCAGGGCAAGTATTGGCCACCATCTTCCCTACTAAATTAAGGCAATGAACACAACATGGCGTAAAAAGTAACAAGCTACTTTTTTCATGTTTGAGTGTTTGCATTCCTCGGTATTTGCCACTTATATTTGCAGCATTATCATATGACTGTCCATGACAGTCACTGATATCACTGTTGTGACAATCCAAGAACTCAAGCAGTGCATTAGCAAGAGCAGAACTAGGGTCACCACAATGTGGTATGAAAGTCATAAACCTTTCCCATGTAGATGTATTTTCTATGTAAGGTATTACTAAAGTCAACTGGTCAATATTAGCCTCATCCGGTGTTGAATAAACAGACACAGAATAATACGTGGACTTCTTTGTTCTTGCAATTATGTGGTTCAGGACATGCTCACCCATTAATCCAATCAGCTCTTCACATTTTGTAGATGACAGGTAATTCACATGACCACTTCCTTCATTTGCATGTAGTTTGATGTGAGCAGAGAGAAATGGATCATATTCAGCTAGAAGTTCCATAATACCGAGATAGTTACCATTTCTTGGAGATCCAACAACATCATTATGACCCTGGAAAGCCAGTCCACATATAGCAATTAATTTTATGGTACTCACAACATGCATGAGAACTTTGCGGCAATATACACTCAACTCCGCTTCTTGTTTTGCCAAATCCTGGTCAATGCGTCCAAGTTTCCTTTCCACGTTTTGCCAAAATTGTTACAGATTACAAGTGATACTTTAAAGTCTTCTGTTAAGACAACCATTAACCTCCATGTGTCAAGTCACAGAATCAGGACAGTTTTACCTGATGTGTAGCCACTAGTTTACAGATATAGTGTAGCAGTAGACTTTACAAATAGTTGGTGGAGGCCCTTGTTTTGTGGAGGCCTGGGGCAACCATCCTGTCCACCCCCTTTAAATCTAGCCCTGGTATTAAACTATACAAATATAAAAAAAAGCAAATAATGTCTAAAAAATTAATTATAAAAGCTTTGAGCACGAACTACTCCATGTCAGGTGTTTTGGTATTTTCTACCCTGAAACACAAAGGAAGATTTTTTGTAACAGCCACTAGCTGTGAAATCACTGAGGGAATTACAGGAGAATGGTGTGCAAGCAACTCTACTCCAGTCATTTATATTGCTACTATTATACTTCAATTATACTTTACTTATACTTATAAAGTTAGACGTACAGTATACTTTACATTCAAACTACCACCTAATATTCAAAATTGTAAACATCTTAATTCAACATGATAATGATGAACTACACATTGTAACACACATTCCATAATATAACATCAATTTCCAGGCCTACACAAGGGCCTTCTGTATAGGCGTCAGCCTCATCTTAAACTCTGAGTCCCTGAGTCGTGCCAGATTATTAATGCACCATCATCATGAATATTCTAGTAATAAACAAATGTATATTAGAATATAAAACACAAACAGATTAAACATTGGTAACCCATACTTTTCTTACATTTATAACCATCCTGGACAAACAAATAGTAATCCAGTATACTCTGGGGCACTGACAGTGTCAGGTCACTATGGTATCAATGCCAAGGGCAAAAAGATTGCATTCACTTTTATCATAGTTACTGTTTCGTGATTTTTTCATCTACTTCTTAGAAACTCTTCTTTCCCGTGGAGCTGCTACCTCCTTTGTTTCTTTTTTTCTACCACGGTCCATCTCTGTCTCCTTGGTAGTGGAGTTAGCTCTGATGCACCGTCCTTATTTGGAATCTCATGCCATTTTCTTAGAGATGGCAGATTTAGCCATTGAAAGAAGCTTGTGAAGTCATTGCTTGGTTTCAGAGGAACGGCCTTATGCTGGTGAATTACGATCAATCTTGTAGGAAATCCCCATTTATACTTTATTCACGCCTTTTGTAGGCAGACAGTAACCTCTCAAATCTCATCTCCTTTGCAACGTAAGTATAGAGAGGTCATTGAAAAGTCGTAGCTCATGTACCTCAAAGGCAATAAAATTAGAGCGCTTTGATTTAAACCTAATAGCTTCTTTATCTTTAAAATTGTGGATTTTAGCTTCTATGTCTCTCGGAGGCTCCAATGTCATCAGTTTGGGCTTCCAGGGCCCTATGTGCTCTTTCTAATTCCCAGTCATAATTGGGAGAGCAGCCAGTGATATGTGAGAATAGTCTCTGGAGATAGCCTTCAATCCAGCCTTGTTGTTCCATATTATAAGTATGTTCAATCACCTGCCACATGCCAAATCTTCAAGATGATGTGCCATGGCTTGAATTTTATCTTCTTGTTTAATAACTTGGTATACATTATATTTTCATGTGTTGCTGTTATCACTTCATTTTCCTCCTCTAGGTTGGTCACCCTTGTCCCTAGCGAGGCAAGGTATTTTTGTATTTTGGATATTTCTGATGTAATTATCTGTTTGATGTCCTTTAGTAGGCTTTTAATGTCATTCTTTGCTGCTGAAGTATATACACAGGAGGAAAATGAAGTGATAACAGCAACACATGAAAATATAATGTATACCAAGTTATATACACTGTATCTGCTTCTGTTGCATACTCTGTATGTTCAACCACCATTTTGTCTTGTCTTTTTTGGGCAAGCTGCATGGTGTGCAAGATGGTGTTTCTGACCCAGTCAAGGCAGCTCTGGCTCCCTTTGCCCCGGAGCATCTGAAGAACTGTGTGAGTTCATTGCTTTCTATTTAGGAGATATCAAAGCGGTTTCCCTTAGATGTGTGTTGAAAATTGTGTTGCAATCACGTTGGCTACATCTTTATTTCGCATGGATTAAACAAAGTTGCAACAACAAGTGTAATTTAAGAGAATTGAATACAAACATTCTATTCTCTGTATGCTAGCAATAAATATATTGTAAGATGTATTCAATATTATTTATTATTTAATCACAAACATGCATAGCACACTTCCAATGAATGTCATTTAAATGCTACAAGCACATCACCATTAAAAGGGTATTTAATAAACTGTGATAACCATTAAAACATTAATTAAACTGTGATAACCATTAAAACATTAATTAAACCGTGATAACCATTACAACCATTGTAAAACAGTAGTTGAAATGGAAAGTGCTTAATGAAAGGTGCTTAAATTAGAAACCGCAACTCAGATGAAACCTCTTGATCAACTAGATTTGAATGAGTGGTTGCTGTTTATTTCAAATTAAAATATTTGTACTGTACTTGCTATTATCTTGGCTAAGAAAGCCAAATCCAGATGAAATTGCCAGATTAATGTTAATCCTGCATACAGCTTTGACTGCAACCCATTTGATGAATCTTTTTGAAGGAAATGCTACGTCCAAGTAAATAAGTCATTCTGAGACAGCTGTCTCCAGAACTAGATGGGTTGTAGAAAATGTTCACATCTTGAAGAATATTAACCTTTTGGTTGCCGGAGGGGCCTCAACACCAGGGTTTTATGGTCCTTCACGCAAAGTCCGGTCACGTGACTGCTCTTCTAAGGGTATTTAATAATGTAAACTCTTCTATTAGAGTTTACATCAGCACTGAAGAGCTGTCACATGACTGCGGTGTTCATTAACCCAGAAACGGAAGATGAGGCCTCCTCTTCCATTATACAACCATGCAGATCATGTCCTGCACTTCATAGGATGGACGTAATCTCCCTGAGTAAAAGAGCACTCTGCAGGCATGATGCAGCGATTACTTCATGGGGTCCCTGGAGTGCCAGACCCCATGATGTGGTGGCTAGTGTTTACATACTGTAGAAGGCTTACTGTGTATTCTAACAAGAAAGTCCTATGTCAACAAAAAACTCAGTGCAATCCACAGTATGTGATTCTCAAGACCTGAGGAGAACATATCCTTTTCAAGAAAATAGAGTTCTCAAAACCATTGTTGGGAGTTTATCATGGAAAAATTTAACTATTCCATTATGTCTGCTAAAAAACAAGGCTATTGTTAATCATGGATATTGGACCATCGGGGTTAATCATTTAGCTGTGACAGTCTTTGAAACAAGAGACCCCAAAAACTTAGCAATCAAAGCAATAGTGTCCCCTCTTTCTGTAGATGGGTTAAATAGGGAGTGCGCTAAATATAATTATATTTTTTGTTGATTAGTGAGGCCAGGTGCAGGGCAGTACATAGTATACTACTTAAGGCAAACTAATTTCCTGCACTAGAAAGCAACCAACTTTTTTTTTTTTTGCTTGAATCAAAGAGAAGTAAAATTATCTGCTCAAAATCCTAATGATTTAGCAGTGGGTTATTTCCCACAGAATTCACTGCTTTTATCAATATGTAATTCCACATTCAAGTTGTTTTACCTGTAAGGGCTTGACCCCGCTGCCTACTACAGCGTCCGCTGTGGCGGACGCTGCACGCACGAGAGCCCTCCCTTCAATGGCGCCGGGCCCGCTGTGAGGGGGGGCTGCAGTGCTGAGGCGCGAGCTTCTCCTGCTCTCAATAGAATTGAGAGCAGGACTCGCATCGAGCGATACGGCACGCCCCCCGGCGGTTCAGCCAATGAGGGCGAACCTGCCGGGTGACGTCATGGCCGCGCCCCCGTCACTCCCCCGCCACGCCCCCCCCCCCCCCGGTCTCTCTTCCTGCAGCTCCCTGCAGACCAGGTAATTGGCTGAACGCGCCGCCAATCTCGCGGGCGCGCGTTGCAGCTGAGTTACCGGGGCCTTAGCCTAAGCATTGCAAAAAAAAGTGCTTCAATCATGAAGCACCAACCCCATAAGTTTCAGCTTTTCCTTCACATCTCAGTAAACTTAATATCCTTGTGCCATATTATTTATGGGTTCACAAAGAAACCAGTTATTTCCTATTATCTCTTCAATAAATAAGGGAAGCAGTGCACGCTGCAAAGCCACAACTCATTAATGAAACGGCCTACAACATTGTTACAGTGTCTAAGCCTTGAAGCTTGCACAGCATCTATCTGTTAGTGTTTGCATCAGCACTGAAGAGTAATTGCATTTTTTACATATTGATACTGTATATCCCCCTCTGACAGACAGAACATGGGTTTTTCAAGTACTTTACATAAAACAAGCACAATTCTACATGTCTACATTTTCAGGATTAAATATACAAATGATGACCTCATAAAAACATGCAAAAAGAAACAGTAAAAAAAAACATTATACTGTAAAGTTTAAATAATTCTAAATGATGTAACCACTGGGCTGTATGTGATTGCTATTTTGTTAAACCTCATATAGTGAAAGAGCACTAAACAACATTAATAGCCTCCAGTAAAGGAAGATGGAGAGGTCATCTATAAAACATATATCTGCCTACGTACACTGGTGGTGGTACATAGTTGTAGTAGCCATGGGGCCCCAACTCAGGTTTTATTATTTGTAGACGGTGATACATTTTATTAGGATCAATGAGAAAGTAACACAGTTTCTAATGCATGAACTCTTTAACTCAAATAAACAAATATTCCAAAAACGCTTATATAATAGATGTTACATGAACAAATATTAGCTATCCATGTATTTATTTGTAGGGTCCAAATGTTTTACATTCTGTTTACAGACACATTATAAAATGGATACTTGAAAAAAAGATAAATGGATATAATAATAAAGAAAAAGGTCATAATTGTCTAACAGCAACATACACGCAAGTGCGGCTTCTGTGCTTTGAGCATAAATATACAGTACTCTCTAATGATGGAAACAGAAATTTAAAGGACTACAGTAGCTCAGTGGTAATATTCCTGTATCTGAAGGAGGTCAAACCGGTTCAATCCCAGTGTAAACACTTGTGCAAGTCATTTTATCTCCCTGTGCCTTAGGCATCAGAATTCGATTGCAAGTTCTTCAGGACCGGGACTAATACAGCCTTGCATACATTGTCAGTGCTATATAATAAAAATATTATTAAAGTGGTTAATACTCTATACTGCACTAACCAAAAGCTTCTCATACATGAAAATTTGATTTTAATTTGTTGTCCACATATAGGAAAGGAATCACATAAATTGTGTCGTGATTTTTCTGAAATATGTAGAATTGCATGCATAATTCTCAGTGATTTTAGAATTCTTTGAGTAACAATAGGAGTACATGACAGACGTCATTAGAAATATAATTTTTACAAATCCATTGGACAGATTATGCAATTCCTTTTATCTTCACTAACTGTAATTTTCAGATGGGAACATTTATGTAGCATTACCTTGAAAGTGCTTACGCATTGTTTATATTGTTTTCTCTAAGATCTTTGTTACTAATTGCATTCTGTAACGATCATGTTCCATGAAGCATAGTAGCATTGACACTCAAACCATTCTGCCTAAACAGCACATAAAGCAAAAATAATCTGAAGAATATGTTAAATTTGTTGTCTATGTACAGAAAAATACATGGAAAATACTTTTTGCAGCTCTGTTGTAAACTGTATTATTATATATACTCAATGATAACACCTCCCACTGGTATGAACACATTAAAATAAAGGGAAGAGGAAAATGCATACATTTAGCAATATTTAGGAATTAAATAAAAATAATTCACTAATACTGTTTAGAAGTATTTATCAACTAGAGATGGGTGGATCCGCCCAAATCGTTTCCTGGATTTTCTCGAATTTTTCCCCCAAATTCTGTTTCGCGCTGTAAAATCCAGAAACAGATTTGGTCAGTTTTAATCCGCGTGGATTCAGCAAAAACTGCCATTGGATACAATCGTGGACGGATTTGTAGAATCCAATCCGCGGATTCAGCAATAATGGATTGCTGAATCCGAGGATTGGAATCTACAAATTAGTCAATGAACTGCGGAATCCACAGGGTGTATTAGTAATAATAATAACAAATCCACAAACTGCGAAACGCTAAAATCCATGGGCCAAAGGAACCAGACGATTCGCTGCGCATCCACATTTGACCCCAAAATTTCGCCCATCTCTATTATTAACTATATTTATTCTTGCATCAAATGCATTTTATTTCTACATGTAAAGACAATGTTATGCTGAACAAAGTGTATAACTTTTGCACCAATCATTTTATATTATGGTGAGGAGTCTAGAATAAAAGTAATTAGCTTATTATTGACATTCTTGTTTACTTTGCAGTGCAAAATGAGAGTTTATTGAGCATAAAACAATCAGCAGAGGCTCATATGCTATTCGAACATTCTAAAAGTGGCTTTCTACTTTCTATTTCAGTATGGTCTCTTAAGAAATAGCATTCCTCTCCACAATATGCTGCACAAAATGTATTAGACCCTATTATATATACTGTATATGAAAAATATATATTTAGAGAGAATATATCTACTTGCTAGGTGTTCTTTCTCAGGGTAGAACTTCTATCTAGAGCAGTGACTTGCAACCAGGGTGTTGTGATACCATTGTGTGTCTTTGCACAAAGCCAAATGTGTTCTGAAAATATATAGAGCAACAAAACATTTAGAAGAATACAAAAATACTACACCTAATTTAAAATAAAGAAACATTTTCAGAATATTGGATAAAGGTGTCGCCATCAAAAAAAGGTTAAGAACTCAAGACGATGCCTAATTGCTATTATTTCAACGCCATGGTTCATTACCCAATCTGTATCCAAAGTTGGGTTGATACCTGAAACATGATTAATTTGATTGCAATACTCATTTATGAGATACTTTTATCTCTATGTCCTTTGAAGTGGATTAACCCTTTGCTGTTTGTATAACTCTACAATATGTATGTTTACAACTTGGCTTAAAGTGGCATTTCCAGTTGTTTATTTTTTGGATTAGGTGGGAAGCAGGAGGTCTCCAGAGCTGAACCACACTACCTTTCAGCTTGCAGGGACCCCTGCTTCCTGAGATACTTACCGGTAATGGGGCTACCAGTAGCAGCACTGGCTGACACGTCAAATGTCTGTTTAAGTTCCCGTGTCCCGAGGGCCGATAGTAAGCCGCACATTCTACATGCTCCCTAAAATTCACAAAGAGGGTAACCCTGGGCGCCGTATTATCTCTGGATCTGGCACACTGACTGAGAATATTTCTGGCTGGGTGGAAAGCATTCTAAAACCACTTGTCAGGAACACACTCAGCTATATCCAGGACACCACCGACCTGCTAAACAAACTAAACAAACCCTTGGCCCTCTCCCAACAGGAACACTACTAGCAACCATGGATGTCGAATCACTTTACACAAAGATGGGATTTCAGCCTGCAGATACTTTCTGGGACCACAGGAGCCACTCACAGAGACAGTGACTAAATGCATCGAATTTATTCTGACACATAACTACTTCATATTTGAAAATGACACATACCTCTATGGGCACCTCTATGGGCACTCAGATGGCACCACAGTATGCCAATCTGTTCTGCATAAAACAGGAAAGTGAAATTCTTTCCACCTGTCACTTGAAACCCCTTACCTTCGGTACATCGATGACATCCTCCTGATTTGGACCGTTGGTGAACAGGACCTCATACAGTTCCATGACAATTTCAATATGTTCCACCCGACCACCAACCTCAAACTCATCGAATTCCCCTAACAAAGAATATTTCTTAGACACCACCATTACTATAAAGAACAACCAACTACAGACTTATGTACAGTATACGGCAAACCTACAGACAGAGGCCAGTTATTTGAGGGACAACAGCTTCCAACCCACACACACTAAGCATGCAACCATCTACAGTCAAGCAATACGATATAACCGGATTTGCTCTGACACAGCAGACAGAGGACCGCGGATTACAGCCTTGAGATCGGATTTGAAAAACCATGGATAAAACCACAGAATTGTAGACCAGCAAATCCACAAAGCCACCAGAATACCAAGAAATTAGCTCCTTGAATACAGACAGAAAGAGAAGAGCAACAGGGTACTTTTGGTTGTCACATATAACCCACCCCTAGAAGCTCTATGCAAGATCGCCAGGGAACTACAACCCATTCACCACAAAGATACAGGGTATCCCTATCGTGATTAAACCAGGAAGATACAAGACTGCAACAGGTCTTCCCTGAAACATCCTTATAATCATACAGACAACCTCATAATATCAAGAAAACTATGGTGAGGAGTAAAGTATTCAACTGTACTGAATGGGGGACAAGACCATTGTCACTGTAGCTTATGACAGGCTGTAATTTACACCAAAACTATATATAAATATATATATACCTGGGTTTGAACTGGGACGAGACTTAGATATGATAAAATATAATTTATTCCTTGATAAAGGTGAACACAACAGATTATACAAATAACAGCAAAATATAGACACTTACTTAAAGATTAGGACAGAAGGCCATCAGGATACAGACTGGGCCACTTCTCCCATATATTTAAGTTGACATCACAGCAAGACAGGCAAAGTTATACAAAGTTATACAAAGTTATGCCTGATGACATGCAGACATGAAGATCATGAAGAACATTTGCATGAAGAACATTTGCATGAAGAACAATGGGTAAAAGGTGGTACTGACTTATATATCATTTTAACCCCCTCTTTCCCAGATACGGCGCCGTGCCGTCTAGCAAAAGTCCCTTTGAAGCTTTTGAAGCTCATTTTGGACCTCCAACTTGGGGTAGCCCCCCCATCAATAAACCCTTAGAAGCAGGGAGGACATTTGTCATGTTCACTCCTGCAGGAAACCTTGGTGTGTAAGTGTGAGTTACCACGTTTACAAAACCATCCTTGTCCCTGCTCATTATCATAACAGGGGGGGGGGGGTTGCAGTCTTTCAGAACTCAACCAAAATTTCATATTTACTGCAAATCACTCCCTAACTTGAGTTCAGTAATACATACAGGCAGGTGAGATATATTAATACATTCCGTCACACCTGACGCTCGCAGAGAGACCAAACATTACAGTGTAATCTGAAAATTAATAGAGATATTAATATCTGGCATTTCTTAGCGGTTACATATACAGTGTTTAGACCCCAAAAGATATGCTAAATCCCACGGATACAAATATGTAATTCTTATCATTTTCAGCCAAGGACATCTCATAATATTCTTATATTTAATAAGGACACCCATTCAGATATCCTGCTTGGGTGGCCCCCATCAATAAACCCCTTTGAAGCAGGCTTTTGGCTTCCATTGTAAGTGTGAAGAACAAACACTTAACCATTCCTTGTGCCTGCCTCCCGCATAAACAATTAGGGCAGTTACCTTTTGCTGCTTCCTGGGTCTCGCATAATAATACCCCTTTGAAGCAGGGCTAAATTCTAGCATCCAGCTGGCCCATTCACACCTCCCTTTTGATATGCGCTTCCAGAGAGGAATCTTGCATTACAAAGGGCAGGCAGAGGCAACATTTGGTTCTGGTATGCATTTCAAAACTGCAAAAAGGCACTTTATCAAAAATATATGTCCCTCTTATGACAAAGTTATGTTTTTAATAGGGGTGTCCTTGGGGTTTTACGCTGAGGCGGCACCCCAAAAATCAGGGTGCTGGCGCCCTCCGTTCCCAAATTACCCGTTTTCAGGTAACTGTTTATTCAGCACTGCATATAAGATTAACCCCTTAAGTCCCAGTGGGTGGGTTATGCAGATACTGATCCAGCAACAATATATTTACACAGGATAATAAGCATTTTCATGTTATAACAAGGGTTAAATCACCTTTCTGGACCTCGGCCCAGTTAACCCCTTGTCTCCCTGGCGAGGTTAGAGGGGGCCAATTGGGGGGATAACCCCGTTAATCCTGGGCCAAACCCTCACGATCGTCACAACCATGCAAGGACGCAAGATGCAAAACTTGCGCATTGCTCCACACAGGAATCTGGAGTACAAAATCAAAGGAAGGTTCACCCGTTCCTCCAGCAATGTCGTGTACCTCATCATGTGCATGAAATGCCCAGGGGGCTGCTACTACATAGGTGAGACGGGACAGGGGCTAAACAAGAGAACAATTCTGCATCGCCCCAGCATCACACACAGAACAAGTCTTGTCGGCGAACATTTCTCTGACTCTGGCCATAAGATGAACGATCTGAATATGGCCATACTCAAAGGTAATATCAGAGCACTGAAAGAGAGACGGTTGCATGAATACAAATTTATGCAACTGTTCGGGACACTTAGCGTAGCCTAAACCGAGACCGCAGTTTCATGAGTCACTACCCTAAAACAAGACAACTCTCTTTCCTTAAGTGCTAATGGCCATGACTATACATACTGCGCTATATGAATGCACACACAGCTGTAATTTACACATACAAATGTATACAATGTAATTATATCCCTATATACCAATAGGGACCACCGAGTATCCACACACATAAATAGTAATGCAGCACCCTCTTACATTTCTACACCTACCCACACCATTGGTATACACTCCCACTCTACACACACCTTTTGTAAAGCGCTGCATACACTGTGGGCACTTTATACATTTATATTTACACACATACACACACATACATACACACATGCAAAAACACATACATACACACACACTTACATCACTAACATTCAGGGACCATTTAACAGCTTAAGTCATAAATCGCATATTGCACAGAGGGGAGGGATAGATTTCAGTCACAGATAACATTCCAGGATGCACTGTTTTTAAGTAAAAACCTTTCCTGCTTTATCCATTGTAACACCGCCGTATGAAGAGATTAGTGTATCTCGAAAACTCGCACAAATAAAAGCATTCCGTTAGCCACAGAATGGTATTGTCTATTCGTTTTTGATAATTAAGCTCCGCTAACACGGTACAGATACCTCTACATCTATAGATAGATAGATAGATAGATAGATAGATAGATAGATAGATAGATAGATAGATAGATAGATAGATAGATAGATAATCACAACAAGCAAAAAAGAAGTCCCATAGGGAGCACTCGGGATGACTAAAAGTAACAGTTTATTAAACACATTTAAAAAAGACACTAGCTAAAAACACACACAAAGTCCCCAAAAACTGCTTAATAAATATATATATATAGGGAACCATGTTAAAAATGGTTATTGAGGCAAAAAGTGACACTGTGTGCTCATTTGCATGTCATTTCCCAGAATCCCTTGCTGCAGTGGAAGTGCTGTATGCTGGGTGATAATGGGGAAAGGCGGGGTTGCAGACCTGCTTAAGACATGCAGATGAGCATACAGCTATATTTGCATATATATATATATATATATATATATATATATATATATACATGGATACTCAGCCACACGAACAGAAAATGTCCTTATCGATAATATGAGCATCCAGAAGCACTAGAAATGGTGAAGGGCACAGCTGATCAAAATCATTATAGACGTCCAGAGTCCATGAAATACATGCGCATACAGATATCAAGAGACTTCCACTCTTTGAGTGGGAGTGCTGTGCAGGGACCCCATCTCTTGATATCAATAGAAGGTTGCTCAGTTGTCTCTACTGTGTAGTAGTCAAAAATGGCTGAGGTTTGCCACTGGGCATGTGTATTTATTTGAAATTTTAACATGCACATGAGCACGGTGTTAAAGGCATGCTAATATGTAACACGTCACTAAATAACATGCGCTAACATTCTTTGCCAATGCACATGTGCAGTATATGTTTTAATGCGTCTCAACGCTACGATAATCCCCGATTTCTACCAAAGAATGTCTGGGACATAATACCTGAGTCGCCACAAAGGCATTAGACTATGGCGGCTGCTGAAGGGCAGCCAAAGGGTGTCACTGTATTCTGACTTTTGCAGAAATTTGGTAATATTACAGTAGCTCTATTGCATTCTGAAATATACTAACCCTCTAATTCCCTGTACTAAATGTTGTCAATGTACCCTGTCTATAGATTATAAACTCCTTGAGGCAGGGTCTCTAATAACATAATTTAAATCCTGTCTGTAAATGTTACATTTGCCCATAATCATATCTCAGATGGTATGTATGTCATACTGATGAAGTTGAGACATTAAGGAGTCTGACGTAAACAGCATTAGGGTCAAAGCAGCCATTTTGTCTGACTATTTTTGTCAGCCATCTTGTTATTGTTCTAGTCCTTGTCTGTCAGGTATGTTGTAATGTGCTGTGTTTGTGTCATACATTTTGTCTTCAGTCTATATGAAAGCTGCATGAAAGTTATAGTGGGTTAAAAGATGTTTCGCTCTCAGTGTTTACCAGCTCTGGCCAGCCAAGCTGCAGAAGGAGGGAGGGGGCATACAGCCTTGAGGAGTGAGATTAGAATTAGAGCAGATTTCTCACATTTAAGTGCCAGGTAAAGTCTTGAGAAGTGAGATCAGAATTAGAACCGACTTCTCAGCATTCGAGTGTCTGGTGGACTCAGAGATAGAAATAATTTCTCACATTCAACCCCTTAAAGAATGTATGTATCATTCCATTTTTTGTTATGTATTACAAGATTATGTCATTTTAGTTGAAGCACTTACATCATTTGTTATGTATTACAAACTTACATCAGTTTTAGTATTGTTATGTACTACAAAATGATGTCATATTTAGTGACGCGCAAGCCCTCCCATAAAGGGGTGGAGCTTTAGTTTTTAGGGTATAAATGTATCTCATACTGTATTATCTGGGAGAGAGCTTTTTGTTTTGAAGCTGTCTCCACCGTGTACACTCTGAATAAACTCATTTGATAACTAAAATGTTTTTTGTAACATTTTTACAACTTTCACAATATGTATGTACAGATGCAGCCACGTGTATCCGAACACTTGCCTTGGAAAATCGGGGGCAATCTCCCAGTAATGCTGCAACATTTCTGTGAGATTTCTGCAGCCAGACTAATGGCCCATCGGATTAACACAGCGGGGATCCCTGGCAGTCCTATTCAAACTGAATGGGACTGCAAGAACCCCTGCTGTGTTAATCCGATGGGCAATTAGTCTGGCTGCAGAAATCTCACAGAAATGTTGCAGCATTACTGGGAGATTGCCCCAGATTTTCCAAAGCAAGTGTTTGGATACTCGTGGCTGCATCTGTATGTATGTAAGTATGCATATCTTTATTTATACTGTCCATGAAATGTCTGTAAACTGAATGTAAAACCTGTGTTCACTTAATGCAACCATTTATTATTATAACTCTGTGTTTTCCTGCCTGACTCTTGTGTAACAAAAGAACTGTATTTAATTGTAGTTGTTAGCAAACTGACTGTAAAGCATTGTGATGCTCCCTTAAGTGGAGGCCTGTATTTACTTAAAAAATAAATGATGATGATCCAGGTAACATTACAATTGTCATTTTGCTAACAGACATTAGTTTTGCATCTCATTAGCTTTGAGGATACCCATTAATAATAATAAAAAAAATAACGCAATTCCCAATTTCTGGAACGGAACGTTATTAGGTAAAAATTACCGACCTTCTGAGGACCTACACAATAGATTGATGCTAATTATATTGAATTTAGGAATGGTGTCTGGTTTGGGATGTTAAGTGTACCTTAACATCCTCTTGTAATACTATCATACTAGCCGGTATGGCCTCCCATCTAAGATGTTTGGAGCAGCGAGAGCATTCTTGAGCAGTCTTTGGCTGCTTAATTTGTGTAAAATGTTTGTGTAAAATGTATGAATTTTGCGTACACAAAGCTTTTAAATGTGCCCTACAGTGTCTGTTAATCTTTATATCAGATACAAAAAGGTTACCAGTAAAAGATATGTTTGACTTGCTCTGAGCGTGCTAGGAAAGTTGTTTTCATAACCCTATTTAACCAAGGATGTCAGTGAGCATTGCAGATATTTATGAAGTATGAAATGTACTGCATATGATTAGAAGAGATGTTAGTGGTGATAAAAGTATTATTGTTACACCTTGACACATCTTATCTATATACAGTCTCTGCAAAACTTAGCAAACTTTAAAAAATAATTATTGTTGAAAACTGAACTGTTTTCTACTGAAAAACTCACATCAAGTTTAAGTTGCTATTTTAACTGCTAAACCTTGGAATCCAGCCAAGAACACTGGTCATGACAAACTGTCACAGTTTACACATTGAACATCAGTAAAATCATTTGCAGACAGATGCTGACTTGCACAATTTAAGCCATATAATTTTCTTCTCTAGATTGTTCTAATATGTAATATAATTGACTCTCAAGATGATATGTGTGCACACTGTGTGCCTCATTTCTTGGTTTTCTAAGAATACAGAAAAGGAGGGAGTATTAGCCAAGTACTAAATGCAACAACCCTGTTCAACTCCCTGTAACAGTTCCTTTTAATATTGGCCAGCTCACTATAACATGGCCTCATTAGGGCAGAGATACTTTAAGTATATATAAAAATTCTGTTTTGCAAAGAACTAGATAAACTACAGTATGACTGTATACAACAGTATGTCTCCCCAAACCAGAGACTATTATGAGATTATGAGATTAAATCTTAGTGTCCATGCAGTATCTATTTACTCTGTGTGTGTGTGTGTGTGTGTGTGTGTGTGTGTGTGTGTGTGTGTGTGTGTGTGTGTGTGTGTGTGTGTGTGTGTGTGTGTGTGTGTGTGTGTGTGTGTGTGTGTGTGTGTGTATATATATATATATATATTATGCATGTTACAGTACATGCTGACAAGGGCTAGGTTGAGTGACACTCACTGTACTGCATGTTACATGCTGACAAGGGCTAGGTTGAGTGACACTCACTGTACTGCATGTTACATGAGGACAAGGGCTATGCTGTATGTGTAAGGAATGTAACATGATGACAAGGGCTTGGCAAGGGCTACTTGAGTTTTAAATTAGTTTTACACACGCACAATTATTTTTTGTTTGATCACAAATTTTGCTTACAGCAAAGAGGCACTGCAATGGGGACAAGTTTTGCCCCCTCTTATGCAAATTTGTTTATGGGTTGGTGGGAATCTGAATTTATTTTTGGGAGCACCAATCCCTTTAGACACAATATAATTTTTATAAAAGGTTTATAGATGATTTAATTATTATTTGGGTTAGAGACACAGACACATTATTATTTTTTATTGATTATATTAATGATAATACTTACAATTTAATATTCACTCACAATTTTAATTTTCATCACATACACTATCTGGACCTTCTATTATACATTGATATAGGGAAGAATATTCAAACAGATGTTTTCCGTATACCGAACTCTAGAAATACATTCCTAAGTGCAGACAGCTGTCACCCCAAAGCTGTAATCAAGGGTATCGCCAGGGACAATATTTAAGATTGAGGATGAATTGCTCCACTTCACAAGATTTTATACATCAATCTGAGGCGCTGAGTGGGCGCTTCCAAGAGAGGGGTTAGAAAGAGGAAGATCTTCAGGAAGCACTGGATGACGTTTGCAAAATAGATTTACATACTTTAATCCCTGACCCATATACAAAAACAAGAATGAAAAGAAAGAAATTTAAAGATAATAAGGGAGATCACACAGCAAATGAAGTTCCTTTATTCATCTCACAATACTATAGGTGCAACAATCAAGTTAAATCCATAAGATTTAAACATTGGGACCTACTTCAAATGGATCACAATGTGAGCAAATCTGTAGATTCAGGACCCAAATTTGTCTATAGATGTGCAAAAAACATTGCTTCATTCATAGAACCTAGTGTAGAGAGTACTCCAATTGAGAAAACAACCACTTTTTTGACCAAAGGTTCATATAGGTGTGGTGCCTACAATGCCTGCTCCTTTATTAAGCCCTCCACATGTTTCTTTTCCCACATCCCCAACAAGAAGTTTATTGTTAATAATTTTATTAACTGTACCAGTGAATACGTTATTTATTTACTGTCGTGTGGATGTGGTAAATGATACGTTGGGAGAACAACGAGAAGTTTAAAAGTAAGAATAATGGAGCATTTGAGACTTATTAAGTGAAATGACTTGTCACACCCAGTGTCAAAGCATTTTTCTGAATGTAAACAGGGTGGCGTCAAAAACTTTTCATTTATGGGTATTGAAATTGTTTCTACACTGGCGACACACTTTATTCGAGCTCGGCTAGTCCCACGAATTCGGGTATACCCGGGTGTATTGAGGTTTGTGACTGTTTTCTGCCCGAGTGCATTGAGGTATTTTCCAGGCAGGGATTGAAGCATTTTATTCCCGCTGGCTGCAATACTGCACAGTATATATATATATATACTGCATTACAATTCATGAATTTATGCCATCTGGTAGACACGCGAAGCATTGCAGCCTATTAAATCCTAATCATTATCATTTAACAGATCAGCCGCCCGTCAGCCAGGCATGAACCCAGGCTGGGAAGGCAAACGCAACGGGGCTTGCAAGAGGTGAGGAGCGGCGCATTCCAGGTATCTGCCAGGTACAAACTGGGTATTTGCTCTAATAAAGTGTGTCGGTGCAGTATGAAGAATGAGAGGGGGGGGGGGTAATAAAATCAATGTACTGGACCGAAGAGAATCCTTTTGGATTTTCACCTTAAGAACTGCGGTTCCAGAAGGTATTAATGTAGATCGGAATTTAAGCCAGTTCTTGGTATGAAATTAATCTAGGATTCTCTAGGCCTTAGATTCACAATTGTTTAGGGTTTTTTTGTAACTAAAATGATATTTGATACATTATGTATCCATTCTAAACACTGATGTGTTTTAGGAAATCTAGCCAATGAAAACAAATAGTGGCTATTAATGTTTGTATTGATCTTTAAAGTATTCTTTCAAAACACTTACTCTATATGTTTCAAGATATCCAACAATGAAAACAAATAATGGTTACTAATAATTCTATTTGATTTTCAGATGGATTTGTGTCTTTTTGCTCCCCTTTAGATCTGGCAATCTCCCTTGGTTTCTTTATAGTCACACAAGAAAAGGATGGCATTTGTTAGGAGTTTATATGAATTAATATAAGGTATATAATATTAATTGGAGTGTTAAATAGCCCCAGTTTTGTAAAAAGGTGAATGACTTGTATGATTAATAGGAGATACCTTTTGCCAGTTTCATATAGCAGTGTTTGTGTAACTCAACTTATATTTTCCCGGAAAGAAAGTTTAATGTCTACACTTTTATAGCAGTATTACCAGTCCATTTGTTTTAATGATTGTAGTATTATGTGTGTTCTCTTGTCCAGTCATATACCGCTCCCTGCCGGTTGTGTGGTGTTCCACTGGGGCTGTGTGTCGGCGCATGCGTGAGCATCCCTGTGAGTGAACTGATGCTGCCTCATTACTGTGTTGGACGCTGGGACTGTCAGTGGTGGTGTAGGTAGGGGAGGATGCTTCGCATACTTTTTAGTATCTTGGAGCCCAGTTAGGTTGACGCTGGGGACTTGTGATGTCAGAGGGCACACGCATGCGCTCAGAGTGCGAGCACACGCCGTGACGTCACTACATGTTTGAAACAAAAATACAGCTGTGCTTTATAGTTTAAAAGTGCTTAGGGAAGATGACACCTTTACTCCTTGATAAAGTACTTACCGCACGAAATGAGTAGGAGAGCTGTGTTCCTCCTACTTTTTAACCTTGTTCTAATAAAGTAAGTTTCTTTCCTGACCCTTTCTCCTCGCTGTGCACTGCTTTTTTAAACACTTTGCTACTTGTTAGCATGTACCATGCAGTACAGTGAGATTCACTTCTTCATCCTACAGTACTGTTGTGAGAAATAAAGCCATGTAAAATTCTCTCCTAATTTGTTTCACTTTGCAATTGAATTGTTATCTTGTTTCGGAAGCTAATCCTGTCTTGGTGAAGAGGTCAGTTGCAGAATGTTACTTAATAATGCGCATGTGTGCGTGCAAAGTATGCACTGTGACAAACCTTACATTCTGATCTCTTAAGGAACAGGGGAGGGAGTTTGGCTTGCTGGCAATGGGGGTTGGTGGTTTGAGGATGTCATTTAATTGTGTATATAGTATGCAGAGGTTAAAGTACTGTAGGCATCACGGAAGGTGACACTGCGGAGGCTAAGCACAGCGTGATCCATTAACCGTAACATCAAAAAAAAAGTGGAGCACAGGCAATGCAATAAACTAACATATATATGTGTGCAGTACACACAGAGTGCAGTATATCTATTTACACACCAACTCACTGTACAGTTATGTGAGGGGAAATAAGCAGGAAACATTTCAATGTAAATTTTTACTCAACGTGATAATATTTCATGCAGAGCACAGTATCTATCAGACTAGATAGTGAGTGACTCAGGAGTGAGTGACCAGAAAGTATAACTATAAGATGAAGACATTGAACTTTTACGTTTTGCAACAAAATATTAAACAAAACAAATTTTGATAAGGTCTTGAATGGAAAAAAAGAATAATAAATTGCTGCACACTAATGCCATTTCTGCTTTTGAGAAAGGCCTGTGTGGTCGAAACGTTAAGTCTATTGGCAATAAATTAGTTTATTGAGCAAATCCGTGAAGCCCTGATTTTCTTCCCTTCTTGAATGGTCAAGGCCATAAAACAATGAGAAATTGTAATGAATTGCAGTATATTTCTGGATCAGTCTTGCACCTGCTTGAGACTTACAGGACTCTACATAGACTAACTATCTTAACACATTCACTGTGCCATCTGGTGGATAGGCGATGAATTTCAAACACACAAATCAGAAATCTGTCTGGCATATCCTATTTAATTCAGGTGTGAATAGCAACACTAAGGTCTGTCTACAGTTGTCTCCAACTAAACGCGATGTATACTGATTACATCTCCAAAACGATTGATGTCCGGACTTTATTTAAGGAAAACTGAACATACAGACAGGAGATATATATATATATATATATAGGGAAATACAGTCTAATATTTTAAAGAGAGGTGCTAACCGTTGTGACAATACTTTCCCTAATCTTTGCCGCCAAGTTCCACGACCCCTTTGGAGAATCCATAAAGATGGGGATATCTATAAGTGCAAACAGTTGAAGATCCAGGATTAACACTGTAGGGTTATAAAGATCCATCTAAGAATAATATTCTCCGCAGTGTTCCTGATCCAAACGATTGGATGAATGTTCTAATATCCTCATTTATGTGTAAGTGCATTAGTTAGCACTCACATGTTTATTTTTACAGACATACTACTCTATGTGTGTGTCCCCCTCTCTCTTTCTTATGTGCCTAGGTCATTTCTACATTATATACTTATATATATATATATAATACATATATATATATATATATATATATATATATACACACATAGATAGATAGATAGATAGATAGATAGATAGATAGATAGATAGATAGATATAGAGATAGAGATAGATCCTGGGTGCCTGGTCACCTAAAATTCCCCCCCCTGGTGCCTGTATTATGCGCAGTGATGGCTGACCTGTCAATCACTGCTGCCACATCAAAGCTGGATCTGGCGAGCTGGGACCAGCACCGGTGGTGATTGACTGGTAAAGTCATCATCTTGCTTCTCAGTGAGAGCAGGGGACAGGGATAGGACAAGGGTAATCAGAGAGTAGGAGAGAGAGGCCACACGAGGGCTGTCGGAGGGCTGTGGGTGGAGCTAGTTGTTGCTCTCCAATACTCTGCCCACCTCTGCCAATTATGCACACTGTAGCAGGGGGAAGAGGGTGGTGTGTGTGTGTCTGTGTGTGAGAGAATGTCAGTCTTTGTTTCTGTGAAAGAGAGTGTGTCTATGAGAGTGTCAGTGTGTGAAAGAGGGTCAGGGGGGAGGGAGGAAGGCATATAGTAACTCATCCCCCTCTAATCCCTCCCACCACGGTACCTAACAAAGTGCTGGCTCCTAACTTTTCTCTATGCTCCTAAGTATTTTATTTTTTAAATATGAATAGACGATATAGATATATATATATATATATATATATATATATATATATATATATATATATATATATATATATATATATATATATCTATATCGTCTATTCATATTTAAAAAATAAAATACTTAGGAGCATAGAAGCTCTAGGAGCAATACTTAGGAGCAAATACTTAGGAGCATATATATAATATATATATATATATATATATATATATGGGAAAGGAAAACAGCAAGCACTCATACGTTCGAATCCAAATAAGCCTAGTGCTAGTCCCATAAATAATGTAAAGAGTGCATTACCATCCAGAAGGGCAGCGGAACAGCAAAGAGAGACAGCACTCAGAGGTAAGTGTACAAAGAATTGTATTGTAACAGCTGCAAAAATCTGATGTTTCGATCCCACGGATCTTCTTCTCTGGGGTGTGAAAACAACCCTGCTGGATGGTAACGTACTCTCTCTCTCTCTCTCTCTCTCTCTCTCTCTCTCTCTCTCTCTCTCTCTCTCTCTCTCTCTCTCTCTCTCCCTCTCTCTCTCTCTCTCCTTAGAAGGCATTGCGTGCATGGTACAAGCTAGTCATAGAAGGTTATAGATGATCCCAAAAGTGTTAATTATACCAGCATTGGACATCAGTTAGGTGAATACAATTATGAGGTGTTAATTTAATTCATACAATACATGATAGACCAATGGACCTTCTTCTATGTATACTCAATGTATAATATCAATTGATTTAATTTCTTAACAATCATATAATAGTAACGTTTAACAAAAGATGAGCTTTAAACTTATCATCAAAGTATTCTCAGAAACTAATTACAAGTCAAAATGATGCAGATTAATGTGAGAATTAAATGAGGTGTGCATAAGTGGTATGAAGACTAACCTGTCCCAAAGTATGAACATCCATTGAGAGGCAATAACATAGATAGCAATTATCAGATCACAAAGTTAACCCTCAGTTAAGTTTGTACAAGAACAGGTTGGGCAACTAGGGAGATACCACAGAATAGGAACACCTATCTAAGGCCTGAAAATATAAATACAAAGTTTACAGACATCTCACAACTGAACTGGTTACTAATGGAAATTGGGTTGTTTGGACGAAAAAGAACACACCATTAATAGCACTGTGTAGGCTCTATTGAAATACTGGGAGATTTTATTTAAAAACATCTGTTTTCAACATTGCAACATTCCTGCTAATCCATTGTAAACCAAACAAAATGTAATAGAGAATGGCAACTGATAATCAATAGAGAATTTAAACTGAATGCTGTGTAATCACCGTGCACAGATTATGACATCGTGCTTTACCATTTCTCCCTTCTCCAAAAACAGTAATTATCCAGAAGGAGTTTTGATTACGTCATTAATTATAAATGAATAGAAAGAAATATATGAAAGCTGCATTTTCCTTTATTTAGCACCATTTGATTAAGTTAAAGGACATCCTATATGAGGTATTAAAAAAGCCTTCTCTTGGTGGCAATTGGATGGCAATGAGAGGATGGAAATTTTGGAATTGATGAGAACCTTTACCTCTGAGTCTTTAGTTAGGAAACTTTGAGCACAAGTTAAAAGAAGGCAAAGAGTGGGCATTTTACATTTACTATAATTTGGAAATAAAGTAAAAGTGCAACATATACAGAGTAATATCTAGAGGTTGTATTATGTTGTTGTGAAGGCTTTTGCATGTATTGGTGAGGTGTTATTACTGTATGAAGATTATTTTCTTTTGCATATTTTACAATATTATTGTCTAAAATGTAGCAATTTGAATGATGTATAAACGGGATTCTCTCCTGGTTGCATGAATTTAGCATTTGTAGAACAGGGACTACCTAATTCCTTTTAGTTTCTTGTTAAACACACTTGTGTAACTTTGTATATTATCTCCCTGTACTGTCGTTATTGTAACTCTGTAAAATGCTGTGTACGTAGGTGGTGCAATATAAATAAACATGTACATACAATAATTACAAACATTGCAAAATATACAGTTTACATTCAGCACCATGGACAGAAACTGAACAGTTTTAAAAGTATGTCGCTACGGAACATCAGTAAAAAGACAAGATACATAATATAACAGTAAAACTACTAATGTATAAACATTGTAAACAAGCTTTTACCTTCATCCATTTTTCCTGTTTAGCACCGAACATATACAAATATTTACAACTTTAAAATGTGTAGCTACTGTAGGGTCATTAAAAGCAGCACAAGTCAATAGATGTTAACACAGCAACACTGCAATTGTTTGTTACTTATTCTATCTTGATTAAATGGTCGTGTATCATGTATAACTTGTGACATCTGAGCAACCTGTGTAACACTGACCCACGTTTTACTTAATTTTAATCATCGTCTTTGCTTTTATTCCAATGTAAAAACGTCTAATACATACCTGCTCTTCTCACATGCAACTTTCAAAACTTCTTCTTCAAGTTACATTTTTAATTGATATCAAGAATAAATCACCAATCATGTAAATGATAGTAAAAAAAATTAGCATTGAACAACACTGACAATAGGACAAAATAGTGAAACTTATTATAGAAAAACTGCCAGTTTGCATTATGTTTCCCTTTTTAAAAAACAGATATTGGTATTGGTCATTTTACAAAATTATTTAACTATTAAATACAACAAAAATAGATCTCAACATATAGATTAACTTCAGTCTCTTATTGCATGGCTTTCTCTGCTACACAAACTATTATATTTTAACCACTCATTTAACCTTATATTTCTCTTTTTTCTTAGGCCCTAATTCAATTTATTGTAAAATGACTTCCACGTGCCAGAGTAGATTTTAGTCCTATTTAATGTATATGGATAGACCTGATCTCTTCTCCAGCACTTAGGAACTACTTAAGAGCATATTGAATAAGGCCTTAGTCATTGCCTATGTTATTTGGACTTTTACGACATACTTTACTCTGAAGACTGCTGAAATCAAAGTTTCACAGAGGTATAAAAGTAGACGAAACATTCTTAAACATTCTTAAAAATAACACCAGAATGCAAAAAGGAGGAAATTCTTAAAACATGGTCAAGAAGGAGGGAAGCAGAGGGCATGACCTAATTTGGTATAAACTATAACATGTAAACGAACAAAACTGATGAAATATGAAAGTTGAAATGTTTTTCCTTTTATAAAGCAAAAAGTCAATGTTCTGTTTACCAAAACTCAGAGAACACAGAAAATGCAGGCTATAGAATATACAGCAAATGTGTTAAAAGGAAATATGAAGGGGGGATTAAGAGATTAATGAGACCTAAAAGCACTAAAACAATCAAATGAGAAAGTGACAGAATTTGTGCTCAAAACTGAGAGGTGTAAAGGTCATATAAGGACATACACTTTGCCAACAACCAGAACAGGTCTCCCTCACACCAAGAAGAAAGGTTTCCTAGGTCTATAGTCAATCAGACTATTGAAATGTAAATTGATTGTACATATGCCTAAAAACCGTCATGCATAATTTCATACAATACGTTTGCATATTTATTATATTTTTTTAATGTGGCTTCAAAGGGAACTATTTGAAGATTGGCTTCAAAACACAAACCCTTTAACAGTAGCTTTTCAAAGCTATATATTAACCCAATTAATGCTTAAAGCTGCAGTGCCACTTACTCTGCCAGACATGTTCCAGGCAAATATAGCATCTTAGAATATAAACCACTGAACTGACTTTAAAAGCGTATGGGCCTAACCTGTAATTCCTGAGGAGTTCTAGCTTTATGAAGCTTCAACACATCTGTAATACTAAAATTAGTTATTCAAGATGCTTCCAAACCAAATCAACTAACATTCTGCAGGCCCCCAGGCCTGCAGTTATTGAACCATTTATATTTGGACCTGAACAGACCCCAGGGTCTGGACTGACCCTTTACAGACAATGTACTTTACCAGCTATTTCCTAAATATCAGGAGGGGTGGGGGGACCAGTTCCCTCCAACGTAAATAAGATCTGAAATGAAAAACTGTCTGAGTTTGTCCCTGTTACTATTTGATCACTTTAGATTTTTTTTCATACAGAATATGTGTATATGTATATGTGTATGTGGATATTAATTGTCTAATTTAACCTTATTTGTATATCTCCAACTCCAATAGCATTTGGAGCATACAGCATTAAGCTAACAGAGAACTGGATACCACCAGCAGTAAGCTTGAGCTTGCTGCACCTGATTACCAAAAGCCTCATGGTTACCATTTGACAGGACACAAAGTGAGACTCACCCCAGTGTTGTCATGGTGACGATGGTGTACCAGAAGGCAGCGGGTATACTGGTGAACTTGTTGTTCATCGAGCCTTTCTCTGCATAAAACATGACAGTGGCAAAGATGATGATGGCCATGGTGAGGGAGAAGAGCAGGAAGCCCAGCTCTGAGGCGCAGCTCTTTAGTGTGTAGCCCAGGATCCGCAGGCCCTGTGAATGTCGGGAGAACTTAAAGATCCGGAATACTCTGAACACCCGTAAAGTGACAAAGGCGCCGCTAACGTCCTCATTGTTTGTCATCACAAGGGCAATGTAGTAGGGCATGATTGCCACTACATCAATGATACTCATTACACTCCGAACAAACCGGTAACGACTGGGTGCAGCCACCAGGCGCAGTAGGTACTCCACAGTGAAGATCAGGACACATGCTGTATCCAGGCAGAAGAAGGCCATAACGTAACGCTCACCACAGGGCAACTCGCGCATGGAACCTGGGCTTAAGCCACATGGTACTGTCTCCACCACATTTGCCATAACAGAGACAGCAATGAAGAAGCCAGTTACATAGTAGAAGACTAGGGCCAGTGTGCTGGTGTGTGGGTTCTCGAAGGCTCGCCATAGCTTCTCACGAACAGACATGGTGGGAACTGGCCCATCCGTTGGGTTATCATCAGCATCATCCTGCAGTCTCTCTGCATTCTCCCTGTGCCGGTCCTTGTACTCCTCATAGCAGCAGTCACCAACAATCTCTGCCATAATGCCAAAGAAAGCAAGCTCCTCGTCATAGGCAGCGATGCACTCGTGCCGTGGGTAGTGCAGCCGACCAGTGCGGTAAAAGTTGAGGATGTGGCGGAAAATGTCTGGGTCCCTGTCGAAGAAATACTCTCCAGTCTCCTGATTGTAGAAGAAATCCCGTTCAGTACTGCCCAATAGAGTGTCTGGATAGCGCTCTAATGTGTTTCGCCAGGTTTGGAAGCGGGTGCCACTGACGTTTAGCACAATTAGGGTGTCTTGAGACCTTTTCCTCTCCCCATGGGGAGGTGGTGGCAAGGGGCCTGTGGCCACTGGCATCCAGCCAATGGCAGCCGCCCGGGCAAAGGGCAGCCAGGCTGCCACACTAGCTGCCATGTTCACAGGGGTTTTCCTCACCTTTTAATTCAGAAATTTGACAAGGAACTAAAACAGCAAGTAGAAAAGGGATAAGTAAGTTTAAGGTCCAACTTGACAATTAAAAAATAAAATAAAACTTTACCAGCAAAACTGACCACCTCTTGCAGATTCACAGTTTATTCAGAGAGGTGTCTGCAGGTCACAGTCCCCCACCAGCACCCACATGCTTCAAAAGAGAGCTGTCTTCACACTGTGTTCATCATAGGGAGCTGAAGGAAGATACCCTGTGTTGATGGCTTACTTGTACCCCCGAGAGCTCTATCAGCAGCAGGTAGAGATGATGACTGAGCTCTGTCTGTATGCAGTTTTCAGTTAGCTATCCCCCGTCTCAGTGTCTTGTCGCCTGAATCTGACATTGCCAACCACACCACACCACACCACACCACATGCATGTGCCTTCTCTTTACAACAGGAGATCCATCACAGTCTTGCATATCTCACAAAATCACAGCTAGTCTTCCCGGTAACCTGATGTACCCCATTTCTGTTCCTTATTTAATAAGCGATCTCCTATTATTTGAATCTAAACACTAGCATGACTGCCGGGTACCAGCAGACTTCGCTTATTAGCTCACAATGCAACAAATGCAGTTTATTGAGATCGTTTTCCGAGTCAGCAAGTATCTTACATACCTGTCTGCAGGGCTGCAGTACAGTCACATCAAGCCCCTGCTAATCAATCCTTAGCACACACACACAGAAAAAAAAAGTAATAGCCGCTTGTGTCAGATTCACAGTCACTGGGTGAAATCCCCCATGTATAAAGCTGGAGAGAGGCGCAGCAACAAGTACAAAAGAAAACGCCAGCACTCCAGGCAAGTTAACAGCTCTTTCCAGGAAGAGGCTCCGGCGCAGAGCTGTGGAACCTGAGTCCCGGGGGTTAAGCCAGTTCAGTGCACTCGGGAGGGATCTGGCACTGGAGAAGGCTGGGGGCGCAGCAGGGATTCTCCCTCCTTCCAGTCCAGCGGGCGGTACATCATGCACTGCAGAGCCGGGAGCTGGGGGGAAAGACTGCAGCTTTCTGGGATCCAAGGGAAAATCTCCCCACCCCTAGCCAGGGTATGGTGTTAGGGAGAACACCCACTGACGAGAAGGTTGATAAAACACGACAATTGTATTAACCAAGCTGCATCTGTGAACCTGAAGCACCGGGTCCTCGTGATCCTCTTTACTTCTCATGCTGTATTTTTCATGCTTTGCAAAGGTATTTCCCTCGTGTACAATGACTAAATCGAAGTTTCAAGATGTCCAATACATATGCTAGAAATAGGAGGGAATCAAGGTCCTGTTTTCAGTCGCAGTGCCTCGTTGTTGTTGCCGTATTTACTGTGTCATTTGTTGCATTTCGCAATGTACTGTGTGTTTCAATGCACGGGCTGGCAGCAGGTTGAAAGCGTTTTGAAACCTTCTTCGTTCTGGGAAGGAAACCGCTAGATGGAGCAATGATGCAAAAGAACTGCCTCTTCTTCTCACTGATTACAAGAGAAAGCCAATAGTGTTTCAGAAAGTGTCCTTTGCAGCATATAAACAACTAGCTATGTCTTTGGCTATGGCTCTTGGGGGAAAGGAGAATAACTATTGTCCTTATATTGTTCACACCGTGGCATGTCATTTCCATTTTGAATTGCGAGATTTGCACGGTGTTTACCACCTAAATAATCCATCTGTTTATTAATTTGCCAACAGCACTTAACTAAGCAATCAGCTTTGTACTGTACAACGGATAAAATACACATAAATCTACATAATTTATGGCAAGGCCAGTATTTTAAGAACTAATATATTTTATTTTTGTAACTTTCTAAAAGTAAAACGTTTAGAACAAATGATATCTGTCAGCATTTAACAAAGAAACCTTTCCGAAACAGGAATTGAAATTAGCATTCTCTCATTATTCAGTTCTGGATCAGCAATATGGACATCTTCCAAATCCGAACATTCTTTACTACAGCCTACTCAATGTTAGACTAAAACAGTTTAGTACTTAGTAACACTTTCAATTGGTATATTTCTTCAACTATATAAATCGCAAACACGGTATAGAACCTTTTTTTTTTATTACAGTGAAGAAAACATGTTCAAAATGAATACACTAAAGCATCTTGAAAGCTATTCTATTATATGTATCCATTATAATGTAGCATTACCTACAGCTGAAAAAATGACATGGATTTTATGTATATCATGTAAATACTTTGCAACCATACAAGGTTGTTTCTACAGTATATAAAGAGGGTCAAACCATTTGTTTAAATGGGAATACTTTTCCTTAATAAATCTGGTGCAGAAATCCCCTGATTCTGTACGCACAGTTGTGGTATTCATTCAAATGTGTTGAATATTGCATTTGAAATCTTTGAGTGCCCCAAAGCATTCCCTGAACTTGATGAAGGCCAGCACTCTAGAACCCTATCAAGAGCCATCTTAAGAATTTTTGGGGCCCTGGGCTAAGTGTAAATTGGGGGCCCCACCCACAAAGGTCACATTTATATGCAAATACAGTACTGTATGTTTTGTATTATTTTTTAAATACATTTCTGACAAATCAATGAATTTACCTATTCCATAAAAAAATTGAAGAAACATTATCTACAGATACAGAGGCCATAATTTTATGAAATCACGCTGTTTATACCTCGGAATATCCATGTGATGGCGCGGGATTACTTCCAACCCTACCGCCTTAAAACGCAAGTGCAGGCGAGTGCATAAAATGGCATTTTAGTTTTCTGTTTTTTAAACACCTGAAATTGACACAGTATCACAGTGGCACAGTACTGTACACATTACAATTCATTCATTTCATTGCATATAATTGCACACAATCCATAAGATTCAAACAAAGCAACCGCGATTAACACGCGTGCCTGGGGCGATTGGCCGTGTTCATGTCGCGTGCAGTACAGCAGCGCACACAAAAACGCGCCGTGATGCCTTAAAATAACGGCCGCTGCATCTGTATGAATACATTTTTTTTATATAAAGTTAGACTACATAAAATGAAAAGCAATATACTGTTGTAATCACACCAAAAAATATAATTAAAAAAAATGACAATGTAATTTATAACAATGTTATGTAAGTAACATTTGATGCGTTCAGTTAGAACTACGAATTTAATATGAGATTTTGGGCTATAGTATTGGTGGAAAGTCTGAAATGTCTGGGGGCCTTAGAAGGTCCAGGGTCCTGGGCTACAGCCCAGTTATGCCTTAGATGGCATTATCTATGACACACAGGCTACGTCATGCTAGAAATTCTTGCTTGTTGGGGGGAGTTTGCGTTCACCGCTCCAATGAGCAGTGAACATGATTGGAATGGAAGTAGAGCTTCCTGCATTTCTGTTCATGTTATTGGGGACCTGCCAGCAACCCCATAATCACTAAACCCAGCTATCATGTGGTTAAAAATCCAGAAGACTGGTGACACTCTGGCTCTGCTGGTCGTCTAACACTCAGAGGTTTAAAGTAGAATTGATCATATTTGTAAACTATTTTAATTTTGAAAGCAAAGATATCATTTCCTTGAATTAGAGTGTATCTATCGCCCTTTCTATTTTATATAATACCTGACAAGTTGTATCACCTATAGCAGCGGTGGTTAACTCTAGTCCTCAAGGGCCATCAAAAGTTCAGGTAAAAGGGATATCCCTGCTTCAGTTGCGGTAGCAGGGATATCCCTAATACCTGGCCTGTTGGTGGTCCTTTCAGGACTGGAGCTGGCAAACCCTGATCTTCAGTAGTAGTAAGCCTGTTAAGGAAGCAGCTGAGCTGGTAAAACAGTCTCCTGCAAAGAAAGGGCACATTTTGTAAACACCATAAGACATCATAATAAAATGTGCAATAGAGATACAATCTTAGCCAACATGCAGAATGAAAAGTTGTATAGAAATCTGTGAACACATTTTAGGCTATGAAGTTATTAGTTTGTTAATGTCAAAAAACATGGCCACGCACCAGTTGCACCTTTAATAGGAATGATAAAATAATTGAAAATGTGATTGCATTACAAAGCATATTATAATTGTGGATACTGATTAACAATAATGATACAACATAGAATATCTTTACCTTAACAATTACCCGTACACCTCCTACAATAATGGTTACATTTACTGTTGGCAACAAACAAAAAATACTATCAACCTTTTGTTGACACTTATTGTGACGGTAGGGGTAGATTTGGCTTCTTTTAATAAAGGTAAAACCCACTATTACCCCTACCTGTCAATAATACATCTGTATTATATATACATATATATGTTGTGTAGCCTGGATCCAGCACTTCAGGGTCTATGGGTTAATTCTGTGTTCAGTTGGATATGTTGCAAGATACCAGTTTCATACTAGTTTTAGTCTACGTCTATGCCAGTGTCCGTTCCAGTGCTGGTTCCCTGCCTGAAGTCCAGTTCCTATGAGACACTCTGTGGGAGAAGAATAGGGAAAATCTCCTCACAGAGGTCCCTGTACCTAAGCCAGCAGGGTGTTCCCAAGTCACGAGGGTATGTGTTAAGCCCTGAACAGTTGTGGATATTATTTTCCAATAAATTCACTTTTATTAACTCTGTCATTCTGTCTGGCGAATTGATCCCTGCTGTATTTGTCCTGGTCTCCCATGACACTTATTACTTGGGAAATTAGTATTACTGTTTTATTAATTCAACTCAGCTTTATAGCTGAATGGCTAACCACGTTTTGGGTTTCACATCTGATACGTCACCTGCATCCTATATAAAGTAATTTTACTTAGTTGCAAGAGTAAAGTACAGTAGCTTCTTCAGTCCCGTATAGTTATGAATCTCATGTCTCTTAAAGCTGTTTTATTAATGGTAGTCCTACTGTAGCTACTGTACAAACTCAGAGATGTAAAAGTGAATGACTCCTGTTAACACTGGTTTACAGACGTTCTGTGTAGAGGTTGATAATATACAAATTAAAGCAGATTTTGTCCTCTGTGCTTTACTATGAAGGTTACTGCAGACAGTAAGCGCAACAGAATTTATTTTCATTGATTCATGCATCTTCCATTTAATATATTTCTTATTATAGCTTTATTTTGACACCTATTGGATACATTTCCCTTTTTATCTGCACAAGATGAAATCATCTGCTGTTATAAATTATACAAAATGCTCCCGGAATGACTTTTGCTCCAGTAAAGCCCAGTTATGATCATCGCTTGAGAAGAAATGTAGGAAAATATCACCATGGTTACTAGATTAACTATTTTTATCAGGGACTTTAACTCGGTTTCTTGTTGAGTGCCTGGGCTGCTTAAGAATAAACTCTTTACTCTTCAAAATCCCAAATGAGGGGGATTGGAAAGTGTAAGAGAACAAACCATGAATCCCTATAGAAACATATTCAGAGAAATTAAGTCTTTAGAGGTACAAAGGAGTACAGTGCTCGTTTGTGAACCACAGTCCATCATCATTCCTCCTAAAGGGAGACAATGACTGACTTTGTTGAGGTTTCTTCCCCACCCCAAAGATAATTATATACATCAGGGAAGCATGCACAATGAACTGTAACATAGTGACTTTAAAATTTCAGGTTGAGTTAATTTGACAAATCTTAGATGACTCAATAGAAAGTATAATTTTTACAGAACGCCGTATTAATAATTTTCTCAATCATATTATGTAAGTAACATCAATAGGAGGGATGGAGAGAAATGTCTATTTTTCACACTTATACAGTCTCTTAAGTCCTTTACCATCACAATACAAATAATTCACTGCAGCACTCGAGGTGTTAAAAGATAGGGATTCTTCCGTCATACCCCAGGAAGAAGTTTAAATTATTAATCCTATGTCATCAGGACATTAACCTACAGTACAGTACATGTTGGAAAATGATACTGAGAATTTCACATTACATGAGATGTGTTATCAGTTTACTAGGGCTTAGTTTTAGTATCTTCAACATACTAGTATTGTCACACATAGAAAGTGGCACACACATTGCATGCATGGTAAGCTCCAAAGAGCTCTGAACTACTCCTTCAGACCTTATATTTAAAAAAATGTGGGCACCCACATCCTTACGCCATTATTTCCAAATATGCAGTAGTATTTAGCATAAAAAAACAAAAGATAGACAGCACTCAAAAAGAGCCTATGATAAGTTTTAAATGGTGCAACGTGGAACAAAGAGGAACCCTATTTCCTCCAAACATACAATGAATACAAAAAGGTGTTCCCAGCACTCATAAATGACAAAATGGAAATGGAATAAGCCAACATTTTTAATGAGATTGAAAAAACCACAAACCCATCAGGGGTATAAGTGAATCACAATGCCCGAACAACAAAGTAAGGGGAAGGGAGCAAGGAAAGGGAAGGGAAGGATGGGATGGAGCGGGGGAGGGAGTAGGGGGGAAAAAGGGAAGCAAGGTAAAATCACAGGGGAAGTACCACTTGTGCTTTACATGTGGGAACGGGTTTGAAGAAGGGGGTCTCTGCCCCAAAACTTTTCCCTCCTTTATTTCATCAATTTGTTTCTCCTGTCTAGCTCCTCCTTTCATTTTGAATTTTGTTTGCCCCTTGATTAGATTCCCGGTTGTTTTATCTTTTATTTATTTTTTAGATTTTTCCGCATATTGGATACTCTATTGTAGAGGTGGCCAACTTCAGTTCTCAAGGGCCACCAACAGGACAGGCTTTCAGGGTGTCCCTGCTACAGCACAGGTGACTCAATCAGTGGCTCAGTCATTATATCTGAGCTGCTGATTGAGTCACCTGTGCTAAATCAGGGATATCCTGAAAACCTGACCTGTTGGTGGCCCTTGAGGACTGGAGTTGCCCACCCCAGCTCTACTGTCTACCAGTGCAGAGGTCTTTTTTTATTTTTTGCACTTACCTGGCATCATCCCTCTCATCCTGTATGGAGGACACATATCTCTATTTGAACATATGTATATAGTTTTGTATATCTTTCTACCATTCATGATTGTATAGATGTTATATATATATATATATATATATATACGTGTGAACGAAAAGAGAAAAATATCCCAACTACAGCACTCTAGCATGTTGGGATATTTTTCTCTTTTCATTCACAGCACTCTAGTTGGGATATTTTTCTCTTTTCATTCACATATATCAATTATCCCTAGCACCGTCAGTAGCGTATATTATTTAAACACTGTATACTGATTTTAGCACTAATTACTGGTGATCCCCGGTTCCCTGTTTCTCTTTCACCTCCGCTACTGTGGGGGGATGTTGTGAGGTTCTTGCATGCGCAGTAAGAGTCGCGGCGGCCATTACAGAATTGCGCATGCGCAGTATGTAAGGAGCACGTGGCGGCAATAGACCAGAGGCTCCGTGGGGACTACACGCTCCATAATGCATAGGTGCATGCAATCACCTGGCGCAATTTAGCCAAATAGCGCTGCGAGGATCTCCTGCTGCAAGAGGTTCATTTAGCGCGCTCAGAGCTGGCAGTCAGTCGGAGCTGGGAGACAGACAGGGTAGGTTGGATGTGCATGGCGTCTGTGGCCCCTGCATTAGGCCAGAGATCCTCCTGATAGGCCCTGACTCATATATTTAGATTGTGGCTGCTACAGGACAGGCCCTTAGGCAAGGACACTGCGCCATTAACTATTTGAGATTAGGGACACAGTTGCAACGCTGCTCAACCCCGAAGATTGTGATCTGGGCTCAGATCACCTGGCAAGGTATCAAGACTGTCTGAATGTGGGACCTTCCAGCAGGATACCACCCATGTGGAGGAAGATCCACCACAGATGCAGAAGCCATCGCTGGATCAGTGGATCCTGCACAGCTACCATCAGCACGCCCGGGTTCTGGAGCACCCGGCAGGTACCTATATATTTAAGTGCACCAACCAAGTACACACACCATAGTGGCAGCGCTGACCACATATAGGGGTGTTTGTTTAATCTCATGGACGAATGGGTTGTTTGGTGCCCAAGGGCCCTGTCAGGTACTGTGGACACCGTGTGGGTTACACGGTGGTGGGGTAAGGCCCTGTGAGGCTGAAGGGGTAGCAGTAACCAGTAGTATTACTATCCTCATTATCACTGCATAGTTATATGTTCTTAAGTAAAGGTTATTATTATGATATACTGTGTGTGTGTATCAGTATTGTGGTTCCTGTGAGGGGCTCCTCCCGCTAGGTTGGGATCCCTCACAGGTGGAGGCGCTGTACCAAAATGGTGTTGTTATATCACCCAGGGCTTCCAGTGGCGGAGGTTTGGGATCTCTGTGAGCCAACAGCACCAGTAGACTCTTTACACTAGGGGGAAAGAGGGCTACACACACATACATACACACACACACACACACACACACACACACACACACACACACATATATATATCAAAGAAAAGAAGTGCATGCTCCTTAGTGCTCCATAGTGTTTAGCCATATAAAAATGATTTAATAAATTGGTTAAAAGGAGTGATCCGAGATGCACTCACAAGGGAAGGGAATTGAAAAAGCATTGAAAAAATAATACTCATGGTCATCACAACGGAGCAGTCATCTGGAACATCTGGGCCTGGAACTGTGGGTGTAAAGATGAAAAGTGTCAGGTAAAGATGGATAAGAGGATAGTATAAGGTGATGTCCAGGAGCAGTATAAATCACCAGCTTGCCAATGCAAGCGAGTACTGTAAACAAACAGACTAGTGTTCCAGCAGGTAAAAGCAGCAAATGCCAGTATTCAAAACATTAACCGCTTTCTCTGCACATTTTCACTTGCTCCGATATTCTGTAGGTGACGTCACGAGTGCACCTTACGCGTTTCGTCACGGAAATGCGGCTTCATCAAAGGTTACATCTCCTTATAAGGATATGTGATTGTCTACCAGTGCAAAGGTTCTTTGATATTATTTTACCTGGCTTCAGCCCTTTGATCCTACTTGGTGGATAAGTATCTACGTATATTTGTACATATGTATACAGTTTTTGTGTATCTTTCTACCATTTATGAGGTTATAGACATGATATATAGCATACAGTTGTATTTGCATATATATATATATATATATATATATATATATATATATATATATATATATATATATATATATATGTAGCCATGTGTAAGATTGGTGTACATATCTCTTTCTCATGCTGGCAGTAAACCTGGTAAGTATGCAGGAATGCCAGTAGTTATCATGGAGGTTTGCCCTCACACCCTGGTGAGGTGTCATATGTCCCCAAAGGAAGTGACAACATGCATTGTGCCCCCACTTAGTGGTACAGAGCAGGTTTGTTCTCTGGGGGGTGATATAAGACACAGCACTGCCTAAAGTTAGAAGTCAGTTCCTGTTGTTGTGCTGCCTGTTCACTGAGAGGCACGTGAAGGTTTGCAACAATGTTGCAGTGTCTCCTGCTAGCTGTGAGTCAGTAAGCAGATGCAGCAGTAGTAGAAGAGTGAGCAGAGTTAGAGGAGTGAACAGAGTTAGAGGAGCTGACAGACAGAGCAGCTCAAGAGAGAGACAAAGCAGCTCAGGAAAGGAGATTCCAGCAGCCAGAGAAGCTGGGGAATCTCTCTGAGAGTAAAGGTGGAGAGCAGCTCTATTAGGGACAAGGGACCTTCCTAAGAGAGTGCTGCAAAGAGATGAGTGGCTGAGCTGTTATCTGTGAGGGGCAGCTTGCCCATACCACCATGCAAATAAAGATGCCCTTGTTAAAGATACCTCCACTGGGTGAGTGTGAAGTTACTCAGCAGTGGATGGCACCACCAAGAAGGAGTTCCTCACCAGGACCATCTCCCTGCGGAAGCACAGATCCTGATGAGGTGGAGGCGCTGCACATGAAGTAAGTTGGACTCGCACCCACTACCTCAGCTACCTGTCCTGATGACATCCCCTAATAACACCAAGCGGGAGACTCAAGAGTCCTGTTACTTGCAGGTGCACCACCACACGCCTTGTAATGGGGGACTGGTTAGACTACACGGGCCAATATGAGATTGGGTGGGTCAGGCCAGAGGGAGCACCCGTTACAATTGGAGGCGCTGCTGAGATACCTGTCAACAGGACAGGCTTTTGCTAGGCACACATAAGGAAACAGAGAGAAGTGTCTGCTGCCACTTTGTGCTGCGTGGGACGGAGCCAGGGGTAGTCAGGGAGATGCTGGAGCTGCATGCCGCAAAGACGCCTTGGGATCCGTAAGGGGTTAGTGAGTCTGGAGCCGGGGGCTATTGCTGTTCTAGTCGCCTTGAGGTAGCGCTAGCGGGGGACGCCTAAGGGATAAACTGGTAACTGAGAGCAGGAATTCTGGACGGGTCCGCACTAGGCTAGCCAAAAGTAGGTCGACGCCCAAAGTACTGCATGGAAGAGCCAGAGTATTCTAGTCTCCATTCCAGACCACTTACCAAGGAGCACAGACTGGAGGAAAGCGTTACAGTAGACACAGAAAGAGTGAGCCTAGCCTGAGGTAGTGCAAACACGAGTCAGATCTACATTAGGTACACAAGGTGGTGCACAAGGCATTTTATTGCATCGGTGTGGCAGCTGCCCCGCAGAGAGGAGCTCCATGTGCGATAACAGAAATTATAACAGAGAAAAGAATGGCGACCGCAAGATTGGAGGCTCTCTCAAGCAGTGAGTCACACCAAAGATGGCGGCTCCCGCCAAGTCGGGAGAGCACCAGGACTGTGCAAGAAATTGTTGCAGAGTATTGTCCGGGTTGGGTGTGGGTGCCAAAACCTGAAACCCGCCCCTGCACTGTGAGTAGTTCAGCACAGAGTCAGAACCACTCCTTGGTAGAAAGTGTCCCTTCTCGAGAGAGCCCCGCCAGAATGGAGGATCTGCACAGAGTAGAAGGTCCAGGATGGCAGGGGGCAGAGAGAACCGTCAGAATGGAGGATCTGCACAGAATAGAAGGTCCAGGATGGCAGGGGGCAGAGAGAACCGTCAGAATGGAGGATCTGCAGAGCGCAGAAGGTCCAGGAAGGCGGGTAAACGAGGAACATGCATATGACCTGTGCGTGGAAGAAGAACAAGCTACAGAAGAGACTTCTGTGAGCCTGTTGGAGACTGGCGTGACAGCCGTGGCTGCGCCGGGTTTGTCCTGTCTATGCTCTCGGGAAAGTAACCTCGAGACTAGTGAGGACGACAGTGTTGCTAGATGGGAGGAACGAAATGGACTTTGTTATCATTCAATATACAAACAGCCACACGCTACCTCAAATGTGATGAATAAAGACAGTACTAACCAAAATGGCGGTTCCCGCGTTCCCGGGACACCGCGTGGGCCAGCTGCAGAAAGTCTTGCAACTTTGCAGTTTGCTAATTGTTGGCCAGGATTGGCGCCAACGAGAAAACTCCACCCCGTTGGGGAGTTTGGCGCGAAAGCTGGAGCCGCGCCCTCAGGGACTATGACTCACTCCGCCCCTGTGCTGGGTCAGCCTACAAGTCTACGAGACCCTCCTCTAGAGTCCACCAGGGGGAGTGAGCACAGTGAACTGCCAGTAGCAACTTCTGTTCCCCCTAAGAAAGAAACAGAATGCAGCAAAGCACAACCTCAGCTACAAGGGGCATGGCGGGCCAAAAGAGTGACTTACCCCTTTCTTTTGTGCCCGTGTATACATAAAAGGAAGAGGGGTGATAGGATCTTTGCCAGTTATTCATTGCCTAAAGGATTCCGGGAAGTATCCAATGACGGAATCACCAGCTTGAGGTGTGAGGACTCTGATTGTGTATCTCTGGGAAAAGAACTTGTTTGGGGAGCTACTTTCTTTGCAAAAGGAGCAATCCTGCTTGTGTCTAGCTGTTATCTGCCTAAGCGTGAGGAGTTCCAAGCTCCGATGACAGAGACGGCTCCAGATCTGGTTCCAATACCGGAACCCCAGATGATGGAACCATTCCTGATGGAATCAATGAAGGGTAAGGTGACTGCCCAGGGAGAAGGGGGATCGCTACCACTGGTACCGCTGGAGCAGGACCGCTTCAGGCCGATGGCCATCAGCAAATGTGAAGCGCCCCGACGCTGTTCCCCTGCGGAGATGTCCCTATCCCCATCCTGTACTACTGAAGACAGTAGTCAACCAGCGGTGGTGATGCGCCAGCCGACGGACCACACAAGTGAAGCTGAAGATAAAGAGACATTTATCCCATCGGCTGCGGACCATGATGTAGGCCCGTGTGCCCTACAACAGCCAGTCCGGCCTACCACAGAGGAACACATCGCAAGCCAGCGGAGTGGTGAGGAACCTCCTAACCCCCCACAGGCGCCGGTGGTGGCAATGGCGGAGGTCGTTCTGGAGGAAGAGGTTCCGGTTGGGAACCCAACGCAAGATGGCGGCGAGTCCAGCGAGATGGCCGTGTCCTCGTGGCCAAGCAGCTGTACCCGGTTGCCTGGGTCCGAGAAGAGCCAGCAGGCCCTGCGGAAGCCTGGGAGTAAGGAGGCGAGTGAACCGGAGTGCCAGTCCGATGGTACTGGGCAAGGTAGCGAGAAGTTGCGGGTCGTAGCCCCGCGTATGCTGGCGGTGTTTCCCTATGCCCAACCCCAGGCCATAGTTAAAACCCCTGCACCTGTCACTTTTTCCTATGGGTCCCAGTCTAGCCAAGGGTTGTCTGGGGAGTCCCGAGCCACTTTTGAAGAATGGACTGGGGAAAATCTGGACTGGGGTGACTGTTTTGTCTCCGATGAGGGATCGGGGAGGAAGATGTCTATGCAACGAATGTTATACTGCACTAATGATGACAATCGTACTGTTATGGTGGGATGTGATTCTAAGAGCCTTGGGTCAAACTTTGGGTCCCCAGGGACATTGGGAGTTTCATCTGGGGATTTGGGTAATGTTGCTCATATGGTGCCTATTGCCCGGGGAGCCCCCTATGTGCCCTCACTGTCAGAAAGAGTTATTAGGGATCGCCAAAAGTTGGTACGTAATTTTCATCGTCCCTGGGAGAACGAACTTATGTTTGAAATGGGTTCCCTTGATTCAGAAAATTGGGATCCTGGCGGGTTAGATGAGATGTGGTGTAGTCAAGAGGGGGTAGTCTACATCTCCCAGAGAGGCCTTAGGGAGGTGTATGGGCATGATCTTCTCAGTCCACTAGCATCCAAGCCAGAGTTATGGTCTGATTGTGGGAGTCCAGTATGTCCCCTAGAGTGTTACAGCATTGATGCTCTAAGCCCAGTGGACCATGCTGTGCGCAAGCCACCTTAAGAGGGTAGAGTAGTCCCAGTAATGGATACTCCAGCATGGGGTAATCCTAGTTGTTATACATCTAAAGTTAGGATGTATCTGTTATTGTATGATGAAAAGATATGTACTGTAATGTGTTGTTATGTTTTGCAGTGCTACCTGAAGGAAGGTTCCTCAAATTTAGATCCCAGCCGGGACGTTGGGGTTCCACCAGGGGGAGAATGTAGCCATGTGTAAGATTGGTGTACATATCTCTTTCTCATGCTGGCAGTAAACCTGGTAAGTATGCAGGAATGCCAGTAGTTATCATGGAGGTTTGCCCTCACACCCTGGTGAGGTGTCATATGTCCCCAAAGGAAGTGACAACATGCATTGTGCCCCCACTTAGTGGTACAGAGCAGGTTTGTTCTCTGGGGGGTGATATAAGACACAGCACTGCCTAAAGTTAGAAGTCAGTTCCTGTTGTTGTGCTGCCTGTTCACTGAGAGGCACGTGAAGGTTTGCAACAATGTTGCAGTGTCTCCTGCTAGCTGTGAGTCAGTAAGCAGACGCAGCAGTAGTAGAAGAGTGAGCAGAGTTAGAGGAGTGAACAGAGTTAGAGGAGCTGACAGACAGAGCAGCTCAAGAGAGAGACAAAGCAGCTCAGGAAAGGAGATTCCAGCAGCCAGAGAAGCTGGGGAATCTCTCTGAGAGTAAAGGTGGAGAGCAGCTCTATTAGGGACAAGGGACCTTCCTAAGAGAGTGCTGCAAAGAGATGAGTGGCTGAGCTGTTATCTGTGAGGGGCAGCTTGCCCATACCACCATGCAAATAAAGATGCCCTTGTTAAAGATACCTCCACTGGGTGAGTGTGAAGTTACTCAGCAGTGGATGGCACCACCAAGAAGGAGTTCCTCACCAGGACCATCTCCCTGCGGAAGCACAGATCCTGATGAGGTGGAGGCGCTGCACATGAAGTAAGTTGGACTCGCACCCACTACCTCAGCTACCTGTCCTGATGACATCCCCTAATAACACCAAGCGGGAGACTCAAGAGTCCTGTTACTTGCAGGTGCACCACCACACACGCCTTGTAATGGGGGACTGGTTAGACTACACGGGCCAATATGAGATTGGGTGGGTCAGGCCAGAGGGAGCACCCGTTACATATATATATATATATATATATATATATATATATATATATATATATATATATATATATATATATATTAATGTGATTTATACAGTTGGTTGCACGTTTACTTGTCTCTGATTAAGTACTAGTTAAATCTTAATTTTCTGCTATTCATGCATTTTTGGTCCATGTGCACTATCATCAGAGTAGTTATTTGTCCTTTTTATAGAGTTGTGCTGTGTAATCACTATATTTTTATACTTGTAGTCCAGTTTACCTCCAGTGGTAACGTGATCCAATTTTACATCTACTTTATGGCAATAACAGTCATTTTACTTGATAAACTCAATGCAATATTCCACTGGTGAAAACCAGCAGTAAATCTTTGATACATTTTTGTGCAAACATTCTCTACTAAAACAATGCCACACTAGAACTAAACAAATGTGAGAATTATTTTTTTTATCTGTGCTTTATCTAACCCAATACGAAACCAGGCTTTTAAGACAGCAATCTGACACAAATTGGTATCAAAACAGACATAAAGAAGCATTTAAGTGTGCAGGGTCAACACATGGTTTGTATTTTTCATCTTTTCAGAATTTTGTATTTGTAGATTTTGTTTTTTGTAATAAGAACATTTTATATCATTTATATTTTTTATTTCTGGTCTACTAAGGTTTTCAACGGTAAAACCAAGGTCAACATTTTGCACAATTTTGAGTGTTCCACACTGCTAATATCATATCTTGCATTTTTCTATGCACATATACTGTATAGATTTACAACATTTGATACCTCCACTGCTATGACTTCTTTATCTTCTTCGTTAATTGCTTTTTGTGCAGAGATTCTTCTTCATTCAATTTGTTTGGATTAAACTGTATGACAGTGGTGTGCGTTTACAAGGGCTGATATACTATCATGATACTGTGAAGGAATCCAGCAACTTACTTGTTATTTCCCAAATCGTAAATTCCTTTCTAATGGTGCAACTGGTTTGACTTTTTGTTCTAGTTTTACCCTAATGGGACCTAAAAAATAGTTATTAACCTCTCTGTCCCTCTGACAGGGATGGGATTAATCCTGAGTTACTGCATAAGAGTCTTGTACGTGATACATTCTTTGGGTATGATTGAAAAATGCCGTATTGTGTAGGAAAAAGCACTTTAATGTCTACCAGTTGTTGCTCTTGTTTAACAATAATATGTCTTTGATTATTGCAAAAACATCCAGGCACTTTTCAAACAAGCTCTATACAGTTTTCTTTGTGATATGACAGACAACTTGTTCTTCTTCTGCAATAAACGGCATTAAAACTGCAGAACATACTTATTATTCTGATACATCCTAACATTTGGCTAACCTTGGTATAGAAGAATTATTATTTTCAGAAAAACATTGATTTCCCCATTTCCCAATTGCTGTTGCTCCATTCAAAAACTTTGCCTAATTTAATAAAAATTAGTCGCACACAAACTACAGTAAAAAAAAAACACTTGTTTATATACACAATAACAAAAAAACACAATAAAGGGGGAAATACTTTCTCAGTGTTCCTGAAGCAATGTAACAGTCATTTTACATACACACATACACATGTTTTAGTACTGTTGAGAAGTAGAGAGGGACATATTTGGGGTTAGTCATTAAAGTATCAATATGTGGAAAAATAAAAAATAAAGGCACAAAATATCCGATATGGTTTTAGCAGCATATACGGCACCTCATCAGTTAGAGTGTATGGGAAAAAAGAGAGGATTCCATAGCGTAACACGATAATAACAATTTATACATGCAATAAAATTAACACTTACAGTGTCTTAGATCAAAATAGGCACATAAAAAAAATTGTGCCTATTTTGTGCTTATGCGCTTGTGATATCGCTTGTTTTATGTGCCTATTTTGATCTAAGACACTGTGGGGCCTATGCAGAGAGCAGCGAATTTTAAAATTGGCGAATTTATTAAAAAGTAGCTTTTTTGGAGAGTTTTAGGGCCTCATGCAGTAAGCGACGATTATGTGAAATCGGCAAGCTTATCGATTAGTCATGTTATTGGCGTTTTTCCCTCTCCGTATGCAGTAAGTGCCGAATACATTCAAAATCAACCCGAAAACAAATCCGCCCACTCTCACGATGATGAGCCGATCACACACAGGTGTATCGGCGTGCGTGGCGGGGTGCTGTTAGGTTGCACAATCACAAATCTTGCTGAATCAGGCGAAACAAGCATGTTTTTGATTGCGCGCCATATTTAAAGGCAACGTGTACTGCTAATCATTCTCTGTGTTGTTGGGAGTGAGAGAGAGAGAGAGACGCACAGAGCTGGACGATTGAACATTTGCATATTGACTGAGAGACTTGTTGTGTATTGGGTGAGCTTTGTCCATTGTTGTTTTGTTTACATCTTTGTCTTGTTTTATATGTGGAAGTGGGTCGTGTGATTGCCTGTACATTTCTTGTCTGTTTTTTGTGAGTGCTGGAAGTATGCCCGCAAAGCGTGGGAAGAGTGATGCTGGTGGGAGTGGGAGTGCTACTCGTGGGAGTACGCGTCGGAGTGAACGTACTGTTCAGGGGAGTGATGTTGCTGGTGCACCGAGTGGTGTTGCTGGGAGTGGGAGTGCTGTTGCTGGGAGTGGGAGTGCTGTTGCTGGGAATGGGAGTGCTGTTGCTGGGAATGGGAGTGCTGTTGCTGGGAGTGGGAGTGCTGTTGCTGGGAGTGGGAGTGCTGTTGCTGGGAGTGGGAGTGCTGTTGCTGGGAGTGGGAGTGCTGGTGCTAGGAGTGTGAGTGCTGGTGCTAGGAGTGTGAGTGCTGGTGCTAGGAGTGTGAGTGCTGGTGCTAGGAGTGGGAGTGCTGGTGCTAGGAGTGGGAGTGCTGGTGCTGGGAGTGCTGCTGGTGGCGCAGTTGCTGATGGGGTGGATGGTGGTGGCGTGCTTGCTGGTGGCCAGCTTTTGGAGGCTCTTCCATTGGAAGAAGGAGAGTCCAGTCAGCACCAGCCAAGCTCTGACCCTAAACCTGCTCGGAAAAAACGTGTGGAGAAGCCACGTAATCCTCGCTTCAATGACCAGGAAAATAGGGCTCTTGTCACTGGCATTCTGGAGCACTATGACAGTATATATGGACATTTAGTAGGTAAGTGTAACTTTACATTTATTATTCAAATACATGTGATCCTAGGTCATCTGAGTTTTGTTCATATGCAAATATGGGTACACAATATCTTTCTATGTTCATTAGTGTGGAAACACAGCTTTTTATCATGCCTTACAAGGACAAATAAACACAGGCGGTCAATTTGCCATAACTGCATACAATATGAATGCAAGCTTGCTTACATGTATAGGTTTAGTAGTGAATGCTCATGTGCTGCACATATTACACATAAAACAGCATGTTTGCTATCACTTGGAACAGCTAGCAGTGTAGGAAACTGGTGCTTATATTATTATTCATTTACCTCATATCTTTTATATGTTTTTCAAGGGCGGACAAGTGCAGCAAGCAAAAAAGAAATGTGGGACACAATAGTCATTGGTGTCAATGCCTGTGGGAATCGTGTCAGGGACAAGTATCATTGTCGGAAAAGATTTGATGATATTAGGTCCAAATTGAAAAAGAAAATACAAGACCAACGCGTGCATGCTACTGGCACTGGAGGTGGGCCCACACCACAACGTCTCATATTGACTCCATTGGAGGAGCTGCTTCGGCCAAAATTACTTACCGTCGTCGTGGAAGGCTTGGCTGGTGACCGTGACATTGGAATTTATCCGTCACAATTTCCAGCAGGTGATAAATATTACTGTACTAGGCGTGTCGTTGCTTACAGTTATTTTGCATAGTTACACTGCTTTTTATACTGTCTTCACAATATAAGCATACCTGCATCTATATATGTATATGTCTGATTCTGTATATATATATCTCAAAATAGACATATATGTAGTAGTCCTACTAAAAGCAGTAACTAATATAGCACGTGCCATTGCGTGCTCATTTACATGTGAATTCCCAAAATGCATAGCTGCAGTGGAAGCAATTGATGGTGGGCGAAGATGGGGAACAACAGGGTAGTACACGTGTAACACATGTTCATGAGAAATTATTAGTAGCTACAGGTACAGAACAGAAATATGTATCATATTATTGTGTATTTTATTGATTTTACTCCGACAAACATGACATTACTGCCTATTTTAAGCATGCATCAAAGAAATTGCATGTAACGGCCTACAAACATCACTGGCACTAACACATCTATAGTTGCTTAAGAAAAGGTCCATTTTTGCTTTATGTCATATACAGACAGCATAATGAGGCACACGTATCATATGTTATGTCATTGTTTTCATAACTTAAACACTGCAGATGACTACTTAGCTCATCTACCATTGTGTTAAAGCAGCTGCAATTAATATCTCATCACAGCATACACTTCAACAGAGGGGGTGGGGTTCAGCACACACACTAATTACAGCCTCATTTCACGGTCAACTTAGTTCACACCATTTGCACCTGTTTCAAGTCATTGAAAGGTGTGGCTGATTAGGCTTTTTGGGGAAGGGAATACCTTTCTTACAACCTGAATAGCACAACTGAAGTTAATCACACTCATTGGAAAGCTTAACTCTAGCTACTAAATGCCCCAACAACTCATTACTTATCAAAGCGTACGTCACACATTAGTTCACTCATATCTATAGTTGAACTACTATGAAAGACACATTATCACACACTGCATGTGTTGTCTTGTTGAGTCACAGCCACATTCAGGTGTGCCACATCTTCGATTAATGTACCACACATATCCTCTACCAAAAATAACACTTTTTGCAATATGACCACCTTCATGATAACTATCATGAGATGACCATTCACAATGGTTATGTACATTATGATACTGATATCACTACACAACATATGATTTTTATGTACTCATTTAATCTATTTATCCTCACGCATTACTGCAGAAACATAGTATGTTGTATGTTAGGGAACTCAAAACTTCTAAGTACACAGGCATGTACATTGTTATTACAACTATTTATGTTCACTTTCACACACACATTTTCGGTTAAGGAACTGATGTTGTTAGTTAATCATAAATACAGAACATACAATAAGTGTTTGTTCAATATTTACACATGTAAATGTAAAACTTATGTTATTGTTATATATAGTTGCCCCTGGAGGACATGTGTCACCTGAGATGGAACAAGTGTCTTCACCTGGGTCAGCCAGCTCAACACTACTAGAAGGTGAGTGTATCATTTGCTGGCCATATAATATGTGCTCTTCTATATGTTATGTTGTCATGTGCATTATTTGTTTTGCACATCTTCTTTAAATAGGATTACTTAGTGTCAGTGAAAATGAAGTGTAAGGCAACATGTATTGTGTTAGTGATGTTAATTATCATGTAGGACTTCTGAGTTTAGAGCAACTTTTCATTCATTCATATTTCATACTGAGTCCAAACATTATTCGTAAGTCAAGGTAGTTTTTAATGAGGTTATAAAACGTATGCTAACATGTTAGGTGTTACTTAGGACACAGTACAATTACATAGTAACACAGCATACATTAACATGCCATTTAATAATGTGTACATTTCTTTTTAGAACATCATGGTGATGAGGATGATGAGTATGATGAGGATGACGCCACAGAAGAGACTGAAATACAATCATGTGACCATGAAGAGGTGCCAATAGAAACTGTTGTACCGCCAAATCGTCCATCAACTTCCACATACGATGCAATTGTAGCTTCAGAGGGAAAAATAGTGGACGCAGAAAATCGTCGCCATTCAGACATGATGACAGTGCTGGAAAGGATGATTGGACTGCAGGAAGAAACAGTATCACAATTGGCACATCTCCACAGAGTCTTCATTGAAGTGCCTAAACAGTTGCAAAAAATCAACACCTCATTCGAAGCATTAGTTGTTCAGCAAACACAAGCTAATTACTGGAGAATGACTAATGTACCACAATTCAACACCTCCCAGCCAGGATCTGTTCATGCAGGTCAGTTTTCACCACATTCATCTGATATTCATTCACCAGGCCCAAATGTTACCGGTCAAGTAGCAGACATTGCTGTGCAGGTTCCTGATGACATCCTACCGCTGCCATCTGTACAAATTCAGCAGCAGACACCTACAAAGGAGGCGACAAAAACAAAACAAGACACACATGAAACAGACCAACCATCACTTGTGCAGTGTCTACCAACTTGCTCACATGTGTCACTGGGCACAAGCCCTGTCCGTGAACAGTCACTACCCAAAAGCCCTGTAGGTGAGTCGCTGCCCAAAAGCCCTGTAGGTGAATCACTGCCCACAAGCCCTGTAGGTGAGTCACTGGCCACAAGCCCTGTAGGTGAATCACTGCCCACAAGCCCTGTAGGTGAGTCACTGGCCACAAGCCCTGTAGGTGAACAGTCACTGGCCACAAGCCCTGCCCGTGAAGTGCCAGAGGCCACTCAAAGTGGCTCTGTTGTGCCTAAAGTTGGTGGCAAAAGAAAAAGGAAAATTCAAGAGACAACAAGCAGGCCTGTTACTCGCTCGCAAAAGGAACAAAAAAAATAAATGTTATAATTCAGAAAATATGTGTTTGGCCTTGTTTTGTTGACTTCAGATTATCTAATTACTATTGTATGTATGCTGAAGACTGTGTTGTTTCCAAACTTTCAACTATGTTCTTGTACACGTGAAGGTTTGGAAATGTTAACACTCATAATTAATTGTGTTATAAATATTTATGTTGTAATCGTCTGTTCAGTAATGGTCCACCAGGAGCCAGTTGCTAAGTTTAGAGAAGCTGCCATTGACTTTGCAGCAAAACATTGCATTTGGGTGTGTTAATTGATGTAAGAATTGCATATGCATATTAGTCACATGCAATTATTAAAACACCTAAGTAAGTGCAAACATCTTTCTTGTACGTGTACAGCAGGATTATGTGTAAATTATTACTTACCTTTGCCTTGCTTGGCCATTGTAATTTTGTCCTTTAATCAGTTGTGTGTTCGTTTCTATAACATCTCAGAATGTATAATAATATATATACACACACACACACACACACACACACACACACTGAGTGAGTGTGAGTGTGAGTGTGTGTATATATATATATATATATATATATGTATATATGTGTATATATATATATGTATATATGTGTATATATATATATGTATATATGTGTATATATATATATGTATATATGTGTATATATATATATATATGTGTATATATATATATATATGTATATATGTGTGTATATATATATATATATATATATATATATATATATATATATATATATATATATATATATATATAGTACTATATAAACTGGTATACACAAACTAATACACTTCATGCTTCCTTGTGAAAGCACACTATTTTAATAATACAGGCCTAATGTTTGAGAAATATCCTAAGTATGAGACTCTAACAGTATTGTGCTTAAACAAATGTTTATTACTTAATTCAATCATGTTTCTCACCATTTAAATAGGTTTCATACAAGGTATACTTAATGCCATCAATGTTGTGTGTACTCCTGCAATATAAAAAAAAAAAAATTATTATATATAAATATATATATATTTTTATAAGAGATATATTTATATATATATATATATATATATATATATATATATATATATATATATATATATATATATATATATATACACACGTATTTAAACTCATGCAGACAGGGAGTTAACCAGACTTTCACATACACACAGAAATGTAAGCGGGGAAAAAACATTTCTTTTTGCAGGTGTGTTTTTACTGATATGCCTGGCTAAGAAATATTTTCACACACTGGCCTTTGTTAGTTTTCAAAAAAACACTATGTGAACGCATTCACAGTCTAGGGATGTTTTTCACAAACGAGATAAAAGAAGGAGAAATGTTTCTCCCACAGTCCCATATCACGAACCACAACTGTTAACCCAATTAGACAACCAAATCCAATTGGCGTTTGAAATAAGGAGTCAAAGTAGTTACTTTTGTTGACCTTGACAAGGAAAAACAGGAGTTTGTTAGCCATTCAGCACATTCATTTTGATGAGCAAATAACACAGACCTGCACACAGCTTTTGTGCTACTCAGACATGGCTGATGAATTCGTTAACAATATTAATCCCCTTTTAGGGTATAAGTACATGATCTGTGAAGCCATCTTGAACAGTCGCGGACAGAAAGCAAGCACACGCCAAATCGATGATTTCATTCGAGCAAAATATCCTTATTACCAAGACCGTAAGCATGCACGGAATTTTAATTCCTCAATAAGATTCACTTTATCAAGTAATGACTTTTTTGAACGTGACCAGGATAAGCTACAACACACCTATGGTTTCTGGAAGATTGCCCCGGAAAAACAATTTATCCTGAAAGACGGCACTTATATTGTCGTGAAAGGCATATTTATTCCTAATGGCAATAGCAATGTATCCGCTACTACTGATCCGTTTGAATCGATACGTGCTGCAATATCTGCAGCCTCCATTCCTGAAACCCACATTGTACAAGAACAAAAGTACTATGATTATGTACCAAGCCTTTCAGCTGAAATTGCATTGGAATGGGAACCGGAAGAAATGAACCTACCTCCCGACCAATTATTTGAAGAAAGCAGTGGCGATTCCTATGAGCGCATCCTGGAGGAGATATGTGCCATACTGGATTCAGCGGTTGGGTTAAGCGTGGATGAAAATGGCTTGCATTTCTGGAGCGACCAGTTGCAGCCAGGCGAAGAGTTAATTCTAGAAGAATGGTAAATATAACAATCGTTATGCGTTGACTCTGCGTTTAAATTTTTTTTTTTTTTTTAACCACCATTTTCACTTTCAATGCGTGGATACAGCGTAACATTGCAGACTGCATAACATGTAGCGATCACAAACAAATTGTTTCCTAATACAATATAGTAGGACCTGAAAGAGTAGTACACATTGCTGACGGAATAAATATACGTACTTTCCTATCCCTTTAAACATATTAGCAACATTTTACCATTACTCTAACACATACCTGTTTTGTTATCATGCAACATCTACAACATTGAAAACCGGGTCCACCACGTATGACGTGGGACCCTTGTCATGGGCCAAGGCGTCCTTAAAAAGGATTAGTGATGTAAGTCCCGCCCCCAAGCGACGTGCGCGCCTCAAAGCCTATTGGCTGTCATGTTTTGTTATAGTAACGGTAACTGCAGTGTGTGATGCGTGCGGCTCAGTGTTTGTAGGCGTACCCTGGGCGTTAGCCGAATGTTAATTGAGTGGGAGGAGTGTTAGCGTGCGTTTCACGCTGGCTTAACATGACGTCACACGTATTGCATTTGCGCATTGTGTTATCGGCCGTGCTTTCTGTTCAAACACGTCTGTTTAAAAAGAATACAGATGTACTCGTTTAGAACGAATGTAGTTTCGTCTTCATTGTATTTGAAATAAAGATGTTATGTTTACTGGTATTTTCAACATGTATTGAACGCACAACGTACGCTTTGTTTTGCGCATGCGCTAACAGTTAGTGGAGCCAAGCGTGAAGTGCGTGCGCACACAAAGATGTGCGCGCACATCTTTCAGTATACAGGCAACGTTCACTTCTTATACATAGTTATGCCTGCTACAAATTTAAAGAAACATTACATACTGATGAACAGTTTTACTTCTAACATATAAGTGACTGACGTGTGTATCTACACAATCATATAGAGCTGCGTAACGCGTTGTCACGGATGCATATCTAGTAAGGTGCCATCTTTGACCATCATGTGTTTGCTGTATTTCAGAGATGTCGGGGAAGATACAATCGGATCAATGTATGATTTCAGAAGAGTCTACCTTTATATGAGATGATTGTGAGGAGGAGCCACCGACTACTATACTACATATGGAACTAATTTTATATTGCTTGCAGCGCTTATTAACAAACAATTAAAAATGTGATACCCTTATGCCTATATTGCATAAGCACTTAATTAACATAATGATGTTGCAAAAGAGTGCCTCATGAATTTTTATTGAGTGTTCTTTAATGACTACTAACATTTTATGACATGGTGTGTTTTATATATAACAACCATTCCCACTCTGCTAACACATTTGTGTATTCTAATATGTAATGGAACGTATGACTGTCGAAACTATGTAACAATAATAATAATAATATGAGCATGTTCATGTATAGGGCTGCTAGTTGTACGCAGCGATTTACAGACACATGTTTCAGCCTGAGGTCCCTGGCCCGTGGAACGTACAAATGTTTTTTTGCCGCATGAGGCACAGGGAGATAAAGTGACTTGGCCAAGGTCACAAGGAGCCCACACCGGGAATTGAACCAGACTCCCCTGCTTCAAACTATCAGTGCCAGTGTGTGTCTTTACTCAGTGAGCCACTCCTTCTCCCAATGTAAAGGACACTTACAACCAAGTAGCCATTTATTTTTAAAATCTCTTGTTACATGGGTATGTAGATAAAATGGTTTGGGACTGTAGCAAATAATGTTACTGGCCAGATGTTATGGTCCCCTCCAATGCATGATGTTCTGAATATGACATCACCATCATGTTATGAAGTACGTTTCTGTGTATATTTCATTAACCTAACTAAGTATAGTTTACTGTGTTTATTAATCGTTTAGAAATACATAGTATAGTCAATATGATGATATAAGCTACCATAATAAAGCTGGTGTTATCATTTGTCGGTGTTATACATGGATCCTACACCAATTGATAGAGACACAAACAGTTGTCTTAAAAAGTGTGTCTATGCTAGTGATGAATGTGCTCCCGTAAGTAAACAAATAAGTACAGTTATCCCCTTTTCTCCAACCACCTCTATATTACATTAATGGAAATTATAAGGAAACATACATAAAATGTGATGAAATGTGAGTAATCATTTTGTAATACAATGCACATGAAAGCTCAAGAGTAGCTAAATGCATATACATGATACAGAAAGTACATATATGTAACATTTGTGTTTAAACCAATATGTTGGGTTTTTAGTTCCAATAATTATAGGAAGATTGAGGTAGCCACATCTTATGAGAGATGTCAGCAAATATACATACCATGATCAGTCATACTGGAGATATACCTATAATGCAAAGGAACAATATATAAATTGCAAACATTGACATGCCATCTTCAGTACCGTAAACAACACAGCAAAGTGTGTATTTGGTGTTAAATGTACAACACCATGTATATTTCATGACATTCAAAATGTAAATCAGCCTGGTGTACACATCATCTGGATGTACATGTTACACTGCACCAATAACATTGTATGTAAGCATACTAGAAGCATGAATGATTATGGGCATAATATGTGTTTTGTCTTAGCATAAGGAATAACACAATGCTAAAATATTATTGCTTTGTTACCCAAGTTGTATTCACATACACACAACTAAAGTACAATTGAAGAGGGATTATATAACCTGTGCAACAATAACATACCGGTGCCACATCCCTTTGTGCACACAGCAGAGAAAAGAAAGGTGTGCAACCCATATTCATCTGTGTCCTAACAGAAGGTTATATAAAGAAACATTATTGTTAATATAACATAATTAAACTATAAAAGTAGTACTAGGAACATATGAGTTTGTACTTACAAGAAAAAAATGAATTGATGAGATTCTGTCGTGTCTGGCCACCACTGGCTGTTTGTTCATTTTCAGCAGCTACATGGGTGGGATGCTCGTCTACCAAAGCCTCAGCTAGGTCTGACTGTACATTGTGCCTGAGTGCAACATTGTGCAAAATGCAACAGGCAAGGATAATATCAGACACTTTTTGAGGCTTGTATAGAAGAGCCCCACCAGTTCTGTCCAGACACCTAAACCTGGTCTTGAGTAGGCCAAATGTCCTCTCTATAACAGATCTTGTAGATATATGGGCTGCATTGTACCTGTCCTCTGCTTCAGTTTGAGGGTTTAGCACCGGAGTCAAGAGCCACGGCCTAATTCCGTATCCTGAGTCACCTATAATGAATGGAGCACACATAAGCTGACATTAGTGATCAAATTGTACAATGCCAACATTCCTAAATCAACATGTGTTTTGTGTTAGAACATGTAAATATGTACTCACCCAGCAGCCAACCAGGTTCAAAATGTCCCTCTTCGAACGCATGGAAGACTGAAGAGTTCCTCAGGATAGAGGAATCGTGACTGGAACCAGGGAATTTGGGTACCACATGCATTATCCTCATCGTCGCATCACATACCACCTGTACATTGAGTGAATGGTAGTGCTTCCGATTGCGGTACACATGCTCACTCTGACTAGGTGCAATCAAAGCAACATGTGTGCAATCGATTGCACCCAGCACAGATGGTATCCCTGCTATATTATAAAAGCCAGTCCTGACTTCCAGCCACTCTGTCGCCTCTGTAGGAAAATGAATATAATTCCTAGCGCGTCTATTGAGTGCATAGAGAAACTGGGTCAAGGCCCGCGAGAATGTAGATTGCGAGACCCCGCCCACTATGCCCACAGTTGTCTGGTATGACGCGGAAGCAAGATAATGTAATGAGCACAGCATTTTAACAAGCCCAGGGACTGCACGACCTCTGGCTGTGAAAAAATCTAAATCCCCCCTTATCTCCTCATAAAGAGCTAAGATTGCTGCTGAACTCAAACGATAGCGACTTACAATCTCCTCCTCACTCATCCCATCTAACAGGGTTCTCTCCCTGTACAGACGCGGACGAGGCACAAGTTGTCTCCTCTGTCTTCTCCTCTGATCTCCTGTCCCTCTACCTGTCCCTCGGCCTGTCCCTCTCCCTGTCCCTGTCGTATCCGCGTCACTGTCACTGTCCCTCGGTGTGTCCCTACCTTGCCCTATATGATTCTCTTGATCATCAAGCATGTCATAGAAAAGAATGTTCCTGCGTCTCCTAAACATTCGCAACATTTTGAAATGAGTAGCTGTGAATGAGCAGGTAATGTGCGTCCTTTAAATAGGTATGTGATGATGTCAGGTGACATAGTAAAATGCAAGGTGTTACATTACCATAATAAAGTACTTCTGTGGCAAGCTGTGTGCACTTGTTGTTCTAAGTATTTGTTGTGTGTATTCTGCAGGGAATGATGATATTTGGCAATGATGTGACGTGAAGCTTTGTACAAAGATTGCTTGCAAATAAATAGTTGCATGTGCAATGCATGTAACACTTGTGAACGCAAGAGTCAGTCATGTAATGAGACAAAAAGGCTGAGATTGACGTGGGAAAAGTTTTGTGTAACATGTGTAATTATCCATGTTATTGTGACATGTTGGCAACAATGAATAGTCGTGTGCATATGCATGCATTTGTGTAAGGAGGATAGTTGGTATAGAATGAGTTTACAAGGTGTCCCAATGATGAATTACTGTACATGTGTGTATAAGTTAGGTTGAAGTGCTTGTAATGCAACGGTTACAATGTAAACATGCAATGTGATTGAGCGTCCAATAAGTGACGTCATGAAAATAGGGAGGACCCAAAAGTATATGTAAACATGAGAATACAGATGTACATGAACGTTTAAAGATGCGTGTCACATTACAAGCATTGTGTAATGTAAAGGAAGATGAATATACTGTGTATGTGTGACATGTGTGACATGTGTGACATCATGTAAATAATTGTCGCTGAGTTGAGTAAAATGTGTGATATGATGTGAGGTTCTCCTTTAAGAGTGTAGTATAGTATTTTCCCTTGCCACATCATCACATGATGAGTAATGTGACCCGCAAATGCTGAAAACATGTAAAAGTCGAATGTTATGCAAATAAGACACGTCAGCTGTGACACAATGCAGGGAATGCCCCCACACTGTAATGCAAATCCCCCTTGTATTGTGAGCAATGAAACGTAAACAGTACTATACTGTTATACGTCCCCGCTCCATTGACTTCCATTGATGTACAGAAGATGTTTTTTTTCTAAGTGCCGTTCCGGCAGCCTTAGCGATCGTTCTCCCGTCCAAAATGCCAACTTTAGTTGGCGGGAGAAATCGGCCATAACATCTCAATTTCGTAGTGCCGATCAGCCCCGATAAGCTGTTTTTTTTTGTTGAATCCAGCCGATTTAAAAAAGTGGCGATCAGTGTCGAAAACAGGCTTATCGGCAGGCGACTGGCCATAACCAAATTATCGGCTCCGAAACCTGGCGATATGAAGCACTTATCGGCGCTTACTGAATCTCAAACCCAATTTTGGCTATAACATGGCCATATTTCCCTTATCAACGCTTACTGCATGAGGCCCTTAATCTCCATATGCAGAAAAGTGCGAATTCTGCTATGTTTAACATGGATGCGTGTGGCGAGTTTAAATTTGTGAGATGCGCGCTTCAGAAATGTGTTAAAACAAATTCGCGCCTTTTTTTTTCCCTTTGCAATGGCCGCGAGCGGCAGTTTTTTTTGGCGAGGCAAAACGGAGACAATCGCGCCATTTTATTGGCGCGAACAGCCGCTAGATGCCGTTCGCGCCTCTCTGCATACGGATATTTTTTAAACTGGCGAGATTGCGGTTCTCGCCAGCCGCGAGGCGAGTTTTACAAATAGAAAAGAAAAATTGGCGCGTTTTTCGGAAATCTCCATTTTCTGCTGTTTTCTGCGCGATTATCTCCAAAAAATGGCGAATTTCGAAAATTCGCTGCTCTCTGCATAGGCCCCTGTAAGTGTTAATTTTATTGCGTGTATAAATTGTTATTATCGTGTTACGCTATGGAAGCCTCTCTTTTTTCCCATACACTCTAACTGATGAGGTGCCGTGTATGCTGCTAAAACCATATCGGACATCAAGCTGTTGGGTTATTTATCCATCATCACTCCAGAGTCAAGCATTTGCCTCTGATCTCTGACATGCCTGAATTTATTTGATGCCACGTGAGTCTCCATTCACCTGATAATATATATCACATTGTTTGATTCAAAACTGTATTTGCACTATTTTGGGCCTTTATTCTTCCACATATTGATATCTGCGCTCCCCTGATTCCCGAGACGTCCTACTATTGAAATGGATTCTGCAAACCATCCACTTAAGGGGTTTTTGAGCTGCAATCTTGTTCACGTTCACTTTATTCACAATTTATTTAATTATAATTACATTTTTATTCACTGCGCCACCCTATTTGCACTTTGTTGCACACATTATCACAGTTAGTCATTAAAGTCATTAAACTGTGAGAGTACTATTGCACAGAATCTCCAATTGAAGTTAGTGCTACTTTCCGTGAGATAGTGCCCTTATCTGCAGAATCACAGCTTAATCATTATGCCACATTGATTTTTAGGCCGCGTTTATAGTGGGTGCGATGGTGCGCGTGTGCGCGGCACGTACAACAGGCCTCTTCTCTATGAGGCCGCCCAGAGTGCGCACGACCATGCGAGCGCTTAAGATCGACCACGCAGCAGATTTTTTTAAAAGACAAATAATCTTGTCTTTTCGCGTGACGGCTGCGTCACGGCCGCGTCACGTGAGCGGGTCAGCTAATCACGGCGAACCAGCCTGGTGACATCACTGCCATGCCTCCGCCATGCCTCCCCATCATGCAAACCCTATGAGCACAAATCGCTCGATCGACAGGCGCGTGCGACGCCATGCGCTCTGTCGCGCGTGCGCCCACTATAAATGAGCCCTTAGGGGTTGAATGAGTTTGTCATTTCAAACAGTTTCCTTTGAATGGGGAATATCAGGTAGTGTATTTTGTGCATCTGTTGCTGAGAGTGAAACATTTTTATTGTATTGTTTTCTATACAGTATGTGAATCAATGACTTGTTGATGAAGTTTTTTGTGTGGCGTGCATCAAAATCTTTCATGACTCCCTGTGGGTTATTGATTGAATTGCGATAGTACTGTACTTGATTGCCACTATTAGAGTATAATGAAAATCCCCATCTGCCTTAAAGTATGTGGTTTCGTACATGTTCTGCCAAATAAATCAACCATTCATTTGTAGAAATGCATTTGTGCTGTTGGAACCCATTTGTGTGGATGTTACATACTGTAGTTAGAGTTAGATAATAATAATATCTATTGATATTGAAAAGGTTGAAAAAAGACATATGTTCCTCAAGTTCAACCTATGTCAAATTCAGATGACTGATACTTATAATATATTTCTACAGTATATTCATCCAGAAGAAGGCAAACAATGATGTCTCATAAGAGAAAAAATAAATTCCTTCCTGAATATTGGCAATCAGATTTCTCTCTGGATCAACATCCGATGTCCAACTTTTTTTGAAGGTACTGCTGCGGCCGAGTTTATTCGAGCATTTGCCCGTTCTCGGCCGCAGCAGTAGCCTGGCGCGCGCCGGAGGGTGACGGGCGCGCGCCGAAGCAGCGGAAGAGCGCCCTCCGATCGGGGCGCTCTCCCTCCCGCTGCCGGGTCCGCCAGGTCCCCCGGAACCCCCTGCCGCCGTCCCCCACATCGCGGGACACCAGGGCTCCCTCGGGGAGCCCTGGACGCGCGTGCAGGCTTGCGGATCTGGCCGCAGTGCAATAAACTGTGTCGCCAGTGTATCTAATGTATTTGCCACCACAGTGTCCATGGCTAATGAACCCTATATTTTAACTGCTCTTACGGTAAAGTCCTGTAAAGTCCCCATAACTCTATGCACAGGACATGCATGAAAATGAGATTTAACTCTCAATGTATTATTTCCTGGTAATTTTTTTTTATAAATAAATAATAAATAAAGAACCTTTTCCTGTGTTGTTGGTGAAATCTCCTTTCCTCCAACCTTAAGGTATGCCCCGTGTCGTTTGTACTGACCTTGGGCTGTTGAAAGCTCCTTGTATTGTCCTGGAATATATTTGTATAATGTTATCATATCTCCTCTTAGACGCCTCTTTTCAGATGTTAACAAATCTAATTTAGCTAGCCCCTCCTCGTAAGTCAGATTTTCTATCCCCTTTTTCTAGTTCCATAATGTATTTTTTATCGAGTGGGGCCCAAAACTGTGCTCCATATTCAAGGTGTGGCTTTATTAATGCTTTATAGAGAGGCATAATTATGTGTACTTCCCTTCCATCATTCCCCTTTAATGCAAGATAAGATCATGTTTGCCTTTGCAGCTACTGCATGACATTGGGCACTATTGCTAAACCCGCTGTCTACAAGCACTCCTAAATCCTTCTCCATTAAGGATTCTCCTAATATATCTCTTTTTAATTTGCAAGTTGCCTGTTTATTCTTCTTTCCCAAATGCTTGTGATTTATGGTCTATGTTGATGTAATGATCACAGAATATGACCACAATTAGGGTGCAATTTGTAATGATTTATAATAATTTCTTACAAAATCCACTAGGTAATTACTGCTTCATTTCATGCCGTGTGACTCATTCAGAGTGTATTTACAACATGCCACTTTGTTAACACAAAACCAATCTTGCACCAGCTAATTTTGACCATTTACTGATATGTCTATATTTCATATGAATCAATCTTATCTTGCCAATTGTGAATATTCAATAACAAATAATGACATGGATATATTATGAGATAAAGTATATGTAGTACAGTATGTATACAATAGGAAAACTAGAATAGAAACAAATTGTCTTAGATTAATATATGTTTTTATATTTACCGGAGCAATTTTTATTATACCATTGTACAGAATAGCTTAAATCAACTGCTACCGCTACCAAGTTCACTTACAGTACTAGTGTTTGTAAAGGACGCACGTTTGCTATGATAATACAGATGTATTAAAAGTTATACTGTACATTACATAAAATTTGAATAGAATAAGGTATCCCTCCATAATCACACAATAGGGAAAATTGTTTGAAAACTGTATGGTTTACAAATATGTATATTCTTGTATTTTGGGAAGGTGTTCTTGGAGTATTGACTCCTAGAATGGCACTGCACTCATTACATAAAACTACAAATCTAAATTATATGATACAATTGTTCATTGGAATAATAGTTTAGGTTGGATACATTTTATTTGCTTAATGCAGCAGTCCGCACTAATTTCATTTTATTTTGGCTGTTATTCTTTTAGTTACTTTAATAGGTCTCTACTTTGTTAAAGCACTGTTTTAGTTTTAAGATCTGATCCTGGGCCTGCAGCCTAAATTGGAGCTCTCCCCAAGACTCCGTTCAGCCAATAGCTCACTCTGTTGCAGCTGGACCCTTGGCACTGAAAATTCTAATGCTTTACAATACACCTTTAATACACATTAGCTCAGATTTACTACATTGTAGCAATTGGAATGAATATTCTTTGGCACCTGGTGATGGTACGGGCAGTGTGACATGGTATAAATAAAAGTTAAGTCTGCTTGCGGCCTCTACTAGTCAATCATGACTTTCACGAACGATACACCTGTGAGCATGTGACTTGTGTATGTGACAAGGGTTAATACACACAGCTATCCTGCTGCCCCACTATTCTCCTGCAGGATTCCTAAAATGAGTAATATCTCTACTTTACAAATATAACCTCAATTTGCTTCCGCCACCAAGGATAAAACAAAGTTTTATCGATAGGTCCCCTTTTACTAAGACAAATATGTAATTTACACACAAAAATCTATTGTGGCAAAATGTGTCCGGAAATGCAGTTACCCTCTTCAAAGCGTGCATAGTTCAATTAGGGCCCAAAGACAATACTTGTTCAATTATTAGATTTAATATACAAAATTAGTACTTTGTTACAGAAAATAATCTTGCAAGAAACATAGAGATACATACATAAGAAACATAGTTTCATAAAATAACAGGGTAAATCAAGAAAATCTAAATACGTTACCACATAACAATATCAGATACCTCCAAAGAGGGCTTGGAGTTTAAATTAAGAGAATCCATTTGTGCAATTGGCATAACACACTCTCTATGTTGAATTATAATTTCATACCCCAAATACAGGCTTTTTATCCACAACTTTAACAAAGGGACCAGACTAAGACAACTATCCTGGGTTTGTCCTATTTTACTCATCCATCTCCAAAGTCAAATTTTTAGACTTGTGAGAAAAGACAGTTTTTTAAATTAATAAATTCCTCAGAGCATAATATGTCACAACTATCCCCGTAAATCCTAGAAAAGTATGACCCACCTCATCACATTCTGTGAGTCTACCGCAGGCAAAGACACTAGTCCCGACAGGGTTACTCCCAAATTTAAGAGACAAGTGGAAATTTGACATATGTAGCCAAGTCAACCTTTCATTTTGGTCTTAATTTAAAAACCTTCTTGTGAACTGTATGGTATGCCAAATATCTATATTAAGAAAATGTATAAGGAAAATGCTAAATTATCCTCATATTATTTATTTATTTTATTTATAAAATGTTTTACCAGGAAGTAATGGATACAGGTGGTTGGAAGGGAGCAAAGGTTGCAGGAACACCCAAGAAATAAAAAGAAAAATATAATAGTGCAATATGTTGTGATAAAACGGACTCTGAAGTTCCTTGGCTCTATAAACTGCCTACTTACAATAAGTAGGTATATAAACAGCGTTTGACAAAATCAGATGGTGTGTAGCAGGCCGCAATGACAGGATCTCCACGAGCTTGAGGTAAAGGAGATCTCACTCAGGTACACATGCCACAGGAAAAATAGAGAAAGACCATGGTACAGATCGGACAAAAACAGTTTATAGTAAAAACGGAGTAAAGAAATGTACTTACAATAAGTACATAAACAATGTACACGTAGCGTTTACTTTAGAGGTGAAACCAGCGTCTTTTTGGAGAGCCTCTAGCTGCTGTAACTCCCGATGCTCCTCGTCGGATCGCGATGACTGTCGTCTGACGTCACTTCCAGCGCAAGGGTGACGGCTTCCGATCCGGGACACACAGGGATTAGCAGGCAGCAGGGGAACCGCAGACTCGGCACCTTCTCCTTCTAGGCAGCTGTGCAGGCTGTGCACAGTGAACCTTTCTCAAGGAAAAAAAAACATGCAATAGTATGTATACCCTCTCTGGGTCTCACCCACATATGTATCAGGTGAAAATAAGCAGGGATAATTGTAACACAAACGAAGACAACAATTATTTGATGATAGATTGTACAAAAATGTATACCTTGCCTCGACACAGTGGACAATCTATACTTTATCCCTGTGTGGTAACTATAGAACTGGCAGTGCTATGGGGGAAAAGTAATATAGAAACACAAGAAACAAAGAAAACCCTGTAAGAAGCACTCAGATGTATCAAATGAATATATAACTACAAATGTGTCCAAAATAGTCCAAAATAATTTTAATCAAACACATCAAACATAAAAACTAAAATAACACACACATGGAACCAGAACAAAAAAAGACCTCCAAAATACAGTATAAATGACGGAAAATTACATAAAGGTATTAGAAAAATTAACTAGCAAGGGAAATGCACCTAAATTGAAGATAACATTGGGGACAAAGGGCCTCATGCAGTAAGCCCCGATAAGGCTTTTTCGGCATTTTATAGCCATTTTTTTCCTTCCAGATTCAGTAAGCGCAGATAAGTGGGAATTATCGGCAACTTTTCCTCCCAATAAGAAATTATCGGGAGACGGCTGGCGATAAGGCACTTATCGGCACTTTTTAAACCCGGCTGAATTCAGGAAGCCCCGATCAGCTTTTCGGTGCTGATCGGCACCCCAGATTGGAGATTTTATGGCCAATCCAGCCCGCCAACTAAAGTTGGCAACTTGCTGGAGGAGAAGCATCGGCCGGGGCAATGAAGGGGTTAACCCACCGTGCCATCTTTATTGTCGCTAGCAGGGGTGGGTGAAGGGGGTATTTGGCCCTGGGTGTGAGTTTAGGACTTGCGGGGGGCTTGCGGGGGCATTTAACCCCTTCACGACCGTAGCGGTTAATACCGCTACGGTCATGAAGGGGTTAAGGCCTCCCGCTACCCACCCGCAATCCCTAAACAACCACCGTTGGGGCTAATACCCCCTTCACCCACCCCCACTACACACAATAATAAAAAATACACACACCAGCCCCACACTAACTAAATAAATATATATATATATATATATATATATATATATATATGACCCTAACAACACCTATACCCCCTCACAAACAGTATAGTAATGGGCACAATGACTATTATCCACAAATGGATAATAGTGCAGCTGTCCATTTAAAATACATACACAGCAATAAAGACATTAAATACATATAGCACTCACCCATGTGTGCCTGCCACGATGAAGGCCATCCTCATCTTCATCCTGCCCATGCCCCATCCGCTTCTGCAAAACAGACACAAGAATTAAAACATCCAATGTAATGTCCCCTAACCCCTTAATCACCATAGCGGTTATTAACCGCTACAGTCATTAAGGGGTTAACCCACCATCACCCACATACCCTCCCCCACTAACCCCCCCAACCCAAAGGCCTAACCACCCTCACCCACTACCCACAGGGGAGTCCTACCAAATACCCTTTGGGCCAATACCCCCTGCCCCAGCACATACAGTACAATAATGTGCCAAATAACTATTATCCACATAGGGATAATACATTATTTGGCCATTATTAAACACATTCAATACCGTAATAAAATAAAGAAAATTGTACTAACCTCATCAATAAGAAGGCTCCGTCACCAGCATCATCCTTGGGGTCCGTTGCCAAAATAATAAATAGCCAATACATCTCAATTACATTAAACATACCAATGAACCCCTTAATCACCTTATCGGGTACTAACCTCAAAGGTAATTAAGGGGTGAAGCCATCCTGCAATGGCAACACCACTTATGCATAACATCCTCAATGAATTAAAAACCAATTTCCTAACCAAATCTCATTTAATCATTCAATCTGAAGGCTCAAATGCCACTTAAAACATTGCATTTACAGTGTATACATGTAGCATAACATGTAAACTACATGTACACGCTGCAAATCAATGTTAACAATACAATAATCCAACTCAAATAGCCTGACATCACAAGAAGTATATTATGTCAGCAAATAAAGTCACCATCAATGAATTAACACACATGAATTACATCCCTAAACAATTAAAATACCATCCCTACCAATTACACAATTAACTATAGCTATCGTAACAGAGAACACGTTCAAAACATACTGAAAAGGACACCAACATTTACAATATACTAAAGCAAGCCTCTCCATAACCTACAGTACAGCATAAAGCCCAAAACTTACATCTCTCTAATAATAAAATACATTTAACACACATCTATGCATAGCAGCATAGCCACAATGATTTACAATACAGAAAATCAAGCTTTAAAAACACTATCATTTCTTACCCTGTATGTATATATCTCTCTAGACATACATACATACATACAGTGGCAAGAAATGATGTGCATAAAAAAAAATGAAGACATGAAAAAGCAAAAAAAAACCCACAGTTACATTAAATACATTTCTTTATTTAACTTACCATTACTTGCCCCCACCGACTCCCGTTGATCAGCTTACTCACGAACCAATCCACGAACAGGAACCCATAAAATAAAAAACCATAAAATAATAAACATTAAAATAATAAAACACGACAATCCAGGGATCTTCTAGATGTAATCCATCTTCATCTGTATTCTTCTACCTTCTTCCGGGGTCTTCTTGCCGTCCGGTGCCACGCCCTGGTCTTCTTTCTTCAGAGGAGGTCCTTCCTCCTCGGCGTCTGGCTTCAAAATGAGACGACATAGGCTTTTAAAGGCCTATGACGTCACATTTTCGTCATATGGTTCCCACGGCCCTGATTGGGCCGTGAAAACCATGTGTTTTGGCCGATGTAAAAAAAAATGATGACGTCACTTAAAGGCAATGACAGCACAGCCAATCAGAATGGCTTTGCTGCAATTGCCTTTAAGATGACGTCATGAAAAGACACATGGCCGGACTCACATGGTACGGCAGCCAATCAGAGCGTGGGAAGTCTATCCCTACTCTGATTGGTTCAAGTACCATGTGACAGAGGCTTTCAATGACGTCACATCCTTTCTCCCCCAAGCCTCTGTCACATGGTACTTGAACCAATCAGAGTAGGGATAGACTTCCCACGCTCTGATTGGCTGCCGTACCATGTGAGTCCGGCCATGTGTCTTTTCATGACGTCATCTTAAAGGCAATTGCAGCAAAGCCATTCTGATTGGCTGTGCTGTCATTGCCTTTAAGTGACGTCATCATTTTTTTTTACATCGGCCAAAACACATGGTTTTCACGGCCCAATCAGGGCCGTGGGAACCATATGACGAAAATGTGACGTCATAGGCCTTTAAAAGCCTATGTCGTCTCATTTTGAAGCCAGACGCCGAGGAAGAAGGACCTCCTCTGAAGAAAGAAGACCAGGGCATGGCACCGGACGGCAAGAAGACCCCGGAAGAAGGTAGAAGAATACAGATGAAGATGGATTACAACTAGAAGACCCCTGGATTGTCGTGTTTTATTATTTTAATGTTTATTATTTTATGGTTTTTTATTTTATGGGTTCCTGTTCATGGATTGGTTCGTGAGTAAGCTGATCAACGGGAGTCGGTGGGGGCAAGTAATGGTAAGTTAAATAAAGAAATGTATTTAATGTAACTGTGTTTTTTTTTGCTTTTTCATGTCTTCATTTTTTTTTATGCATATCATTTCTTGCCACTGTATGTATGTATGTATGTATGTCTAGAGAGATATATACATACAGGGTAAGAAATGATAGTGTTTTTAAAGCTTGATTTTCTGTATTGTAAATCATTGTGGCTATGCTGCTATGCATAGATGTGTGTTAAATGTATTTTATTATTAGAGAGATGTAAGTTTTGGGCTTTATGCTGTACTGTAGGTTATGGAGAGGCTTGCTTTAGTATATTGTAAATGTTGGTGTCCTTTTTAGTATGTTTTGAACTTGTTCTCTGTTACGATAGCTATAGTTAATTTTGTAATTGGTAGGGATGGTATTTTAATTGTTTAGGGATGTAATTCATGTGTGTTAATTCATTGATGGTGACTTTATTTGCTGACATAATATACTTCTTGTGATGACAGGCTATTTGAGTTGGATTATTGTATTGTTAACATTGATTTGCAGCGTGTACATGTAGTTTACATGTTATGCTACATGTATACACTGTAAATGCAATGTTTTAAGTGGCATTTGAGCCTTCAGATTGAATGATTAAATGAGATTTGGTTAGGAAATTGGTTTTTAATTCATTGAGGATGTTATGCATAAGTGGTGTTGCCATTGCAGGATGGCTTCACCCCTTAATTACCTTTGAGGTTAGTACCCGAAAAGGTGATTAAGGGGTTCATTGGTATGTTAATGTAATTGAGATGTATTAGCTATTTATTATTTTGACAACGGACCCCAAGGATGATGCTGGCGACAGAGCCTTCTTATTGATGAGGTTAGTACAATTTTCTTTATTTTATTACGGTATTGAATGTGTTTAATAATGGCCAAATAATGTATTATCCCTATGTGGATAATAGTTATTTGGCACATTATTGTACTGTATGTGCTGGGGGAGGGGGTATTGGCCCCAAGGGTATTTGGTAGGACTCCCCTGTGGGTAGTGGGTGAGGGTGGTTAGGCCTCAGGGTTGGAGGGGTTAGTGGGGGACGGTATGTGGGTGATGGTGGGTTAACCCCTTAATGACTGTAGCGGTTAATAACCGCTATGGTGATTAAGGGGTTAGGGGACATTACATTGGATGTTTTAATTCTTGTGTTTGTTTTGCAGAAGCAGATGGTGCATGGGCAGGATGAAGATGAGGATGGCCTTCATCGTGGCAGCCAGACATGGGTTGGTGAGTACTATATGTATTTAATGTATTTATTGTTGTTTATGTATTTTACATACACAGGGGGTGTATGTTGTTTATTGCAATGTTTATTGGGGGCAAATGTCCCCAATAAACATGCTATTCTGCCTTAACCCCTTCATTGCCTTAGCGGCTATCCGCTATGGTAATGAAGCAGCATTTATGTATTTTTAATACTATTGTGCGGGAGCAGGGGGCCCCCTGAGCTGAACCGCATTGATTTGTGGCTCAGAGACCCCCTGCTTCCCGAGTTACAGGCCCCAGTTTGGGGCATCGGTTACAGTGTCGCCGCCATATTTATAGCGGGCACGTCGCGAATGGGACGCTATAAAGATGGCGGCGACACTGCCACCCAATGACACATTCCGGGGCCTGTAACTCGGGAAGCAGGGTGTCCCTGGTCCACAAAGTGATGCGGTTCAGCTCGGGGGACCCCCTGCTCACTGTACAGTATTATTAAATAAATATTCATGCTGCTTCGTTACCGTAGCAGATACCCTGTAAGGTAAGGAACGAGTCTTTATTGATGTGTGTGTTTTACTCATAGTGTAGATGTGCAGGGGGTCTCCGGAGCTGAAGCGCTTTTTTTTAGGTCTGGGGAACCCCTGCTTCCCGAGATACAGGCCCCTTTATGGGGTGCCGGTATCCCTCTGCTTTGTTTACAGGCCGCGGTCACGTGATCGGGACCTTTAAATGCAGAGGAGATACCGGCACCTCATAAAGGGGCCTGTATCTCGGGAAGCAGGGGGTCCCCCGACCTGAAACCAATGCGGTTCAGCTCCGGAGACCCCCTGCACATGTACACTCTAAGTAAAAGTTGTTTAAAAATACTTTATTTGTTGCCGATGTTTGCGCTGAGAGAGCGGCTTGTCTCTCTCTGCTGCAAACATCTATCGCCACCAAAGGCTTATCGGCAGGCTTATCGGGAGCCAGCCTGTATCGGCACAGGCTCATCGGCAGCTTTGCTTTCGCAGTGCTTCGGCAGGGATCGGAAGGATTCGGCCCTTACTGAATACTGCGAGGGCAAATCGCCAAAAAAAGGCCGATCCCCCACCTATCCGCCACACGTGGTGAAAAGATTTTATCGGGCCTTACTGCATGAGGCCCAAAGTCCCCAATGAAATCACGACCGGACGGTTATATAGACAAATAGTCACACAAGGTGAACAGATCTCAGATAATACTACTACTGGCAGACCATATTGAAATATAAACCAACCTCTACAAAATGCTACAAGAAGAAAAAAACATATTACAGATGTACAACATAATGGATATAAAGACAAATGTCTTAGTCTAAATATCCCTACAGGTTTATAGGTTGCAACCATATAACCACAGGGAGCGGAAATAGAAAGGCTCATATAAAGAAGAGTATACAAATCAGTAGACGTTGAACCCTAAGATGGTAATAAAGGGTACAATGTCTTGAATGAGATGTCCAAAATAAGACCAAAGTAGCTGTATGGGTAAAGCAAAACTCAGCCATAGAAGCATGAAAATCCCTGGTGCAGGTGAAGTTTCTTCCTGGATGGAAGGTTGGTGCTGGTCTGAGTACTTATTAAGGGGGTTTCTTTGTTTCTTGTGTATATATATATATATATATATATATATATATATATATATATATAAAAAAGGAAAAAGAAAGAAACAGGCGCACACCTAGTGCATTACCATAATAAAAAATGTATTAAAGGAACATAAAATCTATAAAATGCCCACTCACAAAGGTACAGCAATAATAAGCGTGTATGAGATAGGCTCTCATGTGCCAGCAGCTCCAGCAACAGCGTCCAGCTTAGATCAGTGGCGTCGTCACGTGGACCTCCTCCATACAGCAGGAACCGGAAACAGCATCCCTCGCCTTTGGTGTTCAGCGTGTATAGGGAAAACGGGTCCCACCAGGAAACAAAGTTTAAAGAGTCCTCAATTCAGCTGAGCAATGGCCGCAATGAGCGCACACGGAAGCCCAAAGTCTCTGTGCAGGTATCAGCAGTGTTCGTGAGCAAATGGCGGCCGCAATCTAGCCACGCCCTACGCGTTTCGTCATCAATGATGACTAATATATATTATTCAAATTATTTTAATCATGAAACAGCATAAACTTCAAAAACACTTTAACAGTGTAAGGAATCCGCTCCTCGGTTTACTGTTTGCCTTACCTTGCAGCTTGTGCAGTCCTGGAACACTTCCCCTGATATTTACTGCAGCCTGGATTCACTCACCAAAGCAATACTGCCACACGCCCCTTCTGCCATTGGTTCTCTGACCTTTAAGTGTTGCCTTCCCACAATGCTCCCTGCCGAGCATAGTCCTTCCTGGATGTCTCTGTGTTCTGCCATAAGCCTTGTCTTGTCTGTCTCCTTGGTTCCTGAGACCGGCTGCTAGTGTCACGCAGCGGTCTGTTCCTGTGCTGAAGCGGAGTACTCTCCTTGTTGTCTTCAGCTCCCTGATTCCTGTGACCGACTGCTAGTCTCATGCAGTGGTCAGTTCCTGTTTCCTGTGCTGAAGCTGAGTACTCTCCTTGTTACTTCAGCTCCTTGTTTCCTGTGACCGGCTGCTATATTCATGCAGCGGTCTGTTCCTGGTTTCCTGCACTGAAGCGGAGGTTTCCCTGTGTATCTTCAGCTTCCTGGTTCCTGGGGCCTACTCTTTCCTTAATCTAGAGAGGCCGTGTCCTGGTTCCTGCGCTGAAACGGAGGATTCCCCAGCCCGCTCAGGACTCTTGCGCTGAAGCACTGGTTTACCAGTGCAGCTAGGCGGTGTGCTACTCTGGTATGTCTACCACCTCCTGATACCAGTACCATGGGCCATGGTCGCCGCACGCGCAGAGGCCACTCCCGCGCTCCTAAGCTGAAGCGGGGCTCTCCTGACTACCTGTTGCCGAACTCCTGCTTGAACAACGTTTACCCTGATGTCTCCAGTCCTGACCCTGGCGTGTCCACCGACGATGCTGTCTTCTCCTATCCTGATCCTGCTACGTACGACTACGAACTGCGCAATCCGGATCAGCCTGCGCGGTCTAAGGTCGGTGCTTTTACAACCCCACCTCAGCCACGCGGTCCGACCCAGGTTTGTGGCGAGCACAGTCGTGACAGTATGCTCGGCCCCACAAACTCGAACCGCCCTGTGGTGAGGGTTGGTATGTTTCTGTCTGAAATCCTGTCCCGGCCTGTAGACCAGTCCCAGTTTGAAAACCAGTATCTGTGCGAAATACTACCCCTGATTGAAGATCAGATTATGAAGATCAGATTATGTATGAAGGTTTAACCCCGTTGCAAAGACAATGCCGTAACGATCTCATTAGTAAGGCTTATTGCCTCAAGGACTTAAAACAGTCTCTGCCCGATTTTGTTTGCTCCTCTGGTTCCCCTTTAATCTGGGATAATGTGCATCCTATCAAACTTGCCAACGCCCGAAATGCACTCCTTGCCTTGGCCTTATCATTGGACATTCACCTAGTACAACAGGACCCTCTCTTCATGGTGGTTCATGCTCAAGACACACTCCGTGTACTTTCCCTGACTTTGGACATTTGCATAAAGGAACAGGACCCTCTCCTCGCCAGCTACGCTGCCGCTTGGCAGTCCACCTGTGCTGCCAGTCCTGTCGCTAAACCTGGGGACGTATCTCCCTCTCCAGGAAATGACCAAACTGACCCACTATCACTGCCCCCTAACATAGATGCTGCCACAGTCCCTAGCCCTGATGGTACACCCGGGTACTCTGACACCAATGATACGTCTTCGTTAACCCCTGCTGATCAGTCCTGTGAGGTTCCCCTGGAGTATACGTATATTTCTCTAGCCAACACTAAGGCTCTAGTATCCGAGAACAAGTCCCTTTTTCCCTCTATTCCTAACTCTGAATCTCCCTTTTCAGCCCTCCAAGTTTTTCCTGCTTTAACCCCTGCTAGGCAGTTCTGCATGCCTTCCCTGTCAGGGAACAAATCCCTCCTACCTCCACGTACTCAGCTTCAATTTCTAAGTTCTGTTCCCAGGGTCATTCCTGTATTAAACCCTGTGGGGCAGCTCTCTGAGTCCCCTTTGGTAACCCCCTGTTCTCCGCCAGCCATGGTCACATCCCTAGCTCCAGAGGAAGAATCCCTTGTCTCACCTATTACAGAGGAAAAACTCTCTATGTTCTACTCTCAGGTATTATCTGCTTTAACTCCTGTAAATTCTTATTGCCTCCAAGCTAATGCCTTCGTTCTAGCCTCAGAGAATGTGTCCCCAAGTCCTATAGCAGAGGTTGCATTAAATGACTTCCCCAAGGTTGCTGAATCCTTAGTTAGTTTTTGCTATAAAACCCCTGCTTCAGCTCAAGTTTCAGCTGCTGTGCCCCCTGAAACTTCGGCTAAAGTTCTGATTCCAGTTAAATGTATTCAGTTACCAAGTTTTTCCCTAAGCTTGGTCGCAGAGTTCCCATTTCCAGGTACTTCGCTGAACCAGTCTGTCACCCAGAGAGCGATGATCCCTGCTTCAGCACATAGTCCCCACGTCGTGGAATCTGCAGTCATTTCTGGTTTCCCAGACACTCCTTACCAAATACCCACTTCAGAGACCAGTACAGTTATGATTACCCCCCGTGTACTGTCTGTGTTCTCCCCTTCTCAAAGCTTAGGGTTAAAACCGTACAGTGGTCAGTATGCCCCTCCTGGGGTTCATGTTGTGTTCCCAGGAATGTTTGCTGACACACTGTTTTCACTTAAAAGCGACGCTTTTTCATATGTGCTAGCTAGAAGCCTGCACACAGTTTCCCCTCTCTCTGAAATTTGCCTTGTCGGCCCTGATACTCGGAGAGGTAAAAACCTCCCTTCAGATTCAGATTCTCTTTCTATAGAGGTCGTCCTTGCTGTTAGTTCCCCTGATTTCTCTGCCCATGCAAACCCTCCAGGGATCAGCATATCGGTTGTTACCCCCTTAGTACAGTCTGAGACCACCCTGCTTATATTACAAGTCCTGGTGTTTAAATCTGAGCTATCTAGAACATCCCCTCTGTTTCTTCCTCCCATCCTACACCTCTTCCTAACTCTCCTCCTGCCTTCCTTGACTCTTTTTCCACTGTCTCAGAGGAGGATGTGTCGCTGTTGATCGCCTCCTCTCCCTCTACCACTTGCCCTCTTGACCCCATTCCCTCCCATCTCCTAAAACCTCTAGCTCCTACTATAATCCCTACGCTCACACACATTTTTAACTCCTCCCTCTGCTCTGGAACCTTTCCATCCTCCTTCAAACATGCAACAGTCATACCATTACTCAAGAACAACAAGCTTGACCCTACCTGTCTTTCTAACTATCGACCTGTCTCCCTCCTGCCTTTTGCCTCTAAACTCCTTGAACGTCTTGTATTCTCTCGCTTGCTCCATTTTCTCAACACCTATTCTCTCCTAGACCCTCTACAATCTGGCTTCCGCTCTGCTCACTCCACCGAAACAGCCCTCACTAAAATAACTGACGACCTCCATGCTGCCAAAGACAGAGGTCATTACACTCTGATCATATTACTCGACCTCTCTGCAGCATTTGACACAGTGGACCACCCTCTTCTCCTCCACATTCTCCATACTCTAGGTATTTGGAACAAAGCTCTATCCTGGATCTCATCCTACCTCTCCCATCGTACTTTCAGTGTCTCTTCTGCTAACACTTCCTCCTTCTATATTGATCTCTCTGTGGGGGTACCCCAGGGCTCTGTCCTGGGACCTCTTCTCTTTTCTCTGTACACACTCTCTCTAGGTGACCTAATAACATCTTTTGGGTTTAAATATCACCTCTATGCCGACGACACACAAATATACTTTTCAACACCTGTCCTTACACCTGCTGTACAAACCAAAGTTTCTGAATGTCTCTCTGCTATATCATCCTGGATGGCCCTCCGCCGCCTTAAACTCAACATGGCTAAAACAGAGCTCCTCATACTTCCTCCCAAACCTGGCCCTACTACCTCCTTCCACATTACTGTTGGAACTACAATCATTCACCCAGTAGCCCAAGCACGCTGCCTAGGGGTCACACTCGACTCCTCTCTCACATTCGCCCCTCACATTCAAAACATTTCTAAAGCTTGTCGCTTTTTCCTCCGCAATATAACAAAGATACGCCCTTTCCTCTGTTGCTCGACTGCTAAAACTCTGACTCAGGCCCTCATTCTCTCCCGTCTTGATTACTGTAACCTCCTGCTGTCCGGCCTTCCTGCCTCTCACCTGTCTCCCCTACAATCTATCCTAAACGCTGCTGCCAGAATCACTCTACTCTTTCCTAGATCTGTCTCAGCATCTCCCCTCCTGAAATCCCTCTCCTGGCTTCCGATCAAATCCCGCATCTCACATTCCATTCTTCTCCTCACTTTTAAAGCTTTACACTCTTCTGCCCCTCCTTACATCTCATCCCTAATTTCTCGTTATGCACCATCCAGACTCTTGCGTTCTTCTCAAGGATGTCTTCTTTCTACCCCCTTTGTATCTAAAGCCCTCTCCCGCCTTAAACCTTTCTCACTTTCTGCCCCACACCTCTGGAATGCCCTTCCCCTCAGTACCCGACTAGCACCCTCTCTATCCACCTTTAAGACCCACCTTAAGACACACTTGCTTAAAGAAGCATATGAATAGCACTGTGGATATTCTGAACACGATACATAAAGCTTGGCCCCCTGCAGACGCACTTACCAGAACTCCCTCCTACTGTCTCTGTACGTTCTACCTACCAATTAGTCTGTTAACTCCTCGGGGCAGGGACTCCTCTTCCGAAATGTTACTTTTATGTCTAAAGCACTTATTCCCATGATCTGTTATTTATATTATCTGCTATTTATTTGATTACCCCATGTATTACTACTGTGAAGCGCTATGTACATTAATGGCGCTATATAAATAAAGACATACAATACAATACAATACAATACAATTTAGTTTTACTGCTATTGCTAAACCTCAGTCCCTCAGCACTGCAGCTAAACGTGCTCCAGCAACCGTTGGGTTACTCGGGGTAAAAATTAAAATTCCTGTCTTAAAGGGTACTTTCTCACACATGTCCAGCAAACCTAGAACCTCAGTGATTGATTCTAAGTCACTTATCACTATATCTGATGTTCTCACTAGTCAAACCCTGACACCCTCACCACTGGCTAGGAGTTCCGTTATCAGAATTTTTGCACTAGTAAACACGCCCAAATCTGTTTTTGTCATGACAAGCACCCCTGTTGTTAGGGCCCTTGCAGTTTTGGATAAGACTCCTTTTACTTCAAAGGTTTCTGCTATTAAGCGTTTCCACGGTTCCAACTTACCGCTTATTGTCTCTTTAACTCCCATCATTACTCTCCCATTACCAGTCACTGATTCCCAGGCACCAGCTCCTGACGCTAGTTCTCCTATCGGTACCCCTGCTTTGCCAGATGTTTCTGTTATGGATTCCGAGCCTCCAGCTCCGGAGTCAATTCCTTTTCTCGCTGCTGTTTTTGTAGTCTCTCAGGTCCCTGTCACTGAAGTACAGACTTCAGCTTCTGAGGTTAGCTCCCCTCCCTCCGTTACCCTTGCTCTGCCTGATTCTCAAGTTTCTGATATTAGAGCCCAAAGCCTATTCCTACTCCCCAGACAATACTATCTCCCACTGAGGGTTCCCCAGTATTTGAGAGCTCCACTGCTGAGTGCTTCTCTGCCTCTGTGAAACGATGTTTTTCCCCCCCGGAACCTTCTGTTGCCCCTGTTATTTCCTTTGAGTTGGAAATACTCTGTACGTATCCCAAGATTTCGGTCTCTATGTCTGGTTTACTGCTTGCCTTGTCACCTTCCATACCAATACCGGGAAATGCTCCCACCCACCCTATACCCTCGCTGACCACTACCTGGGAGACCTCTGGAGGAGAAGTCCCTCTCAAATTCCTACATGCAGAGGTCAGCCAAGACTCTGTCTGTCCCGAAGGTCACCCGGGTATATTCGATCAACTATCAAGGCCGCTTATCCTAAATTCTGGTCCCATTACTAAAGACTGGGCTCCCAGTGGGGTTTCTTCTGCCGTTTCTGCTCCGGAACCCTCTGGTTCTTCACAGCCTTGGATTCCCAAGCCATTTCGCGGGGCGAGCCAGGTACCAATGATATCTCTATCACCACTCTCATATCCTAGAACAGTACGCACCAAGGAACTGCTCGTTTACGGATCCCCTTTCCGCCTAAAAAACTTTAGGAACAACTCGATGTCCCCGAGACCCATGGATGGCCCTAGCTGGCCGCAGTTCTCTCCGGGGGGTGGGGGTACACAAAGGAGTGACCACGAGTCTCTGAACCATGACTCTAACACCAATCCTAGACGGTTCTGGAACAACTCCTGGTCCACCAACTCTATGAGTGGTCTTGTTCGCCCGGAGGTCTCACGTGAAGAGGGGGGTACTGTAAGGAATCCGCTCCTCGGTTTACTGTTTGCCTTACCTTGCAGCTTGTGCAGTCCTGGAACACTTCCCCTGATATTTACTGCAGCCTGGATTCACTCACCAAAGCAATACTGCCACATGCCCCTTCTGCCATTGGTTCTCTGACCTTTAAGTGTTGCCTTCCCACAATGCTCCCTGCTGAGCATAGTCCTTCCTGGATGTCTCTGTGTTCTGCCATAAGCCTTGTCTTGTATGTCTCCTAGGTTCCTGAGACCGGCTGCTAGTGTCACGCAGCAGTCTGTTCCTGTGCTGAAGCGGAGTACTCTCCTTGTTGTCTTCAGCTCCCTGATTCCTGTGACCGGCTGCTAGTCTCATGCAGCGGTCAGTTCCTGTTTCCTGTGCTGAAGCTGAGTACTCTCCTTGTTACTTCAGCTCCTTGTTTCCTGTGACCGGCTGCTATATTCATGCAGCGGTCTGTTCCTGGTTTCCTGCACTGAAGCGGAGGTTTCCCTGTGTATCTTCAGCTTCCTGGTTCCTGGGGCCAACTCTTTCCCTAATCTAGAGAGGCCGTGTCCTGGTTCCTGCGCTGAAACGGAGGATTCCCCAGCCCGCTCAGGACTCTTGCGCTGAAGCACTGGTTTACCAGTGCAGCTAGGCGGTGTGCTACTCTGGTCTGTCTACCACCTCCTGAGACCAGTACCATGGGCCATGGTCACCGCACGCGCAGAGGCCACTCCCGCGCTCCTAAGCTGAAGCGGGGCTCTCCTGACTACCTGTTGCCGAACTCCTGCTTGAACAACGTTTACCCTGATGTCTCCAGTCCTGACCCTGGCGTGTCCACCGACGATACTGTCTTCTCCTATCCTGATCCTGCTACGTACGACTACGAACTGCGCAATCCGGATCAGCCTGCGCGGTCTAAGGTCGGTGCTTTTACAACCCCACCTCAGCCACGCGGTCCGACCCAGGTTTGTGGCGAGCACATTCGTGACAAATAGTAAGTGATAACTAACTATTATAATAGTAAGTGATAACTTATTCCAAGTGTTGGAATACCTATATAAAGATAATAGTATGTATATACATAAGTTAGAATTATACAAGTCAGAATGAATTTAAAGTGACCTATATTTAAATGACTAATGTTTGAGACTTGGTTAGATAGAAATGAATATTAGTGATTACCCCCATATTATTAAATATTGATTCAATATTGGTATCTTAGGGATGTAAATGTCCAAATTACTTTTAGTCAATGCATAATCGTACTGAGTGACAACAATATTAGGCTTTGGTTGTAAATATCCCCAAAGTATTACCTTGTTTATAGATTCCAGCGTGGAGTCAGAGGAGGCAAAATTAGATCGATCCAAAGCAAGGACAGAGGAAGAAGTATAGCTAAACATACATGTGATATGTTTGACAGATAGTGAGTAAATATTGATGTGCAATGAACAATCCTATTAAATGTGTGTGAATGGATTGTAACAATATATGGTGTAGAAATATTGAATATATATAAATGTGACAATGGATTACGTGAATATATGTGTGAAAAAAATAAAAATAAAAGTAAAAATAAAAATAGAAATGGAAATAAAAGTGCAAAGTGAAAAGATGTATATTAAATGTATATTAAATATTAATGTATATATTAATAATTGTGAATGTAAAAATATTGATGAGTGATCATTTGTGGAGATAAATCGTACAGAGCAATATGCTAAGTACCCTACAAGCCGACCCCCTGATGCTGCATGTAATAAATGATATAAAGTGACTAATAATGACCACATGAATGACCATAGCCCAGAGGGAATGCATAGCATTCAACCCAGACCTCTGGAGAAACACCCAAGAGTGTTCAAACTATGGTACTAATATCAACATGGTCATTATGTCCCTTAGGATATGTAGTATCCAAAATATACATCCAGTAAGTCTCTCGGGTGCATAATTTCTGAAAACGATCTCCTCCCATATAGGAGGGGGGAATGAACTCAATACCCATGACAGGGAGGGATTTGGGATCCTTGTTGTGGTTAGCAACATATTATATAGGATATCACCATTTGCTCCAAAGTCGATATATTTCACCTACCAATCTAAGGGGAACTTTATCGACACTTTTTACACATTGGTCCTCAGAGACCTTGAACAGTTATGCCAAAGCAATATGATACTGAAACATAACAATCTGACCAAAGAAGAAAGTGCAACTATGACTAGTATTAAGAACAATGATGATCTTATAGTTCGCCAGGCAGACAAGGGTGGAGCTATTGTCTTACAGGATCGTGATGACTATCTACGCGAAGCCCATCATCTTTTAAATGACACTGTATCCTATGCTATACTAAATGAGGACCCAGTCATGGGGTACCAATTAGAGTTTCAAAATCTCCTCCAGGAAGCACTTAGTAAAGGAATTATCACTAAGTTAGAGCAAAAAAAATTATTCACCAAACACCCTAGGGCACCTATATTTTATCACCTTCCAAAATTGCACAAAGATAAAGTTAATCCACCAGGGAGGCCTATAATATCGGGGGTGGGATCGATGACATCCAATTTGTCCCAATATATTGACTATTATCTACAACCTTATGTCATAAATTTAAGTTCACATATTAGGGACACTTTGCATGTCATCGACTCCACCTCTGATATTATCTGGAAGGATACCTATCACTGGGCTATATGTGATGTATCTTCACTATACACTTGTATTGATCACACTAAAGGTATCCAGGCTATTAATCACTATTTTGAGTTAGACACTAATCTTCACCCTTCACAGAAGACTTTTCTTTTAGCATGCATTCAATTCATTTTAAGTCACAATTATTTTTTATTCGAAGATATTTACTACCTACAAATCTGTGGAACGGCTATGGGCACCAGATTTGCCCCCAGCTATGCTAATCTCTACATGAGACTGTGGGAGAGTACCCATGTTTGGGAGAATGCTCGTCTGGGTGGCGGTCTGGTGTACTATGGCCGTTTCATAGATGATATTATTCTTATTTGGGATGGTGATAGGGATATCCTGGAGGAGATTTTGATATCCTTTAATGACAATGAGATGGGTTTAAAATTCACACACACTATACACCCGACCACCATTGTCTTTTTGGATTTGGAACTATATATTGGTAGAGAACACCTAATTCAGACTAGGACACACTTTAAATCCGTGTCTACCAATAGTTACTTACATTATGGTAGCAACCACTACAAAAAGTGGCTAAATAATGTGCCCAAAAGTCAGTTCTATAGAATCAGGCGTAACTGCTCGGAGGACCCTGACTTTATATTACAGGGAAAAGCTCTATCTATGAAATTTCAAGAGAAGGGTTACGATATGTCTGTTGTAAACAAAGCATTTCAGGATGCTAGTCTTATAGATAGAGACACGCTACTAGAACAATCAAAAAATAAATCTAAATCATTACGTGAGAGTAGAAAGAAGGATTGTAAATTAAACAATGCACCGAAATTCATCACACAATTTAACCAATCTGCACATGAAATTAAAAAGATCTTAAACTGCCACTGGAACATAATATGTAATGATCCTGTAATTGGCCATCTAGTACCTGAATATGCTCCAACTGTATTTAGAAAAGCGAGGAGCATTAAAACATTGCTGGCTCCGAGCAAACTAAAATCTAAAAAGATTACCAATCTGAATCTGGCCGAAAAGATGGGAAATTTTGGATGCGGGAGAGGCCGTTGTCTTACCTGTAAACACTTAACAAAAACCAATAAATTTACATCATATTCAAATGGTACTTCATATGAAATAAAAGATCAAATAAATTGTTTAAGTGAATATGTTGTGTATCTCATCTCCTGTGAATGTGGCATACAATACATAGGCCGAACATCTAGAGCTTTAAGTACACGTTTCTTGGAGCACCGGCGAAACATTATTAATGGGTGCCAAACACACAGCCTTTCCCGTCATTTTTGTACTAACCACAACAAGGATCCCAAATCCCTCTCTGTCATGGGTATTGAGTTCATTCCCTCCTCCTATATGGGAGGAGATCGTTTTCAGAAATTATGCACCCAAGAGACTTACTGGATGTATATTTTGGATACTACATATCCTAAGGGACATAATGACCATATTGATATTAGTACCATAGTTTGAACACTCTTGGGTGTTTCTCCAGAGATCTGGGTTGAATGCTATGCATTCCCTCTGGGCTATGGTCATTCATGTGGTCATTATTAGTCACTTTATATCATTTATTACATGCAGCATCAAGGGGTCGGCTTGTAGGGTACTTAGCATATTGCTCTGTACGATTTATCTCCACAAATGATCACTCATCAATATTTTTACATTCACAATTATTAATATATACATTAATATTTAATATACATTTAATATACATCTTTTCACTTTGCACTTTTATTTCCATTTCTATTTTTATTTTTACTTTTATTTTTATTTTTTTCACACATATATTCACGTAATCCATTGTCACATTTATATATATTCAATATTTCTACACCATATATTGTTACAATCCATTCACACACATTTAATAGGATTGTTCATTGCATATCAATATTTAGTCACTATCTGTCAAACATATCACATGTATGTTTAGCTATACTTCTTCCTCTGTCCTTGCTTTGGATCGATCTAATTTTGCCTCCTCTGACTCCACGCTGGAATCTATAAACAAGGTAATACTTTGGGGATATTTACAACCAAAGCCTAATATTGTTGTCACTCAGTACGATTATGCATTGACTAAAAGTAATTTGGACATTTATATCCCTAAGATACCAATATTGAATCAATATTTAATAATATGGGGGTAATCACTAATGTTCATTTCTATCTAACGAAGTCTCAAACATTAGTCATTTAAATATAGGTCACTTTAAATTCATTCTGACTTGTATAATTCTAACTTATGTATATACATACTATTATCTTTATATAGGTATTCCAACACATAGTTATCACTTACTATTAAAGTGTTTTTGAAGTTTATGCTGTTTCATGATTAAAATAAATTGAATAATATATATATATATATATATATATACTTTCTTACCTTATAATATTATCTAAATACATTTTTTCTAGTTTTTACTACTAATATCTGTCCTTAATATATGTATACAATCTCTCATACTCAATGGGGTCCTCACAAAATGATTTGTTTTATGAATGGTCTATGAATTGTTTTATTGATGTGTAACATGTGATTTATATTATATTACTGCTTCAATTAGAGTATTGGCCAATTACACCAATTACCTCCCTATAAATACCATGGACTGGTGCTTAGTGGCTATCCCCTGAAGAAGTCATCATTGATGATGAAACGCGTAGGGCGTGGCTAGATTGCGGCCGCCATTTGCTTACGAACACTGCTGATACCTGCACAGAGACTTTGGGCTCCCGTGTGCTCTCGTTGCGGCCATTGCTCAGCTGAATTGAGGACTCTTTAAACTTTGTTTCCTGGTGGGACCCGTTTTCCCTATACACGCTGAACACCAAAGGCGAGGGATGCTGTTTCCGGTTCCTGCTGTATGGAGGAGGTCCACGTGACGACGCCACTGATCTAAGCTGGACGCTGTTGCTGGAGCTGCTGGCACATGAGAGCCTATGTCATACACGCTTATTATTGCTGTACCTTTGTGAGTGGGCATTTTATAGATTTTATGTTCCTTTAATACATTTTTTTATTATGGTAATGCACTAGGTGTGCGCCTGTTTCTTTCTTTTTCCTTTTTTCTAGATATCTGTAGGGACTGGTGATCCCTTCGAAACGGGCTGCAAGAACCTTGAGTTTGTGCCATTGGAACAGGACTTTATGTACTAAAGGTTTTTTAATTTTTATTTTTTGACAATTTTTTCTACATTTTTTCTACATTAAATTCATTTTTTTGATTTTTTTATATATTGTTTACAGGGTTGCATTGTCAGAAGATTGCACTAATATTGTATTATTTAATTGTCTATATCATAGTGTACTAGTCTATATCTAGCCGCCCCGCTAAGCACATTCATGATTGGCAATTGTGAACATATATTGTCACCGCCAAGCCAGAGTCTCCACGTGGTGTCCACGACCCAATTCCCACTTGACAGTGCAAGGGGGCGGCGGTATCCGGAAGGCCAAAGTTCACTGCTGCAGGTCCTCCAAACAGTCTGTATGGAACCTCAGCAGGGTCTCCTGATTTTTCCAGACACAAATTTTGCTTTGCGCGTGTCCCGGCTTGAACACGCGCTGCGTGATGACGTAATGTCTTTATGTAATGACGTAGTCTTGATGTGTTTCATCGCACATGGGTGACTTTCTCAAAGGCAGTCTTTGCCCATGGGTGACTGGGGGCCCTCGGGTGGTTCCCGCTAGGCTCCATGGCCTCCAGGTGGTCCCCTCGGGTTGCCGTGGGCCCCAACGCGGTCCACGGGTGGTCCCTGTGGGTGTCTGGGGGTGTCTGGGTCACCACAGATGCACTATTATCCATATCTAGTAATTTTGACCATTATTGTACTGTATGCGTTAGTTTTGTATTTATTTAAAAGTATTTCTTTATTTTTATTTTTTTGGGCACAGGATTGGTACCTCAGGCAAGCGGGGACCCCATGACACCTGCGGGGACCACCCGAGGGCTACCGCCTGCTTATAGTATAATTCCTGTGCATAAAATAAATTAAGATTTATTTTTTTTCCCAACATTTTTTATTAGGCATAGTTATTTTCACATACATTGAGTTACTTTACATTTCTGGCCTAATACATATAGGTTTTCCTTTTTCAATTAGGGGGGGGGGCACGCTCAGGGCCACTTTATGGTCCATGAGGTGTGGAGAAAGAGAGAGAAAAAGTATGATGAAAGAGAGGGGGGAAGATAGGGAGGGGGGGAAGATAGGGAGGGGGGGAGGGTTCATCCCTCTCCTCATCTGGCCGCGCTTCTTCTGATCTCCCCTACGACACAATTGTCGTTTTTATGGTTCAAGGAATTTTATTCTGGTTCGAACTATTGGATTATCCAGGGTTCCCAGACTTTATAGAACCCTTCAGTTGATCGTTTTAGGAAAGCCGTAAATTTCTCCATCCTCATTACTTCGTTAAGTCTATTTTTTACCTGTTGTTTTGTGGGGGGTGCTGTCTTCTTCCAGGAGTATGCTACCGAGCATCTTGCTGCTGTCAAAATAAAGGAGACTCATTTCCATACTGGGCGATCGAGCTCCTCTATCGGTCTGCCCAGAATGAAGGTCAGTGGATCCATAGGAATTGTGAGACCTGTGATCTCTTTTATTAAATCTTGTATTGTAAGCCAGTATTTTTGGATCTCTGGACATAGCCACCAGATATGGGCCATGTCCCCTCTATGTCCACAGCCTCTCCAGTATAGGTCCGATGCCAGAGGGTAGATTTGCTTTAGTCTCACTGGGGTAAGATACCAGTGATACATTATTTTGTAAATATTTTCCTTCACCGTGGTACATATGGATGTTCCTGAGGCTGCGTCCCATATGTCTTCCCAGTCCTCCCGGTCTATAACTATGTTCAATTCCACTGCCCACTTGAGCATATAATCGTGTGCAGTTGGATTTGCTGGGTTTTCTATGCCAGCATATATTTGCGTTATTAGACCTTTTTGATATGCTCCTTCTTGGCACAGTTTCTCAAATTTTGTGGGAGGGGGAAATTTCAACGTTGGGGACATTTTTTGTAGGAAGTGTCGAATTTGGAGAAATTTGAATGTATCTAGGTGAGGTACCTTCAATTTGGTGCGTAATTCTTGGAGACTCAGGAACCGTCCATCGCTCAGCAGATCCGCGACCACCCTGATCCCTAATGATTTAAATGTGTCGAATTGTTTAGTTTCGCATCCTGGGAGGAATTTAGGATTGTTGAATAGTGGGGTTAATTGTGAACTGAGGGAGAAGAGCTGGAATTTAGTTTTGGCTTTCGCCCATATTTTCCATGTGTATCTCATCGCTCCCAGTTCGAATTTGGGCGCCATATCAGTTCCCCTGTCACCGCACCAAAGATAAGCTTGCAGAGAAGGCATTCTGGAGTAGTGAGATTCAATTGCTAGCCAACAGAGCTGGTCTGGGTCCGAGTTCCACATGACCGCCTGTCTTAGTTGGGCTGCATGATAATATTTAGCAATGTCCGGGACCCCCAATCCTCCTTTTGTCATGGGCGCCATAAAAACTGACCTAGATACCCTGGGTCTCTTCCCTTGCCAGATAAATTGAAAAACTTTATTTTGGATAGTCTTTAGTTCAGAGCCAGGGATATGGATCGGGAGTGTCTGGAAAAAGTATAATAATCTGGGGAGTATATTCATTTTTACTGAGATCATCCTCCCGATCCATGAGATCTAGTAGCTTTCCCAATTATACAGGTCATGGCATAAATTCATGAATTGTAATGCAGTATATATATATATATATACTGTGCAGTATTGCAGCCAGCGGGAATAAAATGCTTCAATCCCTGCCTGGAAAATAACGCAATGCACTCGGGCAGAAAACAGTCACAAACCTCAATACACCCGGGTATACCCGAATTCGTGGGACTAGCCGAGCTCGAATAAAGTGTGTCGCCAGTGTATAGTGCCTTAACCTTTTCATTGCCTTAGCGGATAGCCAATAAGGTAATGAAGCTACTTTAATGTCTTTTTTTAAATAGTGTTTAGGAGCAGTGGGTCTCTGGAGCTGAACAGCTTTAATTTCTGGCTCAGGGACCCCCTGCTTCCTGAGTTAGAGGCCCCGGTATGGGGCATCGGATGTCAGTGTCGCCGCCATTTTTAAAGCGTCCACGTCGCATGACATGTGACATGTAAATAATGAGATACCGGCACCCCATATCTGGGCTTGTAACTCAGGAATCAGGGGATTCCAAGGCTGAAATCAATGCGGTCCAGCTCAGGAGAGCCCCTGCTCCCGCAAAATATTAATAAAAATTATATTAAAGCTGCTTCATTACCATAGCGGATATCAGCTACAGTAATGAATTATTTTTTATTGTTATGTGTGTTTTCATACTAGTGTAGATGAGCAGTGTGTCTCCTGAGCTGAATCACATTGGTTTCAGCCTCGGAGACCCCCTTCTTCATGATATACAGGCCCCCCGTTATGAACCCCCGTTATGCATTTTGCCTTGTGATTACGATCCCAAAATAGTCTGGTCAAACCCTGTATCGTGAAACACCATTTCTGAGAAGGTAATAAAATTTGAATAATACTAAAGTTTTTTTTATTAAAGTTTGATACTGCAGATCGGACACTACTGAATGAAAATTGGTATTCAAATCAACAGGTTTCTTTGCGGTAATGCCAAATTAATACTATCACACTTTAATGAATAATCTCCAAAACAATTCAAAAGATGGGTGTAAATGCAAAGTACGTATCTCGGGATATTATGTGATATTTAAAGGGAACACTTAAAGGATCTAGGATCTTGACTGCAATTCAATTGCAATGTAATTTGCTAATATAGATGATTAAACGTTGCATTTCTATTTGCTTGGTTACAATAATGATGGTAATAGTGGCAATCCCTGCTAGGACCAAAGTGAACTGGTAGTGACAGTTTAAGAGGTTACACATAAGGTGATTGCTGTTTGTTTTACCCAAATGTATCACATATAAGTATTTTTAAAAGTTAGTTTGTAAACACGGTGAGCCGAGCATTGGAAGGGATTTGATTTCCTCTGGGTCTCTTTTGTCTGCTGGCTGCTTGCACAGACAGAGCTCTCTTTATCCCCCTCCCCTAAGTCTTATTGTCTCTCTCGTAAGGACAGGGTAGGAAACAAGTAAAGACACTTGACTGACAAACACATCCCCGTACATCAACTTGTAATTCATTTCAAAAAACAAATTATAGCAGACAAATCATTAGCATTGTTAGATTTGTTTAGGTAAGCAAAATCGACTGTTACATTCTTTACAAAGGGTTGTTTTCTGGCTGGCACTTTTAAGTAGTTTAATGTCTCCAAGTGAGCAAATAATTTCATCAGATGATTGTAATCCTGATTATGGATCAATCTAGTTTTTCCACATTGGCTCATTCTGATGACATGGGCATCCTTTTTGAAGGTATGCCACTTCATGCTTTACTACACCAGAGAGACCAAGGAGTGCATTTAGACAACAATGTACAATAGCTTCACAGATCATATTTGAAACAGGCATATGGTATATAATGTGCATGTGTCTAAAATATGACATATTTATTCAACAAGAGTTAATTAACGTGGCATGGTTCACAGTTTCTGCTTTCCTTTTTAATTGTATTCCTATACTAATGACAAAAAAAATGACACAATACTTTTCCTTTCTCAATGTTTTTAGATAATGTTCCTTTATATAATTGAACCGGCTTGTTTATTCCATTTTATTCCATCATAATTTGTTATAGACCGGGAAAACATTAAATTCGAATCATGCAGGGAATACAGACTATAGAATTAAAAAAGTTAAAGGTAGGGTATTGGTTAATCCTGATGGCATTAAGCAAGAGAAATCACTCCAAGAAAAATGAAAACGGTGTTTCATTTTGTAGAAAAAAAAAAACACTTTCTCTCATCTTTTCTCATCTCTAAATCCTTTCCAGTTACAGGTACAGTATACCTGTATGCAGTATAATGATATACACTATATTATGCTATCTCCTTATCTAAAATGGTGTTAAAGCCTCATACAGTTTAGTATGATGTTCTATGGCATCACATGGATTGCCGCTTAGTAAATCTGATCATTAGTCACGTCACAAACTTGACATTATCACAAATTGTATTCCCGTATTTATGTAATAGAAAAGGAGGAAATCATGGGGAGTGCTCCACAAATGCTATGTTACAAGTCAGGTCCATTATTGTATTGTATTGTATGTCTTTATTTATATAGCGCCAAAAGTGTACTCAGCACTCCACAAAGAACACAGTACAGGGAATTATAATAATACAATAAGTGCAGCAAAAATCAGACAATGGGAAAGGAAATCCCTGCCCCAAAGAGCTTACAATCTAAGAGGTTTGAGGGGAAACTTACAGAGACAGCAGGTGAGGGAATAAGTGCTGTAGATGGGTGTGCTTGGCCACAATAGGTGGTATAAGTGACTGTGGGACAATAGCCATAAGTGCAGGCTATTGGGATGCTTCATTTGTGGGACAAGTTTTAAGGTTGGTCAGTGTTAAATGAATAGGTTAACACCATTTACAGGGGAAGAGATGGCAGGGATCTGTGGATGAGATCAGGTGTTTATGTCTGGCTGCATAGTGAGATACAGGAGGAGAGACTTCCCAGTTATTGGAGGATAGGAAGAGTACAAATAATCACAGCTTTTAGAAAGTAAAGTTCTCACAGTTGTAAAGTTGTTGTTCAGAGTCCAGATCTTCCTCCAATCTTCACCTCCAATTTCAACTCCAAGATTAACTCCACACACTTAAATGTTACACTTAACTCCAAGATTAACTCCACACACTTAAATGTTACACGTAACTCCAAGATTAACGCCACACACTTAAATGTTACATGTTGATGTTACACAGCCATATGGCTCACAGCTAAGGTATCCTGCCTTAAGTATTCTAAAACACAGTCACATTGACTAACAATTAAGGGAGGGGTCTGCCTAATAAACTCAGACAAACCAAATTGTTAATTAAATTTTAGGATCTTGCAAATTGATTGAAGGAGACATACCAATTAATGCATTTTAAAATCTGTAGCTATTGATAGTAGAATCCAGCTCACACATACCAATTAATACATTTTAAAATCTGTAGCTATTGATAGTAGTAGAATCTAGCTCACACATACCTGTTTGAAGAAATAAGTCAGAATGTTAGTCCAGATATTCAGAATGCATCCATGATTAAAGATATAGAAAGAAAACATCCAGAGATTATAACTCCAAGATTAACTCCACACACTTAAATGTTACACAGCCATTATGGCACACACACAGTGGTACAATCTGACTCCATGTCAACGTGCTTTGAAACTCTCATCCCAGAGCATTCAGCTTCAGCATAGATTTTAATTGGAAATAAAGACTTCGAAAAGCAGCATTGATTGGTAATCCTATTATAGCACAGAGGTAGGTTAGCAACACAGCACACTAAGGCCTCGGTCCCGCTGCGCTCGTTGGCGCGGGCGGCGGGTCGCGAGTTCCCCACCAGCAGGGGAATCCTCGCGAGCCGGTCCCGGTCCCCCCTGGCTGCACAGAGCACTACACGCTGTAGCGCGTCAGCCGCTGGAGACACCAGAGAATGGTGTTTCCTAGCGTTGACGCGTGACGTGTGTGGCTGTGAGCCAATGGGGAGGGGAGGCTGCGGGAGGAGGAGAGGCTTCGGGGAGCGGGGAGGAGTGTGGAGTGAAAGCAGGTGAGTGCCTTTCTCTGTGTGTGTGTCTGAGTGCGTGCCTGTCTGTGTGTGTATGTGTCTGAGTGCGTGAGTGCCTGTCTGTGTGTGTGTGTGCCCGAGTGCCTGCCTCTGTCTGTGTGTGTGTGTGTGTATGAGTGCGTGAGTGCCTGCCTGTGTGTGCGCGCGTGTGTGTGTGTATGAGTGCGTGAGTGCCTGCCTGTGTGTGTGTGTGCGCGTGTATGAATGAGTGCCTGCGTGTGTGTGTTTAAACTTACCTTCCAGCTCCAGCCCGAGTTCGTGGAGGGAGGGGGGGGAGAGTAGCGGGTCCCTCCGCTCAAGCCACGCCCCCCCTCTCTGTCAAACAGCCCACCTCCCGCCCACCTCCCGATCAAACCTCAAACCTCCCGCCCACCTCCCGCTCCGGCTCCCGCTCCCTACAGACCGCAGATCGCGGTCTGTGTATCTCAGCGCACCGCCTGTCAGCAGCGCAGGTGCGCTGACTCTGGGAGCGGGGCCTTAGCCTAAGGCCCAGATCCAGAGAGGTCCGTTAACTCAGTGCTAATAATGGGATGTTAACAAAATAGTAGCTTGAAATAACGATATGCATAATGCCTGTCTCACATAGGTGGTGTTACTCCCATTTAGATGCTGAAATGTGTGTTTTGATAGAGAAGAGGATAATATATCCAAGGTACCCCAAGTGCGTTCCTTTTTGTACACAGCTACAGTATACTGTATCTCCGCATATTGTACAAAGGTGTGTTTTGGAAGGATGCAGCAGACCCTGGAAACTATCAGTGGAATCATTCCTGGAACACCAACCCAGCCCTGTACAGCGGGAAAGAGCACCCTGATACCAGGTACTTCTTTGGAATTTGGGGCTAGAGGATGGTAAGAGGCCTATCCTCCCAGCCCTGCAGATAGGGACTGGGAAGTACAGTATGAGTTAGTCCTTACAAAGGGATAGGCTGTTTGTTTATTTTTATGCTGCCATAAAGCTCTGTTGTTTTTGAAGCTACGGACTAAATAAAAGCAAATGTATTTTCATCAAAATCTGTGTCTCCCTGGTTATACCATGTCTCCTACTTGGAAGTACAATAAACTCTGCCTCCCTGAATTAACTATACTGGACCTCTCTGGATATACGTTGTTAGAAGGAACACTTATTTTGCATATGATTAGCACTAACAGCCATTATAGTTAATGCAATGCCCTTTCCAGCTGAAATCAGCATGTATTGCGGCATTTAGGAGCTTTGAAGATACCATTATACCCGTAAATTAAGCTCTTTACTGCAGAATGCAACTTCAAAGCATTGCAATGAGCATGTTTAAATTGTGTATAGCTCTTTTTAGGAATTAGAATTAGCAATATTGTTATGTGGCTCTATAAACGATTTACTGTATGACTAATAAAAGTGTTTTCACTGGGGAGTAATACAGACAAAAAACTTTTTCTTGGAAATTCTTTGTAATACTATTTGTGTACTGTATATAGTAATATTGCTATCACTGACCAATTAGAATTGGACACAATTCTCATTCAACGCTCATTGTTCAGGGAGAACATTATGATATTCATATACGGTATTCATTTGACTCTACAGGGAGACTTCATTTGTTGGTGTATCAAGCTGACAAGATGCTACAAAGTTGTAAGTAAAGAATCTGAGAACATTTGCATCAAGGGCTTTTTGGAAAAGAGAATATGTTAATACAATTTGACTTGACTTCTAGATTAGTGTGGTAAGTATAAAACGTACTAAATATATTTGCATAATAGAAACACACACACACACACAAGATCAACACTATGCAATTATCGCAATGCTGTTTCCGTCTGAAACGACAAGTAGTGAGCTGTGTAGACACATTTTAACCCCTCGTTACATCTCAGCCTTAATTTCTCGCTACAGTATGTACCATCCTGACTCTTGCATTCTGCTCAAGGATGTCTTTTCTCTACCCCCTTTGTATCTAAAGCCCTCTTCCGCCTTAAACCATTCTCACTGACTGCCCCACACCTCTGGAATGCCCTTCCCCTCAATACCTGACTAGCACCCTCTCTATCCACATTTAAGACCCACCTAAAGACATCCATGCTTAAAAAAGCATATGAGTAGCACTGTTGCTAATACTACTGTATACACATGATACATAAAGCTTAGCCCCCTGCAGATGCACTTACCAAAATGCCCTCCTACTGTCTCTGTACATTCTTCCTACCGATTAGATTGTAAGCTCTTCAGAGTAGGGACTCCTCTTCCACAATGTTACATTTATGCCTGAAGCACTTATTCCCACGATCTCTTACTGTATTTGTATTATTTGTTATCTATATGATTGTTACATGTATTACTGCTGTGAAGCGCTATGTACATTTATGACGCTATATAAATACATACATACATAATACATATAGTGCTTCTAAAATGTAACTCTTTCTAATTCATATTGACTATATCAGGAATGTCAAACATAAGGACTTCGGGCCAAATGTGACCCTCAGAATGCTTTTGTGTGGCCCGTAGAGCAGGGCCAGAGGTCCTGCATGGAGTAGCAGCTCAATAAAAATGGTTTGGGTGAGGGTTGGCATGTGGGAGGGTCATAGTCCACGTGTTGCTTCCAATGCCATCCCATGCTGCTGCTGCACTTGACTGACAAGACTTTCTGGGCCAATACAAGTGTCCAGTTTGCCTTCACGTGATCCTACTGCAGCGCACTGAAGCCTCACAGCCTCTGCTTCTGCTGTTTCCCTGCTCCTTGCACTCTACACCCTCATACTCTACCCCCTCCTTCTCAGACTCTACATTTTCCTCCCTCTCATTCAACCCCCTCCTCACACTCAAACCCCCTTGTCAAAGTCAACACCCCCTTCGCACATTCAGTCACACATACTCAAACACACAAGCACACTCAAATACACCCATCCCCCTTCCTCCCCCCCCCCCCCCCCAGGCCTGCTTGACTCTTTCCCGGCCGCGTCGGAAGCTGCAATGCTGCAAAGCTCAGCTGGAAGTGTTGACCAAGGAAACAGGCAGGGCACATGGAGATGGAATTTTCCCTGGTAGGGGAGCTGGAGTGTGGCCGGGATCTTCTGCAGACCAGTCAAAATTCTGGACAATCATTTAGAGACCACTACTCTAGACATCTTTTGGGGGGAAGACAAGGTACATATAAGCTGCAAAAGAGAACTTGGGTAAAACACTTTTAAACAATGAGGAAATCACATGCAGAGGAGCAGAAGTTATCTTAAGATTCTTTTTTCCGAGCAGCCCACATGGTCGTTTGCAATGCATATAGCAACTATTGCCAGCTGCGTCCATAGCTTGGGACAGAGGGAAAGTCACTTGCAGAGGATATCAGAATATTATATGATATACAGTAACATTCCTAGCTGTCATGTTTGAAAGTAAATTTCTTGGCTTAATGCATTTTAACATCACCCGACGAAGAGATCACTGTATCTCGAAAGCTCGCACAAATAAAAGCATTTCATTAGCCCAGAATGGTATCGACTATTTGTTTTTGATTATTAAGCTTGGCTAACACAGTACAGATACCTCTACAACTATATATATATAGCAAACGACAGGGGGTGCCCAGTGCTACGTCCAAATGACAAAACATACATGGTAATAAATACAAGAAATGATGCTTCAGTATTAATAATAATGCTAATGCTAATAATAATAAAATATGTTTTTTTAGTTAGAAATTTTGGCCAAAACATCATAAGCTTGCACACCAAATCATCAAGGTAAACCATAATAAGTGCAAGTCCTACACTACACTATGGTTTACCTTGACGATTTGGTGTGCAAGCTTATGATGTTTTGGCCAAAATTTCTAACTAAAAAAACATATTTTATTATTATTAGCATTATCATTAATACTGAAGCATCATTTCTTGTAATTATTACCATGTATGTTTTGTCATTTGGACGTAGCACTGGGCACCCCCTGTCGTTTGCTATATTCATGTGCCACAGCCCAGTGGCACTCTATGGGGTATACATATAGTCAAGATTAGGTGGGTGTGGGCGTTTGAGCTTGCTGGGTTTGTGTGTTAATATATATTATATATTATATATATATATATGTGTTAATGTTATAATATATAATAACAAATTCCCTCACTCCCTATGTATATATATATACATATATATATATATATATCGTTGTAGAGGTATCTGTACATATATATGTGTTAATGTTATAATATATAATAACAAATTCCCTCACTCCCTATGTATATATATATACATATATATATATATATCGTTGTAGAGGTATCTGTACTGTGTTAGCCAAGCTTAATAATCAAAAACAAATAGTCGATACCATTCGGTGGCTAATTAAATGCTTTTATTTGTGTTAGCTTTCGAGATACAGTGATCTCTTTGTCAGGTGATGTCAAAATATATATATCCCCTCACCCCTTTTTATATACTGTGTGTGTTTGTATATATATAACAAAATACACAAACAAATAGTCGCGCTTAATAATTAATTATGTGAATATTAACGTGCTTAAATCTATAAAAATTAGGTGAATACATAATTGTAATAATAGTGATTTAGACTAGTGCTATTAATAGCTATTAGTGTTATAACTAATTATAAGTGGTGTTCATAAATCATAAAAAAGTCACTCAAAGTTCACACAGGTGTAGTCCATCAGGTCCACTGAGGATATGTAAAAATTAGGGTGGTATCCAGACCCCAGATACTAATGGTTCATGCAGCTCCTTTGATGTGGTATAGCCACCCACAATGTACCTACAGAAAAAAATCAAAGAGAAGCGCAGGCACCATAGTGTTATACTGTATAAAAATAGTCCATTTAATAAGACACGCGGTCCCAAGGAATCGCACTTACAAGATAAGCATGTAAGAGAATAATCTCTAAGGGGTTCGTCAGCTGGGTGGTAGGGGTCCAGTGTAAATACTCTGCCTGAGTAGGTTGCAGCCGTTGGAGCTCCTGACACACACCGCTGTGCTGTATAGATTAGCCTGATAATCCACATGCAGTATAAATCCTTCAGTCAATGGAGCATGAATAACAGGGCTCCACACAGGCAGAAGGTACCTCCTCTCTCCGTCGCGCGCTGACGTCACCACCTCGTCCCAACTAGTTTTGTCACTAACACATGACTTCATCAGGGGCTGGTGGACACCTAAGAGCACTTCCTATATGTATCCTAACCAATGTAAACCTGTCCCCATTAGTGTAAACAGCTTGCTGATTCAACACAAATGAAAACATATTAACACTTCCCATGCTGTATCACCAGGTTATAAAAATGGTATTTAAAACCTATATCTATTAAATAAAATGGTCTTTTAGTTTAACATTTTGGCCAAAGTGTTGTAAGCCCCTGAGCCACTACACGGCAGACCATTTTATTTAATAGATATCTATACATATATATTTAGGCACTGTACCATGTATAGGTTTCACTGGATGTGCACTGAGCTCTGTCTGTGTTTCATGTTCTGTCTCTGGTTTTAAATATATATTGCCATGCTCAGTAGCACTCCTCTGTGACACTTATATGCTTATATATATGTTGTGGTTATTTCGGGGGTTCAATATGAGCTTGCAGGTGTCCTGTATGTTTTATAAAAATGGAATACCTACAATAATATAACATTAAATATTATTAGTTATTAACTAAAGATAGACTTTAATTTAAAAATTGACAATATAAGTAAAGTTAGGTGCTCAAAAGCAATCCATTCAATCAAATATATTGCCATGCTCAGTAGCACTCCTCTGTGACACTTATATGCTTATATATATGTTGTGGTTATTTCGGGGGTTCAATATGAGCTTGCAGGTGTCCTGTATGTTTTATAAAAATGGAATACCTACAATAATATAACATTAAATATTATTAGTTATTAACTAAAGATAGACTTTAATTTAAAAATTGACAATATAAGTAAAGTTAGGTGCTCAAAAGCAATCCATTCAATCAAATAATATGGATGATTGTGGATTGAATTGGTGGTCAGTACTCACGGCAAGCAAGACAGAAAATTCTCAAATAAATCAATTGCCGGGACTGAGCATCACTCAACTCACAATAGGACTTATATAATTTTGATAAAAAATATAAATAGTATTGACACAGATACATAGCAAAATGATTTGTTATTATATATCCCCTCACTCCCTCTTTATATAGTGTGTGTATGTGTGTGTATATGTATGTATATATATATATATATATATATATATATATATATATATATATATATATATATATATATATATATATATATATATATATATATATATATATATATATATATATATATATATATATATATATATATATATATATATATATATATATATATATATATATATATATATATATATATATATGAACCAATGCTTTCCCAGGCGAGAAAACAAAGAAGCAGCACTCAAAGAAATATGGTAAATAAATTGTATTAAAGACAATACATCAGCACAGATCAAAATAACGTTTCGGTCCAGAAAGGACCTTCCTCAGGGGCTTCTAGAGGACAATGGCACCTAGGAGTGTATTTATACCCATAATGCACCAGGTGTATCCAATTAGAGGGAGCTAATCAGAAAGACAGGGAGATCCGTGTCATCAGACAGCATCTCTGTTCTGCGGTGGCCATCTTGTTTGTCGGAAGTAAATGAGTCATGCAATTGCACATGTGACCACATGGAGGCAGTCCTTTTATGTGTAAACAAATGAGGGCTTCCTCTGTTGCTGGGGAACGATCCTATGGCATCTAGTAACCTTGGTAACTGGATATAACAGTCCCTGCACATGCGCACACTTCCGTATTCAGCAATCATGGCCGGCCAGCCAGCATAAACAGCAGCGTGAGCGCCCGAAATTACCTGAATACTCCCTGCAAGACAATTCAAGTGAGGGGAGTGTTTAGTGAAAAGGACACATAGGGAAATAAAAACAGTTTTCCTGGGTGCGTGGCTGACATAACGAATACATAAGGCAGCACTGCCACACACGGCACCAGTAGGTGTCATGTTGACAAAGGTGTGATGGACAAATATTTTGCTAAAAATATCACTAAAAGCACATGTATATGAACATAGAAATATTAGTTTATTTATTAATATTGATTATTCTATCATTCTTACACACCCTTGGCAGTCATCAATGCTGTTGCGTTATGTCACAAAGCACCGATGCTAGAGACTAGAACACATAGCGGTGAGCACAAGATCACAAAAAGCAGCCTAGTTTAAAATCCTCGTTGAGGCTACGAGGAGCCATATTGTTCAACTCATAAATCATACGCATTTCTAAGTGTATCAGCAACTTGCTCCTGTCACCACTACGGGGCTGAGCATGTGCCTGTAGTATTGGCATGCATCTAAGTGTGAAACAAAAGAAGAGATGGGGGAGCACAATGTGAGGGGGATGTAATATTTTTCACTGACGGTCAATGTGGTGTTTATACCTCTATTGATCCCTCATAGAAAGATCAAAAAGCTCCTTGGATGGGGAGCTTGCGTACAAATATGTGATCACAGGGATTAGATGGATAAATAAATAAACTTACACGGCCTTGTGTAAGTTGTATCCCATCAAGGTTTCTTTTACTTCCTTTCGAGTCTTGCTTCTGGGTGGTGGTGCTTCTTTCTTTCTGGTCCTTTTTTCTCCTTTAGGTCGGTGGATTCTTGACTGTAGTTCGCCTCTCGTGTGGATATAAGTGTAAACAATAAAGGAAGGCAATTAGGCACATACATACACAGATCTGCTGCGGTAAGGGGGTGAAGCAATATGATATTGCATGTATCCAATACTGATAAATAATATTCCACTCACACGGCCTAATGTGAGTGGTCTCCTATATCCGTATCTTGTCAACACCCATACGGTTAAAAGGTCTTCGGGTAGATATCATATGACCAATGACCAGGGCTCAAATGTTCAAACCTGGTGGGAGGGGAATAGAGGGATATACCAAATACTCACACGGGCCAGTGTGAGTACACACTCGTAGAGGTATCTTTGATACTCCAGTAGCAATGATAGGAATGGTGGGTAAACACCTAGGGGCTACACACAATCTCAAGTGGACTCAGGGACACTGAACACTATGGGGGGTGATAACTTTATTATAAACTAGCATAGAATAAGCAATAAACACTTAAAAACAATAAGGGGATAGGAAATATAAAATCAAAGAAGCCACTGCTGCTTCTAATTGGGAGAATAAAGCAGCAAAAGGAATCTTTTGGTGGTTAGTGGGCACAAAGTCTCTTTTCTCCGCGTCCGGATGAAGAGAGTTTCCACAGCACCTCCGGTTCCTCTCTGAGTGCTGCACAGTTCCAAAGTCGATGAGCTACGCGTTTCGCCCTGAACAGGGCTTCCTCAGGCTCGTTGACCTTCAACGAGTGTTTATTGCTTATTCTATGCTAGTTTATAATAAAGTTATCACCCCCCATAGTGTTCAGTGTCCCTGAGTCCACTTGAGATTGTGTGTAGCCCCTAGGTGTTTACCCACCATTCCTATCATTGCTACTGGAGTATCAAAGATACCTCTACGAGTGTGTACTCCACTGGCCCGTGTGAGTATTTTGGTATATCCCTCTATTCCCCTCCCACCACGTTTTGAACATTTGAGCCCTGGTCATTGGTCATATGATATCTACCCGAAGACCTTTTAACCGTATGGGTGTTGACAAGATACGGATATAGGAGACCACTCATATTAGGCCGTGTGAGTGGAATATTATTTATCAGTATTGGATACATGCAATATTATATTGCTTCACCCCCTTACCGCAGCAGATCTGTGTATGTATGTGCCTAATTGCCTTCCTTTATTGTTTACACTTATATCCACACGAGAGGCGAACTACAGTCAAGAATCCACCGACCTAAAGGAGAAAAAAGGACCAGAAAGAAAGAAGCAGCACCACCCAGAAGCAAGACTCGAAAGGAAGTAAAAGAAACCTTGATGGGATACAACTTACACAATGCCGTGTAAGTTTATTTATTTATCCATCTAATCCCTGTGATCACATATTTGTACGCAAGCTCCCCATCCAAGGAGCTTTTTGATCTTTCTATGAGGGATCAATAGAGGTATAAACACCACATTGACCGTCAGTGAAAGATATTACATCCCCCTCACATTGTGCTCCCCCATCTCTTCTTTTGTTTCAAATTAGCAAGGGTCCAGGATAGACCCTAGTGGGGTAATTTGAGTCACACGAGGACTTTTCAAGAGAACTCCAAATAAGGTTGGTTTATACCCTTTCTATGCTTAAAATACATATCCATTTACCAAGTGACGGTTAGAGCTAGCGCCCGAGTAACACACTATAATGCATCTAAGTGTGGCCAGGCCAGGTTTGCACTTACAGTATTAACGTGCCTGGCTATTGGCTGCAACTTGAGTTCATCAATATTGCTGGTATCCGACAGGGTTTTTCTAATAGATGAATGGTGTAAGCACATGCGTTATTTGAACATCCATGTGGTCATGTCAATGTAGTGCAGTCCACACGGTCATCAAATCATTTACACCACAAATTTGCTTTGGCAATTAAGATACAGTAGTCCCTGATTCTAATGGCTTTGCCACTGTGAGGATGGTGGAAATTTCTCCCTAAGATCAAGTGCTGGCAGTTAGTACAACCATGGCACTTATGTACACCAGAAGGTCTAGAGAGCCAATTGCTGGGGCTGCTATATTTGGATACTGGGTCCGTCTGGGTAAGGGCGTCTCCAAAGTTCTGTCCCCTTCTGTAGGAGAACGAAGGTGGCTTCTTGAAGGTTTTGCCTATTCTTTTATCCACCGCCAAAAAGTGCCAATGCTTGAAGATGCTGCACCTGATGACACCAGAGGTAGTGCTGAAAGTGGTATTGATGTTAAAACGGTCCAATGCATCCGTCCTGGCAACTGGTTTCAGTTGTTGATCACGAGGGATGCCCGTAGCTCTTAACAGCGCTTCTTCCACTTCTAGGGCGTCATTGCCAGTATTCAGAAACCTTAATGACATCGCTTGCAGCGCCTTCTTGCATTCCTCCTCATTGCTTGTAATTCGCTGCACTCGGAGGAACTGGGAATAAGGCAATCCCCTTTTGAGGGCAAGAGATAAACGAATACAAGTGCGCAACTAAATACACCTACTATATTGAATTTAACCCATTAATCACCTATGTGATATATTGAAATAAACAACCTCTGTATTGGAGATAGGCATCTGCAGCTATAATGTTAGGGATGAAAACACCCCTAAAGCAACTGAAATACAAAGAAAACAAAAGCGCAAACGCACATAGTGAAGTATGTAAAAATTATATATATATATTGTGAAGGTACAATACAATACATCTGCGTACATCAGATCAATTGTTAATCAGCATTTCATGTACAATGACATGAGTGTTACGATTGTGCTCGCCACAAACCGGGACCGGACCGCGGGGCTGAGGTGGGGTTATATAATCACCGACCTTAGTCCGCGCAGACTGATCCGGAGTGCGCAGTTCATAGTCATACGTAGCAGGGTCAGGAGTGGAGAAGGCAGCATCGTCGTTATTCAAGCAGGAGTTCGGCAACAGGTAGTCAGGAGTTCCCCGCTTCAGCTTAGGAGCGTGAGCGCGGGAGTGGCCTCTTCGTGAGGAGCGGCCTCGGTCCATGACGCCGGTCTCAGCAGGGGGAGACAGCAAGCTGGCCGAAGTACACCGCAGGGCAGCGTCGGGAAACCAACGCTTCAGCACAGAAGTCAGGAACGGGCCCCCGCATGGAACTAGCAGGTGGCCTCAGGAAACAATGCTTCAGCAGGGGTCAGGAACGGGCCCCCACATGGAACTAGCAGGCGGCCTCAGGAAAACAACGCTTCAGCAGAGAAGTCAGGAACGGGCCCCCGCATGGAACTAGCAGGCGGCCTCAGGAAACAACGCTTCAGCAGAGAAGTCAGGAACGGGCCACCGCATGGAACTAGCAGGCGGCCTCAGGAAATAGGGACAAGAACCAGAAAGGTTAGTACACCAAGATGCAAGCCAGGGTGGCTTGTGACAGAGACAGTAACGTCCAGGGTAGGAATTTATGCTCGGCACTGTTTCAGTGCCAAAGCCCAGGATATAAAGGGCGGAGATCCAATCACAGGAGGAGGGTGTGTGAGTATTCCTCCAATGATGGAGCACAGGCCAGAAAGTGCAATGAGAAGCAGCACATGTGCCATTGATTGCCAGAGGAAGCTTTTGCAACTGCAGAAGTCTGCAAAAGCTATAATCAAAGCCAGGAGTGGATTCCTTACAATGAGTTACCTGACATCACAGAGTCACCACTTGATCGAGGGACATCTGCCCCGCTGCCGAGGAGGAATTCTCCGCCTGGGAACACACCGTCGCGACACTTGGGGTATACCCTCTGCTCCTCTCCAAAGCCAAGGCAGAAAGCCCCCGCAGGTTAAGGCCATCCAAACCGCCTCTCCATCCAGCTGATTGCCAGTGGGGACGCTCTCGGGAGTCAGAGCTGTTGCAGCCACCGCCGGGCTGATTCGCCGAGTGTCCCGTATGTTGTTCACGACCGGCCGCAAAGTGAGGATGGCCGTAAAGTGGAATATCACGTCACTTAGATAATTCAAAGTTCCACAGAAGATGCTAAAAACTCTACAGGAATGTAGGCACGCAGATTGTGATATAGATTATCATATGGGCTATTAAAATCTATCCAACGCGTTTCGTAGCGAAGGCTACTTCATCAGTACCCCCCCCCCCCTCGATGGTCAGACTCCGGATGAACCATCCAAGGTCTGAGGGGAAATTTTTGGTGGAATCAATTGAGTAGAGATGGGCGTGAAGATCCGCACGTGAGACTCAAGAACGATCATGAGGTCCGTATCCCTTCCAGTGAACCCAAAATTTGCGCTTGCCACTGGAGATTCGAGAGTCAATGATGGACTGGATTTCGAACTCCTGTTGTCCAGGTACAATGGGGGGAGGAGGCCGAAGAGAAGGATGAGTGAATCGTTTGCCTTGGATAAACGGTTTCAACAGTGAAACATGGAAGACGGGTGAAATTTTCATAGAGGGAGGCAAGCGAAGCTGATTGGCCACAAGATTAATTTGTCTCAGAATAGAAAAAGGAACCAGAAACTTGGGAGACAGTTTAGGCGTTGGGGCCTTCAATTTGATATTATTAGAAGAAAGCCAGACCTTATCTCCAGGTACGAACTTATGGGCCTCCCGACGAAGCCAATCTGCTTGTCTCTTCTGTCTTAGCACAGACTCTTGTAAAACTGTTTGAATCCTCCTCCAAGACCCCTGAAGGGTGGATACCCTTTCATCTGCTGCAGGAACTCCGGACCTGGGAGAATGCATGGGAAGACGGGTAGGATGAAATCCGTAGTTTACAACAAACGGTGATTCTTGAGTGGACTCGTTTTTTAGAGCGTTAATCGCAAATTCTGCCCAAGGAAGTAACTCTGCCAATTATCCCGAGAATCGGAAGAAAAACAACGCAAATACTGTTCAAGGGACTGGTTCATGCGTTCAGTCTGCCCATTCGTTTGGGGGTGGTAGCCTGAGGAAAAAAGAAGGGTAATGCCCAACCTCTGGGAAAATGCACGCCAGAATTTAGAAACAAATTGAGTACCCCGATCCGAGACAATGGACCACAGAACGCCATGAATACGGAAAATTTATTTTACAAAGATATCCGCCAAAGTACTGGCATTGGGTAGACCCTTGAGGGGAACAAAATGAGCTTGCTTGGAGAATCTGTCAACAATTACAAGAATAGTAGTCATACCATTAGACGGGGGAAGATCCACGATGAAGTCCCATGGCAATGTGACTCCAAGGACGGTCAGGGACCGGGAGAGGTTGTAGAAGACCAGAAGGCTTTTGACAGACAGTTTAATTGTGTGCGCAGACTGGGCAAGAGGAGGTGAACGCTCTAATGTCCTTTATAATATTGGGCCACCAGAAGGTTTGCCGAATCAGATCCGAAGTCTTCTTAAACCCGGGATGTCCGGCAGATCTGGAGGAGTGCCCCCATTCAAGAATTTTGAGATAAAGACGTGGGGCTGCGTAAAGACGACCATCAGGTACTTCTAGCCCTTCAGGTACCTGTGCTTGGGATTCCAAAATCTTATCCAGTATGTCAAAGGAGGTGGCAGAGATAAACAATTGGGGGGACAGAATACTCTCCGGGACTTCCTGTGATTTCTCCTCAGTGATTAACTGATGGGACAACGCATCCGCTTTGATATTCTTTGTCCCAGGAATATAAGAGATGATAAAGTTAAACCTTGAGAAGAACAACTCCGAACGAGCTTGACGGGGACCAAGACGACGAGTACCTTCAATGTAAGAAAGATTTTTGTGGTCTGTCAGGATCAGAATGGGTTCCTCGGTTCCTTCCAGAAGATGTCTCCATTCTTGTAATGCCATCTTGATGGCCAACAACTCCCTATTCCCCATGTCGTAATTTCTTTCTGCTGAAGAATTTGTTTTAGAAAAAAACCCACAGGGGTGTAGTTTATCTTCGGGGGTGATTCTTTGAGAGAGAACCGCACCGGCTCCCATGTCAGAGGCGTCAACTTCCAAGGTAAAGGGGAGGGTGGGATGGGATGTCGCAGAATGGGGGCCAAGACAAAGGCTTTTTTAAGAGACTCAAAAGCCCGGCTGGCCTCCAATGGCCAAGAGGAAGGATCGGCCCCTTTTTTGGTAAGGGCCCTAATGGGTGCTACCAAGGTAGAAAAAGCAGCAATAAATTTCCTATAATAATTTGCGAAACCGAGGAAACGCTGAATCGCCTTTAAAGAGTTAGGTTGTGGCCATTCGAGGACAGAATTGAGCTTCTCCAGGTCCATGGTGAACCCTTGATCCGGGACAATGTATCCCAGGAAGGTAGTTGAGGATTGGTGAAAGACACACTTCTCCATCTTGGCGTAGAGCTTCCTGGCCCGTAAACGAGAAAGCACCATCTTGGTATGGAGAATGTGTTCCTCGAGGGTTTTGTAAAAAATAAGGATATCATCCAAGTAGATAATCACAAAAGAATTCAATAGATCACAAAAAACCTCGTTCATAAAGTCTTGGAAGAATGCAGGGGAATTGCACAACCCAAACGGCATCACCAGGTACTCATAGTGACCGCTGCGCGTGTTGAACGCGGTCTTCCACTCGTCACCACTGCGGATGCGAATCAGGTTATAAACCCCCCGTAGATCAAGTTTAGAGAAAATCATCGCAACTTGCAGCCTATCGAAGAGCTCCGGGATAAGAGGCAAAGGGTAGCGATTTTTGATGGTAATCTTGTTTAGGCAACGGAAATCGATGCATGGGCGAAGCGTCCCATCTTTCTTTTTTACAAAAAAGAATCCTGCTCCGGCGGGAGAAGTGGATTTCCGGATGAAGCCTTTTTGAAGGTTTTCTGTGATATACTCGGACATGGCCTCCATCTCAGGCAGAGATAATGGATATGACCTGGCTTTAGGAAAAGAAGCACCCGGAATTAAGTCAATCGGGCAGTCGAAAGGGCGATGAGGGGGAAGCTCTTCGGATTTGACCTTACAGAAGACATCCAGGAACTCCGAATAGACGTCCGGTAGAGTGGCGTCTTGCGGGGGAAGGTTTCCAAGATGGCCAAAACCGCAGCGGACGGAGAAGGCGATTCCACCTGAGAGGATCTCCATTGAATGAGGAACTCGGCAGTCCAATCGATGATGGGATTGTGTAGTTGCAGCCATGGTAAGCCCAAGATGATTTGAACCGATGGGGAATGGATGACATCAAAAGAAATGAGTTCTAAATGTCCATCATTCATAGAAAGTTCAATAGGAAGTGTCTCCAAGGAAATAAAAGCAGGCTGCAGGGGTCGACTATCGATAGCCTCCAATCCGACCCGAAAGGCCTTCTCACAGAGTGGAATGTGTGTTCTGGATAGCAAAAGCCTGATTTATGAAATTCCCTCCGGATTCAGAATCGAGGAAGGCTAGAGCGGGAGTTTGGATGCACAATAGAAGCACAGGCCCTTGTTTCTCTGACGTAGTCGCTCCATAAAAGGAAGTTGATGACTGCCCAGTTGCATGGGTTCCGGAGCATCCAATGCTGGTAGAACAAGAGCAAGAGACCTTGAATTAGAAGACATGGAAATAGAAGTACGAGGATGTTGATGTTCAGCCCGCCTCTCAAGAAGTCTTTGATCCACTCTGATGCACAAAGCGATTAGGGCCTCCAGTGAGGATGGCCTTTTACGAGCCGCCAGCTCGTCCTTTAAGGATTCCAAAAGTCCCTGCCAGAAAGCCGCGGAAAGTGCCCCATCATTCCAATCAGTCTCAGCCACGATAGTCTGGAACTCCAGAGCGTAACGTGCCACTGATCTCCGACCCTGCAAAATGTGGAATAAGGAGGAAGCAGCCATATCACTACGTCCAGGGGTGTCAAAGACTAAACGAAATTCTTTTTTAAAGTTAGGGAAGTTGTAAGTGAGTTCAGGTTTTAGCTCCCAGATTGGTGAAGCCCAGGCCAGGGAGTCCCCGGTGAGAAGGGAAAAAACATAGGCTACTTTGGTACGATCCGTGGGGAAGCGAGAGGGTGACAGTTCGAATTGTATCTCGCACTGATTTAAAAACCCACGGCATCCAATCGGGTCCCCGCGTATTTACTGGGCGTAGGGATATGCAACTCCGAAGAACCTGCTCCTTCACGGGAGACAGCGGGAGGGATAACGGAACTGGAGGCATTAAGCTGGGGAATCTGAGAGGTTAAGGTAGCAACCTGTTGGTTAAGAGCGGTAACCTGGTGGTCCAAAAAGGTAAAGTGATTGGAGATAGTGGTTAGGGTATCTTCCACCTCAGGGGGGTCTGGGTCTGATGGGCTCTGCATAATGTAATGCTCGGCCTGCCCACAAGCCAGACGAGACCCCGGGACTGAGGTGGAAAGGATAAATACCACACACCTAACAGTAAACGGGGGCACGGTCGGAGTGTGGAAGTAGCGTAGATGGTCCGGGTAACAAAAATAGAAAGAGTACCATACTTGCCAACTCCAGTGGTGGGAGGTAAAATCCATAAGACAATGGTCGTGGAATGGAGAGAGCAGCGTAGTAGAGTGTCCGTAAGCCTGAGTCATGGAGGAGAGAGAGCAGCGTAGTAGATTGTCTGTAAGCCGTGTCCAGGGGATATAGAAGTCAGCAAGGTAGAAAGTCCAACGCCAATTCCAAGGGATTCAAGAGAGCAGCGTAAACGAAGTCCAAAGCCAAAGGTCAAAATCCAGGGAGGTCAGCAGAATATCCAGGGACAGGAACAGGAACTGAAAGACAGAAGGGGCCAGGCAACAGCAGATAGCACCAAGGTACAGAAGCTATGCAGAGCAAGGAGGTAATGGTGAGGGGAGACTAAATAGGGGGTTAGGACCTATCAGAGGAAGGGGAGGAACAGAGGAGTGGCCCGAGGGAGGACCTGATAGGGGAGAAGTGTCTGGGAGGCTGGGGCCTATCGGAGCAAGGGGAGGGATGGAGGAGCGGCCCAAGGGAGGACCTGATAGGGGAAAGGTGCCTGGGCAGCTGGGGCCTGTCAAACCAATTGGAGGAGCGGAGGAGTGGCCTGGGGAAGGGCCTGGTAGGAGAGAAGGGCCTGAGGGGCGGACCTGACGGAGCAGGGGTAGGGAAGCGCGTGATGCGCGCACCGCTTTAGAGGAGGTGGAGTCAGGCGCCCGGCACCAACAAATTGAAGCCTGGGTCAGCGCGCCCCTGTAGGGGTGATGCGCGTGACCCAGAAGTCTGGGAGCAGCCGTAGAGGGGGCCACAAGGAGTGAGGCACGCCGCCGGGGAGCCTGGGCGGCACGGAGCAAAGGTAAGGAGGCGCTGGAAGCGGGTGCACCCGCAGCGCGGATCCTTACATATATAAAAACATAACTGTAGGCAGGTCTCATCACATTTATGTACCATCTTAAAAATGGACTGAGCCAAATTTTCTTAATGATACTGTTTTGAGTAAAGTGTGAACCTGCAACTATTGATGAATAGTTCAAAGTCATATTAAACAGCGAAAGGCAGTGTTTAAAGTGAGTCAATTTTACGTTGTATCTTGCATTGAAACACGTGTGAAGTTTTTGGCATGCTGTGGCATAAATACTGTGCTGTGTGCAATGCGCCATGTACCGTATCCAATAAATAAACCCTACTTTACAGATATAGAAAGACTTGCTGTTTTCAGTGCCACACACAAAAGTTTAAATCCCTGGAATTTATTGGCAATTTGTGGCACATTTACAGAACCATTACCGCTACTGAGTATCATACTGTAGGTGAAGAATATCAGTGCGCCATCTGCCGGACATTCTGAGGGGGTGTTAAGTATGGGCCTGGTTGAGTAAGTATGGGCCTGGGGGTAATTAAGTATGGTTGAAGTATGGGCCTGTGGGGATGGGGGTGGTAAGTATGGGCCTGGGGGGTTAGGTATGGGCCTTGAGGGGTTACGTTTGGGCCTGGGGGGTTATGTTTGGGCCTTGGAGGGGTTAATTATGAGCCTGGGGGGTTTACGTATGGGCCTACGGGGGTAAGTATGGGCCTAGGGGTAATTAAGTATGGGCCTGAGGGGGTTGAGGTATGGGCCTGGGGGGAGTAGGTATTGTCCTGGGCGTTAGGTATGGGCTTGGGGGGTTAAGTATGAGCCTGGGGGTATAATAATTATGGGCCTAGGGGGGTTAAGTATGGGCCTGGGGAGTTGGTATGGGCCTAGGGGGGGGGTAAAGTTTGGGCCTGGGGGGGTTAAGTATGGGCTTTATTACAGTATTACAGCCTTATTACAGTACCTCAACCGTCAACCGGTCCGCAAGGGGGGCTTTCCATCGGTCCACAAGGGGGGCCTTCAACCGGCCCATGGGGGGAGACTTCAACCGCCCCAGGGGGGAAGGCTTCAACTGCCCTAGGGGGGGAGTATTCAACCCTCAGTCCTCAGAGACTCAGTTAGGAGTGGCAAGGGGTTGGTTCTGGAGGGGAGCACCACTAGTACAACTGGCAACAGAGGAGGGCCCTGCGGATGGCCCCGCGGTGCGCAGGACACAGGATCCCGGTACGTAGGGCCCCGGGGGATGGGGGATATCGCTCACAGTGACACACAGTGACACACACATAACACAGGGACACAGACACCAAGGACACAAACACAGGGTATACTGTACACACACAACAGCACAGGATAATACAATAAATTACAGTACACTGGGTACAGATATGTTAATTAGTATTTACATGCGAGTGTAGTTTGAAAAAACAGCTGCACAGTCGGGAAGATTCAAACATGTTTCTCCTGCCTGTGCAGTTGCTTATATCAGCTGCTAGTCCCCGCCCATGAGGAAGGCCCTGATTGGTGCTCCTCTCCTTGCTACTATTTACCAAGCATTTCAGTGTTTTTTTCTGACAGGCAGGGCCCCCGACAGTGACACGTGACCGGCAGCGGGCCTGTGCCCCCTGACTCTCCAGGCCCGGGACACCAATCCCGGCTATCCCCCCCTGTTCGCGGCCCTGCACATTGGTCATGTCGCGTGACACCATTTCACGCTGGGATTCCAAAGGAGAAGCATGGCAGCAACAATGAGGCATCAGGACACATGTAAGTGCATTCCCATTAGGTCCGATAGGCTCTAGAGCGCGGTGAAAGCACATGGGAGCAGAAATTGTTGCTGCCCCCCAATTTTTCCGCCCTAGGTCTGGGCCTAACTGGCCCAGTGGGAAATATGACATTTGCTGCCAGTCTATAGACCAACAGAAGATTTCATAATGACATATTGTATGTTGAGTTTTTCCCCCATTGTTGTCTTTTATATATGGAAGACAGTTTTGTACATATACACTGATATAATATGTTTCTGCTTACAATATGTCCCCACACTAAAGGATGATAATATATTTGCAATTTGTTCATCCATGGTAAATGAAAAATATTTTGACCCATGCAAAATCCTTTATTAACATCTTCAATCAATAAGACATATCTTGATATTGGCAGACATGGAATTCATTATCTGAAAACATGCATAAATTGCCACAAGCAATACGTCAGTAAATAATAGTCTTTCAGATGGGAGCGGAAAGATATTCCCTGATATTGCCTGTCAAGATAAAGCCTCGCAATGCTTTATGATTGAAAATGTCAAATTATAGAACTACCTTTTACTGTTTTCTACAAGAAAAACGATTCCAAGTCCCAAATGCAACTTGATCAAGTAATTCCAAACCCCGTATATTTAATAACTTTGTATTTATTTTCTGCAAATGAAAGTATATAAGTAATATAAAATAAAACAAATATACGTGTATGTAGCAGATGACAGATTTTCGAAAATAGTGACAAACGCAGTTTCAGAATAACAATGCAGTGATAGCTAAAAATAAAGTCAATATCTTTATATACAAATATGAATATGAACACAAATTCATGTATAAAAAAAAAGAAAAATATTTCTATTTTTAAAACAAACACATTTTGAAATGTTTGTGTAGACCATACATTCATTTTATTGTAATAACTTGTTACTGTTTAGGTGGGAGTTCTGGATGAGAACTGACTATGTTTACATGTAATGAAATGGGGCGCCTTGAGAAGTACCATGTACTGCAGGCCTGCACAACATACGGCATGTGGCCCGCCCGGCCTCTCTGTGCGGCCCGCAATGAGATTTAAAAAAAAAAAAAAAACTTAAAAAAAAACTTAAAAAAAAAAAATGGCGGCGATTCCCCGCGGTCCTGAGGGTGATGTGAGGTGCATTGAGGTGAGGTGCATTGAGGTGAGGTGCAGGGGAGGTGAGTACAGGAAGGGTGATGTGAGGTGCAGGGGGTGAGGTGCAGGGGTGATTGGAGGTGCTGGGGGGGTGATTGGAGGTGCATGGCGGGTGATTGGAGGTGCGGGGGGGTGATTGGAGGTGCAGGGGGGTCATTGGAGTGCAGGGGGTGTCATTGGAGGTGCAGGGGGGTCATTGGAGGTGCAGGGGGTGATTGGAGGTGCAGGGGGGATGATTGGAGGTGCAGGGGGGAGAATGATGTGAGGTGCAGGGGGGGAGAATGATGTGAGCTGCAGGGGGGGAGAATGATGTGAGGTGCAGGGAGGGAGAATGATGTTCACAGAAACTCCCACTGTTCCAATATTTTATTATATCTCCAAGATACACAAATCTCTCACTTCCCCACCCGGACGTCCCATTATTTCCGGGATTAATTCCCTCACTTCTAATTTATCCACCTATATTGATTTTTTTCTACAACCAATGGTCACTTCACTACCATCTCACCTTAAAGATACCACTATGGTTTTACAATTGTTTGATGGTTTCGTTTGGGAAGATAATTATAGATTAGCCACATTAGATGTTCAATCACTATACACCAGTATCCCTCACAAAAAAGGGGTAGAAGCAATTAGACACTTTTTATTGACCCCACAAACACTTCCCATTACACAGGTTGAATTCATTTTATCCTCAATTGAGTTAATCCTCAGTCACAATTATTTTTTGTTTGATTCCCTCTATTTTTTGCAAATCTTGGGGACGGCGATGGGCACAACATTTGCCCCGTCATTCGCCAATTTGTATATGGGACAGTGGGAGTCTCTGGTGATCTTTAGATGCACTCCTCCGCATCTTAAGCTGTGGAGGAGATACATCGATGATTTTATTATTGTGTGGGGACAGAAGATTCCTATCTTGAGTTTGTCACAAATCTGAACAATAATGATTTTAATTTAAAAATTAGTGTGAAAATAGCTCAGTAAGCATTCATTATCTCGATTTAGAGATTTACATTGAGGCCAAAACTGTACATACTAAAACGCATTTTAAGGCTACAAATGTAAATTCATATTTAGACCCATTTAGTTGTCACGATAAGAGATGGGTCCAAAATATTCCCTTTAATCAATTTCTCAGGTTAAAGAGAAATGATTCTAAGGCTGTGGATTATGAAGAACAATCTTTCTTTTTAAAGTAAAGATTCCTAGACAAAGAATATGATAGCGACTTAGTAAACTCTTCGTTCCAAAAACTAGAAAGGATTCCTAGGAAATCTTTGATGAAATATCATCATAAAAAGAGTGAGAAGAGACAAAATCAAATCCCAGCATTTATTACTCAATTTAGTGATACCCATTACAATGTTAGAAAAATTCTGCAAAAACATTGGGGGATATTAAAAGCTGATCCCATTTTGGGTCCCCAACTAAAGTCCAAACCAGGGATAGTGTTCAAACGAGCACCTAACTTTAAACACATTGTAACGGGTATTCCCCCACCCACTCGCAGATAATACTGTGGAGGTGTAGAAACATGCAAGGTTACGCAGGTGTGGTGCATTACCTGTTGGCTCACAGGAGGGCTGAGTTTCTGCCACGGGGAACCTGGGGTACATACATCCTATACATCTCTAGGTGCAACGCCTCCACCTGGGAGGGATCCCAACGGAGTGGGAGGAGGCCCTCACAGGAAACAACCACACAAAGCGAACGAATGTAAAACAGGACTGGCTTTACTGCATAACCAACTATATCTACATATATCACACAATAACATCATAACATCATCCTGCGCCACGGCGGGCGCTAACCACACTGGGTGTCACGGCGGACACTAACCACACTAGGCGTCACGGCGGACGCTACCACCTCTAGGCGTCACGGCGGACGCTACCACCTCTAGGCGTCACGGCGGACGCTACCACCTCTAGGCGTCACGGCGGACGCTACCACCTCTAGGCGTCACGGCGGACGCTACCACCCACAATGTGACCCCACCCTGTGTCCAGTAACCCCCACCCAAATGTCTCGTACTCCCAGAGTCAAATACCACTGTGCATATGTGTGTGTGACTGCGCAGCCACTATGTTTGGTGATAGGCCTGGTTGGTGCACGTGAGTTGCAGGTTACCTGCCCGGGCTCCAGCCACGGGTACCGCGATATCAATCCGCACGATCCGACGTTGTCCTCCACACCGCGTGGGTTGAAAGTCCAGCGCGAACAATGTCTCTCCTAGTCCTAGGGTCTTTGGTGGTGTTCTGAGCCCAGAACCCACCTCGCAGGGCCGCACGGCTTCAGCACTGTGTCCCTGACTACTTGACCAAATAATGGGGCAGTGTCCCTATCTAGGGCCTGTCCCTAAGCTCCACAAGCTATTAGGTGGATCAGGACCTAACTGGGACCTTGGGGGCTGCTGGCCTATGCAGAGGGTCACTGACCCCTGCACCCACCTCTTACCCCTAGCTGGTCCGGATCCTGAGTGCCTGTCTCACTGCAAAACCCCGCGAAAAGTATCTCTCCTTCCCGGGCAAATCCCTTAGCCCTATTGGCTCCCTGGCGTCAGGTGTCTCTGCCCCTATGCACCCTGAGGGCTGGCCGTCTATTCTCGCGCATGCGCGAGCTATCTGGGGCCTCCCGCGCTAGCTGGCCTCCTGCGCATGCGCGAACTAACTGTCATGGCGGCGCCCTGCTCCGCTAGCCGCCGGGACCCTAACGACGCGATCGCGGCCTCGGCAACCGGCCCGATCGCGTCCCCGGCAACCGCCCGATCCCACCATGGCAACCGGCCGCACAGCAACACCGCGCGCTCGCAACGGGGAAGGAGGGGGCGAGTGCGCGAGGGGGACCTGGCTACATCCTCCCCCTGGTGAAACTTCAACGTCCCCGCTTGGACCACATAACTTACTACTATACACAAACGTTATATAATAAAAATGCATCTGGTACGAATACAACTTAGCACATTGCATCAACTTTAAACAAGGTTACACAATTCTGTGAGCATCACAATCACGGATTGGATTTTGCTCCGAGACCACTGCTGAGCCTCATAATGGGGTGCCCCCATTTGATCATAGGTTACCCGAGTTGGAGGGTACCTGCCCCTTTGGCTCCTACGGAGTTGTTCTTCAGCAACTCCCTCTGGGGAGTAATAAGTACAGTCCTGAGGCTCAGCCTCTTCCCTTGAGGGGAGAAATGTCTCTGAACAGTCTCTGTTAGGCACAAAGCACGGGCTCTGTGGATCCAAAGGCTGGCCTGTTGGTGCCACCTTAGTAGGCATTGGCCTACGGGGCCCCTTACCCGTAGCTCCTCCGGGAGATGCCCCTTCTGTGGAATAGTCCCTTTGAGAGGGTCCCTCCATAGGGTCTTCAGGAGTTTCAGAGTGGGTCTCGTTATTTACAGTCTCTTGACCCACTTCTGATAGATCGGACTCACCGTTGAGCGGTGTGGCCTGTATTTCTTCTTCTTCGTCTCCCACTTGGGGGATAGGGAGAAGGTGATTACGATGCCAAACCTTTACCCGGCCGTCTGTGTCTTTGATGCGATAGACCGGGAGGCCGGGCATCTGTGACTCTACCTCATATACGCCATCTCTCCATCGGTCTGCCAGTTTATGTTTTCCGGGGACTCCCAAATTACGAAGTAACACAGCGTCCCCAGGACGTAACTCTCGATACTTGACTTTGTTGTCGTATCGTCTCTTATTGCCAGCATTCAGTTTAGCTGTAGACTTCTCAGCCTGTTGGTAAGCTCGCTGCAAACTGTCCTTTAGCCTTTGCACATACTTGAAATGGGTAGCATTGTGTATCCCATCCGTTGATACTCGAAGACGCACATCCACGGGGAGTCTTGCCTCCCGCCCAAACATGAGGAAGTACGGGGAGAACCCAGTGGACTCATGGCGAGTACAGTTGTACGCGTGTACCAACGTTTCTACATGACGACTCCATTCTGTTTTCTGCGTTCCCTTCAGAGTTCCAAGCATGTCCAACAGGGTCCGGTTGAATCGTTCAGGCAAAGCATCTCCTTCGGGGTGGTACGGAGTCGTCCGGGATTTGGCGACGTTCAGCATTTTAAGTAATTCTCGGATCAGAGTACTCTCAAAATCTCGCCCTTGGTCAGAGTGGAGTCGGTTTGGAAGACCGTAATGAACGAAGAACTTTTCCCATAGCACTTTCGCGACCGTGATAGCCTTCTGGTCTTTGGTGGGGAAGGCCTGGGCATGTCGGGTGTAATGGTCCGTGATGACCAGCACGTTACCGATACCTCGGCTATCAGGTTCGATACATAAAAAGTCCATACACACCAAGTCCATTGGACCAGAACTCTTCAGATGGGCCATGGGAGCTGCTCTGGTAGGCAACGTCTTGCGTTGAACACACCGGACACAACGGCGGCAGTGTTGTTCCACCGCTTCCCGCATCTTGGGCCAGAAGAACCGGTCTCGGACTAGCCCAAAAGTCTTCTCTACACCGAAATGCCCATGTTCATCGTGCAAGGACTTCAACACCAGGTATTGTAAGTTCTTAGGTAGAACTAGTTGTCTCCTATCCGGGTGATTGTGGTATTGCACCACCCGATAGAGCAAGCCATTGTCTATTTCAAATTTGTCCCATTCTCGCATGAGCAATGCCACCAAGTCATTGGGTGCACGTTTCAGAAGGGCTGGGTTCCTCTTTTCAACGGCGTGCCTGATGATACTAGCGACCGGATCTCGAATTTGGTAGTCTACCAGATCTTTCCACCGGAACACCTTGTCATGCGTGAGGTGCATCCCTTTTGGGTCGCAGTAGGCGGCGGGGACAGCCTGCGACTGGCATCCCAAGGAGTCAGCCACTCGTAACTCGGAGAAGGCCACTTGGTCATTAACTATGGCTGCAGTTTTACACATAGCCCGCACTCCGGGGCCGGGAAGTTCTTCCCATTCCTCGTCATCGGGGGTAGCGAGTAGTCCTGGCCTTCGGGAGAGGGCATCCGCCCCAATATTCAATAGCCCCAGCTTATACTTCAGGGAGAAGCGGTAGTTACTGAGGGCGGCCTGCCATCTGTGGCCGGCTGCATCTAATTTGGCCGACGTATTGATGTACGTGAGGGGATTGTTATCCGTCCTTACTTCGAAGGTGACACCGTACAAGTAATCGTGAAGCTTCTCGGTGATCGCCCACTTGAGAGCCAGAAACTCCAACTTGTGGACGGGGTATCTCTGCTCACTGGGTGTCAGACTGCGGCTGACGTAGGCTACAGGCCGAAGACCTTCGGGGTGCTTCTGATGCAGGACAGCACCCAGCCCATTGAGGCTGGCATCCACATGCAGGACATACGGTTGTTCTGGATCAGCATAGGCCAGCACTGGTGCTTCAGTCAGACTTTTCTTCAAGTTCAGGAAGGCCCGTTCACACTCAGGCGTCCACTTATCGCCAAACGGTTGACGGGCCGACGTGGCCTTTCTCCCAGTATCTTCAGGGTATATCTTCAGCAAATTGTTCAGGGGTTTAGCTCGACTAGAGTACCCTTCCACGAACCGACGGTAATACCCACAGAAACCGAGGAAGGACCGCAGTTCCGTGACATTATCGGGACGTGGCCAGTTCACCACAGCTTCTACCTTGGCTGGATCAGTAGCAATCCCCTGGGCAGACACGATGTGTCCCACTGTCAGGATTGCCTAGACCTCCTGCCTAGCCATAGCTTCCTTGTCCACTGGGTGTGCTGCTGTCTTCTGTTGGCTCTGGGTTCCTCTGTCTGTCTGTCTTCTTGTTGCTTCTGTCTCTGTCCTTTATAGCTTGCTTCCTGTCTGTTGCTTTTGCCTTTGCTTGCTAGTCAGACTCCTACAGTATGCTCATGCCTGTCTTTGATCCTGACCTGTTTCCTGTACCTGTACCTGTATTGTAGTCTGCTCACAGTAAAGGTCCTTGCTAGTAATCTGGCTTGTCCCTGGTTATTCCTGCTCCCCGGTCTCAGTCCCTGCTCCCTGTTCTTAGTCCCTGTCCTGCCCCGCCTGTCCTGTTCCAGTCTCCTCGTTGCCGACCTCTGCTTGTACCTAACTTCGCTGCCTGCCGCCTGCCTCGGACCCCTGCTTGTACCTGACTTCGCTGCCTGCCGCCTGCCTTGGACCTCTGCTAGTGACCCCTACTACGCTTGTGCTGTTCCGGCCACCGAGATCCTACCCGCCACAGGAGTCTTCCGTGACACCCACGTAGGTCACCGAGGTGTGACAAAACCTACACTTGTCGAGTGATAGCTTCAACCCTTCTTGACCAAGACGATCTATCACCTTCAGCAGCCTCTCCTCGTGTTCTTCTAAGGTCTTCCCGAAGACAATAATGTCGTCCAGGTAAACCAGATACTCCCGTGGAATCATGTCTCCGATAGTCTTTTCCATCAGCCTTTGGAACGTAGCAGGCGCCCCACATATACCTTGGGGCATACGGGTGAATTGATAGAATCCCAGGGGGCAGACGAAAGCTGTTTTTTCCTGGTCTTCCGGCGTCATGGGCACCTGATAGTATCCTGATCGGAGATCAAGCACGCTAAACCAGTGACTCCCATTCAGCGCATTCAGGATCTCTTCAATGCGCGGAAGGTTGTATTGATCCGGGATCGTGCGATTGTTCAGTGTTCGGTAGTCGATACACAGTCGTACGGACCCGTTCTTTTTCCGCACCACCACTATGGGCGACACGTAGGGTCCTCGCGATTCCGTCACAATCCCAGCGGTTTCCATGTCTTGTATGGCGTTCCTCACATCGTCCACATCCCGAGGGGCAAGGCGACGAGAACGTTCCCGGAATGGAGTGGCATCACTCATCTGAATGGTATGCTGGGCACTGCGGCTGCACCCCACATCCATCTCGCTCGTGGAGAACACATGTCGTCGTTGCAGCAACTGGGTGGTCAACCGCTCTTTCCACTCTGTGGACAGCGTCGACTCGCCGAAATTGAAGTCCAGATCGACTATCCGCTCATGCGCGGTCGCCGCCTTCACCTGAGGCGTGGCTCCCACCGGGATGACCGGGTATATGCATCCCAACTTCTGGTCGACATCAAACTCCATCGGAAAGGGGGAGAGATTCTGCACATACACGTGGGTTCTAATAGGGATCTTGGCCATCCATTCCCTTACTTCGGGTAGTACTCTATACCCTCGCTGAAACTCTTCTTCTTCAGGCTCACTCTCCAGCGAGAACAGTTGGTCGTTCTGGTCTCGGTCAGGATAACAACACCAGACGGCCATCTTTTGCACTCCCCCTGGTAATATGGTCGTCAGTCCTCGTTGACGATTGTAGAGGTCTCCATGACGCTCCAAGGCATATACCCGATGGCACTCCTCTCGTAAGACGGGGTCTAGGAGCGAATCGGCCAGCGGCAGCTCGTTGGTCTCTTTCAAGTAAGCTCGAATTATAGCTTGCACTATGTCCGCATTGGTTCCCAAGATGATGGGGTATTTACAATGGTCGTGGGGCTCCGGGCATACCATGGCCGCTACCTGCATAGGGTGCTTCTTGCCGGTGTTCAGTTGGAGTATGTCCAGCTGGACCCTTGCAATCCCATCGATGGGGTAGTCTTCATTACTCAATCCCCTAACCTTCATATGTTCGGCCGGCCTCAGAGGGCAGTGTTGAAGGTGCTGGTCATAGAACTTGCGATATATTATGGTCACTTGTGACCCGGTGTCCAATAGGGCCGAGGCGTATATCCCTTCTATTACCACTGGCACGATGGCCGCGGGGCCCACTTGACTGCAAGCTTCACCGGGGGAGGCGTCCTCACTGGGGCCAGCGTCAGCAGGAGAATCCGTGGTTCCCTGAGGGGCGTTCACCTCAGGCCCGACGGTCTGGGCTCGGCATACCATCGATCGGGCTGTGCTTCGTCGGTCGGGAGGTTTTTCTTCCGGTTGGTCCTCCTTCTCCGGACAATAGTACGAGATGTGGCCCTTCTTCCCGCAGTTGTAGCAAGATACCTCACGGCGGTCCGGACAACCCTTATACGTGGATGAGGACCGCTCAGAACTACGACTTTCCCGAACAGACGACTTGGGGGTCGTTTCCTCCTCTGGTGTGGAAGGTTTCTTACTCTTTGGGGCCGAGGGGGCCACAGGGTCATTCTTGAGGGTAGTTTTGGATTTCTTTGATTCATGGAAATGGCGCTGCACTTCATGGTCTCTTATGTAATCCATTAGTTCCCCGTATTTAGGGGATACTGCCGCGATCGGGGCGGCCCGCATCATTATAGCTATGTTGTGGTCAGGCAACGACCCCATGAGTAGCTGTTTGAACCGGTATCGGTCTTCTTCGGCCGCGGAAATGATATGCTTGTCCAGGAGGGTGCCCAGGGACAGCTGTAGGTCACAAACGAAGGCAGATAAATCTTGTCCTTCACGTCGTCGGAGGGCTTTGAATTGAGCCAGTAGCTCATCTTCGTCGTCTTTTCTGGCAAAGGATTTAATTAGCATTTCCACTAGTTCCTGGGCAGTAACTTCTCCATCCACGCTCCGGTGCGCTCGCACTAACCGAGCGGCGGGGCCTCGGAGGCACTCGACCAGTCTTTGTCTCTTGCTGGCTTCAGAACACGACCACTCCTCTATGATTTGAAGCGTATGGTCCCTCCATGCCTCGATCCCCTCTTCTCCCGTGGGCGTCGGCAGAATCCCAGAGAAGGCCTTGAGTTTCCGGTAGTTCTGTGTTTGCGTCGAAATGGTTACAGCTTCGGCTAGTTGGGAGACTATCGTGTTCACGTCAAGATTCCCACTAAGGGCCTGACTACTGCTCCCCGTTCCTATGCCAGGCATGGTTGGGGTCCCGCCAGACCGTTGATCAGGGTTGGGTGGGATGAGCGGGCTCCGGGCCCAGCTGGCGGTACCTCCTAATCCGCTTGGGGTGAAAGAGACCCTAGGGGGGTCCACTCGGCGAGGCGTACTGGTCACTCGTTGGCTCGGGTGTAATCCAGTACTAGTGGACGCTTCTTCAGGAGATGGGGGAGTCAGCGTAGATCATGCGGCAGTCCTCTGCGGAGGGCTCGGGTAGGTTTAATACATGGGGGGCCGTTTCTAAGCATATGTCACTCATGGTGTACAGGAGACAGGTGATCCCCCGGCCAGCAATATCCAGTTTATAGTCTATCACCCGGGCGGTGGCCAACCCCGGGCAACTTCTTACTTGCGTGCGCACTGTAGATAAGTCTGTATCCATTGCTACAACGGTCACTGCAACCGCGCGTCTTGGGGATACTTGGTGCGCTAAGGCCCAGGCATAGACATCCTGCGGTGACGGCACGGACATGATAAAAATATGAATCGGGCAATTTAGAGAAAAAAAAAAATTGGAACAGAGCACCCCAGGACTTGATCTCAGCAGCGCCTCCAAATGTAACGGGTATTCCCCCACCCACTCGCAGATAATACTGTGGAGGTGTAGAAACATGCAAGGTTACGCAGGTGTGGTGCATTACCTGTTGGCTCACAGGAGGGCTGAGTTTCCACCACGGGGAACCTGGGGTACATACATCCTATACATCTCTAGGTGCAACGCCTCCACCTGGGAGGGATCCCAACGGAGTGGGAGGAGGCCCTCACAGGAAACAACCACACAAAGCGAACGAATGTAAAACAGGACTGGCTTTACTGCATAACCAACTATATCTACATATATCACACAATAACATCATAACATCATCCTGCGCCACGGCGGGCGCTAACCACACTGGGTGTCACGGCGGACACTAACCACACTAGGCGTCACGGCGGACGCTACCACCTCTAGGCGTCACGGCGGACGCTACCACCCACAATGTGACCCCACCCTGTGTCCAGTAACCCCCACCCAAATGTCTCGTACTCCCAGAGTCAAATACCACTGTGCATATGTGTGTGTGACTGCGCAGCCACTATGTTTGGTGATAGGCCTGGTTGGTGCACGTGAGTTGCAGGTTACCTGCCCGGGCTCCAGCCACGGGTACCGCGATATCAATCCGCACGATCCGACGTTGTCCTCCACACCGCGTGGGTTGAAAGTCCAGCGCGAACAATGTCTCTCCTAGTCTTAGGGTCTTTGGTGGTGTTCTGAGCCCAGAACCCACCTCGCAGGGCCGCACGGCTTCAGCACTGTGTCCCTGACTACTTGACCAAATAATGGGGCAGTGTCCCTATATAGGGCCTGTCCCTAAGCTCCACAAGCTATTAGGTGGATCAGGACCTAACTGGGACCTTGGGGGCTGCTGGCCTATGCAGAGGGTCACTGACCCCTGCACCCACCTCTTACCCCTAGCTGGTCAGGATCCTGAGTGCCTGTCTCACTGCAAAACCCCGCGAAAAGTATCTCTCCTTCCCGGGCAAATCCCTTAGCCCTATTGGCTCCCTGGCGTCAGGTGTCTCTGCCCCTATGCACCCTGAGGGCTGGCCGTCTATTCTCGCGCATGCGCGAGCTATCTGGGGCCTCCCGCGCTAGCTGGCCTCCTGCGCATGCGCGAACTAACTGTCATGGCGGCGCCCTGCTCCGCTAGCCGCCGGGACCCTAACGACGCGATCGCGGCCTCGGCAACCGGCCCGATCGCGTCCCCGGCAACCGCCCGATCCCACCATGGCAACCGGCCGCACAGCAACACCGCGCGCTCGCAACGGGGAAGGAGGGGGCGAGTGCGCGAGGGGGACCTGGCTACAACATTCTGGCTCCAAGTCAAGTCTCCAGAGAGGCCATCGTATCTGGAGATATTAAAACTCGCCTAGGAGTTAAAGGCACGTACAAATGCGGAAAGTGTAAAGAGTGTAACCATATCTGTCAAGGGAAAACAGTTACATCAGGAGTTACTAACAAGGTCTACAATATTACAAGTTTCATTAATTGTCAGACAACGCATGTGGTCTATGCCTTACAGTGTAGCTGTAATTTACAGTACATTGGTAAGACAAAAAGACCGTTTAAAATGCGCATGTTAGAGCACCTGAGAAATGTTAAAAACATACCAAAAATAATAGCAAAGGGTATGCCATTAACTCCGCTTTTGAAACACTTTAAAGAAGTGCATAACAGTGAACCTGGTTTTATTAAATTTAAGGGACTTGAAAGTGTATGACTAGGTAGTAGACAGGGAAATAGAGATAATAATTTATTGAAACGGGAGCAATTTTGGATTTATGAAATGCATACCAGACATCCCTATGGTTTCAATTAATTAATTGAATTGACTCCTTTTTTAAGATAAGGTATTCCGTTTTTAATAAAATGAATTTATTAACATTTATTTACATTAACATATATGTATGTTTTTATATTTATTTGTTTTTATTTAATCATTTGTTCTTTTTTCTTTTATTCATATACAGGTTTCAGCATGATTTATTTACATAGTATATCATTTATGTTGTTAGAGGTCTTATTCCTGTATTTTTTCATAGGGGTGAGTGCAATGATTAATTTACACTTGCACACATCCCCCACATGAGTTGCCATACACCCTGTTGCCTAGTAACCTTATTTCAAGGTGTTTCAATCAGCGTAGCAATTAGGCAAAGTAAGGGTATTTCTCTGAGGGGGCTGGTTTCTTCAATCAGTTGCCGCCTATATATACGCGCGGATGACGCTGTACGTGATCTCCTGACGAAGTACTTGGTACGAAACGCGTAGAGGTCACGACAGGTCATCCTGCGCGTGTATGCTGGTAAGCTGAGACGGAGCCTGCAGGAGACAGCAGCGGTTTTATCCATCTCCGCGGTGCCGAGATCCGGATCCTGTGCAGACACCGCGAGTCTGCTGACTGTCTCAGTGTGAGTGTCCGTTTCCCCTTGCCAGTGCCCAACCCTATGGCGGTTTCTATACAAATCTGTTGATAGGTTGTTTTCATGTTTGTTTTTTTCTTTCATGTTTTTTATATAAATTTTACTGTATTTGTATACTGTGCAGCTTAGGGTTTAGTCACCATCAGGTGTTCTCCTTGGTAGTACTTAGCCGTCCAGCTGCACAGCTGTTCTGAGGTGGGGTTGGATCCCCTCAGTTTTTGTGTAATTTTTAATAAATTACCTTCCACTAATCCCTGGTGCGCATTTGTGCATTTTTTATTATTTTTAAAACAAACACATTTTGAAATGTTTGTGTAGACCATACATTCATTTTATTTTAATAACTTGTTACTGTTTAGGTGGGAGTTCTGGATGAGAACTGACTATGTTTACATGTAATGAAATGGGGCGCCTTGAGAAGTACCATGTACTGCAGGCCTGCACAACATACGGCATGCGGCCCGCCCGGCCTCTCTGTGCGGCCCGCAATGAGATTTTAAAAAAAAAAAAACTTAAAAAAAAAAAATGGCGGCGATTCTCCGCGGTCCCGAGGGTGATGTGAGGTGCATTGAGGTGAGGTGCATTGAGGTGAGGTGCATTGAGGTGAGGTGCATTGAGGTGAGGTGCATTGAGGTGAGGTGCAGGGGAGGTGAGGTGCAGGGGAGATGAGGTACAGGGGAGGTGAGGTACAGGAAGGGTGATGTGAGGTGCAGGGGGTGAGGTGCAGGGGTGATTGGAGGTGCTGGGGGGGGGTGATTGGAGGTGCAGGGGGGGTGATTGGAGGTGCAGGGGGGTGATTGGAGGTGCAGGGGGGTCATTGGAGGTGCAGTGGGGGGTCATTGGAGGTGCAGGGGGTGATTGGAGGTGCAGGGGGGATGATTGGAGGTGCAGGGGGGGAGAATGATGTGAGCTGCAGGGGGGGAGAATGATGTGAGCTGCAGGGGGGGAGAATGATGTGAGGTGCAGGGAGGGAGAATGATGTTCACGGAAACTCCCACTGTTCCAATATTTTATTATATCCCCAAGATACACAAATCTCTCACTTCCCCACCCGGATGTCCCATAATTTCAGGGATTAATTCCCTCACTTCTAATTTATCCACCTATATTGATTTTTTTTCTACAACCAATGGTCACTTCACTACCATCTCACCTTAAAGATACCACTATGGTTTTACAATTGTTTGATGGTTTCGTTTGGGAAGATAATTATAGATTAGCCACATTAGATGTTCAATCACTATACACCAGTATCCCTCACAAAAAAGGGGTAGAAGCAATTAGACACTTTTTATTGACCCCACAAACACTTCCCATTACACAGGTTGAATTCATTTTATCCTCAATTGAGTTCATCCTCAGTCACAATCATTTTTTTTTCCAACAAAAAAGTTTTTTATTATTAGGACAAGGTACAGTTCACAAAATATCTGACAACCCATTATCTTATATGAGTGCCCTCGTACCCAACATTTTGTTTTACAATATCGACTGCAAGAAAAATAAAATTAACTGACTTACAAGACGTACAAGACAAACTCAGGGGGAGAGGGGGGGGGGGGGGAGGGCGGCCAGGTAAGACGGCCAGATAAGACGGCCAAGTGAGACGTGTCTCCAGACTGTGTTCTTGAACCACCAGTACTGCGTTTGTTCTGAGGGCGCCGACTGCCAGTCCCTTCGCAATCATCGTGGGTCTGCCCTATCAGTGCTCTAACCTGTCATTGTCCGTGCCGTGTCTCCCCGGAGGAGAACGCATCTTCCATTATCACAGCAGAATGTTGGTGGCATTCACCCCAGGGATGTCAGATTGGTTTAGCCAAGGGGCCCATGTTTTTAGGAAATTTGTGCCGGTGTCATTGACCAGACTCGTCAATTGTTCCATCCGGCAAACGTACCAGATTCTGTTCCGAATTTTCATCATTGTGGGTAAGTCTGGTTGCTTCCACAGTGCTGCGAGTTCGCACCTCATGGCTGTTGCAACGTGTGCAATTAATTTTTGCGCCGGTCTGCCTAGCCCCCGCCTGCGCCTGCCCAGCAGGACCAGCCAGGGGTCCAGGGGGACCGGCTGTCCGAGAATTCTCTCTAGCCAATTTTGGATTTCCTCCCATAAAGGTGCCACTTTGGTGCAACCCCACAGCATGTGCAGCAAGTCTGCTTGGTCCCCACACTGTTTGGGGCACAGTGGGGGGTAGGCTTTCACAAACTTTGCTAATCGTGTTGGGGTGAGGTACCACCTCATGAGGACTTTATATGCGTTCTCCTTCAGGGTCGTGCATATCGAGCTTTTAGCCGCTGCCAGCACTATCCCAGTCCTCGTCTTCTAAGGTCTCCCCTAAGTCCGTTTCCCACGCCCGTCTATAGTTCAGTTTGGTGTCGTCTGTGGTCTCAGGGCAAACTACCGCTCTGTAGATCGTAGAAGTAAGTCCCGAGGTGTCCGTTCCTCTAGAACACAGCTGCTCGAAATTGGTACGCTTCGGGCGTTTAGGGATTTTATTGTAGAAGGCTCTAATCTGAAGGTATCTAAAGAATTCGGAATTTGGTATCCCCGTTTCAGATTTAATTTGGTCGAATGATTTTAATAGTGGGCTACCTTTCAGATGTAGAAGCCTCGTGAGGCCCTTTGTTTTCCAGGCCCCCAGGTGTCCACCTGGCATGCCCGGAACGAAATCAGGGTTCCCTACAAACGGGGTCATATATGTGTGCTGGGTGGTGAGCGCACATCTGAGTCTGGTGTCCTTCCAAACTGCCAACGAGCTCTTCATAGTCGCAAGCGGTATCCCTAAGGATTTTTGTACTCTCTGCGGAAGCCAGATTAAGTCCTGTAACTCCACCGGGGAGCTACATTCACGTTCCAGTTCTACCCACCGTCAGAGAACCGGGGGGTAGGGGGGGTGGGGGAGGGGTGGGGGGGTAGGGGGGGGGTGGGGGGCAGGGGGTAGGGGGTGGGGGTGGGGGGGGGGGGTGGGGGTGGGGGGGGGGGTGGGTGGGGTGGGGGGTGGGGGGGTAGGTGGCGGGGGGGGTGGTGGTGGGGAGAGGGGGGGGGATGGAGGGGGAAGGCCGGGGGGGGATGGAGGGGGAAGGCCGGGGGGGGGGATGGAGGGGGAAGGCCGGGGAGGGGGGGTGGAGGGGGGGGAGGCCGGGGTGGGGGGGGGGGCGAACCATAGTCATGCTTAATGGGTGTTCGGCACTGGTGTGTTTATTACCTGTGATTGGTCTCTGTAGGCCACATCCCTGCTCTGTATGTCCAATGCGCTTGTCTAATTTTGTTATAGAGCTGGGTGCTCATGCCTCTTGCATTGATTTAATGCACAGGGGGGGGGGGAGGCAAGGGGGGGGGCAGGAGGAGGGGGGGGGTGCGTGAGGGCAAGTTGCTGGTAAGTTTGAACGTGGGTGGGGGGGGGGCCTGCGGGTCTGTCCCACCTACTTACACGCCGCCGCGGGCCAAGCACTCCTAGCTTTATCCTTATCGTCTTGCCTGCCTATGGGGGGAGATGCTTGGGGGGGGGGGGGTTGCTGGCGCGCATGGGAGTCATACCCGGTCCTGAGGGTGCTCCCTGCGGGGTGTCCCGCAGAGGAGTCCCCGTTTCCCTCCGTCCGTGGGGGCTCCTCTTTCTCGGCCGGGGGATGAAAGGGGAGGGGAAGGGTGAGGGAGAGATCGACTGTGGCCGCTGTTGTCTTATCTCTATCCCTGCCAGGGCTGTACATCCGGTTCCGGAGGAAGCCGGCATCTGGAGGCTGAAGCATCGCGGGATTGCCTGTGCCCGACGAGGTGTGCCCCATCCAAGATGGCCGACTCACTGCTTCCGGTGACGTCCTTCCGGATGTCATCATTGAGTCGCCGGACGTCGGGGCGAGCGGATGTCTCCTCTCGATCTCTTCCCGCCGAAACGACCTCCACATCCGGTAGGTGCTGGTGATCCCTCCATGCGGTCTGGCGCCGCCATCTTCTGGGTCTTGCGTGTCACGGGGATTTCCTGGTGTTCTTTTTCCCTTCACTGCGACTGGCACAAAAGGTAAGTTTATGCCGCTTCGGCTCCGCGTCCATTCTTCATTTAGGAGCAGTTATCCAGAGGTCTCCGATCCTTGCGGGGAAGCCTGCAGTACATTTTGCACTGTTTTTCAGGGTAGGTCTGGCGAGAGTCTGGGAGAAACTAGGGCCTAACTGTGGCCAACTCAACTGTTAGGGCACCGCTTTACACCTCTTCCTCCGTCGCCCGGGTGTTGCGGCTTTTTGGGCTTGGGGCTTTTTGCCACTCTGCAGGTGGACTCCGCTCTCTGCTGTTATAGGATACAGGGCCTTCCTCCAGTCCTAGTTTGCGGAGGAACTCTGGGGCTTCTTCTGGCTCCTTCATGGAGATGGCCTTCCCATTACGCAGGACCAGTAGTCCAAATGGGAAGGTCCATCTGTATCTTACTGCCCTGTCCCGCAGTATTTTCGTGACAGGTTGGAGTTTCTTTCGGCGAGCCAAGGTTATAGGGGAAAGGTCTTGGAATAGTTGAATGGATGTTCCTTCAAAACTGCATGTCTCGGGGCCCCAGGCTGATTGAAGCGCCGCTTCTCGGGTGCTATAAAAGTGCATCCTAGCGATGATGTCTCTTGGGTGTTCGGGGGCCACTGGCCTACTCCGGAGGGACCGGTGGCAACCGTCCATTGCCAGCTCCGTCACCGGCACCCCCGGTAATAATACAGACAGCCAGCGGGTAATAAAATCTTTAATATCCGCCACGTCCTCAGAGATGCCTCTGATGCGGAGGTTGCTTCTGCGGTCTCTGTTCTCCGCATCTTCTTGTCTTTCCGCCAACTCCGCTATTTGCGCCTGCAGGTGGTTTGTTCTCCTCTCAGCCTTTTTCGCCGCAGTGTTGGAGGCCGCCATGCTGTCTTCTAATGCTCCCGTGCGTTCTCCCAGGCCCTGGATTTCTTGTTTAAGTTCTTGAATTTCGACGCGGAAGAGCGACCTCATATTGTTGTAGAGCCGGTCGAAGTCGCATCTTCGTACCGGGAGCTGGCCTGCTGCGTCCTCTCTCTCCTCCTCCCGGTCGGATTCGGATCCCGCTGTGGAGCCCGGCGCCATTTCTGCCTCGGCCCCTCGCGTTGCGGCTCGGCTCACATACTTGCGCATATCGCCGGTTGATTTTTTTTTTGTGGGTTGTGGGGCCATCCTGGTTTATTCCCCTGTAGTTGAGTGGTATTTATTTTCATGTAACGTGAGTTTTGAATATGCTGCTGTTGTTGTTTAATGCGGCGGGTGCGGGAGCTCTCAGCTTAGGCTGCTACTCTCCTCACCATCGCGCATGCGCCTAGTCACAATTATTTTTTGTTTGATTCCCTCTATTTTTTGCAAATCTTGGGGACGGCGATGGGCACAACATTTGCCCCGTCATTTGCCAATTGAGTGCAGGGGGGGGGTGATTGGAGGTGCAGGGGGGTCATTAGAGGTGCAGGGGGGTCATTGGAGGTGCAGGAGGGGTCATTGGAGGTGCAGGGGGTGATTGGAGGTGCAGGGGGGATGATTGGAGGTGCAGGGGGGGAGAATGATGTGAGGTGCAGGGGGGGAGAATGATGTGAGCTGCAGGGGGGGAGAATGATGTGAGGTGCAGGGAGGGAGAATGATGTGAGGTGCAGGGGGGGAGAATGATGTGAGGTGCAGGGGGGGAGAATGATGTGAGGTGCAGGGGGGGAGAAGGATGTAAGGTGCAGGGGGGTGGGATGTGTGTGGTGTGCAGGGGGGTATTGTGTGTTTGTTGAGAGGGAGTATTATGTGTGTGGGTGAGGGAGAGATGGGGGTATGAGAGATAGATGGGGAGTATCGCAAAGGTTGATAGTGAGTGGTTCTGGAGGAGAGATGATGATTTTACCCATGCGGCCCAATTTTTTTTTCCTTGGAGCATTTCGGGCCTTCTCGCTTTACGAGTTGTGCAGGCCTGATGTACTGTATGTATAATTTTCCTCTTTAGTGGGCAATCTCTTCTTAGGAACGAAATGAGGAAAATGCAGTAACGTGTCAAGGGAAGAAATAACATAAGATCTGTATTTTTATTTAAGTTGCATAAGTAATCAAAAATGTTTACAAAATAATTAAGAAGCTGCAGGTAGAGTCCATTCTCTGCTAATGTCACTGCAAAGGGTGCTGTTAATACGTTTCCTCCTCCTCCTCCTCCGTTACCCAGGCAATTAAACTAGAGATACAGGCAAACAAAGATACAACTTTACTTTCCTGATGTAAACAAAGTTACATCTACATCCTACTTATTAATAATTTTTTTAAAGCAACATATGACAAAGGAAACCTTCAAAAGAATAATGTGTATAAAAAAAAAATGGTGACAGTCTGAAAAACCCCAGTAGGTATTAAATCACTGAAATTATAGTTTTAGGGTACAGCCGTAGACAAGGTGTAGCAGTATAATTAATTTACACAATCATCAGGTTATAAATGAAGATATAAAAGATAATAGTCTGTAGCCATGCCTTGTTTGGCTACCAGTTTGCCCTCCCTGGCACGCAAGCCGTAGTAAGAGCAGGCAGTACCAGTACCAATTATGGTTTTTCCCCACACAGACAGCTTCCTTGAGTGACAGGGGAGGTGATTGGACTAGGTCTCTGTTCTGCCAAATTCTAGGTTCAGACCTAGTGCCTTCCCCCTACTCTACTTAAGGGAGTGCCTTCCCCCTACTCTAAATTCGTTAGTGTCTCTACCGTTGAGTGAGACAAGGTATCATGCAGGGATGCTGTGCATTGGCCATTGCTGTGCAATGCTGCTGTGCATTGGCCCCTTCCCTGAGGGGTAGAGTGAGTGATTACCTTTTCCCCTGGTCCTGCTAGAGGGCAAGGGAAGAGCAGGGACTGCTGCGGGGGCCCTTGGCCCGTAGTGAAGGCCCAGGGACCATCCTAAGTTTGGAGACCAGATCAGTGACTCTATTGGGCCGGGCAGCCAGGTCTTGTGTTCTATGGCCGTTTCATAGACAACCTTCTGTTTATTTGGGATGGAGAACTGGAGGAGTTGACTAGCATTTTACAGTCATTTCACAACAATGACATGGGTCTACGGTTTACGTTTGAGATGGATAAATATAAAATCACTTTTTTGGGATTTGGAGTTTACTGGTATGGTCAATGATGACAATAAAATTGTGACCAAAAACTACTTCAAAAAGATTGCTGCCAATGCATATTTACATATCTAGCCCATCTTCCCCCCTTAATCGCAGATCGGGTCCCCTAAGGTGTTCTCGGGTCTGGCTAGGTGTCTCTGTGTGCTGCATACCTGCTGGCAACAGGAGGGCCTGAGTCTCCCGCGATGACATGGGGGATAACAGGAACAGGTTACTGGGGTGGATGCCTTCGTTCTGGTTCAATGGTGCAGCGCCTCCATCTATTGTAAGCCCCAGGAATGCGGGGGTGGAATCCTTACCACAGAGATTCCCCACAGGGATGAGAGATTCCAGTCTCACACAAGGATTATCTTTAAAAGCAGCAGTCTCTTTATTCTCTTGGGCAGCAGCAGCAGCCAACAGGTACAGTTGATGCACATTCCACTAACTGTTCTCCCTTGTGATGTTCCCTGCCACCACTCTGGACCAAAGGCATCCAGAGTGGGGCTAACTCTTCCCTCATCCCCTACGCAGGATGAGAGGTATTTGGTTCCACCTCTCTAACTGTAGCTAGATCAGCTCTGCTCATGAGCTGATCACTCCTCTCCTCCTAGCTCACTATCACTACTGTCAGACTGACAGAACAGCCACACTTGTGCCACTAAATAGGAAGTGCACTGCTCTTTTATGATATCAGCAGGCACCGCCTCTGTGTCTCTTGCTTTGACACAGGGTCAGGTGACCTACCTCCACCATTCAGGGCAGGCTTGAAGTGGGGGAAACCCATGATAACTCCTGGCAACCTGCCCTTACCAGCGATTATACCAGGAGTAGGATAGAACTATAGCCCCATTTCTTACCAGGGCTACACTCTCCCTCAGGTGGAATCCAATGGTCCCCACTTGGACCTAATTTGCTGGACCATCCTGCAGGTGAACAATCTGTGAACATACAAAACATAGTTAATCAATATTGTGTACACTAGACTGTAACACCCATGATGGCGACATAACACAATGGGAAACTCCCAACATGGAGACCCTAACTCAATAGTAATGACGGGGATCAGGCTTCTTCACTTCCTGCCCGTTGTGATCCACAATTTTAACAAAGAAGGGTTGTACATGCTCATTCTCCGGTCTGTACAGGATGTTATGCATAAATATATTCCTGCCTAACTCCAAGCCTTTATCACAGAACATATTTTATCCTCCCTTATGTAGGTAGTGCTACCAAACTTAATGCTCAAGTGTTCATGGACTGTATCTCTCTGGTCCTCGATCTCCTGCATTATCGGCTCTGGCACGTATGGAAACTCATATCCATGAGATTGCCGGTATGTCGCCGCTATAGCTCTGTCTGCCCTACTTAATTTAGTAAGGTTCCGGTTCCCAGCCTTGCCTGGCAGTACCCAGAACTTTGGCCCCTCAGGCGCAACATCATCGTACAGAACAGATGAACCTTTGGGGGTAATCACTTTTTGCATAATTTCTCTCCACCTGTTATCTATCTCGTCGGCAACCTCCTGTGGAGAATAGGTGCCTACGTCCCACCAGTGATCTACAATATCTTTCCTTATATACACAAATCTGATGCGGCCCATCCCCTCATGATACCCTGTGAGTAACGGTGCCCATCATTTTTCTCGGTGCTCATATGAGGATGACACACTCATACCTTCCTCAGACTCTCCTCTGGAAGATACACCGGTTGTTGCTTCCTCTGTAGAGTGCTAGCCTTTGCGTCTACCTCTAAGGACATTCTTATAAATCGTGGGATTCATCTTAGGTCGTTTGGGACTTACGGGACCCGCTTTTGCAGTAGACTGTGACCCTCAGGCCCTACCTCTAAGAACAGGATTAAACACAGTGGGGTTAGGTACATGTACAACACTTGACAATGGTATCTCCCCATCAGAACCCTCATTACTTGTCACCCAATCCCGCCAATCAGTTGAAAACTTGGTTGTCTTATCCAGCTTATGCCCACTAGGACCCGGTGGCATGACACGTGACGGGGCAGTGGCTGGGGCAATTGCGCTAGGGGCGGTGACTATGGGATCGCCAAAGTCCATTACAGTGTATCTGAGTCGGGCGGTGCCACGACCTGTAGGTATTTTCTTACTGTCTCTGGCGGCAGCACTTCGGGCTCCTCGCTTGGCTACTTGGGCTTTAAACTCTTTGAACTCGGCTTCCAGCCCAGCTCTCCTTATGGAAGCAATCAAAGCTTCTGGGCCTCTGCGCCAGTCTGACCCGGAAGTGACGTCATCGTTGGTCGTCGCGGAATTTCCATCCGCTCCTTGGTCTCGCACCGGAAGTGCGTCGAGGACCGGAAGGGGCGGTGGTGGACCATCAGGGTCACGGACGGCAGGTAGGCCTCAAGCCCTTCTTTCTCCACAGGTTCCTCCTTCACCTGACGGGAAAAAGTTGGTGGTGGTGTCCTCTAACCGCACCGCTGTCTTGCGATGCTCTGCGGTTCCTCCGGAGCCGTCTCGGATCCCATCTCCGCCGCATTAGGAGTCGCCACGGCTGTGGGACTTCTACGCGGTTCAGGCCGCACCAGCGCTCGCCGTCGGGGTGTCTCCGGACTCGTCTGCTTAATCTCAGAGGTAAGTGGGACTTCTTCTTTAAAGCTGGGATGGTCCGCCGGCCGGCGCATCACCACCGATGACAGGCTGTCTCTCTCACCCTTACCAGGGATTATACCAGGAGTAGGATAGAACTATAGCCCCATTTCTTACCAGGGCTACACATAATACCAGCAATCATTACAAAAAATGACTGGAGAATGTCCCCAGGGGCCAATTTCTCAGAGCCAGGAGAAATTGTTCTCTTGACTCTGACTACCTGGCCCAAGGGGACATTCTAATAAATACATTTGTAGCCAAGGGGTATAAAAAACTATCATTCAAGAGACATTCAAACAGGTGGGCCAAATAGATAGGCAAAAACTTTTGGAAAAATCTAAATGAAATACATTGGATAGAAGAAATAAAGAACAGGCACATAGTAATGGTCATTTAAAATTGCCTATTTTTATTACACAGTTTAACTGTGCCTTTTCCAAAATAAAAACTATAATAAACAAACATTGGGATATCATGCTGAGTGATCCTATTATAGGTAAAAGATTACCTTTGAGGATACCAGCAGTATTTCAAAAGGCAAGAAATATAAAATACATGTTGGCACCCAGTAGATTAAAAACCCTTGGCTGTCACAAAAATAGTACGAAATTAAATAATGGCAATGTTTTGTGTGGACGAACTAGATGTCTTACATGCAAACATTTAAATAAAACTGATACAATTTGCTCGCACTCAATGGATCTACATATACAGCAGAGACTGCGACTATTCTAACACAAACCAGTGGCAATCGACAAAAAGACCCAGGTACACCCAGGTACATGCTGGATATGCCTTAAACTTGCCATAAACTAGACCCAGCATTTCTGCATTGATTAATGGCCCATCAGATTAACAGCGGGGGTCCATTGCAGTCCCATTCAAACTGCAAGGGACCCCTGCTGTGTTAATCCTATGGGTCATTAGTCAATGCAGAAATGCCTTAAACTTGCCTTAAACTAGCCAGGTTACACCCAGCACATACCCAGAATGTAACCGGGCTAGTTTAAGGCAAGCTTTAAAATAGTCATGGTCTCGTCTGTACAGTTAAAGGACACATAGATTGTCTGTCCACTTTCGTGGTGTATGTGATTGCATGTCCATGCGGTGTCCAATATATTGGAAGAACCGCAGGTTCTCTTAAGCACACGGTTCCTTGAACACCGCAGGAACATAATACATGGACTGCAAACACACAGTCTATCTGTCACTATAAATTGAAACATAACAAAGATTCTTGTACCATAACAGTAATAGGTATTGAAGTTATGAGTCCGACTTTGTTAAGTTGAGATAGACACAAACTTCTGAGTTTAAGAGAAACATATTGGATTATGTCCTGAAGGTCTAAAGGACTGTATCGACACCAGCACTGTCATCTAATATTCTATTTTCACTCCATTGTGGAGTGGAATATGGAGGTCTGGGTTGAACGTGCTAGACATGTTCCCTCTGTGTTCCATTCTCATGGCGGTTTCCTTCTGATGTTGAATCCTTTATTTGTCTTTTCTTAAAATATATATATATTACATACAAAAAATATTACACTATATAATAGTAAAACATACTGGACACCTAACAAGCTCCTATTGAACCCCCAAAATATCCACAACATATATATAAGCATATGAGTGTCACAGAGGAGTGCTACTGAGCATGGCAATATATATTTAAAACCAGAGACAGAACATAAAACACTGACAAAGCTCAGTTTTAGCACATCCAGTGAAACTCATACATGGTACAGTGCCTAAACATATATGTATAAATATCTATTAAGTAAAATGGTCTTTTAGTTTGACATTTTTGGCCAAAATTGTTGTAAGCCCCTGAGCCAACGGCACGGCAGACCACATTTCAGGGGTCCCTAACGCTAATATAAATTCTTAATAACCTGTGTAATAACAGGAAGAATGATTTATAATAAATCTGTCAATATTAGTTGCAAAGTTCTAAGTCTGATTGAAGCTTTTATTAACCTGTACATTACCAGGAAAAGCACTCTGTATTAGAGCTGTCACAGCCAAACTGCAAGCAAGCAAGTTCCCCTGAGTGGAAGATGCTATGGAGTGAGCCCCTAACCATTTAAATGTGGAAGGGGGTGAGCTTCAATTAGGTAGCAGGTTGCCACCCTCCAAACAGCCAAGACTAGCTGAACAAGAATTGTAAAACATACTGGACACCTAACAAGCTCCTATTGAACCCCCAAAATAACCACAACATATATATAAGCATATGAGTGTCACAGAGGAGTGCTACTGAGCATGGCAATATATATTTAAAACCAGAGACAGAACATAAAACACAGACAAAGCTCAGTTTTAGCACATCCAGTGAAACTCATACACGGTACAGTGCCTAAACATATATGTATAAATATCTATTAAGTAAAATGGTTATTACACAGGTTATTAAGAATTTATATTAGCGTTAGGGACCCCTGAAATGTGGTCTGCCATGCCGTTGGCTCAGGGGCTTACAACAATTTTGGCCAAAAATGTCAAACTAAAAGAAACACACAATCACACATTATTTAGAGTTTTGAGTTGTGATGTCTGGATAACACAGGCTTGCTAACTTGAGACAACTAGTGACCTAGGATACATGTCTGGTCCATTCTCGATATCTTTTTTTGCTTCACTCTTTGCATTTAGATAATTTATTTGTACTGATAGTTAGATCTACCAGTAGAATCAAATATTCTATATATCGAGTTTTTATAGGCTATGATTAATATTCATTTATATTTATCACTTTATTGCAAGTTGATCGGTTTCTATAACCCCAAATTGGGGGCTGGGTAAATCTTTAAATTGGTTTATACATAGCCTATTCCATATTTAAATTGAATATTTCCTAGGGATATCTAAATATTACATTTAGTTTATTTAAGCAATTAATGGGTTAAAATATATATTTGCTTCAACAACTAAGTGATATCCCTATCCATTTCACTAACTTCTTTTTCCTTTTCATTAGAAAATACCAGTTATATAATCTTTTCAAATCAATCTTATTTTAATATAATTGTTGTAACATCTTATAGCTATCATGATTATGATCTATTATAGGATAATACATATGATTCTAACACTAATCTATATTAATAATATACCTTTATCCTCAAACAAGCCGTCTTTGAATTAACTAATAATAATTCAATGAATGTTTTTCTCTATCTCATACATCATTCATTAATTATATAACATTGCATTTATGAGTTGAATTAATTGTATATATTTTAAATAGTTTTTGCCTTTTTTATGAAATTTGTATAACATTTGTCTATTTATTGATTTACATATAAAGTTGTGTTTTATCATATATATTTTTTATGCATATTGTATAATATATACTAACATTAAGTAGGTAAGCATTCATTAATGCATATGCAACACACATGAATTCTAGCTAGCATTTCCCAATTAAACTGGCTTCTGGGTATATATAGTAGTAATTAGCATATCCAGATTATCCCCTGATGAAATCAGTATAGCTAAGGAAACGCGTAGGGTCGCACATACGCATGTGATGCTGATGTTTAGGCATTGATCTGATACACTCCGAAACCATTGCACTGAGTATACCTGCTGCTGCATCGTTCCCACCCCCGGCCAGGAACAGAAAGCATTGGTGGTCTGTTTCCAGAGGAAGAATCTGACGGTGACTGTAAACACAAGTTCCTGCTGGATGGAGATTTGTGGAAGTTCATACAGCCTTTTGAAGTGGAGGAGGAGAAGAGCAGAGTGCTGTACTTTGATCAGAGCATGAGTATATCTCATAACATGCCTTTATTTTTACTTTATTTGTGAGTGTTCATTTGTGAGCTTTTTGGAATAAATTGTATTTGGTTTTATAACAGTAATGCACTAGGTTTGGGTGTTTTTTTTCTTTGTTTTCTCTCTCTCTCTCTCTCTCTCTCTCTCTCTCTCTCTCTCTCTCTCTCTCTCTCTCTCTCTCTCTCTCTCTCTCTCTCTCTCTATATCTATATATCTATATATCTATATATCTATATATATACACACCCCGGTTTAAGGACACTCACTTTAAGTACACTCGCGAGTAAGTACATCTCGCTCAATAGGCAAACGGCAGCTCGCGCATGCGCCTGTCAGCACGTCCTGAATAGCAATACCGGCTCCCTAACTGTACCGAAGCTGTGCACAAGCGGGGAGACTATAGAGCCTTTTACACATGCGTTATTTACATCAGTTATGCACGTATATGATGATTTACAGTACAGTATATGCATCGATAAGTGGGGAAAAGGTAGCGCTTCACTTTAAGTACATTTTCACTTTACATACATGCTCCGGTCCCATTGCGTACGTTAATGCGGGGTATGCCTGTATATATATATATATAAATAATCGTACAATGGTAAAGTACAAACAAAATAGAAAAACACTGTATAATATAGAGCCGCGAGTCACGGGGAACGGGGGGGGGAGCGCGAGTCACGGGGAATGGGGGGGGGGGGGGGGGCGAGCCCCCTCCGCTCCCCTTTCCCTCCCCCCCTCCGCTCCCCTTTCCCTCCCCCCCTCTGCTCCCCTTTCCCTCCCCCCCTCCGCTCCCCTTTCCCTCCCCCCCTCCGCTCCCCTTTCCCTCCCCCCCTCCGCTCCCCTTTCCCTCCCCCCCTCTCCCTCCCCCCCATCCCATTTCCCTCCCCCCTCCTCCCCTTTCCCTCCCCCCTCCTCCCCTTTCCCTCCCCCCTCCTCCCCTCTTCCCCTTTCCCTCCCCCCCTCCCACTTCCCCCTCCCACCCCCCTTCCCCCCCTTCCCCCCTCCCACCCCCTTACCCCCTCCCCCCTCCCCCTCCCACCCCCTTCCCCCCTCCCACCCCCCCTCCCCCCTCCCACCACCCCTCCCACCCCCCAAACCCACCCCCCTCCCACCCCCTTCCCAACCCCCCTAACACCTCCCTCCCCCCTCCCACCCCCTTCCCCCCTTCCCCCCTCCCAACCCCTTCCCCCCCTCCCCCCCTCTTCCACCCCTTCCCACCACCCTTCGCCTTCCTGCCCGCCTTCCCGCCTACCCACCCCTGCCTTCCCGCCTCTGCTTTCGCGCCCACCCGCCTCTGCCTTTCACCCACCCTTACTCCGCCCGCCTCTGCCTTTCACCCGCCGCCTCACAGCCACTGCACGCACTCAACAGACACCCGCCACACTCGACACATACCTGCCGGCGCACACACCTGCTGCCTCCCGCCCCTACGCACCGACATCACTGACCCACCGCCTCACACCCTAGCAGGACCCCCACTCACAGACAGCACTCACAACCCACGCACCACCCGCCGCCTCACACCCTAGCAGGACCCCCACTCACAGACAGCACTCAAAACCCACGCGCCACCCGCCGCCTCACACTCTAGCAGGACACACGCCTCACATTTTTACATCTGTTATGTCACCAAAATATACATTGTACTGTGGTGTGTTTACAATAAACCATTTTTAAACAACATCGTATTACATTTTATTCCATCTTTCTTTTCAACATTATTATCCAACCTTTACAACAAATAGTCACCTATTGTTCCACGATTTATAAATAATACTACCTATTACGCATTTACATCCCGGGCAACGCCGGGTCTCTCAGCTAGTAATAATATATAACTAAGATAACAAAAGCTAATGTAGCCCCGAGGTATATTTTCGCTCCCTGGCCCCTCTCCGCGAGTGCCGTGTGGTAGCGGGTGCCGCCGGAGGCTGCGACGGACCCGCCGGCACTTCGCGAGGGTGGGGGCCAGAGCAGGGAGCAGCGCGGGGCATAGCGGTGCAGGCTGGTTGCCGGGGACGCGATCGGGCCGTCGCTAGGGCCGCGATCGCGTTGCCACCGGTCCGGCTTGCAAAGGAGAGGGCGCCGCCATTGCGCATAGGTTCGTGCATGCGCAGGGACCGGAAAGCACGCGGTAGGATCCCCAGGCTAGGGAGAGATCGCGCGAGGGCAGGACAGAGTAGAGGGAGTTGGTGGCGGCCATTAGGGGTTCGCGCATGCGCAGGGCAAGTGCGCACGCGGCCCCAATGCTTTAGGCAGCCCCTGGGAACTACAACTCCCAGGAGGCTTAGGGAGACAAAGGTCAGGTGCTCCCTTGCGGCCAATAGGGCTGAAGGAAGCTCAGCCCGGGAATATAGATACATTTCCCGGGCTTTGCATGCGTCAGTCAGGCAGAGCAGAGGAAGGAGTAGGAAGGGTGCAGGGAGCGAGTGGCTCCTGCATCAGGTAAGGGTTCTCCCTAGATCCCCAGGCAGGCCCCAATTCCCGGGTAAGGGTAGGGGGTAACTGAAGAGGGACGCCTTAGACTGAGGAGGGACGCCTTAGCTAGGGAGGTGACCCTTGAGTGTGGGAAGTGCTGGTTTGGCAGTGTCGCAGCGGAGAGTGCTGTGGGCACTGTCAAAGAGGCACGGTGTGCTAGCAGTGGGATTGCTGCGGGATCCGGGTGGCTGTGTGTGATTGCAGCTGTCTGGGTGTGTGTCGCTGCATGTGCTGTGCGCAGTGCGTGCAGTGTGTGTGCACGGTGTGAATCCCTGCAGGCTGACAGTGTAAGCTGAATGTTGGCTGCAGGTGTGTTAGGCTGCTAGGATTAGCAGATACAGTCAAGACTGGGTAGCTAGGGGAAGGGGGGCGGTTATTGTCCACAGGCCCTAGGAGTTTTCCCCAAGCCATCCTAGGTTGCGGTTTCTTCAGGGACAGGCCCTAGGTTAGGGTTGCTGTCACTCAAGCAGTAGTCAGTGATAGGAAGGCGGTTGCTGTTCCCACGCGGTTGGTGTTGCCGTGGTCCGGTTGCAGTTCCCGTTGAGCGGTGGGACCCTCGTTGGGGTCCACCGGCAGAGTACCTGGAATAGGATCAGACGGACGTCTGACCCTTTTAGAAGAAAGTGTGTTGCGGTCCCGAGCATCGGAGTGCTCGGAAGGTATCTTCCATATTCTAAGTGCACCAACTGGGCCCTAGCTTAAATAGTGACTGCGCAGTCACCCACGACCTCCGTAGGAGTTACGAGACATTGGGTGTGGGGTGATCACAGGACACTTGGTTGGGGAACACCAGACATTGGGTTGAAGTGATGCGGGTAGAGCATCTGGTATGTGATGTTATGTAATGTGTTATATGTGTGTTAAGTAAAGAGTTAGTTATTGGTTATCGTATACGTGTGTTATGTTATTTCTTACTCAGTGCTATCTTTCCTAACGGGGGATCCTGGGTAAGTGGAGGCGCTGCACCAAGTAAGGGTAAGGGTTTTCCCCAGGCTCCCAGCTAGCGGAGGCTCAGATCTCCTGGAGCCACACAGGTTATGCAGTACCAGTAGTCCCTTAGAGCAGGTGTGTTGCAGGGAAAGGGACCGGTTAGACCACGAGGGGCCAATGTGATATTGGGTGGGTCGGTCGGTTCACAAAAAGGGCTACACTTACAATAAGGATGATGATGATGATGATATATATATATATATATATATATATATATATATATATATATATATATATATATATATATATATATATATATATATGTATATATATATATATATATATATATATATATACATACACAGTATATATTCGACATACACAGTTTTAGCAAGCTCAAACCCAAACCCCACTACATTGTATATGTATTTGTCAATTGCAGTGCTATAGGGAAAGTAACCTAATCCTTATGTATACAGCAAAAGATAAGAAAAGCGTCAATGCCACATCCCATGTGACAAATTATTGAATACATTACTATGTATTTATATTATCTCTTCATAACTATGGGTAATTTAGTTTAATGTTTTGGCCAAAGAATTTTAAGCGTGTAACCATGTCAAGGTAAACATATTTGGGCAGGTCCTACACTACCAATATTATACTGTTGCATGTATTTCTTCCACTGCATAGAAAGAAGAGGAAACAAAACAACACTATAGCCAACAGCATTGGATGCGTGACATTTATGTGGTGCCTAAAGGGTTACAATTTAAGAAGCACCATGTGCTATGTATGAGCTACAGTGTTGTTAAAAATGGTTAGAAATTAGAAATGCCCTAATAATTATAGTGTAAAAAAAATAGAAAAAAGAGTTCTCCTTTAATCCGCCTTCCCTGTGTGTTCCACCACACTGATATAATTAATGGGTTGTTTTAAATAGAGAAGGGGGCAGGAGGAGGGAACCAGACACACAGAATTACTGTAGGCGGCCCCAAAGAATTGCACAATACAGAGGCATTTTTTCAATATTAAAAGTTTACTTTTCCAGGGACGTGGGACCATTAGGTAGGTTATTTACAATGGCAGCCAATGGTAGCAAAGTCATTTTTTTTTCATGGTCTGGGTGTGAATTACCCCTTTTTGTTATTATCAATATTATGAAGTATTTTTATTTGAGAATTTTTCATTTCTTGTTTCTTATAGTTCATGCAAATTGTTATCATGTAAGGTTTATGCACTACTTCACATAAGGTGAATTTTGTAGACACCAAAAAGGGAGTAAAATAAATGTTAAAAAAATACACTGCGAGTTTGATGTATCTTATTATACAGTAATATGTCATGTAAGTCCTATTGACCCTACAAAAGCAATGCACCACAGTACACTGACAATGAGACACAAGATGAATGAGTCTTGTAGAGTCAATATATCTTCAGAATTGGATATTGATATTGAAACCCATAAGTATTACATGTCATGCTTTAGGCTACATACTGTAGATAGTCGTTTCATGTATTATCAGCTGTATTATCTCTTTATAGATAGTTCACTATTTTATGGCATTAGGAGGAACAACGTTAGAAGTATAGTAGATGAAAGTGATTATGCCTAAGCATGGATGTAATAAATGCAGTTTAGTAAACCCTCTGAAAGATGTTTGTATTGTCCTTTTTAGCCTCGTCAATTGTTGTTTATGGTGAAGGTTGTAGAAGACTACAAAACAGACCCAAATAAAGCCTTTTTTGGCTGAAAAGGTAAAGATATCTATGATGCAGGATACAGTAAACACAGAAAACACTTGAGAACATATGTATGTATTACACAGCTTGTCCCAGTCTCCAAAGCATCACATATATTTTAAACTGCTGATATTCAGATTAAGAGCATAGATATACAAATCATTTCTGTGAGTGTTTTTGTTTTTTGGTTCTGTAGTTCCATAACTCAGGCTTGGCTATGCAATCTATGTAATTAGGCAGACTTACATCTGGAAGATGACTCTTCTTTATGTCCTCATCCACAATCTGGATATACCTACATTTTGAATTCTGTGCAATGTTTATGATACTGGCACAGGTTTTCACAACCTACTGTATGTGCCACTGGGACTTGTAGATGCATTCTTTTGTGCTTTTGTAACTGTCTACTGTATGTTTATGAGCATTTTTTTTGTGCTTCATTAGCCACCATAACTTTATTTTGAATCTGTAACAGAACTTTAAAATTCTATAAAAATATATTTCTTTTTCATACTCTTGGTAAAAAAATATATAAACAAAATGTAATAAAAAACATGCAATATCGGAATTCACGGGACCCTTTTAAAATTAGTTCTTTCATATGAAGGCCTGCTATATGACATAATGTATTCTCTTCTACAGTATGTAATGATGTCCTGGAAAGTGCTTTTAGAAGCACACTAAACAATAACAAATAGTTGCATCTGCCCTAGAGCATGGGAACGGAGGATCTATTGGAGCTCAACAACGTTATTTTCAGCTCCTTGTTCCCCTCAGTTCTAAAGATTCCTACTGGGGAATTTACCGATGTCTCTGCCCCCACAGGGACACACAATGGCCATTCAAATCCTGTGGGCACCGTGACCCAATTGGAAGCCATACCATTATCTGTTGTGGCATTTGATTAGAAAGCTATTTAAATCTCCAAGGGAAACCAGGAAGTAATGTCAACAAATTCACACATATATTTTGGGAACAAGATGAACACTTGACATCAAAATGGTGGGATTGGAAGCATGATAGTGAATTATTTTAACTTTGAACTTGGTCATAGGGAAAATAGTTCTGATTTATGTTTGTTAACTATGATTTGACAGATCACAAATGGTGAATAACTCGTTATGTTGACACTATGAAACACGCATTCAAAATGTCAATTCACATTCAGAGGTCAGTTTTACTCTAACAGGGTCATTTGCATCCCATGCCTCCCAAGTAGAGATGTAGAAGGTGAAGGAAAAACGGCGGTGCATCTGCTGCTGTTGAAGATAAATTGTAACCACAAAACTGCAAACTGCAAGGATCTAGGTGCAAAAATTTATTGTAGCATATTAAAAACAGCCAAAAGATCACTCTGACGTGTTTCACGTGGTATCCCACACTCTTTGATAAAGCGTGGGATACCACGTGAAACGCGTCAGAGTGATCTTTTGGCTGTTTTTAATATGCCTACAATAAATTTTTGCACCTAGATCCTTGCAGTTTGCAGTTTTGTGGTTACAATTTATCTTCAACAGCAGCAGATGCACTGCCGTTTTTCCTTCACCTTCTGCAGTTACTCCTGGGTAGGAGCACGCCGACAGGACCAGGATATCCTCCAAGGTCAGCAGTGAGTAATGAATTTTACTTCATTTATGTGATCAGTCCTTCACATGACCCAGATTACCACATAAGATATACCTATACAGGCTAGTGGCAAGAATATGGGAGTGTGTTTATTATTGGACAATTTGGATTCCTGAGTTTTATGAACTGTCTCATGCTATGAAAATGTTGATATATTATATCAAAGCATAGTCTGCGCCAGGTTAGCATCACAAGAGGGGCTCCCCCTCCTCTTTCCTTTTGCAAGTAGAGATGTAGCCAGACTTACTGTTTTCAGTGCCGCGTTCATGCGAGGCCACCGGAGCACACTGCAATCACAGCCCCTAAAAAAGATAGCTACCATGCGAGGATTAACACTGCGGGTGTCCCTGCTTCTGAATGGGATCCTCACAGCATTAATCCTACCAAGTCAGCCAGCAGCATTTAAGAGCTGCGCAGAGTTCTCCCAGAGAGATGTCTATCTCTGTGTCTCCGTGAGCAGTTCTTAAAGGACCAATTCATGGACTTTTTATTATTATTTTTAACATAAGATTAAAGCAGGAGATCTCTGGAGCTGAATCCCACTATATTAAACTCCAGGGACCCCTGCTTCCGGAGATACAAGCATCCAAACGATTACGGTGCTGGTATCTCCATGTCACATGGGCAATTAGGAAGCCATGACCAGATGACATCACGGCTTCCTGTTGGCCCATTATGGAGCATCTACTGGAACCTCCTATGGAGGTGTGTAGCTCCGGAAACAGGGTGTCCCAGGTGCTGAAATTAATGTGGTGCAGCTTTGGAGACCCCCTGCTTCAAACATATGTTTAAAAAATAAAAATAAATGATGTACTCCCCAATAAAACTACTCCCTCCCCCAACATCTAGACTAATGCCCACTACCCCTACTAGCCAAAGGTGGCTAATAGTGATTTGGGGCATTAACCACAAAAATAAACACGTACCGTATATAAAAAAAATATTAATAATCCCCTTTCATTATCTTAGTGGCTAACCGCTAAGGTAATGAAGGGGTTACCCACTCCTGCCCATGAAACTTAACCAACTCCCTACCCAAACATCCTCAATAAGACTACTCCCCCCCCCTCTAGACTAATTCCTAATATTCCTTTTAGCCAAATGGGGTTTTGGGAATTAACAAAAATAAATAAAAACATGTTTACATTTTTTTTAATAAAAAAAAAACCAATCAGAATATTAAACAAACATTTAAAATAAAGGAAAACATACTGTGCTATAATATAAAAATGAGTACATGTACAATATTACAAAAAAATACTTAGCCCTCTTAATTACCTTATTGGCAAACTGCTATGGTAATGAGGTGGTTAACCCCTCCAGCCACCCCCCCTTGGAGGTCTAACCACCCTCCCTGGCATAACTACCCGAAGGCCAATAATAATAATAAAAAACATTAAAGATAGTCCCTGCTCGATGGGGCAGAAATACATTTTAAATAACCAATCAGGTCAAATAAATCAAATCCTGGCTGACGGGTTATGTATCGTCAACTTGACCCAAAGCAATGGATCCTCCTTTTGATTGAAGAGCAGTCTTCGGTGTGTAGTCCTGCTTTCTTCTTCTTCCTCTTCATCTTTCTTTTCTTCTTGCTGATCTTGCATTTAGATCTTCTTTCTGTCAAATGTGATGTGACAGGTCTGATTTAAGGCCAGTGATGTCACATTGGACGGTCACTTGGTACATCCACCAATCCAATTGGTGGATGTACCATGTGAACATCCATCAGTTTGGCTGAGAATATACAATATGGTTTCTTTCCTTTTTTGGGTGATATGAAGTAACCTTAAAGGGGGGGGGGGGAGAATCAAATGGTACATGATTTGATTGGTTGGTTTGCACCCTGTGATTGCTTCCCTTTAAGGTGACCTCACATCACCATGGGATTCTGTCAAGTTTGACTGTCAAATGGGACATCACAGACCTTATATCACTTCTCATTTAACAGGAAGAAGAGCTTCAAACAACATCTGTGCAAAGAAAAGAAGAAAAAGAAAGAACTACCCATTGGAGACTGCTCTTCAGTCAATGGAGGATCCATTGCTTTGGGTCAAATTGAGGATCCATCATCCTTCAGCCAGGACTGGATTTATTCTACCTGATTATTTTTGTGCCATGGGCAGGGATTATTTTTTATGTTTTTTTTTTATTTTTGTTGACATTTGAGCATGGGTTGTTTTTTTTGGTGTTTTTTATGGTTGGGATCAGCCTTTTATTGTATGAATATGATGGTACCCATGAGGATGAGGAGGATGATCCTTCATTCGGGCAAGGCTAAGTAATAGTTTTATATATATATTGGATGTTTAAACAGCATTTGATTGTTATCTTATTGTAATATCTATATTGTTAAATGCATTGTTGTAATGCTTCTCAATGAGCAAAAAGTGCAATTAGCCAGACTTATAAAAGGAAACTTATCAAAATGTGGCGCTCTAAATTATCAGTTAATACACAGTGATACTGGTGCAAAATATATGCGAAAAAGTATATATATATATAAACAGTGATACTTATACAAATCAATGGTAAGATGCAGCTGTGACCCAGTAGAGGTTGCTCGGTCAATCCTCGTGATATGGAGTATGAAGAAATGTCCGGGAAGCGCAATATGTGAAAAGAAATACAAGTCGTGATAGTGCAATATTGTTAAGATTAAGATCTGGATTTAATATCTTGGCTCAATAGTTAATACTCACAAACGTGAGAGAATATAAGGCACATAAAGGTATCTTTTAAGATGCTGCTCACTCGGTGGACAGGAGATGCAGAACTCAATGTTCCCCCAGATATGTGGACTCCCAAGGACCTTAATAAAAGATACAACTGGACATAGTGCAGACCGTCTGTGCAATTTATAATGGATAAGTGAAAAAGGGAGTTACACTCACATGGTATCAGTTAAAAACAAGCATTTAGATCTCTCTGGATCTCGCTGGCCAGATGGATGATGTCTCCTCTTCCCCTCTCTCGTGGCGTGCGTTCCAGCGGTGCGTTCCACTCAACCGGAAGTGATGTCATCCGCTACGTCCACTTCCTGGGGTTTCGGCCGGCGCTGAAGAAAAACGTCACTCTACGCGTTTCACCACATAGGTTTCATCAGGAGTGACGTTTCAGTGGATGGGGGCGGTGTATATAACCTAATTCTGGGTCTCATTAGTCAGAAAAACACCTGATACTACTTTAACTCATAGTATACACCTGTGGCTATAATGAGCTATACAAAATGCTATCTCTCTATTGCACACATATGAAATTTATAAGTCAACTCATATATGTTGTGCAAATAACATTTTGGTATACAGTTCTTAAAAATACAAATCATTTATACAATCGTTTTAAAATACATCAGGTTTGTTAAAAATATATTTGGTTAAAAATATATATATACTATTTAATCTTCAGTGCAAATATTAACAATAAAAAATGTATAAACTTTGAATATAAAATACACTGCCTAAAAACACTTTAAAATAGTTAAAAACAGGTATTACAAAGAAATTATCTCTAAACTGGAGGTATATATGTGGAAAGTGCTGGGCAAGAGGCATATTTCTAAAAATGAAAAGATAAAATGTTAGTGCATTATAAAATCACAGGAAAGGTTTAAGATCAAATTCTAAATTCAAACCGGATGGAGATATAGTTTTTAGTTCGAACATCCAGAAGGATTCCCTTTTAATCAATGCTTTATTTCTGTTTCCTCCTCTCCAATGGGGCATAACTTGTTCGATTGCTTTAAATTTTAACCCCTTGGGGTCCGCATTATGTACCATCAAGAAGTGGTTTGGAACACTATGTGTGGTCATTTTTCGTTTAATATTTCCTATATGTTCCAAAATGCGTGTTTTTAGGGGTCTTATAGTTTTCCCTATATACTGTAGACCACAATCACATTCAATCAGATAAATAACGAAATTGGACCTACAGTTTAAATGCTGTTTTATACTATATACCTTTTTTTGTGATGTTAGATTCAAAGGTATTAGTATTCTTGCAACTATAATGGCAAGCAGTGCAGAATTTGCAATCAAAGAACCCTTTCGGTGGTTGTAACCACGTTGGGTTTTTATTTACAGTAGGACTCCTCAAAGCACTACTGCACCGACACACTTTATTCGAGCAAATACCCGGTATGTACCTGGCAGATACCTGGAATGCGCCGCTCCTCACCTCTGACAAGCCCCGTTGCATTTGCCTTCCCAGCCTGGGTTCATGCCTGGCTTATGGGCGGCTGATCTGTTAAATGATAATGATTAGGATTTAATAGGCTGCAATGCTTTGCGTGTCTACCAGATGGCATAAATTCATGAATTGTAATGCAGTATATATATATGTACTGTGCAGTATTGCAGCCAACGGGAATAAAATGCTTCAATCCCTGCCGGAAAATAACTCAATGCACTCGGGCAGAAAACAGTCACAAACCTCAATACACCCGGGTATACCCGAATTCGTGGGACTAGCCGAGCTCGAATAAAGTGTGTCGCCAGTGTAGGTGCTACAAATTTCTTTACATTCGGTGCTTTTCTATATACCATTTGAATCTTATTGGGCAGTGCAGTTCCTATAATGGGATCATTTCTCAATATAGACCAGTGGCTATTCAATATATCATTTATTTTGTGTGCATCCCTATTATACTGAGTAATAAAGGGTACCCTTAGCTTATCGTCTTCCCCACTTTTTTCTCTGGGGATCAACATGGACTCTCTGGATATTTGTCTTGTTTTATCCAACGCTTTTTGGATGACATTTGGCCTGTAGTTCCGTTCTGCAAACTTCCTGGACAGTGTAGTTGATTGTTCTTCATACACTTTGTTATCAGTGCAATTTCGTTTCAGTCTACAGTATTGGCCATATGGAATGTTGTTAATCCATTTATTAAGATGGCAACTGGACTGTAGGATGTAATTATTTGCATCCACATCTTTGAAGAAATTTTTTGTTTTAATAACATTGTTTTCTATATAAATTGTTAAGTCCAGGAAGTTTACAGTAGTTTTACTTACAATGGAGGTAAATCTGAGATTTTGCTCGTTATTGTTCAGATACAGAAGAAATGTATCCAGATCCTCCAATGTACCCTTCCAAACAAAGACAATATCATCAATGAACCTCCGCCATGTGACCAAATTTGCCCCCAGACCTATCCAAGACCATATATACTGATCTTCCCACATGGCCATCAATAGATTGGCATAGCTGGGGGCAAATTTGGTCCCCATGGCGGTTCCACATAATTGCAGGAAGAACTCATCACAAAACCAAAAAAAAATTTTTGTTAGGACAAATTCAATACATTTTATAAGAAAGTCTATCTGTGTCTCTGGGATTTTCCCATCTTTCTCTAGAAACATTCTAACTGCTTGGCAACCATCCTCATGTTTTATAGATGTATATAAAGCGGTTACATCGGTGGTCACCAATATGTAGTTTTCCTGCCATTCTATGTTCCTAAGGGCCCTGATTATATCACTGGCATCTTTTAAGTAAGATCTCTGTTGTTTCACAATGTCCTGTAAATAACTGTCAATAAATTCTGACAAATTCGCCGTTAGTGACCCAATGCCAGAAATTATTGGTCTCCCGGGGGGGTGTGTAACATTTTTATGTATCTTTGGTAGGAAGTAGAAGACTGGGAACACCGGATCCTCGACATTTAGGAACAGAAATTCATGTTCCTCCAGAATTCCCAGTCCTCTACCCTCCTCCAGCAAGGACAAAAGTTCCTTTTTATATATGGTTGTGGGATTAGATTTCAATTTCTTGTACGTTGTTCTGTCACCCAGTATTTTGTTGGATTCTAACATGTAATAGTCATGATCCATGATGACAACACCACCCCCTTTGTCAGCTGGTTTAATCACAATTGTTTTATCAGCTGAGAGTTCTTCTAAAGCTATTCTTTCTTCCCTAGTTAGGTTGTTATGTTGCCTGCTTTTGTTGTTGCATAAGTTTTCCAAATCTTTTGTTACTAATTGAAAAAATATAAAAAAACAGATACAGATGCAGTGGCCGTTATTAGAACAAATCACAGACCCATTTTCATGTGCGCTGCTATACTCCACGTGGCATTAACGCGACCAATCGCACCAGCCACATGTGTTTATTGCGGTTGCTTTGTTTGAATTTCATGGATTCTGTTTCTTTGTGTGCAATTAAATGCAATGAAAGGAATTAATTGTAATGTGTACAGTACTGTGCTACTATGCTACTGTATCAATTGCAGGTGTTTAAAAACCAGAACACTAAAATGCCATTTTATGCACTCGCCTGAACTCGTGTCTAAAGGCGGTACGGTTGGAAGAAATCACGCGCCATGACGTGGGTATTCCGAGGTATACAACGCGTGAAGTGTTCGAATAATGGCCGCTGCATCTGTGGTACTATTGCCCATTACCACGGGGGCGGGGGACAATTGTTGGGGGTGAGGGATGGGAAAGGAGCCCAGGGGAGGGAGACACAGAAAGAGACTGTTTTTCTCTGGGTCTCTGTTAAGGGAGACCAAGTATTTACACCTTTTTACCGAGATCCTTCACTGAGCAAAACAAGATAGTAAAACAATTTTTCATTTATTCCATTGAAACATATGTACAAACAGTCGATTACAAAATACAGAAGGAAACTTACTTACTTGGGGTCTGGGCTACAAAACTAGACTTTCCTAGGTAAAATAGAACAGAAAACAAAGTCTTTAGGTTGACGGGAATTGGCCTGAAATGCCCTGAAACTCAAATCGGCATGAAGTTCCTGACGCCACCGCTCTCTTTCATCTGGAGATACCAAAATTCCTTGAATGGGAGTTAGTAGCAAACGTCCTGGAACTGTTTTCGGCTTGCAATCCCAGCCGCGACTGTTACATTCTATTCTCAGAATTTGGCCCTGAAAAGTGGGACTTAGAAAATATTTCGACTTTAAATGTTTGAATCCGGCTCGCTACTATTTCTCCAAGAACATCTTTTGGTCGTTTCAAATTTACCGCTGCTGTTGTCATGCTTAGAATCTCTCGTCTGGATTGGCTAAGGGTTTCTTATAGTATTTCAGATTTAATTCATGAAATACTATAACCAATCCGAGTGTGGTTAGAATCCTACCAGCCTATCAGAGCGCTGCCAGTCTATCTAAGCAGGGCAAGGGTGGATTCAGATTCTGACAGGGGCATGCACCAACCTGGCACCTCTGCCACTTGTCAGGCAGAAGCCACCCACTGAGTTAGGCTCCTCACAGTCTGGGCTGGGGCAAATGGTGGTCCGATGTCTTCCATTCATCCCAGGAGTGAGTACTTGAGCCTAAATCCGGTACCCAAATGACTTTCACACCTTGGCAACCTCTGAGGCTTTGATGTCCGGGACCAAAGCAGACTTGATGGCACCAAGCTTGGTAGCCCCATCATCTATTGGAACCGTGGACCTGGAAGTCCCCAGTTCATATACTGTGCATAAGCATTATACACTTTAAACATACCTGTTTAATAAACCATGCTGTTATACTGAAGTTTCCAAGTCTTTTTGGTTATGAGGGATAGAATGAGAATCTGTACACTTATTCCCACTTGCCATATCCCTCACACATTGCAAACCTGACTTAGCCTTTTAAAATCCTCACAGCCTTATGTATAGTTGGAGCACCCCCAGAACCCCTATACCGGGTTCTGGGTGATCAGGACATTAATTGGGCATCCCCCTTATACTAGGGACCCCTTTACCGTTTCAGGGATACCACACATTCCTATGCCCCATTTACCTTTCTGGTCTGTGCTGAAGCAGGGAGTCCTAGCGGTGAGTCGGGTATGCATTTTCAAGCAGGATTTTGACCGGAGCATTGTGCCTATATGTATCCGGGATTCTGACCAGATTCCAGGGTACATTTTTAGGGTATCCAGCAACTCTTGACCCCGACTACCTAGGAACAATCTGATAAGACTTTCTCCACAAAACCCACCCTGAAACTCATAGCCTAGCAATCTCTGCTTGCTGGCACACATGGAAAGGTAGAACACAGAACATTCTTTATTTTCGCATAATTTTACACAGTGCATTTACAAACACTGGGCTCAAGAGCTGACACTCCCGAACCTTAATACATAGATCAGGGGTAATCAATTGGGCTTAACCTTTATTGTGAGCCTGGTTACCCCTTCAGCGTCAGAGTCTCCTCTGCACCGCTCTTACAATCTGGCTGGCCCAGTAGGATTAACGCTGCAGGGGTCCTGTTTTAATCCTCCCGGACTGCATTGGGCCGCAACATGTATTTATTTTGAGACTGTGGATGAGCCGTGGATTTCTGCGTTTTCATACATGATCATGGGGACATTAAGTCTGACTATATTTGTATATTAGGTTGTGAAGTATTTTTCTGCTTGGTCAAACTGAATGCACACATCACAACAGTGTAACTTTAATGCTGATTTCACAGTAGCATTAGGATTTACATGGTAGCAGTCAGCATTTTTCTTTAAAGTAACTAATACAATAAGAAGTAGTTCTTTCACTCATGGATTATTTATTTTGGGAAGTTAATTACTGTATGTCAGATAGAATTGAAGTGAGCATTTTGACATGTTTTACATAATTGAAATTAAACAAAAATGTGAGCAGAATATCCTAATATAAAAATTGCCAGATCAAGTGCTCAATAAATATACAAAAAGCAGAGAATACAGATGTACAAATACAGATGAAAACGGCAAACGTATGCTTTATTGCAGCTGTACTCAATGTAAAACAAACATCAACCAAAACATGTACTAAGAGAATGTGCAATAAGGTGTGCTATTCCTTTGCAAATTAGAATGGTAATTTGAAGAAATTCAAATGCAAAAATATGTAATATAAAGTGTATATACCTGTAACGGCTGGACCCCCCTTGTCTGACCCACCCAATCTCACATTGGCCCGTGTGGTCTAACCGGTCCCCATTACAAGGTCGTGTGTGGTGGTGCACCTGCAAGTAACAGGACTCCTGAGTCTCCCGCTTGGTGTTATAAGAGGATATCATCAGGACAGGTAGCTGAGGTAGTGGTTACAAGTCCAACTTACTTCACGTGCAGCGCCTCCACCTCATCAGGATCTATGCTTCCGCAGGGAGATGGTCCTGGTGAAAAACTCCTTTTCGGTGGTGACTGCCACTGCTGAGTAACTTCACACTCACACAGTGGAAGTATCTTTGAACATGGCATCTTTATTGTAGTTTGGGATGTAGCAGACTGCCCCATGCAGCTGCCGGCTCTAGCCGCACATCTCGTCGTGCTGTCCCTTTGCCAGGTACGCCCTCCCGTATTGAAGTGGGATTCCCTTTCTCCTAGGGAGATCACCACTGCGCCAGGTCCCTGGACACAGTTTGGCTTAGACAGACTTGATTGGTCACTCTGCTACCGCTAGTTACTGCACTAGGGTCACAAAAGTATTCCTGCAATCCCTTATGCAGGAAGATACATTTTACCAGCTGCTTCTCTGCCAACCTTGCAACTGCTGGCTAACCACTACTAACTGACAGTGCTGTGCCCTTTATACCTCAGGGGGCAGGCGCATCTCTAATGTCACTATCCAGGGACTCAGAGCATACAGCCACTCCCTTCCTTACACAGGGCACCACACCAGGGTGTGAGGGAAAACCTCCATAACTACTGCTGGCAGGCCTGTACTTACCAGGACTTACTGCCAACAGGGAAGATGTATGCAGTCATTATTATGCATGGCTACATACCATTAGAATTATATATGTAACCCCGGTCCTCCCTCCTCTGGGAAATTACCCTGGTTACTGCTTCTGTGTGGTGCTGAAGCCTACCTGTGGTATCAGGAGAAGCTGAGCTGTGCAATGGTATGGGCAATAGGACAAGCTTTAGGGACATTTTTTAGTTTCTCACACTCATGGTACAGCGCCTCCAGCCATGACAGGATCCCAAGTATAGGACATCAGCTCCTGTCATTGCAGTCCATCTACCTCCTGCCCAGTAACTGACACCCAGGCAGGGGCAAGGTGCACAAGCATCTTTATTTTCTTTCGCTCCTTCTCCTCCCTTAGAGCAGCATAACTCCTGCAGTGCAGGACTTCTGGGTGGTGTTTGCCCATTCTCTTGGGGCATTCTGGTCTGGATGGTCTCTAGGCCAGCCGGCTTAGAATGGCATGCTTGCCCCGCAATGGGGAAACTCATAGCCCTCTTACTCCCTTTCAGGATCAGAGCCAGACTTCATCTCCTTCCACACCTACTCCTAGAGCTGGGCAGAACTCCACTCTCCTATGGACCACCTCTCCCGCCGGAGGGTAGTGCTGGACCTCCTCTCTCACACCCTCTCTCCTGGGAGGTTAGAGTAGAACTCTCTTCGCCCTCTCCTGAAGGAGAGTTCCCCTCAACTCAATTTAGATCCTCCCGAGAAGAATCTAGAAGGGGCGGGCTCATGGTCTGTACCCACCTCCAAGGGTCTGTACACAGGCCATGAGTCACCACCTCCTTTCCTTCATCTTCAAGGAAGAACAAGGGGGGTAGTTAGCCCATAGATTAACCTGTTACTGCCTAGAACTTAACAGGGCTTACGTAACAGACCATTCTATGTGGGGAAAGACAGGTACATGAAACATACCATGTTACATATATATATTATATATCAACACAAAGACAAAGTGCACCAGAAGTGAATGGCAGGTATTGTCATTAAAAACACACAATCACATAGCATAGAATTATAATTAAAAAGTTAAAGTAGGCTCCACAATTTCCCAGTGAGAGCTCAGAGGGTCCATTGATGTGATTCTGCTAGGACCCGGTGTACCAAGTCCCAGAGACTCAAAGCTCGCAGCACTTGGATCCGTGGGGGAAACATAGCTCATATCTGATCTGCTGACTAGCATATCCACATGATGATGTGTGGATGCTCCTCCAACAGCCTGTTTCTCTCCTGTGTACTTGTGTTCTAAGACATGGTGCATCGGGTCCTAGCAGAATGACATTTTTCCAGCTCTCACTGGGATATCGTGGAGCCTAATGTAACTTTTTAATTGTAAGTCTATGCTATTTGTTTGTGTGTTTTTTATTACATTACTGTAAATGCCTTTCACTTCTATTGCGCTGTGTCTTTTGTGTTGTTGTCTTTAGGATCCGGTTGGATTGTTTGGTGGGAGAACGGAGCACCCACTGTAGGCTCATGCAGCAAGGTAAAAAAGAAAAAAATAGGTGGAGCACTGCAAAGTGTTAGTAAGGCAGCTGGACTAGAGGATAGCTGTAAAAAAAAAAGGTTTATTGAAACTACAACATCCCTGCAGTCACTCTGACGCCTTTTGAACCTGTTGGTACTTTGTCAAATAGTGGCTGTAGGAAGAACTGGGGAACCTTTTGTAGCTGCTTCTGCTTAAAACTTGATTGAAAAACTGAAGGCAGGTGTATTAAGTACCTGTGACTGATGTGCAATTACCTAGAATTTATATTGGAAGCAGCTACTGATCGGAAAACCCAGCAAGAAACAACATATAACACCAAAGTTAAAAATATTGGGCCGATTCACAAAGCAGTGATAAGTGGTTTAAAGGGTGATAAATGCCTTTATAGCGTGATATTGCCGGCTCTGTTGTTCACAAAGCAGTGATAACAGTGCAGTATCGTGCTATAATGGGTTTTTGTCACCCATAAACAGTCAGTTAATAAAAAGTCGTCCGATAGACCAAAAAATGTCAAACCCGCCATTTTTTTTTTGCCAGTAACTGCTATACACAAAGCAGTGATAAGTTTATCGTACTATAAAAACTCACCAATTTTTTTCACCAGTTAAAGGCGGGCGCAAAAGAAATGGAGACATGCATAAAAGCATGTTTTTGTCCTGCACAGCATTAATACCAGAGGCCAGCTGGGGTCTCCGGGTGGTCTCCACGGGTGTCCCGCGGATATTTCGGGGTTCTCGAGTGGTCCCACGGGTGTCTGGGGACCTCCAGGTGGTCCCTGTGGGTGTCTGGGGAACCACAGGTGTTCATAGGGTCCTCGGGTGGTCACTGTGGGTGTCTGGGGGTCCATGGGTGGTCCCCGTGGGTGTCTGGGAGCCTCTAGGTGGTCTCCACGGGTGTCTGGGAGCCCCACAGGTGTCAGGTCTTCGGGTGGTCCCCGCAGGTGTCTGGGGGTCCTCAGGTGGCCCCCAGGGGTGTCGGGCCTCCAGGTGGTCCCCGTGGATTCCTGCTGGCCTTCAGTAGGAAGTAGGCCCTTCAGTAGGCCCCCCTGTCCCAGCTAAAGAGGTGTCTCGTTTAGTTGTTATTCACCCCTTTTTTCCCCTCCATTTATTCCCTTTTTTTCCCCCCTCACAATCTCTGGGAGTGTGGGTTTGTGCACATTGAAACTCTCTTCAAGGTTTTGCACATCTCCTAATATTTAGGGGATAGTGTTATCGTTCTCTGTATTGTTCATTTGCATGCGCAGGTTATTCGTAGGGGATCCCTTTCCCCATTTTCCCCCTCCCCTTCCTTCCTTTTTCCTCCTGTCCCTTTTTCTTCCTCCTCCCCCCTCCCTTCCCCTTTTACCCCATATTTCATCTACCCTCCCCCTCACCCCCCCCCCTTTTTTTTTTAATTCTCCCCTCTTTTTCCTCTTTTTCAGAATTATCCTTGTAGGGTGGAAGTGCCCCCTCTTTCTTGTTTGCCCATAGCATATCCAATTAAGCTATATGTTATGTGTGCTTTTTAGAACTCTCATTAAGAATTAGGTTCTCAAGGGTATTGTTCATATAATTACCAGTGCCTTATACAATATAATATATGGTATAATTTTTTTCTCTTTTTACATTTCCTTTAATTATTTAGGATATCTATGTAGATTATTTTGACACCATTTTAATGAGAGCAATGTTTTAATTTTTATTATATGATCCACACTAGTATTGGATTGTTTACTATATGTATTCTAGCTATATATGTAGAATTGCCATGGTAACCACCTGGCTCTTACTGAAGCATTAAGGGAACATGTTTAATTACCCTAATTAACTAATTGTTATCAGCTGATCCCAGTGCTTTAAGAAGCTGTTGGTTCCATTACCTTGCTAGCCTCTGAAGAAGTTGTCAGTGTACGACGAAACGCTTAAGGTGGACCAAGTCTCCAGAAGTGCAACGTCTCTCAGTGCGTCTCTCACTGCATTACCATGTGTCACAAGATTCAATACAGATTCACCCTTTTGACTGGCTGTGGATTGGAGAGAGTGATCTGAGTGCTACAGCTACGATCCCACCCATAGCAGAGCCTGGAACTGTGCTGGGTATGTATTGACATCACTTCCGGGTCATTGGCAAAGCGGAAGACGCACAATGCGAACTACACGCAGAGAGACAGTGAGGAGTATACTGAGCCGAGCTGGGGACTGTCTGAGTATTATACTCAAATCTGCGAGCTATCAGCCGTTGTTTGTGAGTTGAACCACAATTGATTTTATTAGTGTAATAAATTGTTCAAGCAATATTACACCAGGAGAGGGCGCCTCTCTATTTCTTCCCATATACAGTATGTAGTGATGCCTACACCATGTTGTAGCATTTTTTAGTCCAAGATTACAACACCCAGTCCTTTCGACAGCACGATATCTACTCACTGCCTCATCACCCTTTTCCCATTGGATGATTATTATTCCTCAGCTGTTCTCTTTTTTCTCCTGTTGCTCGCAACGCCATTGGATTACATAATTTGTCAGCGTCTTTTTAAAGCCTGATCGGACGCCATTACTTTAAGCCCCCGGACGAAGCAAAGGGTCTGAAATGTAGGTTGGGGTTGTGTTTGTTTGGACTGCCCATGGACCCCCTACATTTAACTGTGGACCTCTGCTGGACATTTATTTAAATGTATGCTACCATTGGACCCCCTTTTGAGGATTCATATGTTCTTTACTTCTTGGTGACTTGCAAGTATACTTTGCATTTGGTTCTCATTTGTGGTTACTAATTCATGTCATGCCTCATTATTGGTGATTGAATGGTACTGCATTGGTAGTCATCATTATTTACAGCAGTACACAGGTACCGCACACAGCTTCCTAGCAGAGAATCTCTCATTGACCGGCCGGTGTTAATATCACAGAGTAGGTTTTAATGTTTTTCCTACTCTCTATATCATATATGGCTCACATGTCATCTTCAGACCATATCACACTATAACATCACTTTGTGCCTAGGTTAGACTATGCTGAAGGGGTTCCGTGGGGACTGTTTTAATATATTTTGTGTAATTCATATTTTTCTCTGAATAAATCAATTTATTTATAATCCTTGCTTGAGTGCTTTTAGTGGAACCCCTTTTCTTTATCTTTTTTGGTATCCATTTTTATTTGTCCCCAGCACCATCATTAGGCTGTTCTACATTTATCAGCATTACTCTACTTTTCACTAAATTGAGTGATACATGCTTATTTTATATTGGCACATTGTACTGTAAGTGCGCATTTTTATACCCTTTTTTACATAAAGAAATTTATATCAGTCTGATCGCACTATGTAGTTCTCTCTCTCATCCTACATATACTGTACTACACTTCATTGCTGACTGAGCCTTTGAGGGGGAATCCTGACCATACCATTCCATATGGGTAGCAGCCCTATTTGCAAACTGCTTTTTATTCACTGATATCCTGTGAGTAGACAAGACATTATTAATCAATTTCCCTTACATCTGCACTTATCTGTGTGTTTTTTGTTTCTTTTTCCCTACATGCTCCCCCTGGATTGTTTGAGAAATCTTCAGACCATATCACATTATAACATCACTTTGTGCCTAGGTTAGACTCTATGCTGAAGGGGTTCCGTGGGGACTGTTTTAATATATTTTGTGTAATTCATGTTTTTCTCTGAATAAATCAATTTATTTATAATCCTTGCTTGAGTGCTTTTAGTGGGACCCCTTTTCTTTCTCTTTTTTGGTATCCATTTATATTTGTCCCCAGCACCGTCATTAGGCTGTTCTACATTTATCAGCATTACTCTACTTTTGATATAAGCAATCATGTGTTATTTTTCTAGTTAGTTGCAGGTACACCATGTTGTAGCATTTTTTAGTCACAGATTAAGGCAGGGCATTTAGTATTTCTCTAATTGGGGTTTATTTACAGGGATAAATAATACACTAACAGGCCATCATACCTTTAAGTAAAAAATAAATCATAAAATAAACTCCTACTCCTCTTAGGAGAGTAACTACACATTCAGCTGCAACCCCTACTAACTGGATGGACAGCTAAGCTGGTTACCACCCCAAACAGGTACTATTATAGCTGAACATATAAAGTCTCTGAATACAGCAATAAAGGGTTTCGCTTATCTGTTACTCCAAGGTTTGGAGAAAGCAGAAAAAGTGGGGAGCAAAATATCAGCAGATAAACAGGAATTAGCTCAAAATGAACAACAGTGCAGTCACCCTCAATTGGTGGAGAGAAGGTGAAGGACAACACTCAGTGAGAAACTGAGAATGGATGAATAAAATAATATAGGAACACTACTTACGCGGCTATGTGTAAGTACAGGCACATAAAGATTTCTTTCAAGGACAGCCTCCTATTTCAATAAGATGAACTTCTGTGGGCATTCTCCATACTTCATAGTGTTCTTATAACCCCGTAGATAGGTGACATCACCTCCACATATCCCCGCCAGATCCAAATACAAAATATGTAGTGTATGTTCAAATTTGCAATGTAAAATGTACTCACAATAGAAACACATACATACTCACATGTGAGAAAGTCCGTATCGGCAACCTCAGTAATCCGGATCTACCCTCGCAATATACAGTCCCTACCACCGCGTCCGGTGGAGAGAAACTGCTCAGATGAAGTGATGAGTGTACTCGGATAGCTACATACAATACAATATTTTCTTTGTTTACACCTCCAACCCCATCCACTCCCCACAGAGAGAGCGCCTGAGGTTTGCTTTGCCTACTCCAGGGTTTGGAGTAGATGTCCCTGCTTCAGCACGGTCCGTGTCCTTCCTTCCTAGGGGAGCTCGGCTCCACAAGAGCTCAAAGAATCTCTCCTCTGTAAGTCCAATGTTAAGGACAGGACATACCAACTTCAGCACGGTCTTGCTTCCTTCTTTCCTCTTCCTGGGATTAAGACCCAGGCAGTCCCAGCAGAGTCTGCGACCACCATCCAGTGGGTCTAAGGAACTGTGTCAGCCTCTTCTTTTGCTGGGTACGCTGGAAAGTTCCATAGCTGCCCTATTCCAGCACCTAGAGACACATATATGAAAAAGTAGTGACAGAGCACACAAAGATTATAAACCAATCACCAATAAATAGTAATAAAATGATATATATATAACAAATATTTAACATTGTGAATCTAACAATAAATTTGTAAATCCGAATAATGAAATTCTAAATTTCCCTGTTAGTGCTGCTCACACTCACTCATACACATGAATATTGTACACACACATTATAAGCACACATATTGTAAACTGAACACACATTGGAGTCAATGGGAGTTTCCGTGCCATAGTGCCAAAATGAATAACCCCCATTGTCACAATCTGGTTATTATATTGAAGACTCTGCAAAATAAAATAGGTTCATAGTGCGAGCACAAAAGAAAGGTTATTATGTCCTAAGGGATGCATTGTTTCTAGTTGGTACATCTGAAAGGCTACCCTTTTGAAGGTCTTTTCTCATCAAGTCTCTGCTGTGCAATTTAGTTTAGCTATTATTTGTAACCACTGTTTTTGAGAAATTTCTAGCTGAAAACATATGTTCCATCTTAGATCGACCACAATGATGAAATTGCTTTCTGTCGAAAACACTACAGAAAAGTATGTAGTTCTTCAGCTTTTCTGTCGCATGGAGTAGTTATACACATTACACAAATGCATTTTTTATATGCCATGGATTGTGTTCTTGTATAAGATGTGCAGTTTTAAAAATGAGAACTATTGTAACCATAACTCAACTGTGATGCATTTTTCTATTATTTTATTATGGAATAAAAAATGTCACTTAAATTGCCTGTCTTTTGCATTTGTTTTATTACAATGACTGCTATCACTAAATAAACAGTTTTTGTAAATCTCATAAATTATGTCTAGCTTGTATTCTGTCACATTTCTCTTCACATTTTAAAAATACAAATTAGCTATGTGTTATTTTTACTTTGGATTACATTTTGACTTGGGTGTTGATTTGTTGTCTGGATTTAATATCAGTCATGTATGACAGTTATTTCATGGAAATGAAACCGAAACGTTGGTTCTGAATAAACAGCAGTTCTCTGCATCCTCTCGTTGTATGTATATACAGGCATACCCCAGTTTAAGGACACTCACTTTAAGTACACTCACGAGTAAGTACATATCGCTCAATAGGCAAATGGCAGCACGCATGCGCCGGTCAGCACGTCCTGAACAGCAATACCAGCTCCCTACCCTTACCGAAGCTGTGCGCAAGCGGGGAGAATATAGAGCCTGTTACAAATGCGTTATTTACATCAGTTATGCACGTATATGACGATTGCAGTTCAGTACATGCATCAATAAGTGGAAAAAAGGTAGTGCTTCACTTTAAGTACATTTTCGTTTTACATACATGCTCTGGTCCCATTGTGTACGTTAATGCGGGGTATGCCTGTATGTATGTATAATTTTATTTATAAAGATTCAACAATGTATGTACAGTATCACTTTCCAACATTATAATAGGAGGAAAATACATTACAAACAGTGGAAATAACTGCAATAGGTAAATGACAACATAAGGCTAAAGGATACCCTGACCCAAAGAGCTTACAATTTAAGTGATATGTTGGTAGGCTTACAGACACGTTAGGAGTAATAGTCATTGTTAGAATTGCAGTCAGGGGAGGTTATGTGGATCTGAGTTCGTAGCAGATGCTTAGAACATTTAATGAGATGCTTCTTTTAAGAGGTGTATTTTCTGCTGGGTTTTGAATGTAGAAAGTGAAGGTACTTGAGGAATATTGAGTGCAAGTGTATACATAGGTAGGGAGAGATGAGGTCAAAAGATTTAAGATGGGAGAGGGCATTAGAGGTAAAAGGTGCAAAGATGAAACAACCATGGGTTAATCGTAAGAGACGAGTAGAGTTGAGATATATGGAGAAACAGATGAGTGTAGAACCTTAAAGAAAGAAGGAGAATTTTGTAGTTTATACAGAAATTAATAGGAAGCCAGCAGAGAAAGTTCAGGAGATAGGAAGCAGATACGCACATAGAAGACCAGGAGATGATTCGGGCAGCAACATTTTGCTTGTACTGTAAAAGAAAGAAGTGTGAGGCATGGAGGCAAGATGAAAGAAGGTTGCAGTAATCAATATAAGAGAGGACAAGGGTATGCAATTTTGTTTTAGTGATTGTGGGAGATAGGAAGGGGAGTATCTTAGCAATGTTGCAAAGAAAGAAGCAGAAAGATTTAGTAACAGCATTTATATGGGGGGGAGAAGGTAAGGGGGGTTTCCAATGTAACCCCTAGGCAGCGTGCTTGCTAAACGGTGTATATAGTAGTGTTATTGACTGTAATGGAGAAGGGAACAATTGGACCTGGTTTGGGAAGGGGATATGATATGTTCTGTCTTAGCCATGTTAATCTTGAGGTGATGAAGGAGCAGTCAGGCCGAGATTGCTAATAGGCACTCTGTAATTTTGGACTGGATTCCAGGTTTAAAGTCAGGTGTAAATAAATATAGTTGTGTATCATCAGCGTAGAGATAATAGGTGAAGCCAAATGAGTCCATGAGGTCACCCAGTGAGAGGGTATATAGAGAGAAGAATAAGAGGCCTAGAACTGAGCCTTGAGGTACACCTACAGAGAGTTCCATAGAAGTTGATGTGGAGTTGGCATAGAAGATACTGAAGGAATGGTGAGAAAGGTAGGAGGAAAACAACGAGAGAGGGCCTTGTCACAGATGCCAAGAGAGTGAAGAACATGTAGGAGAAGAGGGTTGTCAACAGTAACAAAACATGATGAGAGGTCAATAAGAATCATAATGGAGTAGTTTCCTTGAGATTTTGCAAGTTTGAGGTAATTAGCTACCCTGGGCAGTGTGTTTTCTGTACAGTATGCTATGTGGAATACTGATTTGAGAGTCTAAAGTAGGTTATAGCAGTTCAGAAAGTGAAGTATACTGTACGTAAATAAGCAATTCACTCCAGATGTTTAGAAGCAAAAGGCAAGAAGGAGACAGAGCAATAGTTAGAAAGGGAGGTAGGGTCTAGCGTGTTAATATTAAAAATAGGTTCAATAATAGCTTGTTTAAAAATAGATGGGAAAGTACCATAACACAAACATGAGTTAAAGATGTTAGTGAGGATGGGGACTATGGTTTCAGGAGTTGGGAGGGAATTGGATCAATACTGTATGTGGTGGAGGTTGAGGAGAACAGCAGAACAGATACTTATTGCACAGTAACTGAAGAAAATGAGACAACGGTGGAGGATTGAAGGAGGATTAGGAAGAGGGTGAGTGGAAGTGACAAAGAGGATTTCTTTGCAAATAGTTGCCACCTTCCACTTGAAATAATCGACAACATTTTTGGGTGTAATAAAAGGAGTGGAGCATGATGTGATGGGAAGTGAGTGAAGGGTGTCAAAGACAGAAAAGAGGTGTCGTGGGTTCGATTTGTGCCTTTTTATAAGTGAGTCGAAGCAGCCCTGTTTGGCAAGAAAAAGAGCAGAGTAATGTAGCACACTATGTGGGGAAACGCATTGGAGGAGGAGCATAGCAGGCACAGGCTGTGGTCACTCTTGTCAACTGTCTCTCACCTGCAGTCATTAACTGACAAGTGATCTCTGCTTGGGAGTTGGAGCGCCGACGGGGGACAAATCACTTCCAGGTTCAGTACATCAGATCTGGGAGGAGCCAGGAGGACCGTGCATCACTGCGTAAAGACTGAGGACACTGAAACCACCGGTCGCAAGGAACAGACAGCCATGGAGCAGAGCTCTGACCGCTGCCAGCAAGCAGGGGTCTTCAACCTCCAAGCAGTTACGTATACTGTATATCAACTGAGAGACCACAAGAGAGCCCAGCGGTCACCTAGGAAACACAGTTCCACGACAGTCCAGCTGACAGTGAATGCAGGAGGAGAGAGACATGAGAGATTCTTACAGGCGATTTATACCTCCTTTTTATTTCATTTGTGTGAGTGCACAATTATTTATTGTTCAGTGTTATTGCACTTTTTATTGAATACATATATGCTTTATAAAGTTTATTTCTTCATTTGCACCCCCAATTTTTTTCTGAGTAATGTAGGACATAATACAATTGTAGTGAAGCAAATCAGACTTCAGGTGGGAATTCCACCAGACGCGTTCAGCGGAAGAAGTGCAAGAATACAGAAAGCGTGTCTGTGTGTTCAGCCAGATTGTGGGTTTCGGTGAAGTGTATGTTGGCATATAAGTGGAGCATACTAGTCAAGTGAGGAGACAAGGACAGTATTTTAAGTTGTGACAAGACTGTTTGGGTCAATGGAGGGTGGTATATGATAGAGAAATGGTTTGGATAAGTGTCTCCAGCAGCCAAGAGAACAAGGAGGGATAGGGACAGGAGGTGAGAGGAAGACTTGTAGAAGCAAGGAAGGAAGACTGGCTCAGTGAGTAAAGACACTGACTGCGAACAATGACACTGAGTTTGAATTAGGGTAACCTGGTTCAATTCCTGGTGTCAGCTCCTAGTGACCTTGGGCAATTCATTTTATCTCCTTGTGCCTCAGACATTAAAATGGACATTGTAAGATCATATGGGCAGGGTCTAAAAATTCCTACATACAGTCATGTGAAAAAGAAAGTACACCCTCTTTGAATTCTATTGTTTAACATATGAGGTTATAATAACAATCATCTGTTTCTTAGCAGGTCTTTAAATTAGGAAAATACAACCTCAGATGAACAACAACACATGACATACTGTATTACACCGTGTCATGATTTATTTAACAAAAATAAAGCCAAAATGGAGAAGCTACAGCTGCGGCTAAGATTAATCTAACGTTTACCCGTTTTTTCCCGCAGCTTTTTCGGTTCCCGACCGGAATTGGCCGCGCGCCAGCCGCATCTCACATCCGTGCGCAGCCGGTTCTCCAATCAGCGCCTAATGGTGCTGAACAATAGAAGCGCCAGCGGCGCCGGAAAAAAAAAACGGCCGCGTCTGCACAGGGTTTTAAATTACCCGCGATGCAGGCCGCCTGAGAGTTAGTTTAGCCGCCACTGTATGTGTGAAAAACTAAGTACACCTTATGAATCAATAGCTTGTAGAACCACCCTTAGCAGCAATAACTTCAAGTAATTGTTTTCTGTATGACTTTATCAGTCTCTCACATCGTTGTAGAGGAATTTTGGCCCACTCTTCTTTACAACGTTGCTTCAGTTCATTGAGGTTTGCCGGCAGTTGTTTATGCACAGCTCTCTTATGGTCCCGCCACAGCATTTCAATCGGGTTGAGGTCTGGACTTTGACTGGGCCATTGCAACACCTTGATTCTTTTCTTTTTCAGCCATTCTGTTGAAGATTTGCTGGTTTGCTTGGGATCATTGTCGTGTTGCATGACCCAATTTCGGACAGGCTTTAGCTGTCGGACAGTTGGCCTCACATTTGACTCTAGAATACTTTGATATACATAGGAGTTCATGGTCGACTCAATGACTGCAAGGTTCCCAGGTCCTGTGGTTGCAAAAACAAGCCAAATCATCACCCCTCCACCACCATTTTGACAGTTGTTATGAGGTGTTGTGCTGATGCTGTGTTTGATTTTCGCTAAACGTGGCGCTGTGCATTATGGCCAAACATCTCCACTTTGGTCTCGTCTGTCCAAGGACATTGTTCAAGAAGTCTTGTGGTTTGTTCAGATGCAACTTTGCAAACCTAAGCCATGCTGCCATGTTCTTTTTAGAGCGAAGAGTCTTTCTCCTGGCAACCCTTCCAAACAAACCATATTTGTTCAGTCTTTTTCTAATTGTACTGTCATGAACTTTAACATTTAACATGCTAACTGAGGCATGTAGTGCCTGAGATGTAACTCTTGGGTATTTTGCAATTTCTGTGAGCATTGCACGGTCTGCCCTTGGGGTGAATTTGCTGGGATGTCCACTCCTGGGAAGATTGGCAATTGTCTTGAATGTTTTCCACTTTTGAATAATCTTTCTCACTGTTGAATGATGGACTTCAAATTGTTTGGAAATTGCCTTATAACCCTTCCCAGATTGATGGGCAGCAACAATTGCTTCTCGAAGATCATTGCTGATGTCTTTTCTCCTTGGCATTGTGTTAACACACACCTGAATGATCCAGACCAGCAAACTGCTAAAACTTCGGCTTTTATAGAGGTGGTCACACTTGCTGATGATGAATTAATCAAGGGCATTTGATTAGCAGCACCTGTCTGCTACTTGCATCTTAATTCCTATGGAAGCAGTAAGGGTGTACTTAGTTTTTCACACATAGCTTCTCCATTTTGGCTTTATTTTTGTTAAATAAATCATGACACGGTGCAATATGTCATGTGTTGTTGTTCATCTGAGGTTGTATTTACCTAATTTTAAGACCTGCTAAGGAACAGATGATTGTTATTATATCTTGATATGTAAAACCATGGAATTCAAAGATGGTGTACTTTCTTTTTCACATGACTGTATATATATATATACATGCAAATGAATATACAGGAATATTTACAGTTGCTTTATGCTTTACTGTGGAGGGTTTTAGTCACTTTTTTTACCCACCATAACCTTAATAAGTGTGATGATTACCGACTCTTATCTCATTTGAGCAAATGTCAGCAGCCAACCTCACACTGATGATACCCATCAAGGTTGAAACATGTCTGTGAGTGGGTTTACATGCTTTGCATCTTCCAAGCCCTTGCTTAAAAGCTGTATTTAAAGCAGCATGCATTGGCTAAAGGTTGCTCATGTAATGTGAGCATGAGATAAAAGGTGGCACTGTGTGCTCATTTGCATGTCATTTCCCAGAATCCCTTGCTGCAGTGGAAGTGCTGTGATAATGGTGAAAGACAGGGTTACAGACCTGTCTAAGACATGCAAATGAATATACAGGAATATTTACAGTTGCTTTATGCTTTACTGTGGAGGGTTTTAGTCACTTTTTTTACCCACCATAACCGTAATAAGTGTATATATATATATATATATATATATATATATATATATATATATATAAATGAAGCAGTCAGCACTCTAATGTAAAGCAAAAGGCAGTTGCTAGTCCCATAGGAATCCACAAATCATACGAACCAGCCCAAAGACCAGTAAAGAGACAGCAACCAGCGAGGTGTAATCCAAAATAATCTGTATTGAAATTAACAGATACACGAAAGCCAACGTTTCGGTCTCCCTGAGAGACCGAAACGTTGGCTTTCGTGTATCTGTTCATTTCAATACAGATTATTTTGGATTACACCTCGCTGGTTGCTGTCTCTTTACTGGTCTTTGGGCTGGTTCGTATGATTTATATATATATATATATATATATATATATATATATACAGTGGCGGCCGACCTGAGTCTAAATCGGCTAGACCCGCGATTTTCAGATTATCCTGGTTATGTGCGGTTTTGTGTCGTTTTTGCCCGGAGTGAACTGCGTTATTTTCGTGCTCGTGATATTAGCATTTTATTCTCTCTGTCTGCAATACTGCAATGCCGTGTAAAAACTCAGGGGGGTGTTTGCGAGCTGTTGTCTTGGAAGTCTAATACCTTCGCGGTTCAACCTACGTCAGTACACAGTCTGTGTTTGCGCGCAGTAATTGTAAATTTGCATATTTAAAGTATACATGCATTTGCAGTGCTGTTCTGCAGTACAGTACAGTATGTCTCATTTGAAAATTGTTGAAATGCATAGGCGTGTACTGTACTGTAACTGTGTCACATTTCGGCATATACAGCGCTCTCCCCTCGCTCGGGATAATTAACTGCACTGCAGGGTATTTCAACTTCTTATCTTCTGTGCAATGCAGTACATCTCTCCCACAACATTCCTTTGAATGTGTGTCTGGTTTCAATCACATTCCTGCTTGACAGCAGGAATTTACTGAGCATGCGCCTGTAACTTCACCCACCAATGCTTGCTTGAGTGAGCGAAATTAAATTTTTTATTGTAATTTTTTTTTCTCCACAGGCCTTCAAAAACAATCTTACTGTATTACGATATTCAATCTGTGCTGTACAGTAGCTTTTGTCTGCGACCCTGTGCGTTTGACTGCACATGGTTGATTTGTGTGCTTTTTACGTACTGTATTTGGGGGTGTATTATTATGATGAACTGCCTTTTGAAATTAAAGTATGTCTTTAGCTTTGAACTTCATGCGGCTGTCTTTAATTTTTGGAATCTTGCCATTGCCATTGTGTTTTTAATCCGTCCATAGCCATCCCTTCCAAGGCTCACTGCGCCTGCGTGTAATCCTTGTTCAGATGGGAGCAATTTAGCTGCTTAGCTGCTTACTGCGCATGAGTCACCCAACCCCCCCCCCTCTCCACAGAGTCGTTAATTTTCTGAATCTTGCCATTGTGTTCTTAATCCGCCCATAGCCTAGCTTCAAAGCCTCACTGCAACTGCGTTTGATCCTTTTTCAGATGGGAGCTATTTAGCTGCTTAGCTGCTTACTGCAATGAATACAAAAAAGAATGGGGGAGCACAGTTATAGGAAACGGGCAGTGTATTGTGACTAGTAATTGTTATAGATAGAGCAGTTTACACAGCTGTAAAGGTGATAGTTCACGGGGCGGATACCAAACTCAATATGTATACATACAATGGTGTGTATGTGTGGGTGGAAAGGTAAAAGAATATATAACTTACACGGCCTTGTGTAAGTTCAGTCGCATCAGGGTTTCTTTGGGTTTCCCGTCACCTTGGAATGATGTGATCTTCTACGATTTGTACTTCTTCTTCTTGGTGTATATTCAGCTTTCCTCGTTCATTCGATGTGCCCCTCCAGGGGGATTTCCTCTCATGTAAACAAAAAGAGGGTAAGGTTAACTCACATATATATATATATTCCCCGACAATGTGGGGAAGGATGGTATAGTGGAAGACCATTAAAATATAATGGTAGAATCATGCACTCACATGGGCTAATGTGAGCCTTCTCTTATCTTGGTATCTTATTGTTGCCCGTTAGGGATAACATATTCTTTTTTGTATTCATTGCCAACAAGGGTCCTGGATAGATCCTGCTGGGGTTTCGAGTCACAGAAGGACATCAAACGAATACCATTATCAGGCATTATCACCCCCCCCTTCTTTTGACATCTCTATATTTGTATCAAGCCACAGAGAGATAGCGCCCGGGTACCTTTTCCAACTAGCTGCTTACTGCGCATGAGTCACCCAACCCCCCCCTCTTCACAGAGTCATTTGACAGACACCTCCACAGAGTCATTCATTTTCTGAAGTTAGTCATTGTGTTTTTAATCCGTCCCCAGCCGTGCGTCAAATCGCCTCACTGCGCCTGCGTGTACTCTAAGCCTCTTTGAGATGGGAGCTAGCTGCTTACTGCGCATGAGTCACCCAACCCCCCCCTCTCCACAGAGTCGTTAATTTTCTGAATTTTGCCATTGTGTTCTTAATCCGTCCATAGCCGAGCTTCAAAGCCTCACTGCGCCTGCGTGTGATCCTTTTTCAGATGGGAGCTATTTAGCTGCTTAGCTGCTTACTGCGCATGAGTCACCCAACCCCCCCTCTCCACAGAGTTGTTCATTTTCTGAATCTTGCCATTGTGTTCTTAATCCGTCCATAGCCGAGCTACAGTACAAAGCCTCACTGCGCCTGCGTGTAATTCTCTTTGAGACGGGAGCTTTGAGGCTTTGTTTATGGCAATGTTTTGGAAAATCCCTTCTCGGATTTGATTTGCACAGAGCATCACCTTGATATTATAATAATAATAGCATGTTTTTGTATAGCGCCGTTAGTCACAGTATACGTAGCGCTTTCCAGAGACATTTTTCAGGCACAGGTCCCTCCCTGTCCCGTGGAGCTCACAATCTACTGTATGTTTTTGGTGCCTGAGGCACAGGGAGATAAAGTGACTTGCTTTTTATGTACTGTATTTGGGGGTTGTATTTGGGGGTTTATTGATCAAATTATTATGATGAACTGCCTTTTGAAATTACTGTACTCTACTCTACAGTATGTAATTTCTTTAAACTGCAGCAAAACTAATCCTTCATCCCTCCCCCACGCACACACAAACTCTTTTCGACAGACACCTCCACAGAGTCATTCATTTTCTGAAGTTAGTCATTGTGTTTTTAATCTGTCCCTAGCCGAGCGTCAATCGCCTCACTGAGCCTGCGTGTACTTTAAGTCTCTTTGAGATGGGAGCTAGCTGATTACTGCACATGACTCACCCAACCCCCCCCCCCCAACCCTTTGAGGCTTTGTTTATGGTAACGCTTTGGAAAATCCCTTCTCGAATTTGAAATGTAAATCTGATTTGCACAGCATTGTGAGAATTGAGAGTAAAAAAAACCATTAACTGATTCATCTTGTTTTGTCATTCATTCTTATACTGTAGGGGTGGGGGGGGAGGTTGTTGTCAATGATTATGATTACCAGGAAAGTGAATAAATATTTATTTTATTTCAACAGGAACAAAAAATACACATATAAAAATAATCATGAATAATATATAATGCAGTCTTTATTAAGTTCACCTGGCAGATTGAAATTGGATCAACATTTAGAAAACATTTGTAAAACATGGAGAAACATGAATTATGCACATTTATAAGAATATTATGTAATAATATATATACACTGTAATGTATAATATATGTATACTGTATATATATATATATATATATATATATATATATATATGTATATACAGTATACTGTACATAGTAATATTATTTTTTCCGTCGTTATCTTGTTCCTCATTCCGTGTACAGTACAGTAGTTCATTGAGAGAGGAGACGTTTTGTGTACATCAATACTGCTGTTTATATACTGTACATTTGACTGTACAAACAGATTAGACTGGACACAATATCCCACCTCCCCCCAGGCCACCCTTTTTTCCTGAAACGACAAGAAAACAAAAAATTAATGCAGTTACTGTATGTGCGTACTGTATTGTGGCATTGTGTGATATGTAGTATGGCTGGTGCTGCTTTCTCTGAAAAGAAAAAAAATTACCAGTTTGTAGGCAGTTACTGTACTACTGTCAAACTAGTCTACTGTATACTGGAACTACTGTATACTCTGACTACTGTTAAATACTACTGTATGTAACCTGATGGCTGGTGCTGCTCTCTCTGTAAAGAAAAAACTGTAACTACTGTACTGTATACTCTGACTATTGGGAAAGAGAAAATCTGTGATATACTTACCTGTATCATACTGTACTTACAATACTACTGCACAGTACTACTTTCTGATGCTTGCCCATTACGCGCGATCACAATGGGCAACATAGTCGCAATATGGTCTATATATTTATTGCAGCGTTCCACGGTGAGTACATCGTTCCAAAAACTCATTATGCCTTTCAACAACTCGTCCTTTTTGGAGGGTTTCGCCACTTTCCGGATATGGTCCTTCAGCTGATGCCAGACCATTTCGATCGGATTGAAGTCTGGCGATATGTCATTGGAAAAAAAGGACAATTAGTTTAAGAGATACAGTACACAGTAAAAACTGTGGGGAAAAAAATGAGACACGGTCTACTGCACCTACTCCGCTGGCATCTTCACCCAGTTGATACCGCGCTCAAGGATATGTGCTGTTGACGCGGTGTGCTTCGGATCGTTGTCCTGGTAGAAGCGGTGACCATTCGGGAACTCACGTGTAATGTATTGCACTATCTCAGGGACAATGTTGTCTTGGAAGAAAGCTTTATTCATTATTCCTATAGCAAGAAAAGAAAAGTGCTCAAAAAACTGCACAATAGTACAGTACAGTGCATACAGTAAGGCTACACTAGTAAAGTACAGTGCATAAGGCTACATTATATTTGATATATTTTACCTTCAAAGATGACAATGCATCCTGGTCCACGCCTAGAGATGGCACCCCACACATGCAGCTTCACGGGGTGTTTTGGCCACGGCTTCAAAGATATGCGGCCTTTTTTGTGGAATGCAAAGCTTGCAATTCTCTCCAGCGACACAGTAGACCCGTCAGTGAAGATGCAATCCTGGAAAGTTTCCCCACTGTCGATCCATGCATGGGCATGGACCACTCTTTTGATTTTGTTTGCGTCCCTTATCATGGGGTACGCTCTGTAATGACGAGGAATAAATAATTTTAGCGGTACAGTACAGTTTCCTAAACAATACTTTTACCTCCTGTACTAACCTCACACGTCCATATTTCCATCCAATGCTGCGTCTCATCTTCTTTATGCTGGTCTCGGATACAGTGAGATTGTGTTTTTCCTGCAGAGTGTATTTGACCCTTAATGCACTCTTCTCATCATTCTCCTCCCTTATTTTGTCCACCAGAAGAGTTGTCTCTCTACAATGTAAAGAAAAACATTCCGGTAAGTAAAAAAATTAGAGACAGTAGATCAAGAGGATACAATATATTGTTCTATTAGTACAGTATACAGCAATAAAAAACTGTTGAAATATAAATATACAAAATATATATACTGTTGTAATATAAATATAAATATACAAAATATATACACTTTTGTAATATAAATATAAATATACAAAATATATACACTGTTGTAATATAAATATAAATATACAAAATATATACACTGTTGTAATATAAATATAAATATACAAAATATATACACTGTTGTAATATAAATATACAAAATATATACACTGTTGTAATATAAATATACATATACAAAATATATATACTGTTGTAATATAAATATAAATATACGAAATATATACACTGTTGTAATATAAATATACAAAACATATATACTGTTGTAATATAAAACAAAAATATTAGATACAGTACTGTAGATGTACAGTACATTTTTGGATCAAACTTTTTTATCAAAGTTTTATAAATATAAATATACAAAATATATATACTGTTGTAATATAAATATAAATATACAAAATATATACTGTACTGATATAAATATAAATATACAAAATATATATACTGTTGTAATATAAATCAACAGAAATAACAAAAATATTAGATTTAAATTAAAATTAATTTTTTTTTAAAGTTGTATAAATATACTTACGCGTTAGTTACCCTTGGTGCCCTTTTGCGGTCTCTGTTTTTTCCGTGTGCATGATAGCTCATGGTGGTTGCTGGCACAATGATGCCAGAAGTAGCTAACCAGCGTTGGATAACAGCAATTCGGTGTCCGCTCGTGTACATCTCCTTAATTCGCATGCTGAGATCCTTGGAAATCTTTTTAACAACCATTGCTGCGAGTAGAAAGAAATACAAACACAAGAATGTATATTCGATGTTTAGTCGATGTGTATTCAATGTGCAGTGAATCCACAAAATGGATGGTGTATTTATATGGTAATGACTCACATTAGAGTACGCCCACTTTCAACATCTGTACCTGGTCGTCATGCATAAAAGGTTACACACTTTGCATTGCCCACCACTCGATGATCTTTATCTGAACTTGCCCTTGTCCAGATACTGCATTGTGCCACCTGCTTCCATGGAGCAACCCCGATTCTACGGATGCAGGAACCCACTCGCCTATGCCGTGCCTGTCAAGCAGAAAAAGTGAAAGGTGGTTGCCGTTTCCATGCCAAGGCAAAAGCGACAGGCTAAGGCCAATAAAGAAAACCTTCTGCTGACCCCAAAGGCTAAGGGTTTTCATAGACGTCAGCCTTATTATGTCAAGAAGATATACGGTGATGTACTCTCAACGCAAAACGATTGGCAGCCAACCCATCGAACCCGCAGACCACTTCCTAACATACGCTTCGACAACTCTGCCGCCGCTGTCCCGGAAATCTTCAGCCCGTCTTCTCCACCCCTCGTCCTTGACGCTGCCGCCACCCTCCCGGAAACCCACAGGCTATCCTCTCCAGTTCTTTCCGACGACACTGCCTCTGAAATCCACGGGCCACTTTCTCCTTTGCTCTTAGACGACTCTGCTTCTCGCCCGGAAATCCAAAGGTCACTTTCTCCATCCCTCTTCGACGATGCTGCCGCTTCTCCTCTACCGGATATCCACAGGTCACCTCCTCCACTCTTCTTCGACATCGCTGCCGCTTCTCTCCATGGAACCCCCATCTCATCCTCCATTGCACCCATCCGCCCAGATGTTCACACGCCATGCACAAGAAGCAGTTCGTTAGACCGGATGCTGGATGGGATAACTGTGGATCTCCCCGGGAATTCTATTGTGCTAGCAAAGATAGATTTGCTTCTGGAGACAATGCTAACTGTGGAGCAACGGATGCTACAAATGGATAAACGAATGGATCGACGGATGGAGAAGATAGAGGCTGACATAGCGGGCACACATTATTTGCTCGGTGTTAATGCCCCTGTTTCCCCGATGCTGGAGCAGGGGGGTGACATGGATGTGATGAATGGGACCTTCGACCCCCTTCCATCACCAAGCGCACCCCCTCCACCAGAAGATGTAGTGTACATGTATGCCGTTGAGGAGGACCACCACGCCAGGAAACAATACGGCGACCAAGACCGGAGGAAAGCTTCCTCCCAGACAACCTACCATCGCCCGTCACCTCAAGCACACCCGCTCCCAAAAGACCTACATACGCTCGCATCGATACGGTGCCCGACATCACCCTGTGTGATCTGCCACCAGCGCTCAGGGAGAAGTATATGGTGAAGAGTGCTGGTGCACCCCACAAGTATGCCTTGTTACTTTTTAAGCACCATGTTCCCTACTCGTTGTACTGCGACTGGGCCTTCAAAGTGAACTACGAATGAAATCGTGTTAAAAAGGCGCTTCCTGCCAATTTAAGAAAGAACATTCTGGATGAAATGCGGCGCTTTTATCCAATTACAGATCCTGTAATGAAAGGCGTTCGAGACTGTATTAATGGCGTTTTGCGCCATGCAAGGAATCAGCCATGGACGGACAATGTGGAGGACTTTCTGTAAGACCATACTGTTGTGCTGAACTGTATTGTACTCTACATGATTTGACCTGCTGTACTTAAATCAAGGAGATGTTGTGTGTTTTTTTACTTGTATTTATACAGAAATGTTTTAGCTTGCTGTCCATGCACATAGGACCTGCACAATTCCAGTCCCTGAGGGCCGCAAACAGGCATGATTTTCAAGGTTGTCCTGAAAACCTGCCCAGTTTGCTGTCCTCGAGGACTGCAGTGGTGCAGGTCTGACTGACAGTTTTGCACACCATCCCACTGTACTGTATATGTTTCTTTAATAAAGGAGATGTTTCGTTTGTATACTGTATTTTATGAATAAAGTTTTTTTTGTAATCACAGGTAAGACCATACTGTTGTGCTGAACTGTATTGTACTCTACATGTTTTGACCTGCTGTACTTAAATAAAGGAGATGTTGTTGTGTGTTTTTTTACTTGTATTTATACAGAAATGTTTTAACTTGCTGTCCACACACACAGGACCTGCACAATTCCAGTCCCTGGGGGCCGCAAACAGGCACGGTTTTCAAAGGTTACCCTGAAAACCCTCCCTGTTTGCTGCCCTCAAGGACTGTACTGGTGCAGACTGTTATGCACACCATCCCACTGTACAGTATATGTTTTGACTTGCCGTTCTTTAATAAGGGAGATGTTGCGTTTTGCTTATTTTATGAATAAAGAATTTGTTTTTAAAACATGTGGCTGTAAACCATACTGACTGACATAAATGTTTTCACAAATGTAGCAGTAAACCATACACCTGTTGATGTTTTGAATTGCTGTGCACTTAAAATGTTTCTACATTGTACAGTATTTGTAAATAAATGTTTTTGTACTTACTCCACCAATAAAAGAACATGTTGATTTGTTTTACATTGGTCCATTTGCTCCTTTGCTACTGTAACAAAATACAGTGTTTCTAGAATGTCGAGGCATACTGCACTGTATACTGTAGGCACGCTCAGTATAAGAGTATTAAAAAAAATAGAAGACACAAACTGTACTGTACTGTATGTACTGGCACTGTATACTGTAGAAGACACATAATGTATGTGATACATGTAGAATAAATGCATAGTTTTTATTTTTTCGGGTTTATTACACAGTATACTGTACTGTATATAAAAAAGTATTGTACATTATACAGTACTGTACGGCCGGAAAACATCAGCATACTGTTTCAGGTACAGTATTACAGTATTCTATCCTAATCAATAACTACGGCCGCTAAACTGTAGACTCCGGTACGTGGTCTTTTAAATCCGATTCAGCAGGCATTGTTACACAAAGCGATATTATCCATAGAAATCCCTCCATTAGCCATTTTCTTATCTGAGTAAAAACAAACAGAAAGGTTTTACTGTAATGGTCAGCCCCCTAAAGAAGTTCCCAGCCAGTCCCACCAATAATTTTCTCGGGGGGCGTCTCCTGTTCACATGCGCATCCGCCTACCGTCGATGTAATGACACGCATACTGTATGCGTTTCAAGAAGGTTCCAATGCACATGCAAAGAAAAAACTGTCTTGCGCTTCGGTGGTCAGTAGTGGCACCTATGGTGTCAAAGTGGTCATATGGGGCTGAATAAGAGGGAGCTATGCGTGGCAACTGAGTTGACCGGAGTAGGGGGACGAAGCCCTATCCTAGAGGGTGAAACGCGTAGAAGGGGAGATCGTGGTGAAGCCCCAGTGTGTGATATGCAATAAAGTTTGTTGAGATCATCCGGGAGTTTTTTCAAGTCTGTCATGCGCAGTTGCGCCAGAGCCCTTCCATTCTAATGCGCATGCGCCTAGCGTTCTACCAATACAGTAGTTCAGTATCTGCAGTACAGTACTGTAGAAGCCGCTTGGCCAATAATATTGCTCAAAGGAGAATCGCTTGACTTTTGAATCACACCGATATTGATACTGTATTGTCAAAATAAAAAAAACACAGAAAATAATACGGCAACAATACCATAGAATTTCCCATTCAGCTGGCGCCGGTACCGGCGCCGGTCCACTGCCAGTCCAGCGTTCTTGATCATCCACGTTAATAGTTTGCAGCGGGACTAGTCCACCTGTAGTCAGCTGATGAGGCTGGAAATTGCTTAGGTACATGCAAGCTTGATCGAAACTGCACGCGAAATCCGGCTCAGGCTCAGGGTTGTCACTGACGGCGGGACCGTCATTGGAAGCCGGTGCTGGTGCATTGCTTGGCAGCAACTGTCGTTTCTTAGTTGGTTTTAACACGACCCTTCACCTTTTGCCGTCATCATGATCATAGATACAGGAAAAAGCCGGTGATACACACCAATACCCTCCAACAAATTGTGGCTCAATACGATAAAAACAGGGATCGCTACATAACCTTTTCCTTATTGCACGCTTCCACGTATGAGGAGCTGGCGAAAATTTGTAAAAGTCAGAGTTTTCGACAAAATACTGATAAGTTTGAACAACTGTTGCCATCTTATCCTCTGTTGCATTAATCGCGGCCCATATCAAATACGCGTAACTTCTGTCAGGTTTTTGGAAAGCGGGCTGCACTTGAACACTCAGGGCGGGCGGGTCTCTGGAGAATACTGTAACCGAAACTGGTCTTTGTCTTTCTTTAATATGAAATGCCTAAATTGATACATTTTTGCAACCTCTTCCTTCAGCCTCAAGGCCAAGTTACAATAGCACACTGTGGTATCTTTTTTAAACGAAACACCTGCAAGTCGACACATTACTGAAGCGCATGCGCATTACAATTCATGAATATCTGCCATCTGGCGGACACGCGAAGAATTTCAACCTATTAAATCCGAACCATTCTCAATAAACGCATCAACTGCGCGTCAGCCGCGCATGACCCGTGGCTGGGAACGCAAAATGAACGCGGCATGTGCCAGGTGAAGTGCGTCGCATTCCAGGAAAAAGCCAGGGAAAAACCGGCGATGTGTTAGACTCAGATGTGCCACAGCACTATATATATATATATATTTTAAGAAACAGTATACTAGTTTTTCTGAGATTGAGATAATGAGGGTATTTGCAATAGTTAATTGATATGCCTTGTTGCACCTAAATTAAATGTGTTATTTTACTACTGTATGCTGATTATTTATTTATTAAAATGACTCACTATTTCCAAATGTAAAACTGTAAAAATGTAATACTGTAGCCCACTAGAAAGATATTTAAACTAATCAATAAAGTTACCTGTGTGTGTTTATAAACCCCCACGAAACAGCCCTACTGAGAGACTTTATGATTTAACCCTTTTTATGCTGACAACAAGCTGGTTTTGTTTACTACTGTTTACTACCAGTTTTTTGGTGGAATAAAAACGTGCTCAGAAGTACCCTCATTTTGCTTCCTCTTCACGGAGACAGTCCCCTACTATTTTTTTCTAAGCTCCCCTCCTATCAACCCACAGTCGATCTACTGATTAGCAGGGTATACTGTACAACTTGTGGTCTACCACTCGCCCAGATTATAATTGGAAATCCTTAGAGTATGATAGTACTCTTATACTAGCCGGTGCAAAGAGGATAGGGTAAACACACACAAACACATAGAGGAGGTGTAGGATCCTCCCCAAAAGATCCTCAATAGCTGCACACAAGGCTAGGGTTAATGGATGGGTTTAAATACCAAATATATACAAGAGGTTCCATCAACCATACAATACAGGTAAGTAACCGCTCCCATCACTGTGGGAGGAGAATTACCACTAAAACGCCAAATGGCAAAATAACAAATATTTTATTAATAATCAAAAACTAACAACATAAAGCGCTTACTCTAAACTGAATAAAACCAATTAAAATGTGAACGTAACTGGTGCAGTCACAAGGCTGGCAGTTCAGGTAGGTTACCAGTGGAACTGAATGTGAGAAATGCAGCACATAAATGGTTAATACATCAATGAGTGGTGTGGAGCAATCTCCACTCACATAGGTAACTCAAGTGTGCATGTGTGAGTATAGGGTATATGCATGTACACAAAACACATATACATCTGATGGTATACACGCCGTCGATTGTCCCTCAGCTATATACACAGAATTAACACAGTGTCTAGGACATAGGACTGATAGCAGATTACCCACTCAAGCTTAATGCTGCACACTAATGTAGCCAAAATCGCAGGATAAACACTCCATGTGGCGGTGGCTATATACTATATACATTCAATCATGGCCATGATAACCCGCATCCACATGAAATAGATATGAGTAACAGCAATTAGCTAGTGAACTAAGCGTTAGATATCCCGCAGCTGCCGAAATAGCATGGACTGATCTCACCAGATAGCTTCCTCCTCCACGACGTCAACGCAATGACGTCATGCCGACGTACGTTTCGCGCGTAGGTGGACCTGTGCTTTCTCAAGGTGGGAGGTACCCGAGTAGAGAAGCGCTGTTCTTATGTATGCTTTAGTTAAGTGGTGGGAGGTAACTAAGCCTCCCTTATTAAGGCTATAGCCCATATACCAGCAATAGTGGGACGTCCCCTCTCCGGGATATTGATAGGGAGAAGAATAAAATGTGTTTATTCCAGTTTGCCTAATTATCTGTATGCACGCTGGTTTTGTCCTCCAGGCATCTATTTCTGCCTATATGATTCTCACGGAGGCTATGCTCATAAGTGTCCCCGTGTGTATTTCACCCCTGAACCCAGGATGTTTACTGTAAACCGTCATTAAGTGTATGATAAGCATTAAACAACACATATACTTCCTCCCATGGGTAAATAAAGAGTGTTTCATGCAAGGAATCCCCTGTGTCCAAGATCACATATACTGTACATATACTGATAATCTCTGTTCTAGTGTATTACACCATCGGTATTTGTGTATACTTTTTCAGAAGAAATAGATGCCTGGAGGACAAAACCAGCGTGCATACAGATAATTAGGCAAACTGGAATAAACACATTTTATTCTTCTCCCTATCAATATCCCGGAGAGGGGACGTCCCACTATTGCAGGTATATGGGCTATAGCCTTAATAAGGGAGGCTTAGTTACCTCCCACCACTTAACTAAAGCATACATAAGGACAGCGCTTCTCTACTCGGGTACCTCCCACCTTGAGAAAGCGCAGGTCCACCTACGCGCGAAACGTACGTCGGCATGACGTCATTGCGTTGACGTCGTGGAGGAGGAAGCTATCTGGTGAGATCAGTCCATGCTATTTCGGCAGCTGCGGGATATCTAACGCTTAGTGCACTAGCTAATTGCTGTTACTCATATCTATTTCATGTGGATGCGGGTTATCATGGCCATGATTGAATGTATATAGTATATAGCCACCGCCACATGGAGCGTTTATCCTGCGATTTTGGCTACATAAGTGTGCAGCATTAAGCTTGACTGGGTAATCTGCTATCAGTCCTATGTCCTAGACACTGTGTTAATTCTGTGTATATAGCTGAGGGACAATCGACGGCGTGTATACCATCAGATGTATATGTGTTTTGTGTACATGCATATACCCTATACCCACACATGCACACTTGAGTTACCTATGTGAGTGGAGATTGCTCCACAGCACTCATTGATGTATTAACCATTTATGTGCTGCATTTCTCACATTCAGTTCCACTGGTAACCTACTTGAACTGCCAGCCTTGTGACTGCACCAGTTACGTTCACATTTTAATTGGTTTTATTCAGTTTAGAGTAAGCGCTTTATGTTGTTAGTTTTTGATTATTAATAAAATATTTGTTATTTTGCCATTTGGCGTTTTAGTGGTAATTCTCCTCCCACAGTGATGGGAGCGGTTACTTACCTGTATTGTATGGTTGATTGAACCTCTTGTATATATTTGGTATTTAAACCCATCCATTAACCCTAGCCTTGTGTGCAGCTACAGTATTGAGGATCTTTTGGGGAGGATCCTACACCTCCTTGATGTGTTTGTGTATACTGTACAACTCCATTTTCAAAATGTAATTTTCAAGACTTAGACGTCTGAAAGCATGATTATTTTAGCTAGTGAGTACTGTATGTCGTGCAGATATGTTGTAATTTGGGATACCTTTGTTAACAACATAGATGTGGGCATAGAGTGCCTTTGTTGTCCATCTTTGTTGATGACCCTAAGTTGTGTAAAGTCATAAAATTAGAGTAGTGTGAAGGACTTGGATAGATTGGAAGCACTTGTAGTTAATTGGCAGATGACGTTTAAAATAATCTTACTAGGACAGAAGGTAGGTGGTAGAAGTGAATATAAAAAGTTAATGAGTGAAAAGAAGGGACGAGGGAAGAAGAGAGGAGGAGATGTGTATATAATAAGGAGAGAGGTTAAAGGCATAGAAAGTTATTGAGAAAAGATGTTACAGCTAACAGAATTAGAAAAGTGAGCATATTGGAGGATGGGATAAACATTGAAAGTGACTGTGGTAGGTGGAAGTGGCTAACAGGTGTAGAATATTAGTGTAGAGAAGAAGACTATTCCATCCTTATTTCTCCCCACATTTCTCCTCCTTTTTAATGTTTAAACCCATTTAGTTTCCCCCTATTCATTTTTACCCTAAACTTCTTTTAAACTGCCTCCCTGATCCCTTTCCTGGATCAGTGAGTAGGGACTACAAGATAGCTGTGGAAAAGAAGTTATATCAGTGGCGCTCAACACTGTAATGATCAAAGCAATTCTAATAGATATTATAAAATATATATTATAAAATATACAACCAGAGCCACGGAAATCGCCCGTCCGATTGGATGCTCCACGTGGTAAGGGTAAACATGTAAATATACAAAGAAATCAAATCATAGCATAATACTGTAAAACATACACATACATAAACAAACAACACTTAACAAACGCTGAGAACAACAGGTTAACTACTCACAATAGCATTTAATATGGCATATCATTAATATCATAAAATACACTTATTACACATAAAATAGTACATAAAAACATATATTAGGTTCAGGCAAGATTCTCCAACTCGGGTGGGGGTACCTGCTTACCGAAAACAGGATGTAATCAGGCAATGGATAATTCAAAGAGTATCCCCTCTTATGGATAGCTGCTGCTGCTGCTGCTGCTGCTGCTGCTGCTGCTGCTGCTGTTGTTAACACCTGGGCAGGGACAGGTTTTTCCAGCTAGCTGCGTCTGCCTCAGTCCTCTCCCAGCACTGCAGAAGCTCCAGGACCACACACAGAGATACTTCCTGGTCTGCCCGCACCACGTGCACCAAACACAGCAATGCTGAAATGTTGGATATTCCTACGCCAGCATGTGCTTTCCCACAGCTCACAGCTCACAGCTCCCAGCTTCGGAAGGGTACAGCACTCACACCCGAGTAGTGGGGCCCTCACAGAACCACCCTACGCGTTTCGAAAGTCTTGCTTTCTTCCTCAGGGGTTAAAAGTAATGAAAAGTAGTCCCTGTAAGTCCCGAAATATATAGTCCCGGTTTAAAGAGACAGTGCATCCTTGTGATCTTGATCATGCGCAGATGAAAGGACTGGGACACTCAGCGTGTGGACACTCATGGACATGACCTACAACAGAGAAAAAACATATATAAAGGAAATAAAAGAATATAACAATTAGTGCAATACATAAAATACAGATGTGTATCTGATACCTATATATCCTCATGGATAGGAAAAGAAATTTAATAGTATACATATGAATAAAACAAAATGCTTAACAAAAAATATGATTAACAAAAAATATATAAAAAAAAAAAAAAAAAAAAAAAATTATTAACCCTATTATTCGTATCTCAAATTGCTAAGACCCGGCCAAGCTAGGGATATGTAGAAGTATGCTGAGCAGAACTTGACCTTCTAGGGGATAGTATATACCACAAATATGATCCCTAAAGTGAACTAATACTGTGTATATATCTATACTTTGAAGTTTGTAAGTGAGTGTATATTGTAAATAGGAATAATAAATAATTGAAAGTGAAAGTTATTAGTGATGGTGAAAATGTACCTTTCTGATGGAAATAAGAGTGATACGTATTAAAAGTGGAAATTAATAGTGTTAAAGGAAATATAACCATCTAAGAATGGTGTTGGGTGAAAATAAGTAATTAAAATATGTTGTATAGTATTATAATAAAATGATGATAAATATTATAATATAATAATAATAGAAAGGTGATGGTGATTACTACCTACTTATTGAACCATCCTCATCATGAATGCCCGGACCTTACCATAAAATGGAAGGAACCACAGGTTACAGTACATTGCAGCGATTACATTGTCAGCCCAGGAGACTGGTTATCTCATCTGTCAAGAAGGAACGGCTTCAGGTCAAATTCTATATTGAGTCCAGACGGTGCTAAAGTTTGTAGTTCGTAAATCCAAAAGGATTCTCTCTTACCTAACATGCTTGTCTTATCCCCTCCACGCCAGTTAGGTATAACAGCCTCTATGGCTACACATATTAGACCTTTAGGATCTTTACCGTGCACATGAAGGAAATGGCTCGACACACTATGGGACTCTAGACCTTTTTTGATATTGTAGATGTGTTCATAGAACCGTCGTTTGATAGGTCTGGTGGTCAGACCCACATACTGCAGACCACAGGGACATTCAAGGAGGTAAATAATATTAGTGCTATTACATGTGATGTGCTGTTGGATAGTATACTTCTTCCGGGACTATATATTTCGGGACTTACAGGGACTACTTTTCATTACTTTTAACCCCTGAGGAAGAAAGCAAGACTTTCGAAACGCGTAGGGTGGTTCTGTGAGGGCCCCACTACTCGGGTGTGAGTGCTGTACCCTTCCGAAGCTGGGAGCTGTGAGCTGTGAGCTGTGGGAAAGCACATGCTGGCGTAGGAATATCCAACATTTCAGCATTGCTGTGTTTGGTGCACGTGGTGCGGGCAGACCAGGAAGTATCTCTGTGTGTGGTCCTGGAGCTTCTGCAGTGCTGGGAGAGGACTGAGGCAGACGCAGCTAGCTGGAAAAACCTGTCCCTGCCCAGGTGTTAACAACAGCAGCAGCAGCAGCAGCAGCAGCAGCTATCCATAAGAGGGGATACTCTTTGAATTATCCATTGCCTGATTACATCCTGTTTTCGGTAAGCAGGTACCCCCACCCGAGTTGGAGAATCTTGCCTGAACCTAATATATGTTTTTATGTACTATTTTATGTGTAATAAGTGTATTTTATGATATTAATGATATGCCATATTAAATGCTATTGTGAGTAGTTACCTGTTGTTCTCAGCGTTTGTTAAGTGTTGTTTGTTTATGTATGTGTATGTTTTACAGTATTATGCTATGATTTGATTTCTTTGTATATTTACATGTTTACCCTTACCACGTGGAGCATCCAATCGGACGGGCGATTTCCGTGGCTCTGGTTGTATATTTTATAATATATATTTTATAATATCTATTAGAATTGCTTTGATCATTACAGTGTTGAGCGCCACTGATATAACTTCTTTTCCACTTCTATAGCCTGACTAGGGGTCAGGGTTATATCACCGGCTGCCAGCTCACTGTGGGATATAGCGCTACCTATTTGTTTTTTCGACTACAAGATAGCTGCTGCAGCTACATGGCAAAACCCCAGCTAGCTTCAAGCAGTACTCTGAGAGGAATATTTATTCAGTCCCCCAGAAAATTTAGGAGAGAGGAGCCCAAAGGAAAGCCCACAAAAAGACTAATGAGCCACCTAGACGACTGAGACAGAGAGTTGATTGGGGCCAGGACGCACTCCTGCACAGCACTCAGTAAGCGAAGAAGTCTGTCGGGGGACGCCAATGGTATTGTGTGGGTGAGGTATGGCCCCATGTTCCCTCCATCAAAAGCTAGCATCTCTGCTCAGATCTGGCGGGGGAGGCAGCGGAGAGTGAAGTTCCCAACATGGCTTTAGTGGGTCCAAAGACTGAAGACGATTAGGTGCAGAGGCTCAGGTCATTCCAGCGGACCGCAATGAATCCTGTGTGGATCCAGTAGAGAGAAGGCCGTGGGGCCTAGTGTGGATCCAGGAGCAGGGTTAGTGCTGGTGGTCCTGAGATCAGACCAGAAGGCAGTGGATATTGAGATGGGCATGCCTGTAGACCACATAGTATGCAGGTGGCCTCACTAGAAGAGGGGAGAAATTAGATGGCACTGTACTGTCCAACCAGGAGATGTGAAGGTGAAGACAACCACAGGTTAAAGACCTCTATGGAAGATACAGAGGATCTGCATGAACAAGCATACTCCCACCCCTCCCTTGTACAAACCCCTCAATATTTACCTGCTCCCTAGGTAAGGGTAAGTGATTCCTCGGCCATTACAGCAAATTGCCTAAACGTTTTGAGCAGGCTAATTACCCTTGCAATGCTGAATAAACAGAACCTGCACTGAACCAAAACTGTACTCATCATAAAGTACCATTTGCCCATTCCTGTGCTGCAAAACTTATATACAGACTGAAGGAGTAAGTCAGGGGCTCAACGTATCGATATAAACTATATACAGCTTGGCCCACATAGTAAGCACAAAAAACTCTGGTGCTATTGGATCCACTAATAGTTTAGGAGACGAGACACTATTTCTATCTACTACTTTGTAAAGCACAATAAGACTTGAATACATTGTTAATATAAATGTGAACTGATAACACTATATGGGGGTGGGGGGGGGGACCTTAGCCCTTCTTCAACAGTCGTATAACTACTTCTCTTTCTATTACACCAAAAAGGGACTATATAAGTGTAGCCCTCTTTCCTGCTGATATAGAAAGACTACTAATGCTGTATATATACCTGCTGGCTCAGCGAGATCTGGGCCTCCTCTAACTGGGAGCCTGGGGCAAAAATATATACTTGGCAGCACCACCACTTACCCAGGATCACCAATTAGTAAGATTCCTCTGGACAAGAATAATGATAATAAGCATCAACATTGTAACCTTTTACTAGTAAGTGAATGCAAAACCTAACATACACCTATCACACATATAACACATATAATCAGAGTGCATGAATAGCTGGTACTTAGCAATCATACACCTGTGGCCTTGCCACACTTCAGCTCGAGCAATGTCCCTTTCTCTCACCACCGCATGTACCCCACACTGTGTCCAATGTACTGGACCAGACCCTTGGTCACTCAACCCAGTGTCCCCAAAGAACCCTCCACCAAGGCGGGATCAGCGCCTGCAGGTGCCGGTGTTGGTGTACTTATTTATAATACCTTCCGACCGCGTCCGCAGTCGGTAAATGAGCTTCACAAAGGATCCGGCGACCCAGCGTAGTCTCCTACAAGTAGTTGCTTGTCTCCAGCAGCTTGCTCCCAAACCACTGCCCACACAGCAGCGTAGAAGGAATACTGTGTCCCTGTCTGCTAGTACAGTAAAGGGTATGCTGTCCCTATATATATGGCTGTTCCCTGCAGTACCACAAGCTGGTGGTGACTCAGGGTCTGCACTTGGGCCTAAGGGAAGTCTCTGGCCTATGCAGGTGGGTCACTGACCCCCTGCAACACACACCTCCTCTCCCCTTGCTTCCCCGGGGTGCACTGGCTAGCGTGGTCTCCGGCTAGCTTCCTTTTCCTGCTCCTCCGCTATCCTCAACTTCCTATTGGCTCTTGAGTCCCCTCTGACCTTACTGAGGCTGATGGGAGTTGTGGTTCTGCTGAGAGCCTCCGGCTGATTGGCCCATCGTTTGCGCACTTATTCTGTGCATGCGCGACCTTCCAAGAGCTCCCTGCAATACCACTATTCTGCACCTGCGCAACAATCCAACATGGTGGCGCCCTGTGCTTGTCGGGCCGCAGCGGAGCCTTGGTGACACTTGAATGCTGCCTGCTCGCCTCACGCAATTCCTGAGCGTCAACTGACCTGGCACATATCCCTACAGCACTCACAGCTAGGTATAAAGCCGTGGAGGCACAGGAAGACACCCCTACATAAGATTTAAAAAAATTAAAAAAAGAACAAATTCAACACAAACCTAAAAAGACCCCATCTCAAGAGGTTTCTAATTTTTTTTAAAGAATGTAATCTTATACTGGCAGCTTACCAAGTGGTCAGCTGGAGTCTCTCCTCAGTTCTGAGGAAGAGGACTCATCCCCGGTAAGTTAGTAACCAAAGAGGACTTCAATAAATTAGTGAAAGCAATCAAAATGGACCTACAAGAAGAACTGCACAAAGCAATTCTTGATATAAAACAAGAAATCAAATCTTTTGGAAATCACACAGATGCCACAGAAAAATGAGTAGAGAATTTCGTCCAATTCCAGCATGAAGCTGACTTTGAAATTAGAGACCTTACATCCCAAGTTAATGTTCTCAAAGATACAGTAGCATAGAAGATTCTGAGAATCTTTCACGTCATAACAACTTAAGGATACGGAAAATGCCAGAGATCATTATTCCAAGTGCGTTCACACTCTTCTTGTCGGGTCTATTGTGATCTAGTCTGCCAGTATCGATCGGGCCCACAGAGCACTGGCCGGACAATGATAGACCCAATGACATTGTTGCAAGAATACACTATAAACACATTACTGAAAAGGTTCTCTGGAAAGCATGAAACATGCCAGTGATCATTCATGTGGGCCACTCGATCCACTCTATCTAGATATATAGAGACGGCTCCTACAACATTTGTAAAAAGAAGAGATGTACGACCCATCACACAAGTTCTGCAATTGATTGCTGGCTGTGATTCGATCCCCCCTACAAGGTGACTTATTCCAGAAAAATAAAAATATACCAATTCTAAATGTAGCCCTTCCCGCCTCCCCCATAAGTGAGATCTGGGGGTAGGCTGTAATTATGCTACTGGTGCTACCTTTACCTGTTGGCTCACAGGGGCCTGAGCCTCCATCACAGAGAGCCTGGGGTGACACACTTATAATCCGGTGCAGCATCTCCACCTGTGAGGGATCCCACGATGAGTGAGGGGAGCCCCTCACAGGACCCAACAACATAATTCACACCGACACATGTGTAAAATTTAAAGGCCCTTTACTGTAACATAGAGAACAGATAACTGTTAACACGCTATCCTCTATAATGACTAAGAGTACAACTACATACGCCTTGCAGGGCTGTAATCCCACACCATGTCCACAGCACCCCAAAGTCCCACACTCAACCCCCCTGGTGTGTGAGACAGCGCTGCCCACAATGTGCATGTACTTTGTTGGTGTACTTATAACGATACCTGCCGGGTACTCCAGCACCCGGGCTTGCAGACAACATCACAAAGGATCCGCCGATCCACGATCTCCTCAGCGACGTCCTGGACTCCGCTGAAGCGATTGTTCATTAGGGGTGGTCCCACCCTGATGATGGTCTCTCTATTTCTCTGAGGGTATTCAGCGTCCTCTGTGTCCCTCACTCTATTTGCAGCACTAATGGGGCAGGTTCCCTATTCTAGGGCCTGTCCCTAAAGTAGCCACAAGCTTAATCAATGTTTCAGGGCCTAGGGGGGCCTAGGGGGTTCTGGCCTAGTGCAGAGGCTACTTGCCTCTCTGCACCTCCTTCCTCTATCCTCTCCTGGCACCTACTGACACTTGTGCTCTACTGTCAGCTCCCTACTTCCCTTCTCAGTAGAACCCTAAAGCCCTATTGGCTGGCATGGTCAGGTGACCATTACTAAGGCTCATGGGATTTGAAGTCCCTGCTCAGAGCCTTTATCTAATTGGCCCCGCTTCGTGAGTTTTGTCCTGCGCATGAGCAACCTTATCCATGACTGCCACAACTCCTGGCACTGCTGCGCATGCGTGGCTATGTGCAAGATGGCGGCGCCCTGCTGCAGATGCCGCCGGGAGCCCTCGGCGATGCGCTCGCCCCTGCAGCGCCCCGACATGCCACGGAGGTAAGGGAGGGGAACTGGGAGACAGGGGTACCGGAGGGAACCTGGCTACATAAACATGGTCTCCAATAAGAAAAATCCTTCTATGAGACAACGACCCCCTAGAAAAGAATGTTAAACTATATGGAACAACGCTATAGTGGTCAGATCCGAGCTTAGAGAATGAGCCAGTCAAGCAGTCATACAGTAACTCTCCTTGATTTCTCTTTTGGAAACCTGGAACTAAGTAGCTTGAACTTATGATTCAGGTTCACCCGGTTTAAAATAGGTTTGATCAAAGCATGATCTACAAATTTTCATAGTTAAAATTTAGATCTCCTTTTGGATTATTATATGGCAGTTAGCCGACACGTATCTAAATTCAATGGGTTTTACATGTATGTTTGTATTATGTTATCTTATTCTTTTCAAATTCTCAAATCTTGATTCTCAAAATAGAAAAGTGGTCATATAGACCAAGGTTATACTTACTTGTCAACCGCTTCCCTGCTGCTATGGGTTAATGTAAGGTCAAGTTTATACATGTATGTACAGTATGTACACCTTTATTTATGTAGTGCAAATACACATATTCTACCCCCCCCAGAAACTTTATGCTGCCTTTTACACCACTGATCCTGACACCTGACTCCAGCTATCTGTGACTATCCCAGGTGATTCTATACTACTGAGCCTCCCATGGATATCCCCACTGAGCCTGATACAGTTTAATCTAAACAATAGTACTAGTGTCTAAATGTTCATTTAGACCATGGTGTACTAGAGAATTAAATGTAAAAATCCAATAAGACCTATTAACAACACAATGTTTTGAATCTTTTAAAACCTGGTTGCAAAATTGGCACATGTTCCAAGTCCATAATTCATAAAGGATAGAGCTATCTCAAGAATGATATTTAGAAAAACAAATACGGACCACATGTGTTTGTATTCCATTAAGGATAGCTCTCCTATGCTTCAAAAAGCGACTTACAGGTAAAGGAAATTGAATCATAATGATATGAACGGCAGGTTCATATCTAGTACTGATCCCAACTGCATAGTATTTTTGGACTTAAATATAGATCAAGAATTTATCATTCAAATTAAAAATACTTTAAGCTAGTAGCTTTGAATAGTTAATTACATGCAAAAAGCAATCAACATGAAAAATGAAACAAAAAACCATACTCTTTATTCAATTAAATCGACTTAAAAGAAATTGTTCATCCAATAGATAGCTAAGTATAATCTATTGCTCCCTTGTTTAATCTTTTAAACACAACAAATGGTTACCATCACTAAAGAGAAGTATATATACAGATCTCTCTGCACTACTCGTAATCTGCATAGTCCTCACGCAGTAGGAAGTAGCTCCTTGGAAACGCTTTCCAAGGTAACCAGAGTGAACACACAATGCAGCACAGGCTTTCCCTGAGTGACGTCATTGCTGCTCGACTTTGCGAGGCTGAATTGAGGATCACCATAAATGATGGAAGTGCTGAGAGATGCCCTCCACAGCTCAGAGCGGCACAAGACCAATGGGGGGGGGGGGGATTGCAGCAATCACGGTGCCCAGTGGAGTTCAACTTTTGTCCGGATCCAGGGTTTCCTTTTACGAAAATATTCTAACACATTCTTTTACTACTGCTATGTACCATTAAAAAGTGTTGCACGACAGTATGTAGGTGTCTTGTGCTCTTATCTTCCAGGCATACCCAATCTCAGTAGTGAAAGGACTACTGCATCAGAGCTAAATCACTCTGTGCCTCCTGCATGGATTACCTACAGTATATTGTATTTTACATCAGTGACTAACATCATAGTGCAGATATACTGTATAGACTATTTGGGCTTATATCTTGTAACAAAGGATTCTATTAATGAACACTTAGGGGGCTATGCACTAAGCTCAATGGCTTTGCGTTCTGATTTGGCCAAAAAACAGGTTCGTTAAAAAGTGAAGCCGTGGACGTGATGCACTAAGGCCTTGAGGCCATTTTTTAACGTACCTGCTCAAAATAGCTCAGAACAGCCACAGCGTACGTGATGCTTTTTTTCCCCCTGCTAGCGTTCTGAACCTTTCCGTTCGCAAGCTGATAGAAAAAAAAACCGCATGTAACATTTGCATGGAGATTTGCCATCTCCATGCAAGACTGTTACAGGCGATCGTACACTAAATAAATATATTTTAATAATAGTGTACATGAGCAGGGGGTCTCCTGAGCTGAACCGCATTGCTTTCAGGTCCTAGGACCCCCTACTTCAGGAGATACAGGCCCCGTTATGGGGTGCCGGTGTCCCCTACAGTTTAAAGCTCCCGAGTCACGTGACCGGGACATTTAAATTCTGCAGGGGATACCGGCACCCCATAAAGGGGCCTGTATCTCCTAAAGTAGGGGGTCCTCGGACCTGAAACCAATGCGGTTCAGCTCAGGAGACCCCCTGCACATCTACACTAGTATTAAAACACACATAACAATAAACAATAATTCATTACCGTAGCGGCTATACGCTTTGGTAATGAAGCAGCATTAATGTATTTTTAATAATAGTCTGCGGGAGCAGGGGGTCCCCTGAGCTGAACCGCATTGATTTCTGCCTCAGAGACCCCCTGCTTCCCAAGTTACAGGCCCCGGTATGGGGCATCGGATGCCAGTGCCGCCGCCATCTTTATAGCGTCCAAGATGCGACGTGGGCTCTATAAAGATGGCGTCCGCACTGGCACCGATGCCCTAAACTGGGGCTTGTAACTCGGGAAGCAGGGGGTCTCTGAGGCAGGAATCTCTGCGGTTCAGCTCAGGGGGCCCCCTGCTCCCGCACACTATTATTTAAAATACAATAATGCAGCTTCATTACCTTAGCGGATAGCCGCTAAGGCAATGAAGGGGTTAATGCACATTAGCATGTTTATTGGGGACAATTGCCCCCAATAAACAACACACATCCCCCCGCCCCCAACACATACAGTACTGTAATGGGCAAAATTACTATTATCCACATATGGATAATAATGCATTTGCCCATTTTAAATACATATAAATTACAATAAATACAGTCAAAACATTTAACACTTACGTTTTACAGGCACCCACGATGAAAGCCGTCTTCATCCTCATCTTCATTCTGCCCATGCCCCTCCGGTGCTGCAAAACATGCACAACAATCACAATAGCCAATGTAATGTCCCCTAACCCCTTAATCACCATAGCGGTCATTAACCGCTACTGTCATTAAGGGGTTAACCCACCTCACCCACCACTCGGGAGACCTACATACCCTCCAACACTAACCCCCCACCCCGTGAGGCCTAACAACCCTCACCCACTGCCCACAAGGGAGGCCTACCCACAGACTCTTGGGGCCAATACATCCTTCCCCCCGCCCCCCCCCCCCAACACATACAGTACAATAATGTGCAAAATAACTATTATCCAGATATGGATAATATATTATTTGCCCATTATGAAACACATAAAACATGCTTAAATCAAAACATGAATTTTTAATCTTAAAATCACCACATTGCATGTTACAATAAATCCAGCATCTATTGCAAATATAAGCCAACAAATCAGCAGCTCCACAAATGTATATGAAATGTCACACAATTGCATAGAGTGTGTACATGATGCAATTAACCTGTGCATCATGTAACACTATGCAAAATATATGTAACAATAAAATACACTATGAACAATGTCCCCTAACCACCAATGCCATCATGAAAATCAATTAGAAACTAACCAACATCAATACAATTATCAATCAATTAATCCATTTCCTCAAACAATTAAAATACAATACAAATCAATTATACAATTCCCTATTCAATTGCTGAAGCCAAACCATTGCCAAAACAATTCTAATTTAAAGTAACCACCATCATTCTAATCTAGCTACCATAAAGAAGCCATTACATAAATACAAATTACATTATTCACAACAATGTCAAAATAAAGATGCTAAATACATTATCCATACATGAAAAGAACCTAAACATGAGCCAAACAATCAATTATTATCCCTGTATGTATATCCATACAGATAGATAAACATAACATACAGGGACAATAATAGAGCATAAAATACAAAGCATTTACATACAAAATTCACATACAATACACCCATTCAGTGTCCGTGAATGTATGTATATACATATATACATTAACGGGCATTACATAGGACAGAAAAAATAAAAGACATGAATGAAAAATCAAAAAAACCTGTAAACGTTAAAATAATAAACTTTTCTTTTGTTTACTCACCATTAGATGCCCACTCACCGAAATCCAGGCGACCCAGAAGCACAGGAACCAATCCACAGGTAAGCCATAAAATAAAAAAACATAAATCCACGTCTGTGTCTTCTTTCTTCTTTGGGGTCTTCTGGGGTCTTCTTCCGGCTTCTTCCGTCTTCTTCTGTCTTCTTACGCCACGCCCTTCTTCTCTTCTTAGGAGGGGAGATGTTCCCTCCTTGGCGACTAGCTTCAAAATGAGGCGACATAGGCTTTTATAGGCCTTGATTGGGCCGTGAAAAACATGTGATTTGGCCGATGAAAAAAAAAATGATGACGTCATTTAAAGGCAATGAAAGCACAGCTAATCAGAATGGCTTTGCTTCAATTGCCTTTAAGATGACGTCATTAAAAGAAACATGGCCGGTCTCACATGGTACGGTAGCCAATCAGAGCGTGGGAAATACAACCCAACTCTGATTGGCTCTAGTACCATGTGACAGGCTTTCAAAGACGTCACATCCGTTCTCCCCCAAGCCTCTGTCACATGGTCTACTAGAACCAATCAGGACCGTGGGAAACATTTGACCAAAATGTGACGTCATAGGCCTATAAAAGCCTAAGTCGCCTCATTTTGAAGCTAGTCGCTGAGGAGGGAACATCTCCCCTCCTAAGAAGAGAAGAAGGGCGTGGCGTAAGAAGACGGAAGAAGATGGAAGAAGACGGAAGAAGATGGAAGAAGACCCCAAAGAAGAAAGAAGACACAGACGTGGATTTGTTATGTTTTTTTATTTTATGGCTTACCTGTGGATTGGTTCCTGTGCTTCCGGGTCGCCTGGATTTCGGCGAGTGGGCATCTAATGGTGAGTAAACAAAAGAAAAGTTTATCATTTTAACGTTTACAGGTTTTTTTGATTTTTCATTCATGTCTTTTATTTTTTCTGTCCCATGTAATGCCCGTTAATGTATATATGTATATACATACATTCACGGACACTGAATGGGTGTATTGTATGTGAATTTTGTATGTAAATGCTTTGTATTTTATGCTCTATTATTGCCCCTGTATGTTATGTTTATCTATCTGTATGGATATACATACAGGGATAATAATTGATTGTTTGGCTCATGTTTAGGTTCTTTTCATGTATGGATAATTTATTTAGCATCTTTATTTTGACATTGTTGTGAATAATGTAATTTGTATTTATGTAATGGCTTGTTTATGGTAGTTAGATTAGAATGATGGTGGTTACTTTAAATTAGAATTGTTTGGGCAATGGTTTGGCTTCAGCAATTGAATAGGGAATTGTATAATTGATTTGTATTGTATTTTAATTGTTTGAGAAAATGGATTAATTGATTGCTAATTGTATTGATGTTGGTTAGTTTCTAATTGATTTTCACGATGGCATTGGTGGTTAGGGGACATTGTTCATAGTGTATTTTATTGTTACATATATTTTGCATAGTGTTACATGATGCACAGATTAATTGCATCATGTACACACTCTATGCAATTGTGTGACATTTCATATACATTTGTGGAGCTTCTGATTTGTTGGCTTATATTTGCAATAGATGCTGGATTTATAGTAATATGCAATGTGGTGATTTTAAGATTAAAAATTCATGTTTTGATTTATGCATGATTTATGTGTTTCATAATGGGCAAATAATATATTATCCATATCGGGATAATAGTTATTTTGCACATTATTGTACTGTATGTGTTGGGGGGGGGAGGGATATATTGGCCCCAAGGGTATGTGGGTAGGCCTCCCTTGTGGGTAGTGGGTGAGGGTGGTTAGGCCTCACGGGGTGGGGGGTTAGTGTGGGAGGGTATGTAGGCCTCCCGAGTGGTGGGTGAGGTGGGTTAACCCCTTAATGTCTGTAGCGGTTAATAACCGCTATTGTGATTAAGGGGTTAGGGGACATTACATTGGCTATTGTGATTGTTGTGCATGTTTTGCAGCACCGGAGGGGCATGGGCAGAATTAAGATGAGGATGAAGACGGCCTTCATCGTGGGTGCCTGTAATAGGTAAGTGTAATATGTTTTGACTGTATTTATTGAATGTTATATGTATTTAAAATGGCCAAATGCATTATTATCCATATGTGGATAATAGTAATTTTGGCCATTACTGTATAGTATGTGTTAGGGGGGTGTATTTAGTTATAAGTCTTGTTTATTATTTTTGGAGGTGCAACATTGGTACCGCAGGCCCGCAGGTACCCCGGGACTCCCGCGGGGACCCCGGGACACCCACGGGGTCAGCCAGGGACACCTGCGTGACCCCTAGACTGCCTCGGGGACCCCCGCGGGGTCAGCCGGGGACACCCGCCGGCCTGCTGTATGGGTTTTGCGCATGCAAAAATAAAAAGAAAGAATTTTTTCTAAGTCCAGATTTCTTTGCGTCTACTCTGACCTGGCGTGTTCTGATCAACACAACCTTTGCGTTTGCTAAGGTTGAATTTCTTAGTGCATCCCGCTTAAGGGCAGAATCTCACGCAAATAGGGTTGCGATCGAGCAAAGTTGGACTTAGAAAAAATTCCTGAAAAAAGTCATTTTTAGACCGCAAAGTGCCTGTTTGCGTTGCTTAGTGCATCGGGTTGAGCCAAAAATCACGATCGTAGAGCACTTTGCGGTCTAAAAGTGACTTATCAGAGCTTAGAGCATAGCCCTCTTAATTCTGATAAACTATGCATCCATGTTTTGCTACTTTATTATCCCAGTTTTAGTTGTGTTTACTCATATCATCCCCTTTTCCCCCCTCTCTTTTTCTTTTTTCTTCATTCCTTTTATTTCCAACATTTTCATTTTTATTTGAATTCATTTTTAATATACATTTTTATTGCTTTTTCAGTGGATTTCACTCATCAAAATACAGATGTAATAAAACTTACTGTCCTTGCGAGTGTGATTTTTTTTAAAACAAAGCCCAATCACAGCCCCTAAATACCCACGAGGAAAGCAAGTTTTGCCACTCAAAATAATTAACGCTGTGGGAGTCCATGCTTTTGAATGGGACTTGAATGGGCCTTCACTTGAATGGTCCATCTGCAGAGAGAAAATACCAGTACTCACCTTTCTGATGAGCTGTGCAGACATCTGCATCCGTGTCTCCATCTCTCAACCTGGTTCCATGTCCCTACAATGCTGAATGTAAAAGATGCAGAGCTGTATTGTAATTTCTTTACCATGTATGATGTAGATGCCCAAATGTGGGTCTTTATAGTATATCATGAGGGGGAAACTATTTGGCCATATTTGATCATCAAGGGGTCTGGACAGTGTTACGTGTCCTGTTCAGCTCCTTTGATGATGGAGATGACCAAATATGGCCATATTGCTTCCTCCTACCTGAAATATGAATATCGTTTTTCTCTCCCTGCAGATGGCCAAATGATGGCCCACAGGGATTAATACTGTGGGGTCCTGTACAGAAGTATGGAACCCCACAGTGTTATTCATTGTGGGCAGCTTACTGTTCTAGGCACTGAAGCTGCATTAGCACAGTGAGAATCACAGCACTGAGGACAGTAAGTCTGGCTACATATGTAGATGGTAGTGTGGTTAAAAAATGTATAAAAGGGTTATCATGAGATACTATGAGAATGTTCGTACCACTGATATAAAAGAAAATCACTTAATTCGATAAAGGTTAAAAGTCATTATTATATCTAGAAGCAAGATGAGGGTCAAGAAAGTGCTGCTCACAAAAGTGTTCTTCTGGTCACTTTGACTTTTTTTTCCCTAGAAGATAAGAGCGCAAAATGCTTGGGAGCAAGAAAAGAGATTTATTCAGTAAAGTATAAAAGGTTAAAAATACCAACTCACAATATCCTTCATGGTAAAAAAAAAAAAGCTAGTAAAATGTATAAGGGTCCTTTCAGCCTGGTCCTAATGCATACAATATGCAAGAAGAACAATCACTCCAAAACTGGAGCAACCTACCGGAGACTCTCACATCCACCACCAGTTTAAGTTCTTTCAAAACTAAGGCTGTCTCACATTTTAATCTGGTCTGTAACTCTTTCATAAGCCTATAATATACATCTCCTTCAACTGTGCATGCAATGTATTGTATATAATGTATACCCTGTTCATTTATTTAACTGTATTTGTTACCATGTATTATTTGTCATTTTAATTCTATGCCCAGGACATACTTGAAAAAGAGAGGTAACTCTCAATGTATTACTTCCTGGTAAAACATTTTTATAAAGAAATAAACTCCTACCATGGTGACAATGCCTCGCTGTTAGGGGATACCCTCCATCTGGTCCTGCGAGTCACTTGGTGCTGATGTCACAGCCCCATTGTCCTCACACCTCACTCAAACGTTCTTGCTTCAGGTACCCCTTATGCATTTCGTGAACACTCCGCCCACTTCTGCAGGGGTTACTATTTGATAGGTGTTTGCATCTTTCCCATGTTTACTGTAAGTAAAAATTCAGCGATCATGGTACCCACGCATGCCTCTTGATTATTGAGACCTCTATTAACCTGTCATTTTCTATTAGATCAGTGACACCTCTGCTTTGACACAAAATTACAGTGATTAAATCCAGAATTTCAAACTAATCAGATACATCAACCTTAAATGAATGAGCACTGAAGATGAATGGACTCTTACTGTGTATCAAATGCTGGTAGATAAAACCTTGTAGATGAACTTAAAAACAATCAGCGTAAATGATTACATGAATATTATAATTATATACAAATGTCCTGCATGTATATACACACACATGCATAAAGAAACAATGTTTGGGCTAAAAAAGTCACAAAAAGTTGGAAAAAAATATGTACAGTAATTGCATGCCATGCAAGTGAAGTGTTCATCATTAGGCCCCTTAAATCAGTAAGGTTACACCAAGTCAGGGCCGCTGAGAGGGGGGGAGAGCCAGGACAACTATCCCAGTCCTGGTGACTACAGGAGTCCGGCCTAACATCTGCATCCAGCTACCGGGCCCCTGCTCTCCTCTCCTGCAGTGGGAATCTTCGTCTACTGGGCCATATCTCCAGTATAAGCTCTACCCCTGTGCATGCATAAAACTTATTAAGTAGTGAAAAAACGTATTAAGTTTTATTATAAGACTATTTTAGAGATGATTTACATGTATATACATTTATACATTATTCTTATTACCGCCTTATCTAATTTTATTTATTTTATTCAACTTATATTTAATATTTGTAATTTCTAATTGAATTATAAATTAATAATACTTTCTAATGAATTATGAATTATGCATTTAAGTATATCTGAGTCACTTTATCGTATTTATATGATGCCTAAATTGCATTGAGAAATTTTCCTTTCTTTCTGTAATAATCAGGTCATTGAGTTATATATTATAAGTTATTGACCATTGTCTCTTTTCTTGTAGTGAAATCCATACAATTTGAATAGTAGTAGTTTTTAAAACAATAGTTATAATATGGTTTATCTGTTTATTAAATAATTTAATGTCTCATTTTTATTTCCTATATTTACCTAGTGCAATTTGACATAACAAGTTTTTCACATATAGTGTAAATAAGGCCAATTAATTGTGACTGATCAGGTGATCACCAGTCACCTTGCGTTGTTTATTGGACTACTACATCTATAAATAGACTCGAGGATCAGAATGATTAAACCTCTGAAGAAGTCTTTTTGATTCGTCAAGGCGAAACGCATAAGGTTTTCTGATCCTCCACGGACACCATAGCAGCCCATCTGACTCTAGTGGCACACACACATGTGGAAGTCAATGGCGCTGGCAACAAAGAAGATTTGTGGCAGACCAAGGTCCTTTGGCATACCAAGGAGAGGCTATCAGGCACCCCATTAATAAGAGTGTTTTTGTCCAGTGAGGTCAAAGTGTACCTTAATACACTTACTGCGATTTAAGACTGGGAGCATGTGAGTGTGTCACTTTGTTTCTCCAGATCTTATTGAATAAACATTGTTATGCTATGATTTTTCTTATTCATTTTTTGAGGAATCTAGCCTAGTTCAAAATATCTATTTATTTATTTATAAAATGTTTTACCAGGAAGTAATACATTGAGAGTTACCTCTCGTGTTCAAGTATGTCCTGGACATAGTTAATATGACAAATAATACATGGTTATTCCATCGGTCATGTACTGTATTTAGTGAGCACATCCTTTTTGTCAGCACTGTTTGAGCACTATTTCATTTGTAATTCAATCATTTGCGCTTTGTTCACATACTCACTTCACTGTACGTTCTAGTGACTGTTTCCATTTGGCAGCACTGAAGAGAATTATTACACTATTGGTTATTTCAGTGGTGCGCAAACAGGGGGTGCTACATTTTTCAGGGGGGGGGCGTGCAGGCGGTTGCAGAGGCTCGCGCTCTAACCCAAGGCATTTAAATTAAATGTCGGGGGCTCGCGTGAGGCCTCTGTAACCTACTTCGGGTTTCAGTAGTTTATTGTGCCACATCGCCATGGCAACGCGGCGTCAAATGACTCCACGGAGCCATGTGCCGGATGTCATTTGATGCCACGTTGCCATGGCAATGGGGTCGTGTGACGTCACGGTCAAACAGTAAGGGGCTGAGAGTAGCTGTGGGAGCAGGCAGGGGGCACAGCTCAAAAAGTTTGCGCTCCCTTGGGTTATTTACATTTTACACTTCTTTTTTTTGTGTTTATTAGATTGGCCATATCCTGACAGTCAAAGATGTTGAAACCTAAGGTTTTCAGTATATTACTATCTTTGGTTTTGAAGAATTTATGTTGTGTTCCACACTGTATATTATATCGTTCAAGATATAGCGATTTCAAATTTTTCACTCCATCACATCCAGTTTGATTATTTGGTACTAAGAGGCATTTCATTAACCTGTTACTGGTATCCTCTATTAGTAGCGGACCTCATAGGAGTGCACTCACAGTAAAGGAGTGAAATAGAAGTCCATCAGTATTTAAGTGAAATAGAGATAATAAATAGGAATAAATAAATATGACCCTTATAATACAACAATGTAATACACCAATTATAAGAAAACTGTAAAAGATCCTTCAAGAATTTCAAAAATGTTAAATTCTCAAGGAATCTAATGTATATGTAAACTGTAAATGTATATACAGTTAAAGAAAGGCCGTTAGGTCAATATCTAGGTTAAGACTTTTATGGATAGAGTGTGTTCAATGTGTTTATCCAGAAACTTTCTCTGTCTTAGGCGTAAACATGTGTCACCCCCTCTTATGTCTGCAACCACATGCTTAACTCCTTTTATCCTTTTGTCATACCAGCTAGATCCTTAATATGAAATTTCACAAGGGTTTTTGATACAACATGATTGGTAAAACCTGGGCAGATGATACATTTGTGTTTGAGGAATCTCGTGTTGAGACTCTTGTGTTGAGATTCCTCTTTGTATGTCCCACATATTGATGTAATGTAACATTAATCCTTTTCCCTACCACTGGGCCTCCCTGGCAGTGAATAGTTTTAACCAGGAAGCAATATTAATGCAGGAACTACAACTATTTGTAGCCGGATGACTATTAGAGTTTGCAGATGTGTATAGGTTTGCTTCTCACAATCTTTTCACAACAATCACAAAAAAATCATTAAGTTAATTTTGTTTTTCAAAAGTCAGTGGGCTTTTCTTAATGACAAATCAGTAGTACATGTTATTTCCTTTGGTGGACATTTCAAGATGCAGCTTCCTTTAATCAGTTTTACAGTAACAGATACAATATGTTTGCTTGGCTTTGTGATATTTTGATTCATTTTATATATTCTCTCCCTCCCCTCCTACGTACCTAAAGTAAATGGTAGGGAAATTAAATATGCTTGGAAGCACGACTTCTGTTGATCATTAGTTAGAAAAATAAACTAGTCGAAAATAAAGATTTTATTTTAAATCAATCTAATTTGTTTTAGACATAGATATTTAGGTAAGGTGGACAGAGATGAACTGGTGAGATGAAGCAAACAAAGGTGGGATGTATGTATCATCGGATTTTGCAGTTAATAAAAGTTTATTATTTTTCGTTCAGTGTTTAGTGGTCCTGTTGGACCTGTTGGTGGTCTATTCCTATTTTGAGGGGTTTTCTAGTATTAGTTACCATACTTTTACTTTATGTTCATCATTTTTCCTTGGTATACCGCGAGTGAGGCTACTAGGGGCTCTAGTGACCCCTTGTGGTCACACACCCTAGTTTTTCATATGCCTGCTTCCTCCCCTTTTGCACTAGGTATTTCACTAGTTATCTACTGTATGGAGATCGTTGTGTTCATGTGTGTGTTTTTTAATCTATTTGGTAGGTAGGAAGAACACACAGAGACAGTAGGAGGGTGGTCTGGTAAGTGTGTCTGCTAGTGGCCAAGGTTTATATAGAGGTGTAGTAATAGGGATGTAATAGATGTATAGCCTTAAGGGCTTCATATACTGTATACTGGTCAGAAAAAGGGGCAGATCACTTAATCTATCACATGATAAACTTCTATATTATCATCATATTATTAATATATTTGACTTTATTATTATTCTGGATGAAATATTGAAGAGAAAACTACATCAGCTTTAAGCTTCCAACCACCTCTTCACTTATAATAAACCACTGAGGGTTAAGCATGGTTCTCTTTATAAAATATTGTTATATGTTTATGGGACAGTCAAATGAAACCAATGTTGCATGGGTGATGGTTTCAGTAGATAGTATAACCTGGAAAACTCTGGCATCTAGTTCAGTGAAACTATATCTAACTCACTCCTATCAAGTAAAGGGCATCTTACTCTGTGTACTGTTACAACTGACATGTCTTTTTTTTTTATTAGCAGTACGAGTTAGGTGCTGTGACTGTTTTCTTACGAATAAATATTTTGATTGCTTCTGTAGTTAATAGGAATAACATGAGCTTAAAGGAAATAAATATTTTTTTAAAAGCAGAGATACAGACTAGCATCAAAGTGGATCATAATTAGAGATTTGCACTTGACCCCATGATCAGGATGAGGTAAAAAAAAACACAGGACAAGACTAATTAGCAGGAGGAGATTTGGAACGACCATTGAAATTAACAAGTATGTTACAGATGTAACTGCTGTTACTGCTTCCGTTAATGCTGGTGCGTTACTTAACTGTATTGGTATTTAAATAAGTAGTTCAGGAGATAACACATGCTTTAGGCAGGACATAATTACTAGTTGGAGATGGAGACTATTTAGAAGACCATTCAATCAAATGAAGAATGTTATATTGTTGACAGAGTGCATGAAGAATGCTGATTTCAAGGTAGGACAATAATTCTAGTTGAAGATGTGTTTGTGACTATTTAGAAAGACCATTACATTAAATCAGATATGTTATGCTTGAGACAGAGTGCACAAAATATACTCTTTCCAAGATAGGAAAAATCTAGTAGTAAAGATCACACTTATTTATAAAGACTATTCAATCAAAGCAAGTATATTATGCTGAGATGGAATGCATGACAAATGTTGTTTCCATCTGAATCTAAATATTACATTTTCCATTTGTGATCTTGAGTACTTGTTCTTTGATGCAGTAACATTCTTATGTGTATGTATATACAGACGAGCCAATGAGTATTCTTAAACTTGCCTTAAACTAGCCAGGTAAATGCTGGGTACATGCTGGGTACATTTCAGTGACATTTCTATAGAGGCTGATGGCTCATCGGATTAACACAGTTTGAATGGGACTGCCAGGGATCCCACTGTTAATCCGATGGGCCATTAGTCTGTCTACAGAAATGTGTGAAATGTTGCAGCATGTACCCAGCATATACCCAGCATGTACCCAGCATGTACCTGGGTCTTTTTGGAGATGGCTCCATTTTTTTTTAGAATAATCGTCGGCACTACAGTGTACGTATATACATATATTATAATATATAAGAAGAGGACTGAAGACCATGGGAGTGGAGCGGCACTGGAGGAAGACAGCTGGCGGCGGGAGGAGAGGACCGAGGACCACCATGACAGTGTAGCAGGGCAGCAGAGGCTTTACACGGCGGGCGGCAGTGGCAGGAGAAGAGTATTGGCACCATGTGAGCAGCACAGGAGGAGGGCCAGGGAGAAGCACGCCCAGTCTCTGCCACTGCCACAACTTACCCATATGAAGTCAGTGCATCAGCTGATGAAACGTATAGGGTACACGTCATCACGGTAGTGCCGATCAGCTGCCATGAGGATTCCCTTGGCTGAGGCCTTTTTTGGAGGCTGAAAGGAGCGTGCAGTTTAATATCGTCTGGTGGCGAACCGATTGGAGATACTGTGGGGAATGGGATCGTGAGGTCTGGATACATGTTCACGGATCACCAGCCTGTTTGACACGAGGCTCTTGAGATTTTCAGTCGTTTGAACGACTATCAGTCGGTATCATTACACATCTGGTATCCATCTGAAATAGAGAGGAAAGCAACGCATCATTCTCGGATCAGCATACTGTACCTTGGTCGTCATGCTGTCTTGGAGGCCTAGCTGATGGGTCAGCGATTACACTTCTCCCGGATCATCTATATCTGTAACAGTAGTAGAATCCTCAGTGGAGAAATATGGAGCACAGCATGCGGGGTGAAAAATGAGGGGTACGCACATCCAAAAATTAGGTTAAAAACAATTTTATTTAAGGGCTACATATGGGGAACATCCAAAAACATTGTTGGGTAAGAGAAAAACTCTGATGCGTTTTGGGCGCAACTGCCCTTTGTCAAAGAGCAGTTGTGCCCGAAACGCGTCAGAGTTTTTCTCTTACCAAACCATGTTTTTGGATGTTCCCCATGTCTAGCTCTAAAATAAAATTGTTTTGGGTGTGCCGTACCCTTCATTTTTCACCCCTGCATGCTGTGCTCCATATATTTCCACTGAGGATTCTACTATCGATATCATCTCCATGCTGGATGCACGCTCCTGGAGCCAACAGTTCTTCAATCTGTGAGTATCTTTACCTTGTGGAGGTTTGACCTGTGTATATACACAATTATTACCATTATACTGTAAGAAATTTCTCTTATAAGTGCGGCATTCAAAGGGTTAGAACAGCTTCAAGGGCTTTACCTTTCCCAATTACACAATAAATCCCACTTAGAGATTAAGGCACTGGTGTGTGGCAACTACTATTATCTGAGTCAAAGGTTTGGTAATCAGTGTTGATCAAGATTGAACAAGGAATTAATTACACACTCCACTTAGTGCATCTTGCGGTTGGCTCAAACTAAGGGACATTAAGATATGATTCATGATACCCTGTTAATGTTCTGTCGCACTGATATTGGGACTTGACTGTTCAAACCTTTCTCTATATCTATAACAGGACTGGTAAGAACATTCTGATTCCCCCCTCTCCCTAGGATATCTCTGTCCTTTGAGCCAAAGGACTGGCACTGTGTTCAGAACTTTATTCATATTTTTCAGTCAATACTGAAATATATTCTATTCATTAACAATTGAGAATAACCAGCCAGCCCTCTGCATCTCCGCTAGCCACCTGCTTGAATTGTTTGCTTTAATCTTGATATATCATCCTCCTCCTACTTGGAGTATCAGTTTATGATTGGTGACATTGTTTCTTTTATATACAGTCATTATATTTTGTATTTTTATATTGTGTTTATTGGATCCCTCTTAAAATATATGATATATATATATATATGTCATAGGGATTCTGGTTCCCTGTTTTTTAATAAAATTGTCCACATTTATATTTGCGAATAGAGATTTGCGCTCTTTTCCCCCCTGTTTTATATTCGTATACAGTATATACAGTGGTGTAAAAAAGAAAGTACACCCTCTTTGAATTTGTTAGGAATCGGCGTCCCCTGCGTCCCCCACACAGAACACACTCTACCTTCAGGAAAACCCTGGATGCACGGAGCAACCCTGCCTTACCGGCCTCCACGACTCCTTGTCTCTGCCGCCATCGCGGGATCACTCCCCTCGGCGATTCCGCCGCTATTCCCCCTCCTCAGCACCGGTCGTGTTCCCTTCTCCCCGCACGCACGCATGCAGTCTCCTCTGGAACGGGTCGCGTGCACACGCGCCTTACGGAGCGCGCACACAGTGCACACTCTTCTTCCTGCACTCCGGACCTCAGGCTCCACCCCCGCATGCCACGCGTGCGTACTCACTGCAGTACTAAGATTCACCTGGCTTGTAATGGCTGCACCAATCCGGAGAGTCTTCCTGCAGTTCTTCCTGACCTGCCCCCACTCCTGATTGGACCTCCCTGCTTTATCTAGTTTCTCTGTACTCTCAGTCTTCGCTCGACAGTCTCTGCATGGATGATACTCTGTCTAGTCTTGGTGATTTCACAGGTTCTGACACGGCTCGTACGACTACCCCCTTTGGCTCCCGACCTCGGCACTCCTCGGATTCCGCACTCTCTGGCTCCCCTCGAACACGGCTTGGACTTCACCTTTCTCCACTCTCCGCTCCCTGACCTCGGCGTGACAATCACGATTCTACTTCTACACCCGGTACCGGCAAGTATTGTCGACCTTACTACATCTGGCTTGGCAACGCTTAATACCACACTCCGGACACGCTCCCTTTACTGCGGATGTGTGTATTACCACTTCCCCCTTCAGCTCAGGGGACGGGTCTGGTCTGCGGGCAGCACCGGCTTAACAGAATTCTATGGTTATACATAGCTGGACATAATAACAATTATCTGTTCTTTAGCATGTCTTAAAATTAGGTAAATACAATTTCAGATGAACAACAACACATGACATATTACATTGTGTCATGATTTATTTAGCAAAAATAAAGCCAAAATGGAGAAGCCATGTGTGAAAAAACAAGTACACCTTATGATTCAATAGCTTGTAGAACCACCTTTAGCAGCAATAACTTGAAGTAATCGTTTTCTGTATGACTTTATCAGTCTCTCACATCATTGTGGAGGAATTTTGGCCCACTCTTCTTTACAACGCTGCTTCAGTTCATTGAGGTTTGGGGGCATTTGTTTATGCAGAGCTCTCTTAAGGTCCAGTCACAGCATTTCAATCGGGTTGAGGTCTGGACTTTGACTGGGCCATTGCAACAACTTGATTCTTTTCAGCCATTCTGTTGTAGATTTGCTGGTGTGCTTGGGATCATTGTCCTGTTGCATGACCCAATTTCAGCCAAGCTTTAGCTGTCAGACAGATGGCCTCACATTTGACTCTAGAATACTTTGGTATACAGAGGAGTTCATGGACGACTCAATGACTGCAAGGTTCCCAGGTCCTGTAGCTGCAAAACAAACCCAAATCATCACCCCTCCACCACCATTTTTACAGTTGGTATGAGATGTGTGTGCTGATATGCTGTGTTTTGGTTTTCGCCAAACGTGGCGCTGTGCATATGGCCAAACATCTCCACTTTGGTCTCGTCTGTCCAAAGGACATTGTTCCAGAAGTCTTGTGGTTTGTTCTGATGCAACTTTTCAAACCTAAGCCATGCTGCCATGTTCTTTTTAGAGATAAGAGGCTTTCTCCTGTCAACGCTTCCAAACAAACCATACTTGTTCAGTCTTTTTCTAATTGTACTGTCATGAACTTTAATATTTAACATGCTAACTGAGGCCTGTTGAGTCTGAGATGTGACTCTTTGTTTTTATTGCAATTTCTCTGAGCATTGCACGGTCTGACCTTGGGGTGAATTTTCTGGGACGTCCACTCCTGGTAAGATTGGCAATTGTCTTGAATGTTTTCCACTTTTGAATAATCTTTCTCACTGTAGAATGATGGAATTTAAATTGTTTGGAAATGGCCTCATAACCCTTCCCAGAGTGATGGGCAGCAACAATTGCTTCTCTAAGATCATTGCTGATGTACATTAGAATGCCTAGCAGTACTTATAGTATAGTATAGTATAGTACTTATAGTACTGCTAGGCATTCTAATGTACCCGACAGGGGGTTAGCAACCTTAGACTTATTAGACCATTTATTGTGATACCATTTGGTCTATATAAGTTTATGTGGCAGTGAGTCAACATTCATCTGCTATATACCCAGTATCTTCAAGAGGTATATACATGTGTAAGATCAGTCCCATGTTACCTGTTTCATTTACACAGGCTTTTTAAACTTTTTTATTGCTGCACTAGGAGGTTTACTCTCATATATGAGTTTCTTTTCTGCCATTAGTCAGTCTGGGTAGATTTTGATTAACCACCTAGTTTGCAGTTTAAGGATTAATTATTGTTGTCTGTTTTACGTGTTTTGTCACCAATGTCAGTTGGATTTTTGGTTCTAATGTTTTGACAATTATTTTAATCAGTTGAATTAAAAGATTATATTTGAAATCATTCATCTTTACACAATCACATTCAACGAGTGCTGTCAAAAAGGGTGCTTTTGTTTCCTAGTATTAATGTTGTTCTCTCTCTCCCCTTATTGCACCGTTGTATACATCACATATAGATTTGATCTCTTATACTAGAGGCAGATGTGAGGGTCCCCTTTCTCTTCCCCTTCCCCCAGAGTGTACTCATGATTTATATATATATACAGTCATGTGAAAAAGAAAGTACACCCTCTTTGAATTCCATGGTTTTACATATCAGGACATAATAACAATCATAACATAAAAATATAACACTAAACTTTGCTAGAACAGGATCTACTATGTTTCTTTCCCCTCATACAGAAATTAAAGGAAGGGTTCACAGTTTAGTGTTAGGACCTGCATTAATTTTGGTTTACCTTGACATGGTATGCAGGCTTGTGACACTTTGGCCAAAGGGTTTAACTAAATAACAAAATAATTATTATTATTATCGAAGTATTTAAATTTATACTTATTACCATATATGTTTTGTCAATTGGATGCAGCATTGGGCACCCCTGTCTTTTGTTGTTTAACAAATAATACCTACAGAGAAGCATACAGTACCTATTGCAAATACTTACATATTTTATTTATAAAAATGTTTTACCAGGAAGTAATACATTGATAGTTACTTCTCGTTTTCAAGTATGTCCTGGGCACAGAGTTATAAAAAATACATGGTTACATTAAAAGAACAGGGTTATACAGTGAATTCACAGACATTTCATGCACAGATAGAGTTGAAAAATTGTGTACAAGGGAAGAAGGGCTTCTGAGTTTCATATTGAAATAGAGCAGCTTTAACATCACCGAACGGCAGCAAACGGCTCACACCCTTTGGCTGCCCTTTGGCTGTGCCAAAGGCTGTCTGCTTTTGGGGGAACGCAGATGTATACTGGGGTGGTTGAGATTGAATCTGCTGCAGCTGTGAACAAAAAGATCTTTGTGTCCTCTTGGCTCATTAACATTCCAGTGGTGGGAGTTGACGTCCACAAAGTACAAGCACATGTTAACCCTTAGCACGCTGGTCCTGTGCAGAGGGGAGCAGTTCTCGGGGAACCCCATCAGGTTGTCTGCCTTTGGGGCAATGCAGACTAAGGGGGGGGGGGGTTGAGATTGAATATTAGTGCATTCTTTAAAAATTAAATTTTTGTTTATTTGCTAGTAATAAAGCAGAGCTTAGCAGCCACGTATTGATGTATGTTTCTTTGAAATAACTTCCTTAAACTACTGTATAAACTTTTAAAATTAATATTTTACTATTATTAGTCATTTGCTTTAAATTAGGGTTTCTCAATAAGGCTATGAATCATGCACTAGAAGTAATTATCCAGTAGCTATTAATTACAATCTCCATTTGACTATATTATTATTAAGAGGGAAAAAGTGATGGGGTATAAGGTGTTGTATATAATTTATAGACATAAAACAAATGTAAATGCTCAAAGTATACAACCGCAAAATATCTTCAGTAATAGAAACAAAAGGGAAAAAAGGAGAAATGCAAGAAATCCAAAAAAAAAATCCATTCTAAAAATGGAATAATAGATACGGTATTATAGGGTAATTGCATATATTTCAAGAAATGTAATACAAGAACCCTTTATCAGGGTTCATGCCACTTGGTAGGTCCTGTAGAATTTGTGAAGCACTTTTACCAACTAGTAAATAAACATACAGGTGCAGTCTTTCCTACCTAACTGCTCCCGCGGGCATGGGACGGAACACAGTGTGCAAAAGTGAGGACACTTCGCAGGACAGGCTGTAATGGCCCAATCAGGATTATACAATGTTATTAGCCCAGCTGGCATTCTAGCATGTGAGAAACAGCTTCTTAGCTCTGACCCTTTCTCACAAGTGGCTGATTCAAAACAATGGATGCTTCTGTCGCTTGCGCATTGGGTATGTTCTGCTGCAATACACCAGTTAGAGAAATAATGTTGGCTATATTTGTAATGTAAACAAAAAGCACAATATACCTTTAATGGTGTAATAAACTTTTAATAAGAAATTAAAATACACACACTGGTGCAAGATAATACCAGCATCTAAGGTACTGTAAGTCAGAGGTGGTAGTCGCTGTGTTCTCCCTCTATCTCTTACTTGGTGAGCTGCCTCTCCTCTCGGCATCCTAAACAGTGGGGCCAGTGTGCAGGTAGAAATTATTGTTCACAAAAGGAAATCTCCAAACCAGCAACTTGGGATGCCCCTAACTAGAGTCTAGAGAGATAACAGGCAATAAAGTGGAGGTGCTAAGGCAAAAACGATCTGGTCACCAAGCTCTAATCATAAACAACCAGTAGCCAAGCAGACAACAATTGAAAAATGCAATAGAATGCAGGAAAGGTCATTTTAGTCACTTAAAGAAGTCATTCAAACATTCAACGGTTCGGTGCAGAGCGCTTTCATCATTGATGGCATCACTGGAGAGCGCCGGGAGTTCCAACGGACCTAAGTGTAGTTCACACTCACTCTACATTATGTATTCGTATAGAACTAAAAGAACATTCAAGTGCACAATCTCGCTCAAGCTTTGTACATAATGAACTGAATGTGTTTAAAAATGAAACAGAACAAATACTAGAAAATGTTTGAATAAAGCACAAATAAAATAATGTAATTGCAATAGTGTTTAGATTGTTGTGTGTAAGAAATATAAAATGTGTTGAATACGTGACACGTTAATAATACATAAAATGAATGTTCTAACCATAAAAATATAAAATAATAAAATATTATGAAAAATAATATCTTAAAAACTAGAACAATAAACGACTCAGCTTTCAATAAAAGCTACTAGGTCTATATCAATTTTAAGACCCTTAGGTGACATGGTTTGTAATTCAAAAATCCAATACATTTCTCTTTGCTTCCATCTCATTAATCTGTCACCTCTGTTATTTGGCATACAAGCTTTTATATCTTTCAATATTAGTCCCTCCAGACTTTTACCATGATACAGAGAGAAAAGCTTTGACATGTCATGCTGCATTAACACATTTTAATATGTATGAATGTGTATGTTTAATTATATAACCCCACCTATGTAAGCAGCCCTTTAATACAGACAGTACAGAGAAATAATATACCAAGTGCATTAAAGAAGAAGTTAAACAAAAGGGATTGGGGATCCCTGCCATACAGAGTTTACAATCTAAATGGAATAATGGAAGACTTACAGAATACACTAGCAGAAGGAAAACAGGGCACAACGGATTTGAAAATCTAAACTCATTTATTTGAGCCAACACAACGTTTCGACCTCAGAGGTCTTTATCAAGTGACATAGTGGCATAACACATAATCCCCAAAACAGCATTTAAATAGCGCCCCAATCCCCATAATGCAATATGTCCAATTAGCATAGATAGAAAACATGTGTTATGCCACTATGTCACTTGATAAAGACCTCTGAGGTCGAAACGTTGTGTTGGCTCAAATAAATGAGTTTAGATTTTCAAATCCGTTGTGCCCTGTGTTCCTTCTGCTACTGATCTAGGACTGGAAACAGGCTTTCTTTCAAGCACTGGAGCACCGGTAATTGCATCATTTAAATATTTTTCTAGGTGTGCAGCATTCACTTCATATGTCTGGAAGACTTACAGAATACAGCAGGAGCAAGTGCAGAAGAGAACACATTTGAGGGCAAGTAAGTGCATCAGGAGTGGGAGGAGTAGTAAATTAAGCAAGTGCTTTGCTGAAGAAGTGACATTTTAAGTGTGATTTGAAGATAAGGAGGCAAGTGTGTTGGCAAGTGTGTTGGTAAAATGCTGGGGGAGGTGGGTGAAAGTAGGTGTGTGCCAGGGTATGTCTATTCTGCCTTTCTTTCCCCTCCCTGTTATGTAAGTCCTGTTATCTGCAGGCAGTAATAGGTTAATCATATGGGTTTGTGCCCCACCCTTTGTACCTCTATGATGGATAAGAGTAAGGTGGTGACTCATGGCCTGTGTAAGCCTATCAGAATAGGTATAGACCATGAGCCCGCCCCTCCTGACTTAACTAGGGGAATGCCAAATTTAGTCTTCAGTCTTCTTCCTGCACCAGGGAAGAGAGGAAGTAAAGAGCAATCCGTCTCTCCTATGGCAGGATGGGCATGCTCACCCCCAGCCTCTGAGCTGGTGGAACATCAGGCTCAGCCACAGAGGCCTGAAAGATCAAGGCCTTCACCATTTAGAGGAAGGGAACCTCTGAGACCATGCACTGCTGTAAGGAAGAACTGCTGTGAGTGCCACCCAAAAAAGATCCTGTGCTAATATACCTCTGAGTATCAGTCCTTGTGCTGAGGGGAACGAGTGCAGTAGTGGGGGCTGATTTCTGGATACCCTGGAACCCACTATGGCTGGAGGCACTGAACACCAAAGAGAAAGAACCAGAGAAAGAAGCTAAGCCTGTCCTGATCTCCATACTACCGCAGATCAGATCAGCTCTCCTGCTCCAAACAGGTATTGCACCACATACTAGGTAGCATAGGCTGTGTAATCTCCCGGGGGGAGGAGGGGGGGCAGTGCTACAGAGGCAAGAGTGATGCAGAGAGAAATAGCAACAAAGCACAATGGGCAAGAAGAGGTATTGAGTGAGATTACAGCTAAATTGAAATATAAGGTAGACTAAAGTAGGGCCTTAAAGGAGATAAGTAGAATCTTTTAAATAATGTCGATTTTGATGAGAGAGAGAGAATGAGAGAGAGAGAGAGAGAAAACGAAAGAGAGAGAGAGAACAAGATAGAGAGAGAACGAGAGAGAGAATGAGAGAGAGAATAATAACGAGAGAGAGAGAGAGAATGAGAGAGAGAGAAAGAGAGAGAGAGAACAAGAGAGAGAGAACAAGAGAACGAACACGAACGAAAACAAACTCAGAAGCATTTTGGAGGAATTGTAGAGTGTGAAGTTGGTAGACAGGAGGACCAGTGAGGAGAAGGTTGCAATAATCAAGTCAGGATGTAATGATGATATGCATAAGAGTTTTAGTTGTGGAGTAAAAGAGGAAAGGGTTAATTTTTGTAATGTTACAGGGTTGAAAATCTTCAAGATTTAGTAACAGCATGAATGTAAGCGGAAAAAGAGAAGGAGAAGCCAAATATTACACCTACTGTAGGCAGCATGTTTGGGAGACTCAGTGAATGTTAGTGTTATTGACTAAGGGGGCTATGCACTAAGCTCCGAGCTTTAGCGATGGGCTGAAAAAGATTAGCACGTCCGATAAAAAATGAAGCCGGCGGCGCGATTCACTAAGGCCCTGAGCCCATTTCTATCGGACGTGCCCAAAACTGGCTTATCGTGTGTGCAAGCTTTTTTCCCTCTGCTATCGCACTTAAAGTTCCTGTACGTTAGCTGATAGAAAAAAAAGCCGCATGTAACATTTGCATGGAGATTTGCCATCTCCATGCAAGGCTGTTACAGGCGATCATACACTAAATAAATACATTTTAATTATAGTGTACATGAGCAGGGGGTCTCCTGAGCTGAACCACATTGGTTTCAGGTCCGAGGACCCCCTACTTCAGGAGATATAGGCCCCCGTTATGGGGTGCCGGTATCCCCTGGACTTTAAAGCTCCCGCGTCACGTGACCGGGACATTTAAATTCTGCAGGGGATACCGGCACCCAATAAAGGGGCCTGTATCTCCTGAAGTAGAGGGTCCTCGGACCTGAAACCAATGCGGTTCAGCTCAGGAGACCCCCTACACATCTACACTACTGTCAAAACACACATAACAATAAACAATAATTCATTACCGTAGCGGATAGCCGCTATGGTAATGAAGATGCATTAATGTAAATTTTAATAATAGTGTGTGGGAGCAGGGGGTCCCCTGAGCTGAACCGCATTGATTTCACATACCCTTGGGGCCAATACCCCCTCCCCCCACCCCCAGTACCCACAATAAAAACAATACACTACCCCACAATAAACATCATTCTATTTATTAAATACATAACCCACCCCCTGTGTCCCCCCATAAATACATGATTTTTTCTTTTACATGCAGGGTTCATACCCCAGGCCCACGGGAGTCCCTGGTGGGCCTGACGGGTCACCTCACAGACCTACAGGTTACCAGCAACTTGTTTCATACAGGTTCTGGAGGCCTGTTGGTAGGTCCCGCCAGGCGCCATGTCCCACCAGGTGGTCTTCGCGGGTCACCGTGGGCTACAATTGGGTCCCCACGGTAGGCCCGCGGATGTATGTGGGCCCCGGGTCAGACCCACAGGTGTCTGAGGGGCCTCGGGTGGTTCCCACGGGGTACTGGGGACCCAAGGGGGGGGGCACTACGGGTCCGCGGTGCCCCCACAGATGTGAGGCCACCGGTTCTTCCCTGCACACTACGGGTCCCCGGTGCCCCCACAGATGTGGGGCCACCGGTTCTTCGCCGCAGGTGCCCCCGTGGACCCACCAGCCTGATACCCGTGAGATACCCGAGGATACCACAGGTGGTCTCCAGAGGTCTCACGCAGAACCAACACATACAGTACAATAATGTGCAAAATAACTATTATCCAGATAGGGATAATAGATTATTTGCCCATTATTAAACACATTAACTAGCATAATTAAATAAATAAAGTTCTACTGACCTCATCAATAAGAAGCCCCCGTCGCCAGCACAATCCTTGTCCTCCGTTGCCAACAAAATACATAGCCAATACATAGCAATAACATTCAGATATCAATTAACCCCTTAATCACCTTATCGGATAATAACGCAAAGGTAATTAAGGGGTTAAGCCACCCTGGCCTGATACCCACTCTTCACCCATTCATATGTACAGTGGCTTCATCATGCATCTATATATAAGAGAAAAGAGGAGAGAGCGCACGCCCCATAGCGTAAAATAGTAACAATTTATTGGGGGGGGAATGGGAGAGGGAAAGGGGTAAGAATCGCACTCACAAGATATCAAATATAAAAGCACGATTTTGAATAAAGATCACCGCAATCCATGGATAGTGTCCACAGGAAAGATGATGCTCTGTGCTTGTAGTCAGTCAGAATCGTAAACCACCTGGTATAGCCTTTCCGTGGGTTTTCTGCTGCTCGGCTGGGTGTCTCACTCAATGCAGAGGAACAGAAGGTCTGTGCAAACAACCTGCGTGACCCGACCAGTTCGCGCACTTCCGTATTGACGTAGTGTCATGACGTAGTAACGTAGTGATGTCCCTGACGCAACGGCGACTTTCTCAAAGGGGGATGAGTTCAGAGTTCACATGGAGGGATATATAAACCCTATTGTTGCTTAGCAACCCTCGTAAATGAGTCCTCATAGGTGCAAACATTAAATTGAATCCTAATTAGTATTATCAATGAATTTACTCTAGGGCTGATAAGGTCACATGTTAAATACAAATTAGGGGTTAATATATAAACATCAAACAAAGATGAAATAAAAAATATACATAAATAATACACAGAAAACAAGAAGCTATACAAAATACAACTCATGTATAATAAATTAAGTTATTAGGCTCAAAAATGCAACAATGGTACCTGTTAAAAACTATAAAAAGAAATCTATATTATATCAAAACCATACAGATAATATTCTAAATTAATAAAAATTAAAAAATATTTTTTTTGTTTTAAAACCATAAATAGGTATCCATATGTTGAATTATATCAAATTCATGAGTAGATCTTTTGACACAATCATAATCCTTAATAGCAGTCAATATTAGAAAGACTCAGAAACCTATATAAATGTAAATATATTTCCCAGTAGTATAACTAATATGAATATGAATGTTTACATATAGATACTGTATATTTAGTGTAATAGACACATAACACTTTATAAAAAAGATGATCTATTATAAGTATATAATCTCAATAGGAGGCAGGAGAAGAAAAACACAAAAAGGAACATTATCTAAATGGGTGCTAGTAGCAGGGAGGAATGTTGGAAGAAGGAACTACACCAGGGTGCTTGTGTCCAGACACTCGTTAAGTCCACTAGGAGACAATGTGCCTAACTGGTGGATCCAAAATGTCTCCTGGCGACATCCTTTTTGTGTTTTTGTGTTTTGTGTACAGGGTAAGAAATGGTTTGATAGGAAATGCTTGTATTGCTGTGTTTAAAATGGTTTGGGCTATGCTGCTATGCATACATGTGTGTGTAATGTATTTTAGAATTAGATAGATATAATTTTTGGTCTTGTATGGTGTACTTTAGGTCAGGGTGAGGCTTGCTTTTGTATATTGTATTCTTTTTGGTACATCATTTCTTGCCACGGTATGTATGTATGTATGTTTAGATCGATATATACATACAGGGTAAGAAATGATGTTGTTTTAAAAGCTTGTTTTGCTGTGTTTAAAATGATTTGGGCTATGCTGCTATGCATAAATGTGTGTGTAATGTATTTTAAAATTAGATAGATGTAATTTTTGGTCTTGTATGATGTACTTTAGGTCACGGTGAGGCTTGCTTTTGTATATTGTATTCTTTTTGGTACTTATATTTTATCTGATGGTAACTTGTTCCGTTTAACGATTGAAATAGTTAATTGTTTAATTGTTATGGATGGAATTTAAATTGTTTAGTGATTTGATTAATGAATGGTAATTGATTTATGGTGACTTGATTGGTTTAAATAGTATACTTGTTTGGATGTATTGGTATTTTGTTTGGAATATGTTATTGTTAACATTCATTTGCAGAGTGTACATGGTGCATAGATTGTATGCATCATGTATACAATGTAAATGCAATGTTTTGATTGGCATTTGAGGCTTTTGATTGGCATTTGAGGATTTTGATTGGAAGATGAGGTTGTATTTTTTAAGGAAATATGATTTTATTGTACTGTGTTTGTATGGATAAGTGGTATTTGTAGTAGAGCATGTTTTTGATAACCCTTCTACATTTATTTGTATATTGGTTCATCATGTGTGTGTGTATATATATATATATATATATATATATATGCAAATACAACTGTATGCTCATCTGCATGTCTTAGGCAGGTCTGCAACCCCGCCTTTCCCCATCACCACCCAGCATACAGCACTTCCACTGCAGCAAGGGATTCTGGGAAATGACATGCAAATGAGCACACATATATATATATATATATATATATATATATATATATATATATATATATATATATACATACATATGTATATACATATATATGTATAGCCAGAAAAGAGATGAATATAGTAGCGCCACTTATAAACCAGTGAACAAATGAAAAAACCCTTAAAAAAATTAATATGCTCAATGATAAAAAACAATCCTCTAGTACATATAATAGATGTTAATATTATCTAGATAAAACACTCTATTACAAAAAGATACACAGTAGTGATAAAATAAAAATAAAAATAAATGTCCAATTGTAATAGTTCAAACCCCAAAATTTGTCCTGAGGTTATACAGGAACTGTTTGCAGGATCCAGGGGTCCACGGCTGCTCTCACATGGAAGAACCACTTCCAAGGTGAATTCTATAGAAACAAAGACAAAACAGAGAGTGCACGCCCCATAGTGTGATACTGTACAGTTTAATGGGGGTGGGGGGGGGGGGGTTGGTGAGGGGGATTAAAAACACTTACAAAGTATAAGTGATAAATATGCAATTTGTGACAATCATATCACCACCGATGCAGGCCGTCTCGTGATGTGTTTGAAACCAACTGGAACCCTTGTGCTGTGCATCCGACAGTGTCCGTTCTTTTCCGTGATCAAATGAAGTCCTCCACGCAATGTGTCATCAGAGTAGGTCTCAATTCTGATCCTGCATGCTCCGGCCGTAAAGCACGCAGACAACGTGGTGACGTAATGTCGTAATTTTACGTCCCTGACGCGTTTTGTCACAATACTGCAACTTTATAACCTATCAGGACAAATTTTGGGGTTTGGACAGAATTAGGGCCTACTCTGATGACACATTGCGTGGAGGACTTCATTTGATCGCGGAAAAGAACGGACACTGTCGGATGCACAGCACAAGGGTTCCAATTGGATTCCAACACATCACGGGCCGGCCTGCATTGGTGGTGATATGATTGCCACAAATTGCATATTTATCACTTATACTTTGTAAGTGTTTTTAATCCCCCTCACCAACCCCCCCACCCCCATTAAACTGTACAGGATCACACTATGGGGCATGCGCTCTCTGTTTTGTCTTTGTGTATATATATATATGTGTATATATATAGATGCATGATCAAGCAACTGTACAAATGAATGGGTGAAGGGTGGGTATCAGGCCAGGGTGGCTTAACCCCTTAATTACCTTTGCGGTTATTATCCGATAAGGTGATTAAGGGGTTAATTGATATCTGAATGTTATTGCTATGTATTGGCTATGTATTTTGTTGGCAACGGAGGACAAGGATTGTGCTGGCGACGGGGGCTTCTTATTGATGAGGTCAGTAGAACTTTATTTATTTTTTTATTATGCTAGTTAATGTGTTTAATAATGGGCAAATAATCTATTATCCCTATCTGGATAATAGTTATTTTGCACATTATTGTACTGTATGTGTTGGGGGATTGATGTATTTAATGTGTAGGTCAGGTTTATTTTTTTTACATTCAGGGTTGGTACCTTTTGGTTCTGCGTGAGACCTCTGGAGACCACCTGTGGTATCCTCTGGTATCTCACGGGTATCAGGCTGGTGGGTCCACGGGTGGACACTTGCGGGAACAACCGGTGGCCCCACATCTGTGGGGGCACTGCGGACCCGTAGTGTGCGGGGAAGAACCGGTGGCCTCACATCTGTGGAGCAACCGCGGACCCGTAGTGCCCACCTGTGGGTCCCCAGACCCCCGTGGGAACCACCCGAGGCCCCTCAGACACCTGTGAGTCTCACCTGGGGCCCCCAGACATCCGTGGGCCTACCGTGAGGACCCAATTGTGGCCCACGGTGACCCGCAGAGACCACCTGGTGGGCCATGGTGCCTGGTGGGACCCACCAACAGGCCTCCAGAACCTGTATGAAAAAAGTTGCTGGTAACCTGTAGGTCTGTGAGGTGACCCGTCAGGCCCACCGGGGACTCCCGTGGGCCTGGGGTATGAACCCTGTATGTAAAAGAAAAAATCATGTATTTATGGGTGGGGGGCACAGGTTATGTATTTAATAAATAGAATGATGTTTATTGTGGGGCAGTGTATTGTTTTTATTGTGGGTACTGGGGGTGGGGGGAGGAGGTATTGTCCCCAAGGGTATGTGGGTAGGCCTCCCGGCTGGGTAGTGGGTGAGGGTGGTTAGGCCTCATGGGGTGGGGGGTTAGTGGGGGAGGGTATGTAGGCCTCGCGAGTGGTGGTTGAGGGTGGGTTAACCCCTTAATGCCTGTAGCGGTTAATAACCGCTATGGTGATTAAGGGGTTAGGGGACATTACATTGGATGTTTTTATTCCTGTGTATGTCTTGCAGCATCGGAGGGGCATGGGCAGGATGAAGATGAGGATGAAGACGGCCTTCATCGTGGGTGCCTGTAAAAGGTAAGTATAATATGTTTTTACTGTATTTATTGAAAGTTATTTTTATCCATATGTGGATAATAGTAATTTTGCTCATTACTGTATAGTATGTGTTAGGGGGGTGTATTTAGTTATTAATATTGTGTATTATTTTTGTTAGCACAACATTGTTACCGCAGGCCCGTGGGTACCCCGGGACTCCCTCGGGGACAACCGCACTCCCGCGGGGACCCCAGCTTGGTGATCCGGGGACACCCAGACCCCTGCGGGGTCAGCAGGGGACACCCGCCGGCTTGTTGTATTTGTGTTGCGCATGCAAAAAGGTAAACAAAGAATTTTTTCTAAGTCCTGCTTTTTTATCACCAGCCTTTAGCTGGTGAGCTTTATTCAGCGCAACTTTCACGTACGATCAGTTTGCGTTGCTTAGTGAATCCCGCAGAAGGGCAGGATTCAGCGCAAACATCTGATCGTACGAGCAAAGTTGGACTTTGAAAAAATTTCAAGAAAAAGTCAGTTTTAGAGCGCAACGTGCCTGTTTGCGCGGCTTAGTGAATAGCGCTCGGCGTAACTTCACGTTCTCAGAGCACTTTGCGCTCCTAAAACGACTTATCACTGCTTAGTGCATAGCCCCCTGAGTTTTTTGTTTAGCAATTGCGCCTGGTTTAGGTGGATTTATGGCACTGTTGTATAAATGTTAAGTTTCCAGCAATGGTGCACCATCGAGCCAACTGTGTGTTGAGGTGTGAAATGTGAAGAGACCAAACGGTCTTTTATGTTCTAATAATCTAGTCTTGAAATGGTCTCTTGGTTTATTTGATGTACTGTTATGAACTGGGTCCTTCTAGAGCATAAACAACATAGGATATATTATAATTACTGTATTGCATGATTTCATATGTAACTCTTTAAACCCTAGACATGATACTTTTTCTGTGTTTTTGGTCCAGGAATTTACAGGTAATATCATCTAAAGCTGCTGCATTTCAAATACTCCATAGATCTTTGAATGAGGGAGAATCAGGTGTAATCTATCTGGAAAGAAACCTGTGAACACATCAAAGATGCTTTTGAAAAAGCTAATTTAAATCATTTGAATATACTTTGCATGCCTCTCTCTTTCTCTTGAGTTAGCACATTATATGAATAGCAATGTACTGTATGTGGAAATAATGCTTGGTGAATCACTTGTGAACTCTGACTGAGCAGCGACTTATTTGCAAAACTGAAAATTGACAATGGAAATGTTTGATTTTTACTTTTTTAGGTCTTTAATATTCTGCAAAATGTAATGCCAGAAATAGAATTTGTGATTAAAAAAAAAAATTATAAGTTGATGTGCCTGTGTTTTGGATAGTTTCGCACATCTCTAAACAAAAATAAGTTTCATGTGTTTCAAAAACCTGAAAGTACAAAGTTGACAAAGAAAGCCGAAACACTCAGGATGCGACGTACTGTAGCAATGTAAACAAAAGTTTACTTTCACATTTTTTCTTGTGGTTGCCTGATACTTACAGTATATGAAAACCTAGTCAGTGAAGTGCTTTGAATGTGATTGTTAGTAAAATAGGATTCCGCTACCTCAGGGCTGTACTGTATGTATCAAGGCAAAAGTGGTGCAATTACTGCATGGAGCAAGAGATTTGAACCATTTATGTCAAAAGAAAAAAATCCCATTTAAAGCAATAGATGATTTTCTTTGATACTGTATATCTGGTGCAATTTGTTGTGCCTCAGAATTGCACCACTTTCACATTGATACATATCGCCTATAGTGTCATATGTAAAATGAGGTGCAGAAAAATGTTGTTCAGATATATTGTGAATAGAAATAATATCAACCACCAACATTTATCCCATACATACATTTGCACAAGTTACAATATAATTTTCTAAAGCATATAAAAGCAACATTGTTTATCAGATTTCGTGTTTAATACAGTTTCCTTGTTAAATGTAATTAATTTAAAGATCTAACTGATAAACACTTGCATTAGCAAATACCCATGTGTGTGTATAATGTGTGACAATGTATAACCAATTCTCTTCCTGCATTTTTGATGCATGGCAGTTTATTATAAGAAAATCTTGCCCGGGACTTTTCACGCACAGATCCATATGTTGATAAAATTATAATATGTGCATTAGATAAAAGAACTGAAAAATAACTTGACACATTTTTGATTAAAGATTGAGTTTAAGCATTCCTTTCCAAGCATCAATTTTAGGCCAAAAAATAAGGTGCTAGCATTTACCAATAAATAGCACATACTGTATACTGTGGCAGGTTGCAGGACTAATGGGAGGTTCTCTTTCTCATTGAAGTACTATGGAGTACCACTTATTTCTTCATTCTAAAAAAAACTAATCTCATATTTTCAATTTGTCAAAATGTTACAGAACTAATCTGAAACCAAGCAAAAGGATGATAATAACTATGTATTTTAAATATGTGTACAGTACATTGCTATAATATTACTATACAGTAGGTACAATTATTATATTTACTAAGCAGGGCAATGACATACTGTAAGGCACTAATCCGATGCTGGAAGACACCTTGCAGCCTATTGAGGTGAAACACCAGGAGATGCGCTATTGAACAGCTCCACTTAGTGTCTAATGTACAGTATTTCATATCCAGCGTGCTTTCATTGACTGATTTCTTCAAATACTACTTTGTGCTGTTGGAGTATTTACCAATTATTGTTTTGGCATACTGTATTGCTTAAATCTGCCATTCCTCCCACAAGAAACGTCTTGTTAATCTCAATTTGAGAAAACCTTATGAAATTAGAGATTGTATTATGTGTACAACAACGCACGTTGTGTATTATCTTGAATGTCCATGCTGCCTTTCATATATTGGTCGTACAAAAAGGCAACTCAGGAGGCAGGTATTGGAGCATGCATGGAACATGCACGGAACATCAGGATCAGTTTTGAAAATCATAGTGTGTCAAAACACTTTAAAATACATCATAACCATGACCATACATTACTAAAATATAAAGGACTTGAAGTTATCTCTATTAAAAGATGTGGTGGCGACAGAGAGAGGGAGCTAGCTAAGAGAGAAAGCTATTGGATTTACTCTATAATATCTATGGCTCCCCTCGGTCTAAATGAAGACATAGATATTCTGTCACTGATTAATTGAATCATTCTTGTGGCTCATGCAGTACTAGCCTGGCCCTGATGTTCTGTCCATGCTACATGCTCTGCAGTTTGATTCCATCTGGAACCATTTTTTCTATCTCCAGCTATATGGGAAATTATAATATCAAATAACTTCACACACAGGGCCTTATTCAGAGAGGGTTGATAAAAAAAATCGCCAGGGAATTTAAAATGACTGTTTTTTGAGCGTTGCTATCACGGTATTCAGAAAGGCTCGATTACCAGTGATAGCAAAATGCCCAAAATGGGCGAGTTGCTGCCAGCGACAGCATCGAGCCTCTGAAAAGGCCTGAACTGGCGATTCATTTCTGCTGCAGAGAGAGCTGCTCTGAGAGAGCCGCGTCTCCCAGGGGAAATGTTGCCCGAAAATTATTTATTTAAATATACATTTCTTTAATAGTTTAGAGGTGCAGGGGGTCTCCGGAGCTGAACCACGTTGGTTTTATGTCCAAGGACCCCCTGCTTCCTGAGATACAGGCACCTTTATGGGGTGCCGGTATCCCTCTGCATTGAAATGACCCGTGTCACGTGACCGGGACATTTCCTTACATAGGATATACCGGCACCCCATAAAGGTGCCTGTATCTCGGGAAGCAGGGGGTCCCCGGACATAAAACCAATGTGGTTCATCTCCGGAGACCCCCTGCACATCTACACTATTAAAGAAATGTATATCAATAAATATTTTAATAAACATAAATACACGCCACCCCCCCCCCCCCCCCCCTCCGCCCAAACCCATACAGTACAGTAATGGGCAAAATAACTCTTATCCAGAAATGGATAATAGATTATTTGCCCATTATTAATCACTGCATTAGCATACAAAAATAAAGTAAATAAATACAGTTATACTTACCACAACAGCAGGTCCCTCTGTCCTCCGCAGCAAGAAAGCATATATACATAATAAATACATTCTAATGGCCCCTAACCCCTTAATCACCTTAGCAGTTACTAAACGCTATAGTCATTAAGGGGTTAACCCACCCTGACCCGATACCAACCCGGGAGGCCTAAGCACCCACCCCTGACTGACTATACCCACCCTATATCCATTGAGTAGTATAGTGGTACATCATACCCATATAATAATAATATGGGCATGATAAGCCTCTATAGCACTCAATGGGCACCCTAATGACAATAAATTAAGACACACAGACACACAGTAATAAAACGTAACTAAACTCCAAAAAAACACATTTCACTAAATAAAACAGTAGCCAGCTAATCCAATCAATAGAAGCAATTACAACATCAACAATGAATTAATTCAACCATTACCCAATCAAACCAATTAATTCCTAAACCAACACAAAATGAATAGTAACACTGACCAATCCAAACAATGAATTACTCCAACATTAATGAATGTAACCATTAAAACTCAAAGAAATAAATGAAAACAATCTCGGAAGTAACCATAAAACACATTAGCTAACATAATATAACATTAAGTACAAGCGAACACCAATCGCAAACCTTTTATTACATTAAGCATGAACAAGCAAACAATCACATCCACATAATAAACTGGAATGAAAAAAAGCAATAACAAGCGAGAAATGCCCCCCAAATATTGTCATAATAATGTATTAATCTGTACCCTAAAGAAGTACAATGTGCCTCCCCCAATAAATCAAAAAACACATCCAAAGATTAAACCTGTAAAAAGAGACATTTACAAACATTGAATATATTACTTACCATTAGAAGCGATGGCCCTCCGACTCCCGGGGTAACAGGAAGCTCACGTACCTTGAAGGCCTCAAACAGCATCCGATGCCATCCGTCATGAAGATCCGGCTCAGGTACCCCAATCTTCTATTTTCTTTCTTTAATCACCTTCTTCTATCTTCATCTGTAACCATTTCTTGTTCTTCTTTATCTTCTTTCTTCATCTGTCAATCCAAAATACTCAATGTTAAATCCCAGCCGATGCTGTCTCGTCGGCTTCTTGGGCTCAAATGAGGCGTCACGGCCTTAAATATGGCTTGTGACGTCACATTTACCCTCAAAATGGTTAACAGCCATCTGATTGGCTGTTAAAACCATTTTCCGACCTAAATTTTTTTTGCCGTGACGTCACTTAAAGGGAATGATGCCAGCCAATCAGAATGGCTGTACTTCATTTGCCTTTAAGATGACGTCACAAAGCCGGCGTCACATGGTATTTCAGTCAATCAGATCGTGGGAACCAATTCCACACTCTGATTGGCTGAACTACCTTGTGACACAGCGGCCATCTTGGATTTAGTGACGTCATGTTAAAGGGAATGATGCCAGCCAATCAGAATGGCTGTGCTTCATTTGGATTTAGTGACGTCATGTTAAAGGGAAATGAAGCACAGCCATTCTGATTGGCTGGCATCATTCCCTTGCTACGGTCTTTTGGACTTTTTCCGTTGATATCTGTCAACAAAAGACGCCTCCGTCTGTGTGCTGGTGCACCGGATATAATCAGTGTAAAGGAGCCGCATCCCATCCATCGCCTTCTTTGTGAGCTGCTGGAGCTTGTGACGGGTCCTGAGCTTTGTTCAGTTTAACTGGTGTGAGGGAATCCCCCTCCCTCTTCCCTTGTAAAGCCGCACTCTGACGGATCAACCAGCGTTTGGGAGAGGAGACATACAGTAATCACAAGCGTGAGGTATACCTTACCGGATGGTGCAGCTCGGTTGGTGTCAGGATTATCTGTTGCGGAGACGACCAGTGTTTGAAAGAAATTGCCGTGAAAAGGAAGTCCCTGATGACCTTGTGCAGCAGCTGTGAGAGCGTCGTTCTATGATTGGTTATTATACCTACATGCTCATTTATCTTTATTTCTGTACGTGCATATATTACCATATATATATACATATATATATATATATATATATATGTATATATATATATATATATAAAGTTTTTATTTTTTATATACTACACTATGATGGTTTTGCACTTTCTTCTTTTGTGTATTCCTCCCACAAACCTTTTTTTTTTTTAAATAATAAGTGAACAAGAGGTTACCTGGAGTATAATCAACCCTCCCCGGGCCAACAACCCTCTTCACCAACACATCCTACCACCTTCACACAGCCCCACTTGCTCCCAACCCCCCAAATACCTACCCCACTTCTAGACAAATGGCCAAGATCCCTATTAGCCAAATGTTGTTAATAGATGTTTTGGGTATTAACTAATATAACAATAATATATATATATACACACACACACACACACACACACACACACACACACACACACACACACACACACACACACACACACACACACACACACACACACACACACACACACACACACACACACACACACACAAAAACAGAACATTAAAAAAAAATTGTATTCATAAATCCATTGATTGTGACTTTGGCTATCTAGGCCCACTCAATAGCAACATTTACAATCAATGGTAAACTTTGATATTTTTTTTTTAAATGAACAATAATATATAACATTAATAACCCCCATTCATTACCTTAGTCACTAGCCACTAGGGTAATGAAGGGTTTTAGACCTCTTGCCAACCCTCTCAGAATGCCTAATACGACTTTTGTCCTTTGAAAAGCATAAAAATATATATAAAACGAAATAGAAATGACATGACATCATAATATCATAAATACTGTACTGAATCATTAAATCCATTGATTGGCTCTGTGGCTACCTAAGCCCACAGTAAGGGCGGTAGCTAGCCACAATCACAAAATAGAAGTTCCAATCTTAGATATAAAAAAATATATAATCCAAGAAAAGAACAATCTATATTTAAAAAACATAACTATACATATGTATTTTTAATACCTTAAGCTAGTTAACTAGAATTCACTAGTTAGTCACATTCATGAGTTATATGGATGAATCAATGTTTAATAATGTTTAACAAGTTATATAATTTGACCATACCCACGGTCATATCATTTTGCTTATATATATATACAGCTCAACCCCGTTATAACGCGATCCGTTACAACGCGAATCCGCTTATAACGCGATGCAAGTGTGGCTCCCAATTCTGTATACTTTACAACACAATTATTGGTATCCTAAATACTTTATTGTACAATGCATACAATTGTATATTATTTCTAACGCGATCCGCTTATAGCGCGATGTGATTCTTTGGACCCCAAGCATAGCGTTATAATGGGGTTGAGCTGTATATATAACCATAAGTTAATCCATATTCATAAATGTGACTATTGCAACCACCACACCTGGCATGTAACGAGATCTCAATATATTTTTAAAATATTTTTTAATAACAAAAATTGATAATTAGGGTATCCACCCTGAACAATTTTATATAAAAAATATATAATACTTGATACATATATACCATGAACTAATGTAGGGGTGTATGTTGTATTCAGAATATCCCATATGGCAAACGTAGTGCCTATGTTTAGATTTGTTAGACTTTTCAGAAAATGCAGAAATTTTGAAATAGAATGGGACTGCAAAATGGATAACCGAATAACTAAAGATAAATAAATGATATATCAGATCAAATACCTTATGTCAGAATATATTACTAAAAAAGAGAGTGCATGATTTCTCAGTATGTAAACTTAATTCTCTAACCAAGGTCCCAGTTTAACCAAGACGGCACTCTCGTCTTTATAGTGAATATCCAGAATAATTCACGGCGATCCAAGTCATTTACTCTATTTCCGCCTCTGATCGACTGTGGTACCTGTTCAATTCCTGAAAAGGAAAATGCCCCTAAACCTCCAGAGCTACAGCAAGAGAAATTATTTGACACTGGATGCGTCAAATCACCCCTCTCTATAAGTCGCACATGTTCCATGATTCTTACTTTGAGAGCTCTAATAGTGCGACCTACATATTGTTTTCCACAGCGACAGGTCAGAAGATAGACCACAAAACATGTATTACAATTAATAAACGTTCTGGCCTGTCACTGTGGATGAAAAACCAGGCCCAATATTCATTTATTTACAAATCTTACAATTAGAGCATTTAAAGCTTCCTACTGGCAATGATGTATGTGCTGTGCTCTCTGACTGGAATAAACTAGGTGAGACAAAGTTGGAAATAGTCTTGGCTCATCTAAATACGAATTTGGGTCCCTCCTGAAATATAATTTTAAATGCTGGTTCCACTGACAACACATCCCAATGTCGTTTTATGATGTTCTTTATTTGTTCTGATTAACACTATATTTAGTAATAAAAATTGGAATACAGTATGTTGTGGTGTCAATTTCTCTTTGTTTGTTTTTTTATTTGATTTTTTGTCCTTAAACAGAGATGACCTATCCATTATGGCCATTTCTTCAAATGCCCTATAGAGATCTTTTTTTATTATAGCATTCTGTTATGAAATCTATCAATTAAATCTTTTGATTGTGTTTGAAAATCTTCATAGTTTGAACAATTTAGTCTGATACGAATTAATTGTACCTTTGGGATTCCATATCAATTGTTCTGTTAACAGTCTATAGCACCACGCGTGAATATATTTTGCTGATTGTTGTTGCGGGGCAGCTTGACGTTACAGTTCTTATATTGGGAAGTACATATAATCCTTTTTAGTGTAATTTTTGCACATACAATATTTCTCTATTCCAATGAGGGGCCACAGTGATTGATACCCCTATTCCATCTAAGCCATTGGATATAGTATTGTCAGATATGGATACGGAATCTGAAGAAGCTAGTACATCTAAGGATATCCCATTATATACATTTAATTGTAAAGACAATGCATTAAGAACCAAAAAAGCTGAACAAGTGTTTGAAAACAGATTGGAAACGGGCTGTGATGACTTAACATATTTAAAATCACTCTTCATAAGACTAGAAAAATGTTTGTCTAGTGATATTCAAAATTGGTGGGACATTATAACACTACAAAATTATGTGAGAACACAGAGAATCCCTCGTGGTTTACAAATTAAAAAATCCCCCTCATTTGGATTCCCCGATGGGGACTTTGAAAAAGAATGGACAGACACACTAAATGAATGTTCATTCAAGTTGATCAATCTTATTATTAGAACAAAAGCAAAAGATAAGATTATTTCAGAGGGGGATGTGAAGATCAGACAAAATAAGTTACACTCACATAAAGAAAGAGAAGGATTTCATACATTGGATAACACCTTGGCAATCAATATTTCCCAAATGGAAAAAGATATCATGTCCAAAAAACAAACATAATATGAGAGTGATAAGGTTGATTATGAAAATAAACAAATCTGTGTTTGGCAGAAACCTACACCGTTTAGAAACTCTAAATCATCCATCACCCATAAAGGAATTTTGAATCAGCCTAAAGATAAGCAAAGATCAATCCTTAAAAAGAACATTTCATTTACACATTCAACCAGTGGTGACTCTGATGCCTCCGATAATGTTTTTTTCTCTCAGAGGGATTATTCACAGGATTTTTCCATCAGAAGTCAACTGACTTCCGAAGTTTACCATCCCAGGAGGATCAAGCGATGACAATGGATGTAATTCCGTAAATCGCATAGATAATGAATCCGGGTCTCAACAAGGTACCTCAAAAAACTATCGTGCCGCAAAAAAACAAGAAGGGGGACAAAGGGAAGGTGCCGCTCCGTATCCACAAAAAAGGAAGATGAATTTCTAACCCAGACCTCAGGGATCATTAATCTTTCCAATGTGACATTCACATTGGCAGAACTGTCAGTTCTAGATAAAGGACTCAAATATGCACCCAATACAAATTTCAATTTGTTTGAGACTGTTGTTGACATGCATCATTATGTACGAAAGTTAACATTAAAAAAATTCTTCAATGAGGGCATAGACTGCCCTAATGTAATGACCAGTTATGAAAATTAAATAATGTTTCCCTCCTTGGAGGAACATGTTGATCTCTTATGTCCTGATCTTTGTTCAATTTCATTCAAAGACCTTTGGAGTTTGAAGGATTTTAATGAGTTACTTGATGAACAGGAAGAAAGTCATATAGATCCTGCCACATTCTTAGTACAAAGGCCATCAGGCCTAAAAAACAAGTCTTGTTTTTATCATGCACACTGTAAAGGCAATAGTTTAATTACATTTGAAAAACTTATAGAAAGGGATCTTATCCTTTTGTCAAGAGGCTACACTTTTCATATTTTTCCCTTAAACCAGCCCATATATAAGGAAAAGTGGATTAACACATTAAATATTTGTTCATTTAACTTAATGGACCTTATTATCAAAGAGAAATATAGAGAGAAGGAAATATTGAATGATCAAATTACTGACTTACAAAAACGACTAATAAAATTCAAGGACATTGAGGGTTTTAAAAATTATGATCGCATTTTGTTGAAAACAGTGGCCGGTGTAGAAGCAGATATTATGGCGAAAAAACAAACAAAATTCAACAGGGATAAACTAGATTACACAAAAAAGCAAATCTACGCATGGCAAAGAGTGAATCAGAATGTTGATCGTTCATATGGGGCCCCCCAAAAACAACTCACACCTTAGATCTACACCACGCAAATCAATATTGAAAGGGAAAAGTGATCAGAGTGGGGAATCGGAATTTTCTGATGTAGAACCCTCAGCGCATACTGTCTCCTTTGCGGACATAGACGAACAACCGGGTTATCTTTTGCGTGAGATGGAGAGACAAAAGGGTGAAGGAGGGCAGACAAATGGAGACTATCGAATTAGAACGGAACCTTCAACGAGTCAGTCAAAGAACACACAATATGCACAACAACAACAAAAACTTCACACTTTTAAAAAAACACTTAAAAGGACAAGGAGAGGCAAAATACAGGGATGGAAAAAGAAAACCTCCAAAAATGAAGAAGAATTCATAGATAATAATGTTATAAATTTATCTGGACATGAATTATCTAGGGCAGAAATGTCCTTATTGAATAAGGGTCTTAAATACGCACCAACAATGGATCTTGATCTGTTTGATGTTGCAATTGATGTGCACATGTATGTGCGCAAGTTAACTTTAAAGAAATTCTTTAACAACAAAGACACACAAGATTCTCTTTCAGATAATCCAGAAATGCTCTCAGAGGATGCACACCATTCTGAGTTAACTGTTATGGATCCAGTTACCGGTCCTCCCCAGCCCACAACTCGCCTATCTTCCTTCAGGGAATTCTGTACCCTGAGGGACATGGACGACTTGTGGGCTGAGCAGAGCGAGGTGCTGGACCGTTCTATTATTCAATGTTTTAGTGACTGGAATTCCTACCTAAAGAAAGGTTCTGTTTTCTATCCTATATATGCAAAGGGTCCCTATATAACTATGTTTGAAAACTTAGTGATTAGGGATCTCCGTCTTTTGTCCCAAGGTTACTCTTTTCTCACAGGCTTTGGTAGTCAGGACAATCTGAGTAAGGATGAAAGGTTGGCTATAAAATCACTCCAGGATAATGCTGATTTAATTATAAAGAATGCGGATAAGGGGGGTGCGGTGGTGGTGCAGAGTAGGACTGAATATCTCAAGGAAGCATATCGCCAACTTGGTGATCTTATGGTGATCTTATATCTGGGTATCTATGGATGTTACCTCCCTCTATACAATAATAAAACACAAGCTAGGTTTGACAGCTGTTCGACATTTTATAGAAGGTCCAAATAACTCTATATTTAACACAACTTTTATTATTGAAGCTATTGATTTTTTTCTCACTCACAATTATTTTATGTTTGAGCACAATTTTATTTACAGCAGAAAGGCACGGCAATATGGACAAGTTTTGCCCCCTCATATGCCAACTTATTTATGGGGTGGTGGGAAGCCCAGTTTATTTATAGCAGCACTAATCACTTTAGGGATAATATTGTTTTTTATAAGCGTTATATCGATGACCTTATTTTTATTTGGGAAGGTGATATGGACACGTTACACAAATTCTTCACATATGTTAACACTAATACTTTTGATATAAAATTCACTTTTGATTTCAATATGCAACAAATAAAGTTTTTGGACCTTCTGTTCTATGTAGATCTAGAATTATGTATACAAACAGATACCTTCAGGAAGGAAAATGCTAGAAACTCCTTCCTGAGGGCGGACAGCTGTCACCCGCAACCTCTTATATCAGGCATCCCGAAAGGTCAGTTCCTCAGACTGAGACGGAATTGCTCCACTTTGGAGAGATTCCAAGATAGGTCTGAGGAACTGAAATTGAGATTCATAGAGAGGGGTATGCATCAGAACTACTACAAAAAGCTATTGATGAGGTTACTAATATTGATAGAGAATCACTGATTGGTACATAAGAGTCAAGGATGAAGAAAAAAAGACGTGAGAGGAATGGGGATGAATGGAAAGGATTGTCCTGACGTACCACTCTTTATATCTCAATATACTAGGAGGAGTTATCAGGTTAAATCAATTCTAAATAAACACTGGAATTTATTAATGATGGAACCAGGCCTAAAGAAATATGTAGAACAAGGCCCGAAATGCGTCTTTCGCAGGGCCAAGACAATTGCGGGGTATGTTTCCAAAAGTGATATATCCAAAGATAAATCCAATATGTTTCGTGAGACTAAGGGGTCCTTTTGCTGCGGGACATGTAATGTATGCAAATACATGATACCGTTCCAGTATTTCTTTTCCCACAACCCACAAAAAAGGTATAGAATTAATAGTTTCATAAACTGCAATTCAATCTTTGTTATCTATATGCTTACATGTGGATGTGGGAAAAGATACGTAGGAAGAAATACTAGAAATCGAAAAACAAGAATACAGGAACACGTCAGATTAATCAAAAAAGGTGACCTTTCCCACCCTGTTTCAAAACATTTTTCTGAGTGCGTAGATGGAGGTATCAAGAATTTCAGCTTTTTGGGTATAGACAAAATAGTAATGAGACAGCGAGGAGGGGATATGATTAATTTCCTTGACCGTAAAGAATCACAATGGATTTTCTTATTAAACACTAGGGTTCCTGATGGTTTAAATACCGAATGGAACCTAGGACATTTTCTCAGATAAACTGGTGTTTTTTCTATTTTTTTTTAAATTTGAAATTCTTTTATTGTATTCTCTCTTCCCTAAAATGTGTGAATTAAGATTTCTCCTTGTATGCTATATTAGTATTTTCTCTTGTACGATTGAAGACGTTCCCATTTCTCAAATATTGTGTTTGGTATATATATTCCATAGTTGTGCGATTGAAGACGTTCTCTGTTCTATTAGGATATGAAGTATTCATAGAATTGTGCGATTGAAGATATTCTCATTAATGGTCTGTTTCCATTGTCTCATGTATATTTACCCATGTTCTATGGTTTATAACACTTACGGATATGGATATGTGTACGTGTCCTTCTCTCTCTCTCTCATTGATAAACATCCATTTTAGGGTAGCTTTCACTGCTATGCTCTCTATAAAAATAAAAATAAAAATAAAAAACATATACTTAATATCTTTAAATAAGATTTATTAAGCATGGGACCCTTTGCATATTTATCTGTATGGATATTGTGATAATCTAATCACATGATTAATTTGCCAACCTTTTAATAATGTTTTTGCTAATAGATCTTTGCTAGGTAAACGGTACATTTTTTCAAGGATGGCAAGGAAATATATGTTTTTTTGTCCATACAGAGGAGTTCACTGTTCAGTATCTTAGGAGTTGGGGTTATGTTCTAAACTCATGTTTTTCTTTATTTATTTGTTTATTTATTGTTTATTATATCTTTATTTTTGGATTTAAATGTCTATTATATTTTTAATTTTTTATATTTTCTATTATTATTATTTGTTGATGTTTATTATATGTTTGGATGCATATCCTTTATTATGCCATATGTCTTCTTTTGAGCATATATATGCATATGTATTTTCTGTGTTTGTATTTACTTTTGAATTTTTATAGGCATTTTAGGTTAAATTGTGTGGATTATGCATTAGGGCTCCCCCTAGCCATTCAGCCTCCACTTGTGCCGTGCCTGGAATGCGCACGCAACGCTTCTTGGCCTCACGTGTCCACATCCGATGTCATCTTGCTCTGTGGTGGAGGGGGCGGGCCACCCGGTCATGCGTGGATCACTCAGTTCCTCCTCCGTTCTACTGCTTTGCAGTGTAGGAGGGGACTGGGATCGAGCTGCCCGAGGCACGGCCCGCCTCCCTTGTACTGCGGGACGCCGACTGGTTGCCATGACCGTGTCGGGGGGCATTGCTGTAGCGAGTCATGACGCGTGACGTCATCACGCATTGCGTGTGACGTCATCGCGTTTGTGGGCGGGCTCATTTGGTGGCAATTTTGGCGCGAATTGGGGCTGCTCTGAAAGGTATTTAAATACCAATGTTAGTGGGGACATATTACTCCTTGATAAATGGCGGATTGCCCGAAACGCGTAGGAGGGTACCTACCTCCATTTTTTTAAACTATGGAACAATAAAGTACTTGATATATTTTTATTAGTTTTTGGTGGGACCCACTCTGTTCAGTGCTGTGCGTTGGAGCATTTTCCGTCAGCCCATAAATAACCTCAGTAGAGATGAAAAATCTGCTCTAGTAACATTAAAGAATAATTAAAACATAGTTATAAAGGGGGCGGATAAGGGAGGAGCTATCGTCATCTTAGATAGCCTTCAATACAAAATGGAAGCCATAAGACAATTGGAAGATTCTACTTCCTATATGGTCTTGAGGGAGGACCCCACTGTCCCTTTTTTGAAGGAATTAAGAACATTATTAGAATTAGGCAAAATTCTTGGTATTTTGGATCAGAAAGAAATCAACTTTCTGTATAAAGAACATCCGATTATCCTTATCTTCCACCATCTCCCGAAAATCCATAAGACATTGGTCTCCCCACCTTGGAGGCCTATAGTCTCTAGAATTGGATCTTTGGGACATGGTGTATCAAGATATGTTGATACATACTTACAAGACATTGTACAGGCTTTGCCTTCTTATATAAGGGACAGTGGTGATCTTCTTCAAAAATTACAATCTGTCACATGGGAAAACAATCTCCTGTGGGTTACATTAGACGTTACATCTTTATATACAGTGATACAACATTAACAAGGGGTGGCAGCTGTCAAATTCTTTCTAGATAAATCTGAACTCTCACAAGCACAGAGCACCTTTATTTTAGATTGTATACATTATTTACTCCCACAATTATTTTATGTTTGACGGTACATACTATCTCCAGACACGTGGAACGGCTATGGGAACCATCTTTGCACCATCTTTGCACCATCTTATGCCAATCTCTTTCTAGGCAGGTGGGAGTCATTCCACTTGTTTGGAGATAGAAACCCCTTTAGACATCACATTTTATTTTACAAACGATATATAGACAACCTTATTTTCATTTGGAAAGGGGGAGCACATTCACTTTTATTATTTATTAATCACTTAAACGATAATTTGAACTTACATTTCACGCATAATTATGATTTTCACCACATTCATTATTGGGATTTCTTTTTATTTATTGATCAAAACAAGTCCATCCAAAGCAACATTTATTGAAAGGCTTACTCTTGTAATACCTTCCTAAGAGCTGACAGCTGCCACCCCAAGTCCCTTATACAAGGAATCCCAAAGGGACAATTCATTTGTATCAGACGAAATTGTTCAAAATATGAAGATTTTGAAACACAATCAAAAAATTTAATTGACAGATTTCTAAACAGAGGCTATAATAAAAAAGAGCTCTATAGGGCATTTGAAGAAGTGGCCATAATGGATAGGTCATCTCTGTTTAAGGACAAAAAATCAAATACAAAAACAAACAAAGAGAAATTGACACCACAACATATTCCAGTGTTTATTACTAAATATATTGTTCAATCAGAACAAATAAAGAACACTGTCAAACGACATTGGAGTGTGCTGTCAGTGGACCCAGCACTAAAAACCATATTTCAAATTCGTATTTAGATGAGCCAAGACTATTTCCAATTTGTCTCACCTAGTTTATTCCAGTCAGAGAGCACGGCACATACATCATTGCCAGTAGGAATCTTTAAATGCTCTAATTGTAAGATTTGTAAATACATGAATGTTGGGCCTGGTTTTTCATCCACAGTGACAGGTCGGCAGTATGGGGCCAGAACGTTTATTAATTGTAATACACGTTTTGTGGTCTATCTGCTGACCTATCGCTGTGGAAAATAATATGTTGGTCGCACTATTAGAGCTCTCAAAGTAAGAATCATGGAACATGTGCGACTTATAGAGAGGGGTGATTTGACGCATCCGGTGTCAAATCATTTCTCTTGCTGTAGCTCTGGAGGTTTAGGGGCATTTTCCTTTTCAGGAATTGAACAGGTACCACAGTCGATCAGAGGCGGAAATAGAGTCAATGACTTGGATCGCCGTGAATTATTCTGGATATTCACTATAAAGACGAGAGTGCCGTCTTGGTTAAACTCAGACTGGGACCTTGGTCCATTGTTAGAGAATTTAGTTTACATACTGAGATATCATGCTCTCTCTTTTTTAGTTACATATTCTGACATAAGGTATTTGATCTGATTAATCATTTATATATCTTTAGTTATTCGGTTATCCATTTCGCAGCCCCATTCCATTTCAAAATTTCTGCATTTTCTAAAAAGTCTAACAAATCTAAGCATAGGCACTAAGTTTGTCATATGGGATATTCTGAATACAACATACACCCCTACATTAGTTCATGGTATATATGGTATATATGTATCAAGTATTATATATATATTTTATATAAAATTGTTCAGGGTGGATACCCTAATTATCAATTTTTGTTATTAAAGAAAATATATTGAGATCTCTTTACATGCCAGGTGTGGTGGTTGCAATAGTCACATTTATGAATATGGATTAATTTATGGTCATATACTGTATATACTGTATATACACACACATATATATATATATATATATATATATATATATATATATATATATATATATATATATATATATATATATATATATATATATATATACAAGTATACATTACGCATAGCAGCAAATATATATACACACACAAAGTTGGGATTAATATTCCAGTACGGCGTGAAAAAATTTACGTTTTGCTCATAAGCAAAATTATATGACCATGGGTATGGTCAAATTATATAACTTGTTAAACATTATAAAACATTGATTCATCCATATAACTCTTACATGAATGTGACTAACCAGTGAGTTCTAGTTAACTATCTTAATGTATTAAGAATACATATGTATAGTTATGTTTTTTTAAATATAGATTGTTCTTTTCTTGGATTATATATCTTTTTATATCTAAATTTGGAACTTCTATTTTGTGATTGTGTTTGTTATCACATATTTTTCTAATAAAGTTTGTTTTATTCATTTTATTATTCTTGTGGAGGACCACCTCACTCATACTGATGGTGGCCTTCTGATTGGTGTGTGTGTGCCTTCCCTCCCTCCCCCTTTCCTTTCCCCCCTCCCTCTTCCCTCCCCCTCCTCGGGTTGTGTCCTCCCTGAGATTGTGTGGATGTTATGTGTTTTTACTGCGCAAGTGCGTTCTCCCTGGTCTCTCGCGCTTTCTCTTATTTGTGCAAAACAATGGGAAGGGGTTGGGGATCCCGCATCGGTGGTGCGGGCACACCATAATGATGCTTGTGGTTTTCGGGGGCGTGTGTGGGCGTGCACGTATGCGGTACGCCTCCCCGCTCTACTGGCATGCTCCACGGCCTCCATAGTGGTGTTGCCAGCAGCTGATACTGCACAAGCGCGTATCACTCTGGCTCCCATTCTGCGTTTGGTCAGGACCTGACTACTATCAGTGTGCTGTGGGTAGGATCCCAGTTATGCCCTATGATTGGTAAGCTAATTAAACATTTACTTATAAATATGTTGGTAATGATGGTATATGTATGCCTTGATAAAGTGCTCTGTGTAGCAAGAAACATGTTGGTAGGGTAATGCCTTGCTATTTTTTCCATCTTTGACCATTAAGTATTTTTTTGGATAACACACCTTCCTTCTAAAAAAAATTTGGGGAATGTTCCTGGTTGTGCTCTGCCATTTTTTTTCTTTTGCATCTTTATCCACACGGACGGAGGCACACCCAGATTGCCTGGAACCTGGATCAGCATGGACGCTGTAGCAGACCTGTGAGGTTTTGCTTGCTACATTTTTATTGTGATTATAAGGAATTTGGGTTCTCAATTGGGGTTACATACAGCATTTTGGTTCCTGGACTTATTAAGTGCCACTTTTGCTGGTTTACCATCCAGGATACCACACCCAGTACCTTTCCTCACTTCAACATATATATTCCAGACATCACACAGGAACATCCTTTGTCATCCATATCAATTGTTCTGTTAACAGTGTATAGCACCACGCATGAATATATTTTGCATCTTTTAGAAGGAACTAGTTCACCGATCACAATCCTCACCAACCACAAAAACCTGGAATACATCGAAGGAATTCTGAGATTTGGGACACACCAGGCCAGAAGAGTTGTGTTCTTCACTCAATTACATATTATAGTTTCCTTTCATACAGGCTCAAAGAATACTAAGGCTGACACCTTTGCATTGAAGTTCTATGTTGGGGAAATCAGTCCAAATTCATCGTCCACTGAAGAAAATATCTGAATATTTATCACGCTTGTACTGGTGCCAGAGATTTTGAGCGATGTCAAAGATTTTGTGGCACTTGTGCTCAAACCAAGATGCCCAGAGCTCTTCCCTGCAGCCTATTCCTACCACTGCCAATGCCTGTGGCCTTGGAACAATTTGGCAATGCACTTTATTGTTGAGCTGCCACCCTCTCAAGGTATCATTACTGTTCTGCACCAGAATGGGAATTTCTCTCCATTTTCCCTTAGCTTACCATCCACAGTGGAATGGCCTAGCAAAAATAGCCAACCAGTCATTAGAATAGTTCCTTCATTGCTTTGTATCAGAACAGTAGGATTATTGTGGAGAACTGCTCCCTTTTGCTGAGTTTGCACAAAACTCCTTAAAACATGATTCCTCTCAAGAGTCTCCATTCTTCTGTACCTATGGGTACCACCTTGCCACCCTTGCAAGCCCTCTGGGGTTCCCATGGTTGACCTCAAGCTCCAGAAACTCCAGGACCTCTGGAAACGGATACATATCTCCCTTGCTAAAGCGACTGTTCTACAGAAGGTACATGCAGATAAACACATATGACCACCTCCTCCCTTCAAAGTAGGTGACCAGGTATGGCTTTCCACCAGAAATATTCACCTCAAACTACCCTGGGCCAAACTCGGTTTTAAATACATCAGTCCAGATTAACCCTGCAGCCTTAAAATTGAAACTTCCTGCCAGCCTAAATAAACCATCTGTTTTTCATGTCTCTCTCTTCAAACCCTACATTCAAAATTCATTCTCTCACCCTCTCTCTCCTCCCAGTTCTATAATAGTCGAAGGTCAGGAAGAATTTGAGATGCAATTAATTTTGGACTCCCTGAGTTCTCATAGAAAACTCCACTATCTAGTGCAATGGAAGGGATATGGACCAGATAAAAGATCTTGGGTGGATTCCAAGTATATCCATGCCCCTTCTATGGTCTGGGGATTTCACAGAAATGTTTCCTTGAAACCTGCTTTGGATTGCTCAGAGGTCGGTCCTAAGGGGGTGGGGGCAGGTACTATTTGCTTCGGCACTATCAGTGCTCACAGTGAAGCTCCAGCAACAATCTTATTTATTGGCAATGCTTTCTTCACTTCTGTTCTGACAGCCAATGAGTTTGACAGACTTGAATCATGTTTTTATCAAAAGATGCCACCAAATGACTCCTTTTTTACACAGACTTAGGTTCTAAATGTAAACATGTCACTAATACAGTATATTCTAGCAAAAATTGATAGGAGCACAGGATTTGTTCTTTTGTTTTCCATATATGTAAGGCCAATCCTTTTACCAGCAGCAAACTTCTAAAGGAAGGAGTGGGATAATAAGTACAGACTGACTATAAATAGACAGGACTTTCTCCAGGAAGATGCTTGAGCATGGTTTCTGTTTGGTTCTGGTTAGACTCATGTGTTCCTGTCCATTTGCATTCAGCTTTGATCCCAGCCTTTGACCCTGAATGTGCATCTCTGCCACCTGCTTTGACCCCACCCTATACCCTGACTACTTTATAATCAATTCAGGACTCTGTCACACGGTTCAGCTCTGTTATTTAATATCCTACCTCAGCCCTATGTGTTGCTTTCTGTCTTGTGAAGAGTATCGTTACAGCAAGTACTCAGGTGTGGGTAGGTGCTCGGTTGGAAGCAGTTACTCGGGTTTGAGCAGATTGAAGTGAGCGGTTCAAAAAGATCTATTCAATCTCTTTCTCCTTCAAAAGTTGCCAGAATCGAACATACGCATCCGTGACGTGTGTAGTGTCCAGTATCCACCCTTTATGCCTGAGTGTGCTACACTAATAAAGCAATCATTAATGTTTAAGTTGTATCTTCCAGCCTTTTTGTTTTTTTCTAGAATGGTTTCTTCATAGAGATATACTCATGGATGTCAGATGGAGTTGACATCTTATCTGTACTGTCTTGAATGGCACATTATATCATATATGCATAACTGCAGTCAGGTTTAGAAAGTGCCATGTTCCATGCCCTGTACAATACAGTACAAACTGACAGACAAATTTGATTAATGCATATTGATTTAAGTAAAGTGTGATAGTGCTACAGTGGAGACGTACAAGTTCATGAAACAAAGAAAGGCAATGTTTAAAGCGAGACATGCAGACATTGTATCTTTTTTTGAGACACCTTTAAGGTTCCTACTGTACATGGGCATGCGGCCCACCGGGGCACCCCGTGCGGCCCGCGACGGACCCCCTTCAACCCCCCACTTTCACTCCCCTTCCCTGGTATGGAAAGAAGGAGCGTGCTCCAGCATTAAGTAGGAGTGCGCTCCAGCAGTATCTGTGTGATTGAGCGCTCTCCCCTTACCCCCCGCCACCCCTCAGCCTGCTCCGTGCTATATAAATGTAGCGCGACCCGGAACTTCCGAGTCTGCAGTTAGAACGCGCTTTCCTCACGCTTCACCCTGCCGCCATCTCTGTTGCCACCACCACCTCCTCCTCTGTTGCCGCCGCCACCTCTGTTGCCGCCACCATCACCTCTGCTGCTGCCGCCACCATCATCATCATCATCATCATCATCATCATCATCATCATCATCATCATCATCATCATCATCATCATCATCAACATGTAAGCATGGGGGGGGGGTTTGTTCATTCATGCGGAGCATGACATGGGGGGGCGCTGACATGGAGGGGGGGCGCTGACATGGGTGGGGGCCACTCATATGGGTGGGGGCCGCTGACATGGGTGGGGGGCCACTGACATGGATGGGGGGTGTGCTGACATGGGGGGGGCTGCTGACATGGGGGGGGCTGCTGAAATGGAATGGGCTGGGGGGCTGCTGACATGGGGGGGCTGCTAACATGGGGGGCTGCTAACATGGGGGGGGCTGCTGACATGGGTGGGGGGCTGCTGACATGGGGGGGCTGCTGACATGGGGGGGGCTTCTGAAATGGAATGGGCTGGGGTGGCTGCTGAAATGAAATGGGCTGTGGGGGCTCCTGAAATGGGCGGTGGGGGCTGCTGAAATGGGCAGTGGGGGCTGATGAAAAGGGCGGTGGGGGCTGCTGAAATGGGGGTTTGGGGGGCTGATAAAATGGACTGTGGGGGCTGCTGATACGGGCTGTGAGGGGAGGGTGATGTGAGGGGCAGTGGGGGGGAGTGATGTGAGGGGCAGGGGAGAGAGTGATGTGAGGGGCAGGGGGGGATAGTGATATGAGGGGCAGGGGGTGAGAGTGATGTGAGGGGCAAGGGGGGAGAGTGATGTGAGGGGCAGGGGGGGAGAGTGATGTGAGGGCAGGGGAGTAGAGTGATGTGAGGGGCAGGGGGGGAATGATGTGAGGGGCAGGGGGAGAGTGATGTGAGGTGCGGGGGGAGAGTGATGTGAGGGGTGGGTGGGAGAGTGATGTGAGGGGCAGGGGGGAGAGTGATGTGAGGGGCAGGGGGGAGAGTGATGTGAGGGGCGGGGTATTGTGTGTTTGATGTGGGGGGGAGTATTATGTGTATGGGTGAGGGGGAGAGATGGGGGTATGAGAGATCGATGGGGAGTCTTTTTAAAGTTTATGATGGGTTTTGGGGAGATATGAGCATGATGATGATGAGAGGTGCTGGAGGAGAGATGATGATGATGATGATGATGATGATGATGATGATGATGATGATGATGATGATGATGATGATGATGATGATGATGATTTTACCCGTGCGGCCCAAATCTTTTTTCCTTGGAGCAGTTCGGCCCTTCTCACTGTACAAGTTGTGCAGGCCTGGCATAGATGCTTGCTCGCAGGTATCAAAAATATTCAGTGCACCACCTGCCGGTAATGAAATGAACTAAAATAACATAAGTAACCACAAAATAATTATTCTGGCGGACCGTAGCTGAGCCACAGACGACGTGCGGCATGGTCGCGGATGAGTATGGATAACAAAGTGTTCACACTGGTGTCACGCATGTGTCACTCACACACGTCCGCAATAAATCTTACTACAGCTGTATTCCATTTATTTCGATATTTGCAGAGTTGACACGTTTGTGGAGCATCACTTTGGACTTGACATTCATATGGCGGCTCACTTTCTTACTTCCTCTGGCGAGTTCTCTGGTTTGTTGGTGGAGGTCTTCTGGACTGGCAAAAATACAACTGTCGTGCAAATTGTAAGCGACTCAAATATTCACCATTGATTTTCATTCCCTTTTCTTCCCAATTAAATGTCTTGAACATTTTTTTCAAGTACTGCTGTGAAAAGCTGTGGTGGTATGGTGTGTCCCTAATACAGTCCTTTGCTGATTCTTATCTTACTTGTATCTTCATGTAATCTTATGGTTGATGTTGTATTCTCACAAATGTTCCTTATACTGTAGTATCAATGTACGCTTTTTAATGCACTAAAAACCACTGAGGTGTTGACAGAATCAAATGCTATTTCGTAATCTCTTTGCGATAAGTGCACGTTCTTCTATTGTTGATCCATCATCTTGTTTAAGTGCAATGATTGGCCTATTACCAATCATAAGTCACTGCTTTGTTTTCTTAAGCTTCTGTTATATTCGATAATCTTCTTCACCATATTACAGTTACAGTACATTTACTTACATCGTCAGTTATACATTTGCGGATTGTCTAGTATAGCTCTGAATATTTAGTTCTTATTTTTGCATTGTGGGATTGCTTCATATCTTGTTGTCTCCTCAGTAACTGGTTTGTCTCATCTAATATTTGACCATGTTTTTTCGTTAGCGATTCCTCCAGTTTTTTTCTGGGTTTTTACCTATAATATTCATAAATTCTTCAGAATAATTTGATTAAGTGCATTTTGAGCAAGCTCTCATTGAAATTCTTCGCTCATATTCTTAAGAATCCTGATGTTGATTGCTTTTGTTTTCTTTTTAATCAGTTTTTTTCCTTCCATATTGGCATTCGGTCATTTGTGTCAAAAAGGTAAAGGACTGTGCAATCACATGTTTCTTATTAGCTATCATGGGGAGGGGGTGAGCTTAAATTAAGTAGGAGGTTGCCAACCTCCAATCAGCCATGACTAGCTGGACAAGAATTGCAAAACATACTGGACACCTAACAAGCTCCTATTAAACCCCCAAAATACCCACAACATAAATATAAGCATATGAGTGTCAGAGGAGTGCTACTGAGCATGGTGTCCAGTATGTTTTGCAATTCTTGTCCAGCTAGTCATGGCTGATTGGAGGTTGGCAACCTCCTACTTAATTTAAGCTCACCCCCTCCCACATTTAAATGGTTATGGGCTCACTCCATAGCATCTTCCACTCAGGGGAACTTGCCTGCTTGCAGTTTGGCTGTGACATCTCTAATACAGAGTGCTTTTCCTGGTAATGTACAGGTTAATAAAAGCTTCAGTCAGACAGAACTTTGCAGCTAATATTGACAGATTTACTATAAATCATTCTTCCTGTTATTAAACAGGTTATTAAGAATTTATATTAGCGTTAGGGACCCCTGATATGTGGTCTGCCTTGGCGTTGGCTCAGGGGCTTACAACAATTTTGGCCAAAAATGTCAAACTAAAAGACCATTTACTTATTAGATATTTATCCATATATATTTAGGCACTGTACCGTGTATGAGTCTCACTAGATGTGCTAAAAACTGAGCTTTGTCTGTGTTTTATGTTATGTCTCTGGTTTTAATGCATATTGCCATGCTCAGTAGCACTCCTCTGACACTCATATGCTTATATATATGTTGTGGGTATTTTGGGGGTTTAATAGGAGCTTGTTAGGTGTCCAGTATGTTTTGCAATTCTTGTCCAGCTAGTCATGGCTGATTGGAGGTTGGCAACCTCCTACTTAATTTAAGCTCACCCCCTCCCACATTTAAATGGTTATGGGCTCACTCCATAGCATCTTCCACTCAGGGGAACTTGCCTGCTTGCAGTTTGGCTGTGACATCTCTAATACAGAGTGCTTTTCCTGGTAATGTACAGGTTAATAAAAGCTTCAGTCAGACAGAACTTTGCAGCTAATATTGACAGATTTACTATAAATCATTCTTCCTGTTATTAAACAGGTTATTAAGAATTTATATTAGCGTTAGGGACCCCTGATATGTGGTCTGCCTTGGCGTTGGCTCAGGGGCTTACAACAATTTTGGCCAAAAATGTCAAACTAAAAGACCATTTACTTATTAGATATTTATCCATATATATTTAGGCACTGTACCGTGTATGAGTCTCACTAGATGTGCTAAAAACTGAGCTTTGTCTGTGTTTTATGTTATGTCTCTGGTTTTAATGCATATTGCCATGCTCAGTAGCACTCCTCTGACACTCATATGCTTATATATATGTTGTGGGTATTTTGGGGGTTTAATAGGAGCTTGTTAGGTGTCCAGTATGTTTTACTATTACACTTACACCATGTGATTGAGTGCTGTTAAATAGGGGTTTTCTTACTGATCCAATCGCCCCATCTGGGACATTTGTTCTATCAGTTTTTAGTGTAGCCTCTCATAATGATCTTGAAGTGAACATTTTCTTTGTTAAGGTGGTGGATTTCATGGTAAAAGTCTTTCACTCCATTGTCCATTCCCTACAAATAAGCATTAGGAATTACATTCATAAACTAATAAGAGGACAGCATGGCAGGACCTCAAAAGGGGCTTTTACTGTATAACATCATGAGGCTACCCAACGTGATGGGTGCAATAGATTGCATGCATGTAGCACAAGCACTACCACGTGAAAAGGAAGAGCTATATCAAAAAAGCCTGATTATATGATGATTATTTTAAAATCTCTGTCTGTTTGGCATATTTTCATGTTTGAATAGTTTGGAAGGGAAAGATGTTAAAGCGCATTATCTTCAGCATGTGCCCAATTGTAACAGTTCTCTCTTTTCATTAAATTCACTGAATGTGTGATGCAAACTTAAGGATTCTGAATGTGAAAACGAGATTCCTGGTGTCTTTCCATGGCTCTTATATCCTGCGCAATATCTTTAAATGCTGATATTGAGGCTAGTATATTAAGATGAGATGTGGGTGACAGGTGAGTGAGCATAGACGATACCTTAGGTTTGTATTAAAACATTTTTTTGACAGGAAATGTAATATCATTTTTCTATATATTTATTTCTGAAGGTAACACAGGATATGAAAACTCGCCTTCGCTGCTCACTCCAGTCTCCAGCCCAATTATTCCAGCAGAGTACCACTGTAATGTGCCACATGTACAGTATCCACACGCACTTTCATTGAGTGGACATTTGGACTGTGGGTTATGGTGTTTGGATATGGTGAGCTGTGTGCTACAATATTCAAGTGTGCAAGCTTCTGGGATTGTTGTTGCCTGCGGCATTTTACATAACATTGCAGTTATGCATAACATTCCAATAACATAGTGAGTCTGGAGGATTCCCAAATTCCCCTGCTGGAAAACAAGTGGGAGTCAAATTTTTTGCATGGTTTTTAAGAGACTACTTTTCACGTAAGTTTTATCATGGTTATTGTGTGGTTGAACATACTGTGCAGAATATGTGTTGATAATCCCCATGTGCCATGCATTAGTATAAAAAAGCTTCTGTGAAAATGGAGACCAGCCAAACATTGGAACATGAAAATGAACATTATGTGCAACAAACAAGTAGCTGTTACACTGTCGAATAAAGATAGAATTTGCTATAGTAGGTACTGTATTAAGAAATTAAATATTAATAAAAATGTTAAGTTTTATGTTTATAATTTCAAATATTATTAAATTTTGTCAAAAATTTTTTTTACATTGATTATCAACACTTTCTTTAGTGTCAGGGGAATATCTATGGCAGGCGTGAATCCCAGTTGCTGAAACATCAGGCAGTAAGCAAAGACATAGTCGGGGTCACACGCAGGGGTCCAGGGCAGGCGGAAAGGTAGCATAGTCGGGCTATGGGCAGAGGTCAGGGTCAAGCAGCGAATAGGAGTAATCAGAGTCACAGCAGCGAGGAAGCAGGAACAGGATGGGAACACAACTCCTCTGATTTGTCTGACAAGAGAAAAGTTATACCTATGCATCTCTCTGTCTGTCTACAGAATAGGCATATCAGAGATCCATCTCTCTCTGATGGGAGCCCTTGTGTGGACCCTCAAAGGTAAAAGTCTTATGGATGGTGGTCTTTGGATAATGTGCTGTGCTGGATTATTTGTTAGGTATAAACTTATATTTTCATCCTAGGGAAAAAAAGAAAAGAGAGAGCGCACAATAGTGTAGTATAATCAGGGTATATTGCACATTTAAAACATATATAAATGATGCACTCACATTCTGCAATCAAGAACTATTCGTGGGAGAGAACCGCTGATCGCATGAGGTAAACGCCGGTCAGTCTGCTGCTCCGTTCGCTTCTGCGTACGTCACGCCCGGTGACGGCTCAGTTATTTAGGGCTCCCATCAGAGAGAGATGGATCTCTGATATGCCTATTTTGACCAGAAGAAATTTGTGAGTGAAACCGACACAGATATTTTTTGGATATATATATATATTTTTATTCCATCTACACTATTATTTGTATTTTTTCTCATTTTCACATATATCACCTTGAGATCTACAGCGCTCCCCTTACCTGGAAGACGACGTGTGACTTTTGGGACCTGGACAGTCCACTATAAGGGTGTAGAGCTGCTGCATTTACTATTTTCTATGTACCTCACTATTTAACACTGCACTGTTATTCCACTTGTGGTGAGGGTTGTATTATCACATTCATTATATTTTAGGCATTTTTATAGTTATCTCACGGTTTTGGGTGTGATCATTAATTTAGCTTACTTGATACAATTTTCACATTAGAATAGACACGTTCCATTTTTTTTCTGTTTGTCTTCAGAATATGCAGATGTCAGTCAGTCTGCTGCGTCTCTGGGGGGGAGCGGGTTTGGGGGGGGGAGATTATTTTTCTATTTGTTCATTGTTTAAATATAATTTGAAAAATTGATAAAACATGTAATCACAGTGTGAATAAATGTGTATTATTTAAATCGACAAAGGTATAATTTTAAATGCTAATTTCTTATTGAAGTCTCAAATAAGAAACCATTGTTTTATTTTTCATGTAATTTCATTTTGCCTGCTTTTCTATAAAGGAGGAAGAGCAAGGGTTCAAGGTCTTCAACCTCTTAGTGTTCATCACCAATGCATTTGCACACTTCTTTGTGGAGGTGCTGGGATGGGTGTGTTATTTGTAGTGGTAGGTTCAACTGAGCACTCTGTTGTACTTTGTGAGGTTGAAGGTGTTGCTAGCAGCTAGCTAATGACTTGGCCAAAACATCTCCCTAGCCTGCTTTGAATTGAACATGTGTTCAGCATTATTTGACAGTTGTCACTACACCTGCTGATATGTTTTTACATATTATTATTATTTATTTGTAAAGCGCCAACATATTCTGTAATTCTGTAATGGGTCATCATTCTGTTTATATATATATATATATATATATATATTATAAACAGAATGATGACCCAAACAAGTACAAACAGATACAAAATTAATAAAGGCCCTGCTCATGAGAGATTACAATTTAGAGGGAATAAGGGTCAATGTAGACACAAAATGTAAAGTGACTGCTCATTGTGTGATGGAGCATGCCTCAGGGTGGCCACAAAGCTGATCCTATTAAGGTTTGGGGTGAGGATGTTAGGGGGTGTTGGTGTGGAGTTTGGTCCAGCTGATTACAATAGAATTGGAGGGGGGTGGATGTTAGGGCTATGCCAGGTAGTCTTCCTTGAAAAGGTGAGATTTTAGGGAGTGTTTAAATGTCTGAATACTGGAGGAGAGTCTGATGGTGCGTGGTAGGGAATTCCAGATAGAGGGGGCAGCACTGGAGAAGCCTTTAAGGTGGTTGTGAGAGTAGGAAATAAGGCAGGATGAAAGGCAGTTGCCTTGGGCAGAATGTAGGGAGCATTTAGGAATATATTTTGGGGTGAGGGCTGAAATGTAATAGGGGCAGCATTGTTGAGAGCTTTGAAAATAGTGTTTTAGATTTGATTCTGGAGGATATGGGAAGCCAGTGAAGGTATTTGCATAGTGGTGTAATATTTGTGCAGCATGGTTTTGACCTCTGTTTATAGATGTGTCAGCTTTGATACATGGAGCCAGGTATTATGGCTGTCTTCATTCATCGATGGTTGTGGCGGTGTTGTTGTTGGTGGTATTGGATCACAGTGTAGTATTAGTGCATCTACTTTGGAACATATACTGCTACACCTTCATGTTCTGTTCCCTCTGTACGTGGAACAATTACCATGGTACTTATTGGCACTTCCTATACGGTTAATGTTATTAACTTGTCACTAGATTGTAAGCTCTTCGGGGCAGGGATTTCCTTTGCTATTGTCTGATTTTTGTCTGTAATTTAATTCCCTATACTGTATTCTTTGTGAAGCGCTGAGTACACTTTTGCCGCAATATAAATAAAGACATACAATACAATACTATGATCTGCAGAAATGTATTGGTGTGTCTCTTCAATAGAAGTCTGAAGTAATGTTTGATCTTCAGGAGGCTGAACTGTTTCTTGAAAGGGAAAAAAAGAGCCGTAGCTCTATTCTAGTGCTTCAGAGATTTCACGTGATATAAATTAGTTCATCTAATTCATTTCGTATAAATACAATGATTTGAATGGAAGTTTAAGTTGCCAGTGTGGCTTTGGTTCAAAGAGGGAAAATTCACTATGTAATGTGTCGGAGTAATAGAGATAAGATCAGTACTGTTCCAAAGTCAGGCATTATTATGACTCATGCAGTGAGGGTGTCTGTGGCTGCTGGGTTAGCAGTGACCCTAGGCTTGCCCCATAACAATGAGACAAAGCGCATTGGGCTTTAATCTTGATGTATTAGTCCATTCAAGATACCATAACAATCCCCTGAGATGTAAGGAGTAAGTATATTGTACTCATGACTATGCTGAGTTGAATTCCGCTTGCTGCATGCTTCCTGCCTTCTGTGAAACACAATGCAAAAGGGTTTCATGGGGTAGAGAAAAAAGCGGTGCAAGGCTGAGTAAGGAGAAGGGCTGGATCATGGCAGAAAAAAAATTAGTTTGTTGTGCTCATGGCAACATAAACATTAGTCAAGTAAAGCTAAACATAAAAGAATCAGGATATATGCAACTTGGAATGCCCCAATTAAATGAGGACAGAAGGTAACTCAAAGAGGAATACATCTGTGTTCTGCAGGCAAAAAAACCTAGTCAGGGTAACAGTATATGAAACAGAGTGACCCTGATGAAGGTGCTAGTCACCGAAACGTTGGATGTTCTATGACTGTGCTTAGTCATTAAAATGATCTATTTGCACTAATTTTATGACATAAACATTAGGAAAGAGGATACGCAAAAAAGAACCTCTGATGCCCTTCACACCTAAGGTAGCTTCATCAAAGTTTGACTATCCATCTCAGATTACCTCATTAAGTACATGTTTACACTGGAAGGTACACCATGTGTGCGTTTTGAAATCTTCTCCCCTTGTATTCTACTACTGCGGTACAAATGTTATTAGACCACCTAATAGGGATATGGCAACAGCGCTGGTAGAAGTCTGTACTACAATACATACTATTAAACATGAAACATAAAAAGAACATATTGATAAAAATATGTTAAAAAAACAGAATACGTTGAATTTAAAAAAAAATATTTGGCGAAAAACAATTTTGCCTGCTCTTTTCCCTACAGACAGCAACATGTTCTGCCTAATACAAAAATCAATTTTAGAGTATATAATAATATACCAGGACAAAATTAACAGGGCATGTAGTGAAGGCAGCCCATCGTTGATCTATGCATGTGTAGGTCCAGCCTTTAATTATTAGGTAAAGAAAAAGGAGATTTTTGGACTCATGAGAATTTATGATTCTGAGATATATATTGCAAAATGTTCTACCAATCTGGTCCCCATCTATCTTTAAATGGATATGACAAAAAAATGCATCATATATGGATCAATGGTATCCCTTTTATATCTCATATATAGTTGGGCCATTTTGGCCTTGATTCCATTCAAAGATGATATTGTTAATTAAGGAAAGAAAAATCTTGTGCTCACAAGTTATATTTTTATTTACTATATATATGCACTAAATATATAAATTGTAAACTCATCAGAGCAGGGACTGTGTCTGTAAAAACTCCTATGTGCTGTGTACCGTGCACTATAATGTAATTTGAAGCGTTTAAATATCCCATTGGGAGAAAAGTGTTATATGAAATAAAGTTATAAAAGTATATATATATATACAGCTTAACCCCGTTATAGCGTGGTCCTCGGGGGCCACCCGCGACCACCGCGTTTTTTTTTTTTTTGTGGTGGTACTGTGTTTGCCGGAGGGGGAAAGCTGAGAACTCTCCCAGCGTTCCCAGACCCTGTGGGGCAGCAGCAACAGCACACAGCACTTACCCGGCATCTGGCAGCTCTTCTCCCTGTCTCTGCTTCCTGCTTCTGCTTCCATCTTGCGAGAGCAAGCTCCCTTAAAGAGACAGTGTGTCTCTGTGTGTGTGTGTGTATGTGTATTTGACTGTGTGAGACTGTGTGTGTGTGTGTCAGTGTGTCAGTGTGTGCAGTGTGCTGTGTGTGCAGTGTGCTGTGAGTGTGTGCAGTGTGCTGTGAGTGTGTACAGTGTGCTGTGAATGTATGCAGTGTGCTGTGAGTGTGTGCAGTGTGCTGTGAATGTATGCAGTGTGCAGTGAGTGTGTGCAGTGTGTGTGCAAAAAAAAAAAACTTAAAAAAATAAAATCTTTTTTTTTTTTTTTTAATTTGGGGTTCACGCTCAAACCGCGTTATAAGCGGATCCGCGTTATAGCGGATCGTGCTATAACGGGGTTGAGCTGTATATATATATATATATATATATATATATATAAAACAAATATGCGACAGTGCCCTTAGTATATATATATTTCTTATTCTTGATGTGTTGCTGCCCATGAGTGCCTGATGTCATGTCCCCGAGTTTCTCCCATCCCTCCTGTCCTTACCCTTCTCCCACTGCATTCATATGGAGAGAACAGCACACTGCCTAAGAGAGAAAACACTGAGATGGAAAGAGAAATAAGGCATTTCAATGGTGGAGGTATTGGATGCGTATTTAAAACTCCATAACTCCTCCACCTCTAACTTAAAAGGATAAACAATGAAGTTACGGGGTGACTCACTCCAATGTTCTCACTATAAAGGATTTCACATCTTTGTGAAATTCATTCTCCCTCTAATTTCTCCCTTCCAGATTAATTTAAAGACTGTAATACATGTGTATGCTGTCTGGTTAGTAATCACATAACGTAGATAGTAAAGCTCTGAGTGCATTATCAGGGCTATGTAAATGTAGCCATGCATGTAAAATGGTCTGCAGTTGTCTCCCCTGCTGGCAGTAAACCTGGTAAGTTATAGGGATGCCAGCAGTAATAATGGAGGTTTGCCCTCACACCCTGGTGAGGTGCCCTATGTATGGGTGGGAGTGGCTACATGCTCTGAGTCCACAGTTCGTGACATCAGAGTTGTGACAGTTCCTGAAGTATATAAGGCACCTCACTGCCCAAAGTTAGTTGGTTGATGAGAGTCACTTGGTTGCTGAGTTGGTGGGAAGGAAGGATCAAGTGCAGTAACTAGTGGTACATTTCTACATCAATCTTGATAAGAGCCACACTGTGTCCAGGGACCTGGCACAGGGGTGATCTCCCTACGGGGAGAGGGGATCCCACTCCATTGGGAGGGCGTACCTGGAAAAGGGACAGCAGAGAAATATGTGTGGCTGAGACAGCTGGCTGTGAAGGGCAGCTTGCCCACCAAGCAACACTAAAGATGCCCTGTTCAAAGATACCCCCACTGTGTGAGTGTGAAGTTACTCTCCAGTGGAAGACACCACCAAGAAGGTGTTCCTCATCAGGACCATCTCCCTGCGGATGCATAGATCCTGATGAGGTGGAGGCGCTGCACGTGGTATAGGTAGGACTCACACACACTACCTCAGCTGCCTGTCTGGATTGACAATCCCCGAATACCATCATGCGGGAGACTCAGGAGTCCTGTTGCCTACAGGTGCACCACCAAACACGACCATGTAATGGGGGCTGGTTAGACCACATGGGCCAATATGATATTGGATGGGTCAGGCTAGAGGGAATACCCATTACATAAATATAAAATAGTACTATCTTCATAGTTTAAACAATGACACATATCTCTTTTTTTACTGTTAAAGAAAAAAACATGTATATTGCATATACATTTACACAAGGTGAGAGCACTGTTAAAAATAGATCTATAGGGGGCGCATACGAACAGTGAATCGGGAAGGATGCCTAGTGCAAGAGCTCTGCTGAAGCTAGAAGTCAAATCAGCTCAAATGTCACTATAAAAATAGCCTCTTTGGGGGGAAAAGCCTCAGGGAGTATTGCTACGATGAAGCAATAATTACAAAATGGAGAGAAACCATGCAGGTTTCCTAAAATTTCACCCACAGAGAAAAAGGCACGAGGACCCTAAACCATCATCATTAAAGATAATTTCTCTTCCTCAGACCAAGAATCAGTGGACCTGGCCCTGGTTACAAGCAAGGAGATCCAAAGTATCTTTAGAGATTTTAAACTATCCCTCCATGTGGGGATCCAGAATGCTTTACAGTCCAGTCGTGAATGTGGTTGTGAGTAGACGGGGGTCCAACACTATTGGGGTACCCTGCCGAGCACTGAAATTCTGGTGACAATATAAATGTTTTGTAAATCTGTAAACATATAAAATATTTATTGTAGATATGTACATAGGCTTTTCTCCTTCCACAATAATATGTGCAGCCTGCAAATGAATACTCCTCCGCATGTCTGAATTCAGCTACTATTGTATACCACTGATTATACAGTCGTTGGCACATAATGCACAGCACAAAAAAATAAAATAATGGTCCTCTCACAACTGGAAGCACTTATCTATAATTTATAAAACAGAGAACAAAGTTCGTTTTTCCCACTCCTGCTTACAATATTAATTACATTAACAAACTTGTGCAAAGCCTACTGTTGACAAGATAAATGTTACACTAGAAATATTCTTTGCTATTACTACTATACCTATATATTATTTTTTAAAGGTATAGGAAATTAATCATCCAATGTACCTTGTGCACAGAGGGTTATTTCTGCAGTGATGTGTCTGGCCTACAATATGTTAGGCAATATATATCTACAGTATAATGTATCTATAGATATCACTTAACACACTATTAAAACACAGGTAATAAATGGATATCCTCCCTTTTGCCTAAATACAATTGCTCATTTGTGGCATTGACTATATAATTTCCTACACTTAATGAGTTTTATTGTGAGATCTAATTTGCACCCTATCCATGAATAGGGCTATTCTTGTCACATCTCAGGACTAGTGCACAGCACAAAGGAAACTAATGGTCCTTTTGTGGCCAGAGGCACATAACTGTACTTTAAAATTAGTGAATAAGGTTTAGTGCAAATATTATTGTTAATAATGTATATTCAATTATACACTAAACACATACTTTATTACCATCATTATACTAATGTAAACTCATTAAAGGTATAAGATTTCATGCTTCTGATGCACCTTATACACTTGAGTGTCATATCTGCCATGTTGCGCTTTACCTTCATTGAGTTATGCAATCATTGTTGCCTGTTAGAGCAATCTTACCACTGGGAGGATATTAATAATTCTATGCTAGCTGTTGGAGTACTGTATACCCATAAACCATAATCTACTGGTAATTGAGCCAAGCATATGTTGCACAGAAATGTAACGGTCCTTCACTGTACTAAAATATATATATATAGATTAAGAAACAATGCCCACGGATAAGTGCACATCACAAAATATATATAATATTAACGATCCTCCAACATGGTAACATTTTAGTTAAGCGATGTACTGTATAGAAAGGCATATCTAGTGCATGAATCCAGACATAAAAAACTCCTGATAGCATTTTAGTTTTATACTTCTCAATATTGGCCTTAAATGGGCACCCAGAAAGGGACATGGCAATACTGTAGTTCAGCTTTCATCAATGGTTAAGTTGTGTGTACTAGTTAACATTTAATGTTAGGTGTTAAAATAATGTTTGATCTTTTTTCATGAGTTTCCCAGTCTTGAGCTTTTTTATGCATTATGATTCAGAATATTTCTTGTTGCCAACCCCACTCTGGTCTTGTTAGGCATCTGCTGCGCATCTGGGCGTGTAATCTCTCCGCCCAATTTTTTATCCCACTTTTTTCTTATTCTCTGTTACCCTTAGGCCGTGCGTATAGTGCCCGCGACCGGCGACGGGACGGGCGATGTCACCCGTCATTGCTAGCAAAAGTTCTATTTTGCTTTGTGGCGGCGCGGGCGTACTGGCATTTGATTTGTTCAGGGGCTGTCACATGAGGCGACAGCACTTGAAAAATCAAATATTTCCAGCTTCCAAAGTTCGCGACGTCGCTCCATCGCATTGTCTCCGTCGCGCTTACTATAAGCGCACACGGCGGCGGCAATGTATTTTTTTTTGGGAGACGTCGCCCGTCGCGGGCATTATATGCACGGCCTTAGTCTTTAACAGAGTAAAATCAACCTGGGATGCAAATTTTTTCTATGTTTTTGCTTGTACCCTTTCCTGGTTTGGGTAAATCCCACATATAGCACTTAACCTCCCTCCCCATGGTGTAATTTATGCCATTACCTTTGCACATCATCTTACGAGTCATGAACATAGAATATCTATTGTAATTAATTTCTTTCTCATATCTTACATTATGGTAATTTCTGAATAACGTTTAAAATTACAATTTTTAATAATGTTAAAGGGCTGAACTCCCCTGTGAACAGGGTCGCCACCTTGTATTGAAGGCTAATCTGGAGTTAACATTTTTCAGATTTATCTTTTTTCTGATATATTTATTTATCTTACATTCGGCTGCGGCAGCATCTCCCTACATCCTCCCGACATTGGCATCCTCCCCTTCAAATCCCGTCCTTTGGGCTGCACGATGTGACACCTGTTGCCATGACAGTGAGATGCTCCATGATGTCAATAAAATGTTATTGGTTTTTTTCTAATTGGAGTCTCTTCAGGAGTTTTCGCCAACCTCTTTGGTGACTGTTCTGAAGATTATACTCTGGGACTGCTAAATCAATCTCCTGCAGTACATGTATTCTGTGTGAGTGTAATACATACGGGAACATTTTTGTAACCCCTTTGGGGACTCAATATATGTATATATGTCTATGCACCCTTCCCTGATGCACCTCCAGCACTATATCAACATAAACTAAGGCTTGATATTAGGGTTGAGCGGTAGGGCATTGCTCTATATTTTGAATCCTAATGTAGATCAGGCATCTCCTCCACGAAATATTCCAAATCAGAAAAACGTGTATCTACTGTATATCTTTTGAGAATATTATGAAAAATAAGTATTTATAGTTGATGCTTTGAGAAGTGTAAACAACGGAGGAAAAAGATCACACATTTTTCTCTGCACCCCATTCTACCAATTCTAGGATAGAATATATTTTTATAGATATTAAATTAATGCTCTCTCTTCTTAATGTCAAGATTGGCCTAATAATTTAGTTGGATCACACTCCCATAATATCACCTTAAATTAACCCGACTACATTCTAATAAACCACTGTTGAAATGACAGTACGTGACTCAATATTAGACTTCCTTAGTAATATAGAGTACTTGAAAACACAGCTTTTAGACTACATTTCCCTAAATAATTCCCCATAAATTGGCAACACAACCATTTGGTTGGCACATTAATCTGTTATGAGGGGACACCACATTGGCCTTGCAAAGAGAGGATGACATGTGTAAACACCAAATAGACCATTGTCGCACTCTCTAAAGAGAGCAACATTTTTTATAATATTTGTTTCAATTACAGACCAATATCTTTACTCAACAAAGATACAAATTTATACACCAAGATCCTGGCGACTAGGTAAGGAGATGTTCTCCCTTCCCTATTCCACACTGACCAGGTGGGATTAGTGCCTAGGAGACAAGTAGTGGTCAACACCAGGAGAAATATCAACCTTATACATTATGCCCATTACTATCAAGAACTGATCTACAGAGTTGTATTGTTTCTCTCCACGCTTAGACAGAGCATGCAAAAGGACTATTTATAATTTTTTACGTACGTAAATAGGCAATACTTTGAGAGTAGGTGTTTTATTTTTAGACGTATATTCTGTCGAACTTTGGGGTTACCAGGGATTCTATGAAAAAATATGTTAACCGCAGGCATTTTACTCTTACTGAAAACAGTATTTTTTGCAATGTTGTATTTATTTAATTATTCTAACATGTTATCAAATATACTATAGGTCAATGTTTACTAAGGAATTTTCCCAAAGACACCTTCCAACACTAAAGACACCTTACTGCCCATTGAGTTATTGTAACGTTTCTACCCTTGCTGAAGGTGTCCAATGGAAAAAAGAACTGTTTAGTAAGTATAGCCTATATATATATATATATAAATATATATATATATCTATATATATACAGTGCTTGACAAATCACCCAAAAATCTACTCGCCGAACCAAAAAATCTACTCGCCACCTAGTCCCGCCCCCAACCCCGCCTCTAGTCCCGCCCCCAGCCACGCATTTAAAAAAAAGCCATAAATTGAATAAATTCCTAGTAAGAACATTCGTTTTTGATATTAGTTTATTTATTGTATTACATTATACTACAATTAGTCCTTGGTGTGTGTGTGTGTGTGTGTATAAATGTCGAATCTAGAAAAAAAAAGCCAGATGTGAATGACTAGTTTCCTGCACCCCTTAACTAGTGTCTGGATGCCCCCGCTTCACAATATTTAAAGCAGCAATCCCGTCTGGGATCTTACCTGATCCGCAGACCCTCAAAGTCCAGGTACCCTCATTCCCGCAATGTTATACATTGGAGGGGAGGTGTTCGTTACCTGTCTTCTGGGTTAGGGGGGGTTCGATGTCTTCCGTGTGAAGCTTGAGTCAGATCTGGAAGTAAGCAGTATAGGTTATTTCGGTGTAGTATAGGGCAGTTAAGATATCCAGATCCAGAGTGTGAGAGTGTGTGGGGGAGAGAGCGAGAGTGTGTGGGGGAGACAGCGAGAGAGTGTGGGAGAGAGTGAGTGAGAGAGAGAGTGGGAGAGAGAGAGAGTGGGAGAGAGAGAGAGTGGGAGAGAGAGAGAGTGGGAGAGAGAGAGAGTGGGAGAGAGAGAGAGAGTGGGAGAGAGAGAGAGTGGGAGAGAGAGAGAGTGGGAGAGAGAGAGAGTGGGAGAGAGAGAGAGAGAGAGAGTGGGAGAGAGAGAGAGTGGGAGAGAGAGAATGGGAGAGAGAGAGAGTGGGAGAGAGAGAGTGGGAGAGAGAGAGAGAGTGGGAGAGAGAGAGAGTGGGAGAGAGAGAGAGAGTGGGAGAGAGAGAGAGAGTGGGAGAGAGAGAAAGAGTGGGAGAGAGAGAGAGAGTGGGAGAGAGAGAGAGTGGGAGAGAGAGAGAGAGTGGGAGAGAGAGAGAGTGGGAGAGAGAGAGAGTGGGAGAGAGAGAGAGTGGGAGAGTGAGAGAGTGGGAGAGTGAGAGAGTGGGAGAGAGAGTGGAAGAGTGAGAGAGTGGGAGAGTGAGTGGGAGAGACAGAGAGTGAGTGGGAGAGACAGGGAGAGAGTGGGAGAGACAGAGAGAGAGTGGGAGAGACAGAGAGAGAGTGGGAGAGACAGAGAGAGAGTGGGAGAGACAGAGAGAGAGTGGGAGAGACAGAGAGAGAGTGGGAGAGACAGAGAGAGAGTGGGAGAGACAGAGAGAGAGTGGGAGAGACAGGGAGAGAGTGGGAGAGACAGAGAGAGAGAGTGGGAGAGAGAGTGGGAGAGAGAGACAGAGTGGGAGAGAGAGAGACAGAGAGAGAGACAGAGAGAGAGACAGAGAGACAGAGAGAGACAGAGAGAGACAGATAAAGAGACGTCAAGGCGCCGTGACG